>NC_139547.1:9548072-10148072 GCF_965153285.1 Podarcis tiliguerta | reverse complement strand
TTGCTGAAATTGTGACCGCGCGGCTTAGGGATTTTTTCAAAAAAAGTTGTTCAGACGTCCAGGGCTAATTCTGTTTCCCATGATACAAACCCATCTGTTTCCACCGAAAAAGCTTTCAGGGGATCGTTTGCACATGTTTGGCACCATTTCTGAGTGAATTGCAGAACGTCAGATTTTCGCTGAAATTGTGACCGCGCGGCTTAGGGATTTTTTCAAAAAAAGGTGTTCAGACTTCTAGGGCTAATTCTGTTTACCATGATAAAAACCCATCTGTTTTCACCGAAAAAGCTTTTAGGGGATCGTTTGCAACAGTTTGGCAACATTTCTGAGTGAATTGCAGAACGTCAGATTTTTGCTGAAATTGTGACCGCGCGGCTTATGGATTTTTTCAAAAAGGTTGTTGAGACATCAAGGGCTAATTCTGTTTCCCATGATAAAAACCCATCTGTTTCCACTGAAAAAGCTTTCAGGGGATCGTTTGCACATGTTTGGCACCATTTCTGAGTGAATTGCAGAACGTCAGATTTTTGCTGAAATTGTGACCGCGTGGCTTAGGGATTTTTTCAAAAAAAGTTGCTCAGACGTCGAGGGCAAATTCTGTTATCCATGACAAAAACCCATCTGTTTCCACCGAAAAAGCTTTCAGGGGATCGTTTGCACATCTTTGGCACCATTTCTGAGTTAATTGCAGAACGTCAGATTTTTACTGAAATTGTGACCGCGCGGCTTAGGGATTTTTTCAAAAAAAGGTGTTCAGACATCTAGGGCTAATTCTGTTTACCATGATACAAACCCATCTGTTTCCACTGAAAAAGCTTTCAGGGGATCGTTTGCAACAGTTTGGCACCATTTCTGAGTGAATTGCAGAACGTCAGATTTTTGCTGAAATTGTGACCGCGCGGCTTAGGGATTTTTTCAAAAAAAGGTGTTCAGACATCGAGGGCTAATTCTGTTTACCATGATAAAAACCCATCTGTTTTCATCGAAAAAGCTTTCAGGGGATCGTTTGCAACAGTTTGGCACCATTTCTGAGTGAATTGCAGAACGTCAGATTTTTGCTGAAATTGTGACCGCGCGGCTTAGGGATTTTTTCAAAAAAAGGTGTTCAGACATCTAGGGCTAATTCTGTTTACCATGATAAAAACCCATCTGTTTCCACTGAAAAAGCTTTCAGGGGATCGTTTGCAACAGTTTGGCACCATTTCTGAGTGAATTGCAGAACGTCAGATTTTTGCTGAAGTTGTGACCGCGCGGCTTAGGGATTTTTTCAAAAAAAGTTGTTCAGACATTGAGGGCTAATTCTGTTTACCATGATAAAACCCCATCTTTTTCCACCGAAAAAGCTTTTAGGGGATCGTTTGCAACAGTTTGGCAACATTTCTGAGTGAATTGCAGAACGTCAGATTTTTGCTGAAATTGTGACTGCGCGGCTTAGGGATTTTTTCCAAAAAAATTGTTCAGACGTCGAGGGCTAATTCTGTTTCCCATTATAAAAACCCAGCTGTTTCCACCGAAAAAGCTTTCAGGGGATCGTTTGCAACAGTTTGGCACGATTTCTGAGTGAATTGCAGAACGTCAGATTTCTGCTGAAATTGTGACCATGCGGCTTAGGTATTTTTTCAAAAAAAGGTGTTCAGACATCTAGGGCTAATTCTGTTTCCCATGATACAAACCCATCTGTTTTCACCGAAAAAGCTTTCAGGGGATCGTTTGCAACAGTTTGGCAACATTTCTGAGTGAATTGCAGAACGTCAGATTTTTGCGGAAATTGTGACCGCGCGGCTTAGGGATTTTTTCAAAAAAAGTTGTTCAGATGTCAAGGGTAATTCTGTTTCCCATGATAAAATCACATCTGTTTCCACCGAAAAAGCTTTCAGTCGATCGTTTGCACATGTTTGGCACCATTTCTGAGTGAATTGCAGAACGTCAGATTTTTGCTGAAATTGTGACCGCGCGGCTTAGGGATTTTTTCAAAAAAAGTTGCTCAGACGTCGTGCGCTAATTTTGTTTCCCATGATACAAACCCATCTGTTTTCACCGAAAAAGCTTTCAAGGGATCGTTTGCAACAGTTTGGCACCATTTCTGAGTGAATTGCAGAACGTCAGTTTTTTGCTGAAATTGTGACCGCGCGGCTTAGGGATTTTTTCAAAAAAAGTTGTTCAGACGTCCAGGGCTAATTCTGTTTCCCATGATACAAACCCATCTGTTTCCACCGAAAAAGCTTTCAGGGGATCGTTTGCACATGTTTGGCACCATTTCTGAGTGAATTGCAGAACGTCAGATTTTTGCTGAAATTGTGACCGCGCGGCTTAGGGATTTTTTCAAAAAAAGGTGTTCAGACATCTAGGGCTAATTCTGTTTACCATGATAAAAACCCATCTGTTTCCACTGAAAAAGCTTTCAGGGGATCGTTTGCAACAGTTTGGCACCATTTCTGAGTGAATTGCAGAACGTCAGATTTTTGCTGAAATTGTGACCGCGCGGCTTAGGGATTTTTTCAAAAAAAGGTGTTCAGACATCGAGGGCTAATTCTGTTTACCATGATAAAAACCCATCTGTTTTCATCGAAAAAGCTTTCAGGGGCTCGTTTGCAACAGTTTGGCACCATTTCTGAGTGAATTGCAGAACGTCAGATTTTTGCTGAAATTGTGACCGCGCGGCTTAGGGATTTTTTCAAAAAAAGTTGTTCAGACATTGAGGGCTAATTCTGTTTACCATGATAAAACCCCATCTTTTTCCACCGAAAAAGCTTTTAGGGGATCGTTTGCAACAGTTTGGCACCATTTCTGAGTGAATTGCAGAACGTCAGATTTTTGCTGAAATTGTGACCGCGCGGCTTAGGGATTTTTTCCAAAAAAATTGTTCAGACGTCGAGGGCTAATTCTGTTTCCCATTATAAAAACCCAGCTGTTTCCACCGAAAAAGCTTTCAGGGGATCGTTTGCAACAGTTTGGCACCATTTCTGAGTGAATTGCAGAACGTCAGATTTCTGCTGAAATTGTGACCGCGCGGCTTAGGGATTTTTTCAAAAAAAGTTGTTCAGATGTCAAGGGTAATTCTGTTTCCCATGATAAAATCACATCTGTTTCCACCGAAAAAGCTTTCAGTCGATCGTTTGCACATGTTTGGCACCATTTCTGAGTGAATTGCAGAACGTCAGATTTTTGCTGAAATTGTGACCGCGCGGCTTAGGGATTTTTTCAAAAAAAGTTGCTAGACGTCGTGCGCTAATTTTGTTTCCCATGATACAAACCCATCTGTTTTCACCGAAAAAGCTTTCAAGGGATCGTTTGCAACAGTTTGGCACCATTTCTGAGTGAATTGCAGAACGTCAGTTTTTTGCTGAAATTGTGACCGCGCGGCTTAGGGATTTTTTCAAAAAAAGGTGTTCAGACGTCCAGGGCTAATTCTGTTTCCCATGATACAAACCCATCTGTTTCCACCGAAAAAGCTTTCAGGGGATCGTTTGCACATGTTTGGCACCATTTCTGAGTGAATTGCAGAACGTCAGATTTTTGCTGAAATTGTGACCGCGCGGCTTAGGGATTTTTTCAAAAAAAGGTGTTCAGACTTCTAGGGCTAATTCTGTTTACCATGATAAAAACCCATCTGTTTTCACCGAAAAAGCTTTTAGGGGATCGTTTGCAACAGTTTGGCAACATTTCTGAGTGAATTGCAGAACGTCAGATTTCTGCTGAAATTGTGACCGCGCGGCTTATGGATTTTTTCAAACAGGTTGTTGAGACATCAAGGGCTAATTCTGTTTCCCATGATAAAAACCCATCTGTTTCCACTGAAAAAGCTTTCAGGGGATCGTTTGCAACAGTTTGGCACCATTTCTGAGTGAATTGCAGAACGTCAGATTTTTGCTGAAATTGTGACCGCGCGGCTTAGGGATTTTTTCAAAAAAAGGTGTTCAGACATCGAGGGCTAATTTTGTTTACCATGATAAAAACCCATCTGTTTTCATCGAAAAAGCTTTCAGGGGCTCGTTTGCAACAGTTTGGCACCATTTCTGAGTGAATTGCAGAACGTCAGATTTTTGCTGAAATTGTGACCGCGCGGCTTAGGGATTTTTTCAAAAAAAGGTGTTCAGACATCTAGGGCTAATTCTGTTTACCATGATAAAAACCCATCTGTTTCCACTGAAAAAGCTTTCAGGGGATCGTTTGCAACAGTTTGGCACCATTTCTGAGTGAATTGCAGAACGTCAGATTTTTGCTGAAGTTGTGACCGCGCGGCTTAGGGATTTTTTCAAAAAAAGTTGTTCAGACATTGAGGGCTAATTCTGTTTACCATGATAAAACCCCATCTTTTTCCACCGAAAAAGCTTTTAGGGGATCGTTTGCAACAGTTTGGCAACATTTCTGAGTGAATTGCAGAACGTCAGATTTTTGCTGAAATTGTGACCGCGCGGCTTAGGGATTTTTTCCAAAAAAATTGTTCAGACGTCGAGGGCTAATTCTGTTTCCCATGATAAAAACCCAGCTGTTTCCACCGAAAAAGCTTTCAGGGGATCGTTTGCAACAGTTTGGCACGATTTCTGAGTGAATTGCAGAACGTCAGATTTCTGCTGAAATTGTGACCATGCGGCTTAGGTATTTTTTCAAAAAAAGGTGTTCAGACATCTAGGGCTAATTCTGTTTCCCATGATACAAACCCATCTGTTTCCACCGAAAAAGCTTTCAGGGGATCGTTTGCAACAGTTTGGCACGATTTCTGAGTGAATTGCAGAACGTCAGATTTTTGCGGAAATTGTGACCGCGCGGCTTAGGGATTTTTTCAAAAAAAGTTGTTCAGATGTCAAGGGTAATTCTGTTTCCCATGATAAAATCACATCTGTTTCCACCGAAAAAGCTTTCAGTCGATCGTTTGCACATGTTTGGCACCATTTCTGAGTGAATTGCAGAACGTCAGATTTTTGCTGAAATTGTGACCGCGCGGCTTAGGGATTTTTTCAAAAAAAGTTGCTCAGACGTCGTGCGCTAATTTTGTTTCCCATGATACAAACCCATCTGTTTTCACCGAAAAAGCTTTCAAGGGATCGTTTGCAACAGTTTGGCACCATTTCTGAGTGAATTGCAGAACGTCAGTTTTTTGCTGAAATTGTGACCGCGCGGCTTAGGGATTTTTTCAAAAAAAGTTGTTCAGACGTCCAGGGCTAATTCTGTTTCCCATGATACAAACCCATCTGTTTCCACCGAAAAAGCTTTCAGGGGATCGTTTGCACATGTTTGGCACCATTTCTGAGTGAATTGCAGAACGTCAGATTTTTGCTGAAATTGTGACCGCGCGGCTTAGGGATTTTTTCAAATAAAGGTGTTCAGACATCTAGGGCTAATTCTGTTTACCATGATAAAAACCCATCTGTTTCCACTGAAAAAGCATCAGGGGATCGTTTGCAACAGTTTGGCACCATTTCTGAGTGAATTGCAGAACGTCAGATTTTTGCTGAAATTGTGACCGCGCGGCTTAGGGATTTTTTCAAAAAAAGTTGTTCAGACATTGAGGGCTAATTCTGTTTACCATGATAAAACCCCATCTTTTTCCACCGAAAAAGCTTTTAGGGGATCGTTTGCAACAGTTTGGCAACATTTCTGAGTGAATTGCAGAAGGTCAGATTTTTGCTGAAATTGTGACCGCGCGGCTTAGGGATTTTTTCCAAAAAAATTGTTCAGACGTCGAGGGCTAATTCTGTTTCCCATTATAAAAACCCAGCTGTTTCCACCGAAAAAGCTTTCAGGGGATCGTTTGCAACAGTTTGGCACGATTTCTGAGTGAATTGCAGAACGTCAGATTTTTGCTGAAATTGTGACCGCGCGGCTTAGGGATTTTTTCAAAAAAAGTTGTTCAGATGTCAAGGGTAATTCTGTTTCCCATGATAAAATCACATCTGTTTCCACCGAAAAAGCTTTCAGTCGATCGTTTGCACATGTTTGGCACCATTTCTGAGTGAATTGCAGAACGTCAGATTTTTGCTGAAATTGTGACCGCGCGGCTTAGGGATTTTTTCAAAAAAAGTTGCTCAGACGTCGAGGGCAAATTCTGTTATCCATGATAAAAACCCATCTGTTTCCACCGAAAAAGCTTTCAGGGGATCGTTTGCACATCTTTGGCACCATTTCTGAGTGAATTGCAGAACGTCAGATTTTTACTGAAATTGTGACCGCGCGGCTTAGGGATTTTTTCAAAAAAAGGTGTTCAGACATCTAGGGCTAATTCTGTTTACCATGATACAAACCCATCTGTTTCCACTGAAAAAGCTTTCAGGGGATCGTTTGCAACAGTTTGGCACCATTTCTGAGTGAATTGCAGAACGTCAGATTTTTGCTGAAATTGTGACCGCGCGGCTTAGGGATTTTTTCAAAAAAAGTTGTTCAGACATCGAGGGCTAATTCTGTTTACCATGATAAAAACCCATCTGTTTTCATCGAAAAAGCTTTCAGGGGCTCGTTTGCAACAGTTTGGCACCATTTCTGAGTGAATTGCAGAACGTCAGATTTTTGCTGAAATTGTGACCGCGCGGCTTAGGGATTTTTTCAAAAAAAGGTGTTCAGACATCTAGGGCTAATTCTGTTTCCCATGATAAAATCACATCTGTTTCCACCGAAAAAGCTTTCAGTCGATCGTTAGCAACAGTTTGGCACCATTTCTGAGTGAATTGCAGAACGTCAGATTTTTGCTGAAATTGTGACCGCGCGGCTTAGGGATTTTTTCAAAAAAAGTTGCTCAGACGTCGTGCGCTAATTCTGTTTCCTATGATACAAACCCATCTGTTTTCACCGAAAAAGCTTTCAGGGGATCGTTTGCAACAGTTTGGCACCATTTCTGAGTGAATTGGAGAACGTCAGATTTTTGCTGAAATTGTGACCGCGCGGCTTAGGTATTTTTTCAAAAAAAGTTGGTCAGACGTCGATGGCTAATTCTGTTTCCCATCATAGAAACCCATCTGTTTCCACCGAAAAAGCTTTCAGGGGATCATTTGCAACAGTTTGGCACCATTTCTGAGTGAATTGCAGAACGTCAGATTTTTGCTGAAATTGTGACCGCGCGGCTTAGGGATTTTTTCAAAAAAAGGTGTTCAGACATCGAGGGCTTATTCTGTTTCCCATGATAAAAACCCATCTGATTTCACCTAAAAAGCTTTCAGGGGCTCGTTTGCAACAGTTTGGCACCATTTCTGAGTGAATTGCAGAACGTCAGATTTTTGCTGAAATTGTGACCGCGCGGCTTAGGGATTTTTTCAAAAAAAGTTGCTCAGACGTCGAGGGCAAATTCTGTTATCCATGATAAAAACCCATCTGTTTCCACCGAAAAAGCTTTCAGGGGATCGTTTGCACATCTTTGGCACCATTTCTGAGTTAATTGCAGAACGTCAGATTTTTACTGAAATTGTGACCGCGCGGCTTAGGGATTTTTTCAAAAAAAGGTGTTCAGACATCTAGGGCTAATTCTGTTTACCATGATACAAACCCATCTGTTTCCACTGAAAAAGCTTTCAGTTGATCGTTTGCAACAGTTTGGCACCATTTCTGAGTGAATTGCAGAACGTCAGATTTTTGCTGAAGTTGTGACCGCGCGGCTTAGGGATTTTTTCAAAAAAAGTTGTTGAGACATCAAGGGCTAATTCTGTTTCCCATGATAAAAACCCATCTGTTTCCACCGAAAAAGCTTTCAGGCGATCGTTTGCAACAGTTTGGCACCATTTCTGAATGAATTGCAGAACGTCAGATTTTTGCTGAAATTGTGACCGCGCGGCTTAGGGATTTTTTCCAAAAAAATTGTTCAGACGTCGAGGGCTAATTCTGTTTTCCATTATAAAAACCCAGCTGTTTCCACCGAAAAAGCTTTCAGGGGATCGTTTGCAACAGTTTGGCACCATTTCTGAGTGAATTGCAGAACGTCAGATTTTTGCTGAAATTGTGACCGCGCGGCTTAGGGATTTTTTCAAAAAAAGTTGTTCAGACATTGAGGGCTAATTCTGTTTACCATGATAAAACCCCATCTTTTTCCACCGAAAAAGCTTTTAGGGGATCGTTTGCAACAGTTTGGCACCATTTCTGAGTGAATTGCAGAACGTCAGATTTTTGCTGAAATTGTGACCGCGCGGCTTAGGGATTTTTTCCAAAAAAATTGTTCAGACGTCGAGGGCTAATTCTGTTTCCCATTATAAAAACCCAGCTGTTTCCACCGAAAAAGCTTTCAGGGGATCGTTTGCAACAGTTTGGCACCATTTCTGAGTGAATTGCAGAACGTCAGATTTCTGCTGAAATTGTGACCGCGCGGCTTAGGGATTTTTTCAAAAAAAGTTGTTCAGATGTCAAGGGTAATTCTGTTTCCCATGATAAAATCACATCTGTTTCCACCGAAAAAGCTTTCAGTCGATCGTTTGCACATGTTTGGCACCATTTCTGAGTGAATTGCAGAACGTCAGATTTTTGCTGAAATTGTGACCGCGCGGCTTAGGGATTTTTTCAAAAAAAGTTGCTAGACGTCGTGCGCTAATTTTGTTTCCCATGATACAAACCCATCTGTTTTCACCGAAAAAGCTTTCAACGGATCGTTTGCAACAGTTTGGCACCATTTCTGAGTGAATTGCAGAACGTCAGTTTTTTGCTGAAATTGTGACCGCGCGGTTTAGGGATTTTTTCAAAAAAAGGTGTTCAGACGTCCAGGGCTAATTCTGTTTCCCATGATACAAACCCATCTGTTTCCACCGAAAAAGCTTTCAGGGGATCGTTTGCACATGTTTGGCACCATTTCTGAGTGAATTGCAGAACGTCAGATTTTTGCTGAAATTGTGACCGCGCGGCTTAGGGATTTTTTCAAAAAAAGGTGTTCAGACTTCTAGGGCTAATTCTGTTTACCATGATAAAAACCCATCTGTTTTCACCGAAAAAGCTTTTAGGGGATCGTTTGCAACAGTTTGGCAACATTTCTGAGTGAATTGCAGAACGTCAGATTTCTGCTGAAATTGTGACCGCGCGGCTTATGGATTTTTTCAAACAGGTTGTTGAGACATCAAGGGCTAATTCTGTTTCCCATGATAAAAACCCATCTGTTTCCACTGAAAAAGCTTTCAGGGGATCGTTTGCAACAGTTTGGCACCATTTCTGAGTGAATTGCAGAACGTCAGATTTTTGCTGAAATTGTGACCGCGCGGCTTAGGGATTTTTTCAAAAAAAGTTGCTCAGACGTCGAGGGCAAATTCTGTTATCCATGATAAAAACCCATCTGTTTCCACCGAAAAAGCTTTCAGGGGATCGTTTGCACATCTTTGGCACCATTTCTGAGTTAATTGCAGAACGTCAGATTTTTACTGAAATTGTGAACGCGCGGCTTAGGGATTTTTTCAAAAAAAGGTGTTCAGACATCTAGGGCTAATTCTGTTTACCATGATAAAAACCCATCTGTTTCCACTGAAAAAGCTTTCAGGGGATCGTTTGCAACAGTTTGGCACCATTTCTGAGTGAATTGCAGAACGTCAGATTTTTGCTGAAGTTGTGACTGCGCGGCTTAGGGATTTTTTCAAAAAAAGTTGTTCAGACATTGAGGGCTAATTCTGTTTACCATGATAAAACCCCATCTTTTTCCACCGAAAAAGCTTTTAGGGGATCGTTTGCAACAGTTTGGCAACATTTCTGAGTGAATTGCAGAACGTCAGATTTTTGCTGAAATTGTGACCGCGCGGCTTAGGGATTTTTTCCAAAAAAATTGTTCAGACGTCGAGGGCTAATTCTGTTTCCCATGATAAAAACCCAGCTGTTTCCACCGAAAAAGCTTTCAGGGGATCGTTTGCAACAGTTTGGCACGATTTCTGAGTGAATTGCAGAACGTCAGATTTCTGCTGAAATTGTGACCATGCGGCTTAGGTATTTTTTCAAAAAAAGGTGTTCAGACATCTAGGGCTAATTCTGTTTCCCATGATACAAACCCATCTGTTTCCACCGAAAAAGCTTTCAGGGGATCGTTTGCAACAGTTTGGCACGATTTCTGAGTGAATTGCAGAACGTCAGATTTTTGCGGAAATTGTGACCGCGCGGCTTAGGGATTTTTTCAAAAAAAGTTGTTCAGATGTCAAGGGTAATTCTGTTTCCCATGATAAAATCACATCTGTTTCCACCGAAAAAGCTTTCAGTCGATCGTTTGCACATGTTTGGCACCATTTCTGAGTGAATTGCAGAACGTCAGATTTTTGCTGAAATTGTGACCGCGCGGCTTAGGGATTTTTTCAAAAAAAGTTGCTCAGACGTCGTGCGCTAATTTTGTTTCCCATGATACAAACCCATCTGTTTTCACCGAAAAAGCTTTCAAGGGATCGTTTGCAACAGTTTGGCACCATTTCTGAGTGAATTGCAGAACGTCAGTTTTTTGCTGAAATTGTGACCGCGCGGCTTAGGGATTTTTTCAAAAAAAGTTGTTCAGACGTCCAGGGCTAATTCTGTTTCCCATGATACAAACCCATCTGTTTCCACCGAAAAAGCTTTCAGGGGATCGTTTGCACATGTTTGGCACCATTTCTGAGTGAATTGCAGAACGTCAGATTTTTGCTGAAATTGTGACCGCGCGGCTTAGGGATTTTTTCAAAAAAAGGTGTTCAGACATCTAGGGCTAATTCTGTTTACCATGATAAAAACCCATCTGTTTCCACTGAAAAAGCATCAGGGGATCGTTTGCAACAGTTTGGCACCATTTCTGAGTGAATTGCAGAACGTCAGATTTTTGCTGAAATTGTGACCGCGCGGCTTAGGGATTTTTTCCAAAAAAGTTGTTCAGACATTGAGGGCTAATTCTGTTTACCATGATAAAACCCCATCTTTTTCCACCGAAAAAGCTTTTAGGGGATCGTTTGCAACAGTTTGGCAACATTTCTGAGTGAATTGCAGAACGTCAGATTTTTGCTGAAATTGTGACCGCGCGGCTTAGGGATTTTTTCCAAAAAAATTGTTCAGACGTCGAGGGCTAATTCTGTTTCCCATTATAAAAACCCAGCTGTTTCCACCGAAAAAGCTTTCAGGGGATCGTTTGCAACAGTTTGGCACGATTTCTGAGTGAATTGCAGAACGTCAGATTTTTGCTGAAATTGTGACCGCGCGGCTTAGGGATTTTTTCAAAAAAAGTTGTTCAGATGTCAAGGGTAATTCTGTTTCCCATGATAAAATCACATCTGTTTCCACCGAAAAAGCTTTCAGTCGATCGTTTGCACATGTTTGGCACCATTTCTGAGTGAATTGCAGAACGTCAGATTTTTGCTGAAATTGTGACCGCGCGGCTTAGGGATTTTTTCAAAAAAAGTTGCTCAGACGTCGAGGGCAAATTCTGTTATCCATGATAAAAACCCATCTGTTTCCACCGAAAAAGCTTTCAGGGGATCGTTTGCACATCTTTGGCACCATTTCTGAGTGAATTGCAGAACGTCAGATTTTTACTGAAATTGTGACCGCGCGGCTTAGGGATTTTTTCAAAAAAAGGTGTTCAGACATCTAGGGCTAATTCTGTTTACCATGATACAAACCCATCTGTTTCCACTGAAAAAGCTTTCAGGGGATCGTTTGCAACAGTTTGGCACCATTTCTGAGTGAATTGCAGAACGTCAGATTTTTGCTGAAATTGTGACCGCGCGGCTTAGGGATTTTTTCAAAAAAAGTTGTTCAGACATCGAGGGCTAATTCTGTTTACCATGATAAAAACCCATCTGTTTTCATCGAAAAAGCTTTCAGGGGCTCGTTTGCAACAGTTTGGCACCATTTCTGAGTGAATTGCAGAACGTCAGATTTTTGCTGAAATTGTGACCGCGCGGCTTAGGGATTTTTTCAAAAAAAGGTGTTCAGACATCTAGGGCTAATTCTGTTTCCCATGATAAAATCACATCTGTTTCCACCGAAAAAGCTTTCAGTCGATCGTTAGCAACAGTTTGGCACCATTTCTGAGTGAATTGCAGAACGTCAGATTTTTGCTGAAATTGTGACCGCGCGGCTTAGGGATTTTTTCAAAAAAAGTTGCTCAGACGTCGTGCGCTAATTCTGTTTCCTATGATACATACCCATCTGTTTTCACCGAAAAAGCTTTCAGGGGATCGTTTGCAACAGTTTGGCACCATTTCTGAGTGAATTGGAGAACGTCAGATTTTTGCTGAAATTGTGACCGCGCGGCTTAGGTATTTTTTCAAAAAAAGTTGGTCAGACGTCGATGGCTAATTCTGTTTCCCATCATAGAAACCCATCTGTTTCCACCGAAAAAGCTTTCAGGGGATCATTTGCAACAGTTTGGCACCATTTCTGAGTGAATTGCAGAACGTCAGATTTTTGCTGAAATTGTGACCGCGCGGCTTAGGGATTTTTTCAAAAAAAGGTGTTCAGACATCGAGGGCTTATTCTGTTTCCCATGATAAAAACCCATCTGATTTCACCTAAAAAGCTTTCAGGGGCTCGTTTGCAACAGTTTGGCACCATTTCTGAGTGAATTGCAGAACGTCAGATTTTTGCTGAAATTGTGACCGCGCGGCTTAGGGATTTTTTCAAAAAAAGTTGCTCAGACGTCGAGGGCTAATTCTGTTTCCCATGATAAAAACCCATCTGTTTTCACCGAAAAAGCTTTCAGGGGCTCGTTTGCAACAGTTTGGCACCATTTCTGAGTGAATTGCAGAAAGTCAGATTTTTGCTGAAATTGTGACCGCGCGGCTTAGGGATTTTTTCAAAAAAAGGTGTTCAGACATCTAGGGCTAATTCTGTTTCCCATGATAAAAACCCATCTGTTTTCACCGAAAAAGCTTTCAAGGGATCGTTTGCAACAGTTTGGCACCATTTCTGAGTGAATTGGAGAACGTCAGATTTTTGCTGAAATTGTGACCGCGCGGCTTAGGGATTTTTTCAAAAAAAGGTGTTCAGACGTCGAGGGCTAACTCTGTTTCCCATGATAAAAACCCATCTGTTTCCACCGAAAAAGCTTTCAGGGGATCGTTTGCACATGTTTGGTACCATTTCTGAGTGAATTGCAGAACGTCAGATTTTTGCTGAAATTGTGACCGCGCGGCTTAGGGATTTTTTCAAAAAAAGTTGCTCAGACGTCGAGGGCAAATTCTGTTATCCATGATAAAAACCCATCTGTTTCCACCGAAAAAGCTTTCAGGGGATCGTTTGCACATCTTTGGCACCATTTCTGAGTTAATTGCAGAACGTCAGATTTTTACTGAAATTGTGACCGCGCGGCTTAGGGATTTTTTCAAAAAAAGGTGTTCAGACATCTAGGGCTAATTCTGTTTACCATGATACAAACCCATCTGTTTCCACTGAAAAAGCTTTCAGGGGATCGTTTGCAACAGTTTGGCACCATTTCTGAGTGAATTGCAGAACGTCAGATTTTTGCTGAAATTGTGACCGCGCGGCTTAGGGATTTTTTCAAAAAAAGTTGTTCAGACATCGAGGGCTAATTCTGTTTACCATGATAAAAACCCATCTGTTTTCATCGAAAAAGCTTTCAGGGGCTCGTTTGCAACAGTTTGGCACCATTTCTGAGTGAATTGCAGAACGTCAGATTTTTGCTGAAATTGTGACCGCGCGGCTTAGGGATTTTTTCAAAAAAAGGTGTTCAGACATCTAGGGCTAATTCTGTTTACCATGATAAAAACCCATCTGTTTCCACTGAAAAAGCTTTCAGTTGATCGTTTGCAACAGTTTGGCACCATTTCTGAGTGAATTGCAGAACGTCAGATTTTTGCTGAAGTTGTGACCGCGCGGCTTAGGGATTTTTTCAAAAAAAGTTGTTGAGACATCAAGGGCTAATTCTGTTTCCCATGATAAAAACCCATCTGTTTCCACCGAAAAAGCTTTCAGGCGATCGTTTGCAACAGTTTGGCACGATTTCTGAGTGAATTGCAGAACCTCAGATTTTTGCTGAAATTGTGACCGCGCGGCTTAGGGATTTTTTCCAAAAAAATTGTTCAGACGTCGAGGGCTAATTCTGTTTCCAATGATAAAAACCCAGCTGTTTCCACCGAAAAAGCTTTCAGGGGATCGTTTGCAACAGTTTGGCACGATTTCTGAGTGAATTGCAGAACGTCAGATTTCTGCTGAAATTGTGACCATGCGGCTTAGGTATTTTTTCAAAAAAAGGTGTTCAGACATCTAGGGCTAATTCTGTTTCCCATGATACAAACCCATCTGTTTTCACCGAAAAAGCTTTCAGGGGATCGTTTGCAACAGTTTGGCACGATTTCTGAGTGAATTGCAGAACGTCAGATTTTTGCGGAAATTGTGACCGCGCGGCTTAGGGATTTTTTTAAAAAAAGTTGTTCAGATGTCAAGGGTAATTCTGTTTCCCATGATAAAATCACATCTGTTTCCACCGAAAAAGCTTTCAGTCGATCGTTAGCAACAGTTTGGCACCATTTCTGAGTGAATTGCAGAACGTCAGATTTTTGCTGAAATTCTGACCGCGCGGCTTAGGGATTTTTTCAAAAAAAGTTGCTCAGACGTCGTGCGCTAATTCTGTTTCCCATGATACAAACCCATCTGTTTTCACCGAAAAAGCTTTCAGGGGATCGTTTGCAAAAGTTTGGCACCATTTCTGAGTGAATTGGAGAACGTCAGATTTTTGCTGAAATTGTGACCGCGCGGCTTAGGTATTTTTTCAAAAAAAGTTGGTCAGACGTCGAGGGCTAATTCTCTTTCCCATCATACAAACCCATCTGTTTCCACCGGAAAAGCTTTCAGGGGATTATTTGCAACAGTTTGGCACCATTTCTGAGTGAATTGCAGAAAGTCAGATTTTTGCTGAAATTGTGACCGCGCGGCTTAGGGATTTTTTCAAAAAAAGGTGTTCAGACATCGAGGGCTTATTCTGTTTCCCATGATAAAAACCCATCTGTTTTCACCGAAAAAGCTTTCAGGGGCTCGTTTGCAACAGTTTGGCACCATTTCTGAGTGAATTGCAGAACGTCAGATTTTTGCTGAAATTGTGACCGCGCGGCTTAGGGATTTTTTCAAAAAAAGGTGTTCAGACGTCGAGGGCTAATTCTGTTTACCATGATAAAAACCCATCTGTTTCCACCGAAAAAGCTTTCAGGGGATCGTTTGCAACAGTTTGGCACCATTTCTGAGTGAATTGCAGAACGTCAGATATTTGCTGAAATTGTGACCGCGCGGCTTAGGGATTTTTTCAAAAAAAGGTGTTCAGACGTCGAGGGCTAATTCTGTTTCCCATGATAAAAACCCATCTGTTTCCACCGAAAAAGCTTTCAGGGGATCGTTTGCAACAGTTTGGCACCATTTCTGAGTGAATTGCAGAACGTCAGATTTTTGCTGAAATTGTGACCGCGCGGCTTAGGGATTTTTTCAAAAAAAGTTGCTCAGACGTCGAGGGCTAATTCTGTTTCCCATGATAAAAACCCATCTGTTTCCACCGAAAAAGCTTTCAGGGGATCGTTTGCACATGTTTGGTACCATTTCTGAGTGAATTGCAGAATGTCAGATTTTTGCTGAAATTGTGACCGCGCGGCTTAGGGATTTTTTCAAAAAAAGGTGTTCAGACATCTAGGGCTAATTCTGTTTACCATGATAAAAACCCATCTGTTTTCACCGAAAAAGCTTTCAGGGGATCGTTTGCAACAGTTTGGCACGATTTCTGAGTGAATTGCAGAACGTCAGATTTTTGCGGAAATTGTGACCGCGCGGCTTAGGGATTTTTTCAAAAAAAGTTGTTCAGACATCTAGGGCTAATTCTGTTTCCCATGATAAAATCACATCTGTTTCCACCGAAAAAGCTTTCAGTCGATCGTTAGCAACAGTTTGGCACCATTTCTGAGTGAATTGCAGAACGTCAGATTTTTGCTGAAATTCTGACTGCGCGGCCTAGGGATTTTTTCAAAAAAAGTTGCTCAGACGTCGTGCGCTAATTCTGTTTCCCATGATACAAACCCATCTGTTTTCACCGAAAAAGCTTTCAGGGATCGTTTGCAACAGTTTGGCACCATTTCCGAGTGAATTGGAGAACGTCAGATTTTTGCTGAAATTGTGACCGCGCGGCTTAGGTATTTTTTCAAAGAAAGTTGGTCAGAGGTCGAGGGCTAATTCTGTTTCCCATCATACAAACCCATCTGTTTCCACCGGAAAAGCTTTCAGGGGATTATTTGCAACAGTTTGGCACCATTTCTGAGTGAATTGCAGAACGTCAGATTTTTGCTGAAATTGTGACCGCGCGGCTTAGGGATTTTTTCAAAAAAAGGTGTTCAGACTTCTAGGGCTAATTCTGTTTACCATGATAAAAACCCATCTGTTTTCACCGAAAAAGCTTTTAGGGGATCGTTTGCAACAGTTTGGCAACATTTCTGAGTGAATTGCAGAACGTCAGATTTTTGCTGAAATTGTGACCGCGCGGCTTATGGATTTTTTCAAAAAGGTTGTTGAGACATCAAGGGCTAATTCTGTTTCCCATGATAAAAACCCATCTGTTTCCACTGAAAAAGCTTTCAGGGGATCGTTTGCACATGTTTGGCACCATTTCTGAGTGAATTGCAGAACGTCAGATTTTTGCTGAAATTGTGACCGCGCGGCTTAGGGATTTTTTCAAAAAAAGTTGCTCAGACGTCGAGGGCAAATTCTGTTATCCATGATAAAAACCCATCTGTTTCCACCGAAAAAGCTTTCAGGGGATCGTTTGCACATCTTTGGCACCATTTCTGAGTGAATTGCAGAACGTCAGATTTTTGCTGAAATTGTGACCGCGCGGCTTAGGGATTTTTTCAAAAAAAGGTGTTCAGACATCTAGGGCTAATTCTGTTTCCCATGATAAAAACCCATCTGTTTTCACCGAAAAAGCTTTCAGGGGCTCGTTTGCAACAGTTTGGCACGATTTCTGAGTGAATTGCAGAACGTCAGATTTTTGCTGAAATTGTGACCATGCGGCTTAGGTATTTTTTCAAAAAAAGGTGTTCAGACATCTAGGGCTAATTCTGTTTCCCATGATAAAAACCCATCTGTTTTCACCGAAAAAGCTTTCAGGGGATCGTTTGCAACAGTTTGGCACCATTTCTGAGTGAATTGCAGAACGTCCGATTTTTGCTGAAATTGTGACCGCGCGGCTTAGGGATTTTTTCAAAAAAAGGTGTTCAGACATCGAGGCTAATTCTATTTCCCATGATAAAAACCCATCTGTTTCCACCGAAAAAGCTTTCAGGGGATCGTTTGCTCATGTTTGGTACCATTTCTGAGTGAATTGCAGAACGTCAGATTTTTGCTGAAATTGTGACCGCGCGGCTTTGGGATTTTTTCAAAAAAAGGTGTTCAGACATCTAGGGCTAATTCTGTTTACCATGATAAAAACCCATCTGTTTTCACCGAAAAAGATTTTAGGGGATCGTTTGCACATGTTTGGCACCATTTCTGAGTGAATTGCAGAACGTCAGATTTTTGCTGAAATTGTGACCGCGCGGCTTAGGGATTTTTTCAAAAAAAGTTGTTCAGACATCGAGGGCTAATTCTGTTTACCATGATAAAAACCCATCTGTTTTCATCGAAAAAGCTTTCAGGGGCTCGTTTGCAACAGTTTGGCACCATTTCTGAGTGAATTGCAGAACGTCAGATTTTTGCTGAAATTGTGACCGCGCGGCTTAGGGATTTTTTCAAAAAAAGGTGTTCAGACATCTAGGGCTAATTCTGTTTCCCATGATAAAAACCCATCTGTTTTCACCGAAAAAGCTTTCAAGGGATCGTTTGCAACAGTTTGGCACCATTTCTGAGTGAATTGGAGAACGTCAGATTTTTGCTGAAATTGTGACCGCGCGGCTTAGGGATTTTTTCAAAAAAAGGTGTTCAGACGTCGAGGGCTAATTCTGTTTCCCATGATAAAAACCCATCTGTTTCCACCGAAAAAGCTTTCAGGGGATCGTTTGCACATGTTTGGTACCATTTCTGAGTGAATTGCAGAACGTCAGATTTTTGCTGAAATTGTGACCGCGCGGCTTAGGGATTTTTTCAAAAAAAGGTGTTCAGACATCTAGGGCTAATTCTGTTTACCATGATAAAACCCATCTGTTTTCACCGAAAAAGCTTTCAGGGGCTCGTTTGCAACAGTTTGGCACCATTTCTGAGTGAATTGCAGAAAGTCAGTTTTTTGCTGAAATTGTGACCGCGCGGCTTAGGGATTTTTTCAAAAAAAGGTGTTCAGACATCTAGGGCTAATTCTGTTTCCCATGATAAAAACCCATCTGTTTTCACCGAAAAAGCTTTCAGGGGATCGTTTGCACATGTTTGGCACCATTTCTGAGTGAATTGCAGAACGTCAGATTTTTACTGAAATTGTGACCGCGCGGCTTAGGGATTTTTTCAAAAAAAGTTGTTCAGACATCGAGGGCTAATTCTGTTTACCATGATAAAAACCCATCTGTTTTCATCGAAAAAGCTTTCAGGGGCTCGTTTGCAACAGTTTGGCACCATTTCTGAGTGAATTGCAGAACGTCAGATTTTTGCTGAAATTGTGACCGCGCGGCTTAGGGATTTTTTCAAAAAAAGGTGTTCAGACATCTAGGGCTAATTCTGTTTCCCATGATAAAAACCCATCTGTTTTCACCGAAAAAGCTTTCAAGGGATCGTTTGCAACAGTTTGGCACCATTTCTGAGTGAATTGGAGAACGTCAGATTTTTGCTGAAATTGTGACCGCGCGGCTTAGGGATTTTTTCAAAAAAAGGTGTTCAGACGTCGAGGGCTAATTCTGTTTCCCATGATAAAAACCCATCTGTTTCCACCGAAAAAGCTTTCAGGGGATCGTTTGCACATGTTTGGTACCATTTCTGAGTGAATTGCAGAACGTCAGATTTTTGCTGAAATTGTGACCGCGCGGCTTAGGGATTTTTTCAAAAAAAGGTGTTCAGACATCTAGGGCTAATTCTGTTTCCCATGATAAAAACCCATCTGTTTTCACCGAAAAAGCTTTCAAGGGATCGTTTGCAACAGTTTGGCACCATTTCTGAGTGAATTGGAGAACGTCAGATTTTTGCTGAAATTGTGACCGCGCGGCTTAGGGATTTTTTCAAAAAAAGGTGTTCAGACGTCGAGGGCTAATTCTGTTTCCCATGATAAAAACCCATCTGTTTCCACCGAAAAAGCTTTCAGGGGATCGTTTGCACATGTTTGGTACCATTTCTGAGTGAATTGCAGAACGTCAGATTTTTGCTGAAATTGTGACCGCGCGGCTTAGGGATTTTTTCATAAAAAGGTGTTCAGACTTCTAGGGCTAATTCTGTTTACCATGATAAAAACCCATCTGTTTTCACCGAAAAAGCTTTTAGGGGATCGTTTGCAACAGTTTGGCAACATTTCTGAGTGAATTGCAGAACGTCAGATTTTTGCTGAAATTGTGACCGCGCGGCTTAGGGATTTTTTCAAAAAGGTTGTTGAGACATCAAGGGCTAATTCTTTTTCCCATGATAAAAACCCATCTGTTTCCACTGAAAAAGCTTTCAGGGGATCGTTTGCACATGTTTGGCACCATTTCTGAGTGAATTGCAGAACGTCAGATTTTTACTGAAATTGTGACCGCGCGGCTTAGGGATTTTTTCAAAAAAAGTTGTTCAGACATCGAGGGCTAATTCTGTTTACCATGATAAAAACCCATCTGTTTTCATCGAAAAAGCTTTCAGGGGCTCGTTTGCAACAGTTTGGCACCATTTCTGAGTGAATTGCAGAACGTCAGATTTTTGCTGAAATTGTGACCGCGCGGCTTAGGGATTTTTTCAAAAAAAGGTGTTCAGACATCTAGGGCTAATTCTGTTTCCCATGATAAAAACCCATCTGTTTTCACCGAAAAAGCTTTCAAGGGATCGTTTGCAACAGTTTGGCACCATTTCTGAGTGAATTGGAGAACGTCAGATTTTTGCTGAAATTGTGACCGCGCGGCTTAGGGATTATTTCAAAAAAAGGTGTTCAGACATCTAGGGCTAATTCTGTTTACCATGATACAAAACCATCTGTTTCCACTGAAAAAGCTTTCAGGGGATCGTTTGCACATGTTTGGCACCATTTCTGAGTGAATTGCAGAACGTCAGATTTTTGCTGAAATTGTGACCGCGCGGCTTAGGGATTTTTTCAAAAAAAGTTGCTCAGACGTCGAGGGCAAATTCTGTTATCCATGATAAAAACCCATCTGTTTCCACCGAAAAAGCTTTCAGGGGATCGTTTGCACATCTTTGGCACCATTTCTGAGTGAATTGCAGAACGTCAGATTTTTGCTGAAATTGTGACCGCGCGGCTTAGGGATTTTTTCAAAAAAAATTATTCAGACGTCGAGGGCTAATTCTGTTTCCCATGATAAAAACCCAGCTGTTTCCACCGAAAAAGCTTTCAGGGGATCGTTTGCAACAGTTTGGCACGATTTCTGAGTGAATTGCAGAACGTCAGATTTTTGCTGAAATTGTGACCATGCGGCTTAGGTATTTTTTCAAAAAAAGGTGTTCAGACATCTAGGGCTAATTCTGTTTCCCATGATAAAAACCCATCTGTTTTCACCGAAAAAGCTTTCAGGGGATCGTTTGCAACAGTTTGGCACCATTTCTGAGTGAATTGCAGAACGTCAGATTTTTGCTGAAATTGTGACCGCGCGGCTTAGGGATTTTTTCAAAAAAAGGTGTTCAGACATCAAGGGCTAATTCTGTTTCCCATGATAAAAACCCATCTGTTTCCACCGAAAAAGCTTTCAGGGGATCGTTTGCAACAGTTTGGCACCATTTCGGAGTGAATTGGAGAACGTCAGATTTTTGCTGAAATTGTGACCGCGCGGCTTAGGGATTTTTTCAAAAAAAGGTGTTCAGACATCGAGGCTAATTCTATTTCCCATGATAAAAACCCATCTGTTTCCACCGAAAAAGCTTTCAGGGGATCGTTTGCACATGTTTGGTACCATTTCTGAGTGAATTGCAGAACGTCAGATTTTTGCTGAAATTGTGACCGCGCGGCTTAGGGATTTTTTCAAAAAAAGTTGTTGAGACATCAAGGGCTAATTCTGTTTCCCATGATAAAAACCCATCTGTTTCCACCAAAAAAGCTTTCAGGGGATCGTTTTCACATGTTTGGCACCATTTCTGAGTGAATTGCAGAACGTCAGATTTTTGCTGAAATTGTGACCGCGCGGCTTAGGGATTTTTTCAAAAAAAGTTGCTCAGACGTCGAGGGCTAATTCTGTTTCCCATGATAAAAACCCATCTGTTTCCACCGAAAAAGCTTTCAGGGGATCGTTTGCACATGTTTGGCACCATTTCTGAGTGAATTGCAGAACGTCAGATTTTTACTGAAATTGTGACCGCGCGGCTTAGGGATTTTTTCAAAAAAACTTGTTCAGACATCGAGGGCTAATTCTGTTTACCATGATAAAAACCCATCTGTTTTCATCGAAAAAGCTTTCAGGGGCTCGTTTGCAACAGTTTGGCACCATTTCTGAGTGAATTGCAGAACGTCAGATTTTTGCTGAATTTGTGACCGCGCGGCTTAGGGATTTTTTCAAAAAAAGGTGTTCAGACATCTAGGGCTAATTCTGTTTCCCATGATAAAAACCCATCTGTTTCCACCGAAAAAGCTTTTAGGGGATACTTTGCAACAGTTTGGCAACATTTCTGAGTGAATTGCAGAACGTCAGATTTTTGCTGAAATTGTGACCGCGCGGCTTAGGGATTTTTTCAAAAAAAGTTGTTGAGACATCAAGGGCTAATTCTGTTTCCCATGATAAAAACCCATCTGTTTCCACCGAAAAAGCTTTCAGGGGATCGTTTGCAACAGTTTGGCACGATTTCTGAGTGAATTGCAGAACGTCAGATTTTTGCTGAAATTGTGACCGCGCGGCTTAGGGATTTTTTCAAAAAAAATTGTTCAGACGTCGAGGGCTAATTCTGTTTCCCATGATGAAAACCCAGCTGTTTCCACCGAAAAAGCTTTCAGGGGATCGTTTGCAACAGTTTGGCACGATTTCTGAGTGAATTGCAGAACGTCAGATTTTTGCTGAAATTGTGACCATGCGGCTTAGCTATTTTTTCAAAAAAAGGTGTTCAGACATCTAGGGCTAATTCTGTTTCCCATGATACGAACCCATCTGTTTTGACCGAAAAAGCTTTCAGGGGATCGTTTGCAACAGTTTGGCACGATTTCTGAGTGAATTGCAGAACGTCAGATTTTTGCGGAAATTGTGACCGCGCGGCTTAGGGATTTTTTCAAAAAAAGTTGTTCAGATGTCAAGGGCTAATTCTGTTTCCCATGATAAAATCACATCTGTTTCCACCGAAAAAGCTTTCAGTCGATCGTTAGCAACAGTTTGGCACCATTTCTGAGTGAATTGCAGAACGTCAGATTTTAGCTGAAATTGTGACCGCGCGGCTTAGGGATTTTTTCAAAAAAAGGTGTTCAGACATCTAGGGCTAATTCTGTTTACCATGATAAAAACCCATCTGTTTTCACCGAAAAAGCTTTCAGGGGCTCGTTTGCAACAGTTTGGCACCATTTCTGAGTGAATTGCAGAAAGTCAGATTTTTGCTGAAATTGTGACCGCGCGGCTTAGGGATTTTTTCAAAAAAAGGTGTTCAGACATCTAGGGCTAATTCTGTTTCCCATGATAAAAACCCATCTGTTTTCACCGAAAAAGCTTTCAAGGGATCGTTTGCAACAGTTTGGCACCATTTCTGAGTGAATTGGAGAACGTCAGATTTTTGCTGAAATTGTGACCGCGCGGCTTAGGGATTTTTTCAAAAAAAGGTGTTCAGACGTCGAGGGCTAATTCTGTTTCCCATGATAAAAACCCATCTGTTTCCACCGAAAAAGCTTTCAGGGGATCGTTTGCACATGTTTGGTACCATTTCTGAGTGAATTGCAGAACGTCAGATTTTTGCTGAAATTGTGACCGCGCGGCTTAGGGATTTTTTCAAAAAAAGGTGTTCAGACTTCTAGGGCTAATTCTGTTTACCATGATAAAAACCCATCTGTTTTCACCGAAAAAGCTTTTAGGGGATCGTTTGCAACAGTTTGGCAACATTTCTGAGTGAATTGCAGAACGTCAGATTTTTGCTGAAATTGTGACCGCGCGGCTTATGGATTTTTTCAAAAAGGTTGTTGAGACATCAAGGGCTAATTCTGTTTCCCATGATAAAAACCCATCTGTTTCCACTGAAAAAGCTTTCAGGGGATCGTTTGCACATATTTGGCACCATTTCTGAGTGAATTGCAGAACGTCAGATTTTTGCTGAAATTGTGACCGCGCGGCTTAGGGATTTTTTCAAAAAAAGTTGCTCAGACGTCGAGGGCAAATTCTGTTTCCCATGATAAAAACCCATCTGTTTCCACCGAAAAAGCTTTCAGGGGATCGTTTGCACATGTTTGGCACCATTTCTGAGTGAATTGCAGAACGTCAGATTTTTACTGAAATTGTGACCGCGCGGCTTAGGGATTTTTTCAAAAAAAGTTGTTCAGACATCGAGGGCTAATTCTGTTTACCATGATAAAAACCCATCTGTTTTCATCGAAAAAGCTTTCAGGGGCTCGTTTGCAACAGTTTGGCACCATTTCTGAGTGAATTGCAGAACGTCAGATTTTTGCTGAATTTGTGACCGCGCGGCTTAGGGATTTTTTCAAAAAAAGGCGTTCAGACATCTAGGGCTAATTCTGTTTCCCATGATAAAAACCCATCTTTTTCCACCGAAAAAGCTTTTAGGGGATACTTCGCAACAGTTTGGCAACATTTCTGAGTGAATTGCAGAACGTCAGATTTTTGCTGAAATTGTGACCGCGCGGCTTAGGGATTTTTTCAAAAAAAGTTGTTGAGACATCAAGGGCTAATTCTGTTTCCCATGATAAAAACCCATCTGTTTCCACCGAAAAAGCTTTCAGGGGATCGTTTGCAACAGTTTGGCACGATTTCTGAGTGAATTGCAGAACGTCAGATTTTTGCTGAAATTGTGACCGCGCGGCTTAGGGATTTTTTCAAAAAAAGGTGTTCAGACATCTAGGGCTAATTCTGTTTACCATGATAAAAACCCATCTGTTTTCACCGAAAAAGGTTTTAGGGGATCGTTTGCAACAGTTTGGCAACATTTCTGAGTGAATTGCAGAACGTCAGATTTTTGCTGAAATTGTGACCGCGCGGCTTAGGGATTTTTTCAAAAAAAGTTGTTGAGACATCAAGGGCTAATTCTGTTTCCCATGATAAAAACCCATCTGTTTCCACCGAAAAAGCTTTCAGGGGATCGTTTGCACATGTTTGGCACCATTTCTGAGTGAATTGCAGAACGTCAGATTTTTGCTGAAATTGTGACCGCGCGGCTTAGGGATTTTTTCAAAAAAAGTTGCTCAGACGTCGAGGGCTAATTCTGTTTCCCATGATAAAAACCCATCTGTTTCCACCGAAAAAGCTTTCAGGGGATCGTTTGCAACAGTTTGGCACGATTTCTGAGTGAATTGCAGAACGTCAGATTTTTGCTGAAATTGTGACCGCGCGGCTTTGGGATTTTTTCAAAAAAAGGTGTTCAGACATCTAGGGCTAATTCTGTTTACCATGATAAAAACCCATCTGTTTTCACCGAAAAAGGTTTTAGGGGATCGTTTGCAACAGTTTGGCAACATTTCTGAGTGAATTGCAGAACGTCAGATTTTTGCTGAAATTGTGACCGCGCGGCTTAGGGATTTTTTCAAAAAAAGTTGTTGAGACATCAAGGGCTAATTCTGTTTCCCATGATAAAAACCCATCTGTTTCCACCGAAAAAGCTTTCAGGGGATCGTTTGCACATGTTTGGCACCATTTCTGAGTGAATTGCAGAACGTCAGATTTTTGCTGAAATTGTGACCGCGCGGCTTAGGGATTTTTTCAAAAAAAGTTGCTCAGACGTCGAGGGCTAATTCTGTTTCCCATGATAAAAACCCATCTGTTTCCACCGAAAAAGCTTTCAGGGGATCGTTTGCACATGTTTGGCACCATTTCTGAGTGAATTGCAGAACGTCAGATCTTTACTGAAATTGTGACCGCGCGGCTTAGGGATTTTTTCAAAAAAAGTTGTTCAGACATCGAGGGCTAATTCTGTTTACCATGATAAAAACCCATCTGTTTTCATCGAAAAAGCTTTCAGGGGCTCGTTTGCAACAGTTTGGCACCATTTCTGAGTGAATTGCAGAACGTCAGATTTTTGCTGAATTTATGACCGCGCGGCTTAGGGATTTTTTCAAAAAAAGGCGTTCAGACATCTAGGGCTAATTCTGTTTCCCATGATAAAAACCCATCTTTTTCCACCGAAAAAGCTTTTAGGGGATACTTCGCAACAGTTTGGCAACATTTCTGAGTGAATTGCAGAACGTCAGATTTTTGCTGAAATTGTGACCGCGCGGCTTAGGGATTTTTTCAAAAAAAGTTGTTGAGACATCAAGGGCTAATTCTGTTTCCCATGATAAAAACCCATCTGTTTCCACCGAAAAAGCTTTCAGGGGATCGTTTGCAACAGTTTGGCACGATTTTTGAGTGAATTGCAGAACGTCAGATTTTTGCTGAAATTGTGACCGCGCGGCTTAGGGATTTTTTCAAAAAAAGGTGTTCAGACATCGAGGGCTTATTCTGTTTCCCATGATAAAAACCCATCTGTTTTCACCGAAAAAGGTTTTAGGGGATCGTTTGCAACAGTTTGGCAACATTTCTGAGTGAATTGCAGA
This sequence comes from Podarcis tiliguerta, assembly GCF_965153285.1. Taxonomy (NCBI): domain Eukaryota; kingdom Metazoa; phylum Chordata; class Lepidosauria; order Squamata; family Lacertidae; genus Podarcis; species Podarcis tiliguerta. The sequence goes on along the minus strand of NC_139547.1, from coordinate 10,122,409 downwards.
ACGTCAGATTTTTGCTGAAATTGTGACCGCGCGGCTTAGGGATTTTTTCAAAAAAAGGTGTTCAGACATCGAGGGCTAATTCTGTTTCCCATGATAAAAACCCATCTGTTTTCACCGAAAAAGCTTTCAGGGGATCGTTTGCAACAGTTTGGCAACATTTCTGAGAGAATTGCAGAACGTCAGATTTTTGCTGAAATTGTGACCAGGCGGCTTAGGGATTTTTTAAAAAAAAGTTGTTGAGACATCAAGGGCTAATTCTGTTTCCCATGATAAAAACCCATCTGTTTCCACCGAAAAAGCTTTCAGGGGATCGTTTGCACATGTTTGGCACCATTTCTGAGTGAATTGCAGAACGTCAGATTTTTGCTGAAATTGTGACCGCGCGGCTTAGGGATTTTTTCAAAAAAAGGTGTTCAGACATCTAGGGCTAATTCTGTTTACCATGATAAAAACCCATCTGTTTTCACCGAAAAAGCTTTCAGGGGCTCGTTTGCAACAGTTTGGCAACATTTCTGAGTGAATTGCAGAACGTCAGATTTTTGCTGAAATTGTGACTGCGCGGCTTATGGATTTTTTCAAAAAGGTTGTTGAGACATCAAGGGCTAATTCTGTTTCCCATGATAAAAACCCATCTGTTTCCACTGAAAAAGCTTTCAGGGGATCGTTTGCAACAGTTTGGCACCATTTCTGAGTGAATTGCAGAACGTCAGATTTTTGCTGAAATTGTGACCGCGCGGCTTAGGGATTTTTTCAAAAAAAGTTGTTCAGACATCGAGGGCTAATTCTGTTTACCATGATAAAAACCCATCTGTTTTCATCGAAAAAGCTTTCAGGGGCTCGTTTGCAACAGTTTGGCACCATTTCTGAGTGAATTGCAGAACGTCAGATTTTTGCTGAAATTGTGACCGCGCGGCTTAGGGATTTTTTCAAAAAAAGGTGTTCAGACATCTAGGGCTAATTCTGTTTACCATGATAAAAACCCATCTGTTTCCACTGAAAAAGCTTTCAGGGGATCGTTTGCAACAGTTTGGCACCATTTCTGAGTGAATTGCAGAACGTCAGATTTTTGCTGAAGTTGTGACCGCGCGGCTTAGGGATTTTTTCAAAAAAAGTTGTTCAGACATCGAGGGCTAATTCTGTTTACCATGATAAAACCCCATCTGTTTCCACCGAAAAAGCTTTTAGCGGATCGTTTGCAACAGTTTGGCAACATTTCTGAGTGAATTGCAGAACGTAAGATTTTTGCTGAAATTGTGACCGCGCGGCTTAGGGATTTTTTCAAAAAAAGTTGTTGAGACATCAAGGGCTAATTCTGTTTCCCATGATAAAAACCCATCTGTTTCCACCGAAAAAGCTTTCAGGCGATCGTTTGCAACAGTTTGGCACGATTTCTGAGTGAATTGCAGAACCTCAGATTTTTGCTGAAATTGTGACCGCGCGGCTTAGGGATTTTTTCCAAAAAAATTGTTCAGACGTCGAGGGCTATTTCTGTTTCCCATGATAAAAACCCAGCTGTTTCCACCGAAAAAGCTTTCAGGGGATCGTTTGCAACAGTTTGGCACGATTTCTGAGTGAATTGCAGAACGTCAGATTTCTGCTGAAATTGTGACCATGCGGCTTAGGTATTTTTTCAAAAAAAGGTGTTCAGACATCTAGGGCTAATTCTGTTTTCCATGATACAAACCCATCTGTTTTCACCGAAAAAGCTTTCAGGGGATCGTTTGCAACAGTTTGGCACGATTTCTGAGTGAATTGCAGAACGTCAGATTTTTGCGGAAATTGTGACCGCGCGGCTTAGGGATTTTTTAAAAAAAAGTTGTTCAGATGTCAAGGGTAATTCTGTTTCCCATGATAAAATCACATCTGTTTCCACCGAAAAAGCTTTCAGTCGATCGTTAGCAACAGTTTGGCACCATTTCTGAGTGAATTGCAGAACGTCAGATTTTTGCTGAAATTCTGACCGCGCGGCTTAGGGATTTTTTCAAAAAAAGTTGCTCAGACGTCGTGCGCTAATTCTGTTTCCCATGATACAAACCCATCTGTTTTCACCGAAAAAGCTTTCAGGGGATCGTTTGCAACAGTTTGGCACCATTTCTGAGTGAATTGGAGAACGTCAGATTTTTGCTGAAATTGTGACCGCGCGGCTTAGGTATTTTTTCAAAAAAAGTTGTTGAGACATCAAGGGCTAATTCTGTTTCCCATGATAAAAACCCATCTGTTTTCACCGAAAAAGCTTTCAGGGGATCGTTTGCACATGTTTGGCACCATTTCTGAGTGAATTGCAGAACGTCAGATTTTTGCTGAAATTGTGACCGCGCGGCTTAGGGATTTTTTCAAAAAAAGGTGTTCAGACGTCGAGGGCTAATTCTGTTTCCCATGATAAAAACCCATCTGTTTCCACCGAAAAAGCTTTCAGGGGATCGTTTGCACATGTTTGGTACCATTTCTGAGTGAATTGCAGAACGTCAGATTTTTGCTGAAATTGTGACCGCGCGGCTTAGGGATTTTTTCAAAAAAAGTTGTTCAGACATCGAGGGCTAATTCTGTTTACCATGATAAAAACCCATCTGTTTTCATCGAAAAAGCTTTCAGGGGCTCGTTTGCAACAGTTTGGCACCATTTCTGAGTGAATTGCAGAACGTCAGATTTTTGCTGAAATTGTGACCGCGCGGCTTAGGGATTTTTTCAAAAAAAGGTGTTCAGACATCTAGGGCTAATTCTGTTTACCATGATAAAAACCCATCTGTTTCCACTGAAAAAGCTTTCAGGGGATCGTTTGCAACAGTTTGGCACCATTTCTGAGTGAATTGCAGAACGTCAGATTTCTGCTGAAGTTGTGACCGCGCGGCTTAGGGATTTTTTCAAAAAAAGTTGTTCAGACATCGAGGGCTAATTCTGTTTCCCATGATAAAAACCCAGCTGTTTCCACCGAAAAAGCTTTCAGGGGATCGTTTGCAACAGTTTGGCACGATTTCTGAGTGAATTGCAGAACGTCAGATTTCTGCTGAAATTGTGACCATGCGGCTTAGGTATTTTTTCAAAAAAAGGTGTTCAGACATCTAGGGCTAATTCTGTTTTCCATGATACAAACCCATCTGTTTTCACCGAAAAAGCTTTCAGGGGATCGTTTGCAACAGTTTGGCACGATTTCTGAGTGAATTGCAGAACGTCAGATTTTTGCGGAAATTGTGACCGCGCGGCTTAGGGATTTTTTTAAAAAAAGTTGTTCAGATGTCAAGGGTAATTCTGTTTCCCATGATAAAATCACATCTGTTTCCACCGAAAAAGCTTTCAGTCGATCGTTAGCAACAGTTTGGCACCATTTCTGAGTGAATTGCAGAACGTCAGATTTTTGCTGAAATTCTGACCGCGCGGCTTAGGGATTTTTTCAAAAAAAGTTGCTCAGACGTCGTGCGCTAATTCTGTTTCCCATGATACAAACCCATCTGTTTTCACCGAAAAAGCTTTCAGGGGATCGTTTGCAACAGTTTGGCACCATTTCTGAGTGAATTGCAGAACGTCAGATTTTTGCTGAATTTATGACCGCGCGGCTTAGGGATTTTTTCAAAAAAAGGCGTTCAGACATCTAGGGCTAATTCTGTTTCCCATGATAAAAACCCATCTTTTTCCACCGAAAAAGCTTTTAGGGGATACTTCGCAACAGTTTGGCAACATTTCTGAGTGAATTGCAGAACGTCAGATTTTTGCTGAAATTGTGACCGCGAGGCTTAGGGATTTTTTCAAAAAAAGTTGTTGAGACATCAAGGGCTAATTCTGTTTCCCATGATAAAAACCCATCTGTTTCCACCGAAAAAGCTTTCAGGGGATCGTTTGCAACAGTTTGGCACGATTTCTGAGTGAATTGCAGAACGTCAGATTTTTGCTGAAATTGTGACCGCGCGGCTTAGGGATTTTTTCAAAAAAAGGTGTTCAGACATCGAGGGCTTATTCTGTTTCCCATGATAAAAACCCATCTGTTTTCACCGAAAAAGGTTTTAGGGGATCGTTTGCAACAGTTTGGCAACATTTCTGAGTGAATTGCAGAACGTCAGATTTTTGCTGAAATTGTGACCGCGCGGCTTAGGGATTTTTTCAAAAAAAGGTGTTCAGACATCGAGGGCTAATTCTGTTTCCCATGATAAAAACCCATCTGTTTTCACCGAAAAAGCTTTCAGGGGATCGTTTGCAACAGTTTGGCAACATTTCTGAGAGAATTGCAGAACGTCAGATTTTTGCTGAAATTGTGACCAGGCGGCTTAGGGATTTTTTAAAAAAAAGTTGTTGAGACATCAAGGGCTAATTCTGTTTCCCATGATAAAAACCCATCTGTTTCCACCGAAAAAGCTTTCAGGGGATCGTTTGCACATGTTTGGCACCATTTCTGAGTGAATTGCAGAACGTCAGATTTTTGCTGAAATTGTGACCGCGCGGCTTAGGGATTTTTTCAAAAAAAGGTGTTCAGACATCTAGGGCTAATTCTGTTTACCATGATAAAAACCCATCTGTTTTCACCGAAAAAGCTTTCAGGGGCTCGTTTGCAACAGTTTGGCAACATTTCTGAGTGAATTGCAGAACGTCAGATTTTTGCTGAAATTGTGACTGCGCGGCTTATGGATTTTTTCAAAAAGGTTGTTGAGACATCAAGGGCTAATTCTGTTTCCCATGATAAAAACCCATCTGTTTCCACTGAAAAAGCTTTCAGGGGATCGTTTGCAACAGTTTGGCACCATTTCTGAGTGAATTGCAGAACGTCAGATTTTTGCTGAAATTGTGACCGCGCGGCTTAGGGATTTTTTCAAAAAAAGTTGTTCAGACATCGAGGGCTAATTCTGTTTACCATGATAAAAACCCATCTGTTTTCATCGAAAAAGCTTTCAGGGGCTCGTTTGCAACAGTTTGGCACCATTTCTGAGTGAATTGCAGAACGTCAGATTTTTGCTGAAATTGTGACCGCGCGGCTTAGGGATTTTTTCAAAAAAAGGTGTTCAGACATCTAGGGCTAATTCTGTTTACCATGATAAAAACCCATCTGTTTCCACTGAAAAAGCTTTCAGGGGATCGTTTGCAACAGTTTGGCACCATTTCTGAGTGAATTGCAGAACGTCAGATTTTTGCTGAAGTTGTGACCGCGCGGCTTAGGGATTTTTTCAAAAAAAGTTGTTCAGACATCGAGGGCTAATTCTGTTTACCATGATAAAACCCCATCTGTTTCCACCGAAAAAGCTTTTAGCGGATCGTTTGCAACAGTTTGGCAACATTTCTGAGTGAATTGCAGAACGTAAGATTTTTGCTGAAATTGTGACCGCGCGGCTTAGGGATTTTTTCAAAAAAAGTTGTTGAGACATCAAGGGCTAATTCTGTTTCCCATGATAAAAACCCATCTGTTTCCACCGAAAAAGCTTTCAGGCGATCGTTTGCAACAGTTTGGCACGATTTCTGAGTGAATTGGAGAACGTCAGATTTTTGCTGAAATTGTGACCGCGCGGCTTAGGGATTTTTTCCAAAAAAATTGTTCAGACGTCGAGGGCTATTTCTGTTTCCCATGATAAAAACCCAGCTGTTTCCACCGAAAAAGCTTTCAGGGGATCGTTTGCAACAGTTTGGCACGATTTCTGAGTGAATTGCAGAACGTCAGATTTCTGCTGAAATTGTGACCATGCGGCTTAGGTATTTTTTCAAAAAAAGGTGTTCAGACATCTAGGGCTAATTCTGTTTTCCATGATACAAACCCATCTGTTTTCACCGAAAAAGCTTTCAGGGGATCGTTTGCAACAGTTTGGCACGATTTCTGAGTGAATTGCAGAACGTCAGATTTTTGCGGAAATTGTGACCGCGCGGCTTAGGGATTTTTTAAAAAAAAGTTGTTCAGATGTCAAGGGTAATTCTGTTTCCCATGATAAAATCACATCTGTTTCCACCGAAAAAGCTTTCAGTCGATCGTTAGCAACAGTTTGGCACCATTTCTGAGTGAATTGCAGAACGTCAGATTTTTGCTGAAATTCTGACCGCGCGGCTTAGGGATTTTTTCAAAAAAAGTTGCTCAGACGTCGTGCGCTAATTCTGTTTCCCATGATACAAACCCATCTGTTTTCACCGAAAAAGCTTTCAGGGGATCGTTTGCAACAGTTTGGCAACATTTCTGAGAGAATTGCAGAACGTCAGATTTTTGCTGAAATTGTGACCAGGCGGCTTAGGGATTTTTTAAAAAAAAGTTGTTGAGACATCAAGGGCTAATTCTGTTTCCCATGATAAAAACCCATCTGTTTCCACCGAAAAAGCTTTCAGGGGATCGTTTGCACATGTTTGGCACCATTTCTGAGTGAATTGCAGAACGTCAGATTTTTGCTGAAATTGTGACCGCGCGGCTTAGGGATTTTTTCAAAAAAAGGTGTTCAGACATCTAGGGCTAATTCTGTTTACCATGATAAAAACCCATCTGTTTTCACCGAAAAAGCTTTCAGGGGCTCGTTTGCAACAGTTTGGCAACATTTCTGAGTGAATTGCAGAACGTCAGATTTTTGCTGAAATTGTGACTGCGCGGCTTATGGATTTTTTCAAAAAGGTTGTTGAGACATCAAGGGCTAATTCTGTTTCCCATGATAAAAACCCATCTGTTTCCACTGAAAAAGCTTTCAGGGGATCGTTTGCAACAGTTTGGCACCATTTCTGAGTGAATTGCAGAACGTCAGATTTTTGCTGAAATTGTGACCGCGCGGCTTAGGGATTTTTTCAAAAAAAGTTGTTCAGACATCGAGGGCTAATTCTGTTTACCATGATAAAAACCCATCTGTTTTCATCGAAAAAGCTTTCAGGGGCTCGTTTGCAACAGTTTGGCACCATTTCTGAGTGAATTGCAGAACGTCAGATTTTTGCTGAAATTGTGACCGCGCGGCTTAGGGATTTTTTCAAAAAAAGGTGTTCAGACATCTAGGGCTAATTCTGTTTACCATGATAAAAACCCATCTGTTTCCACTGAAAAAGCTTTCAGGGGATCGTTTGCAACAGTTTGGCACCATTTCTGAGTGAATTGCAGAACGTCAGATTTTTGCTGAAGTTGTGACCGCGCGGCTTAGGGATTTTTTCAAAAAAAGTTGTTCAGACATCGAGGGCTAATTCTGTTTACCATGATAAAACCCCATCTGTTTCCACCGAAAAAGCTTTTAGCGGATCGTTTGCAACAGTTTGGCAACATTTCTGAGTGAATTGCAGAACGTAAGATTTTTGCTGAAATTGTGACCGCGCGGCTTAGGGATTTTTTCAAAAAAAGTTGTTGAGACATCAAGGGCTAATTCTGTTTCCCATGATAAAAACCCATCTGTTTCCACCGAAAAAGCTTTCAGGCGATCGTTTGCAACAGTTTGGCACGATTTCTGAGTGAATTGGAGAACGTCAGATTTTTGCTGAAATTGTGACCGCGCGGCTTAGGGATTTTTTCCAAAAAAATTGTTCAGACGTCGAGGGCTATTTCTGTTTCCCATGATAAAAACCCAGCTGTTTCCACCGAAAAAGCTTTCAGGGGATCGTTTGCAACAGTTTGGCACGATTTCTGAGTGAATTGCAGAACGTCAGATTTCTGCTGAAATTGTGACCATGCGGCTTAGGTATTTTTTCAAAAAAAGGTGTTCAGACATCTAGGGCTAATTCTGTTTTCCATGATACAAACCCATCTGTTTTCACCGAAAAAGCTTTCAGGGGATCGTTTGCAACAGTTTGGCACGATTTCTGAGTGAATTGCAGAACGTCAGATTTTTGCGGAAATTGTGACCGCGCGGCTTAGGGATTTTTTAAAAAAAAGTTGTTCAGATGTCAAGGGTAATTCTGTTTCCCATGATAAAATCACATCTGTTTCCACCGAAAAAGCTTTCAGTCGATCGTTAGCAACAGTTTGGCACCATTTCTGAGTGAATTGCAGAACGTCAGATTTTTGCTGAAATTCTGACCGCGCGGCTTAGGGATTTTTTCAAAAAAAGTTGCTCAGACGTCGTGCGCTAATTCTGTTTCCCATGATACAAACCCATCTGTTTTCACCGAAAAAGCTTTCAGGGGATCGTTTGCAACAGTTTGGCACCATTTCTGAGTGAATTGGAGAACGTCAGATTTTTGCTGAAATTGTGACCGCGCGGCTTAGGTATTTTTTCAAAAAAAGTTGTTGAGACATCAAGGGCTAATTCTGTTTCCCATGATAAAAACCCATCTGTTTTCACCGAAAAAGCTTTCAGGGGATCGTTTGCACATGTTTGGCACCATTTCTGAGTGAATTGCAGAACGTCAGATTTTTGCTGAAATTGTGACCGCGCGGCTTAGGGATTTTTTCAAAAAAAGGTGTTCAGACGTCGAGGGCTAATTCTGTTTCCCATGATAAAAACCCATCTGTTTCCACCGAAAAAGCTTTCAGGGGATCGTTTGCACATGTTTGGTACCATTTCTGAGTGAATTGCAGAACGTCAGATTTTTGCTGAAATTGTGACCGCGCGGCTTAGGGATTTTTTCAAAAAAAGTTGTTCAGACATCGAGGGCTAATTCTGTTTACCATGATAAAAACCCATCTGTTTTCATCGAAAAAGCTTTCAGGGGCTCGTTTGCAACAGTTTGGCACCATTTCTGAGTGAATTGCAGAACGTCAGATTTTTGCTGAAATTCTGACCGCGCGGCTTAGGGATTTTTTCAAAAAAAGGTGTTCAGACATCTAGGGCTAATTCTGTTTACCATGATAAAAACCCATCTGTTTCCACTGAAAAAGCTTTCAGGGGATCGTTTGCAACAGTTTGGCACCATTTCTGAGTGAATTGCAGAACGTCAGATTTCTGCTGAAGTTGTGACCGCGCGGCTTAGGGATTTTTTCAAAAAAAGTTGTTCAGACATCGAGGGCTAATTCTGTTTCCCATGATAAAAACCCAGCTGTTTCCACCGAAAAAGCTTTCAGGGGATCGTTTGCAACAGTTTGGCACGATTTCTGAGTGAATTGCAGAACGTCAGATTTCTGCTGAAATTGTGACCATGCGGCTTAGGTATTTTTTCAAAAAAAGGTGTTCAGACATCTAGGGCTAATTCTGTTTTCCATGATACAAACCCATCTGTTTTCACCGAAAAAGCTTTCAGGGGATCGTTTGCAACAGTTTGGCACGATTTCTGAGTGAATTGCAGAACGTCAGATTTTTGCGGAAATTGTGACCGCGCGGCTTAGGGATTTTTTTAAAAAAAGTTGTTCAGATGTCAAGGGTAATTCTGTTTCCCATGATAAAATCACATCTGTTTCCACCGAAAAAGCTTTCAGTCGATCGTTAGCAACAGTTTGGCACCATTTCTGAGTGAATTGCAGAACGTCAGATTTTTGCTGAAATTCTGACCGCGCGGCTTAGGGATTTTTTCAAAAAAAGTTGCTCAGACGTCGTGCGCTAATTCTGTTTCCCATGATACAAACCCATCTGTTTTCACCGAAAAAGCTTTCAGGGGATCGTTTGCAACAGTTTGGCACCATTTCTGAGTGAATTGGAGAACGTCAGATTTTTGCTGAAATTGTGACCGCGCGGCTTAGGTATTTTTTCAAAAAAAGTTGGTCAGACGTCGAGGGCTAATTCTGTTTCCCATCATACAAACCCATCTGTTTCCACCGGAAAAGCTTTCAGGGGATTATTTGCAACAGTTTGGCACCATTTCTGAGTGAATTGCAGAAAGTCAGATTTTTGCTGAAATTGTGACCGCGCGGCTTAGGGATTTTTTCAAAAAAAGGTGTTCAGACATCGAGGGCTTATTCTGTTTCCCATGATAAAAACCCATCTGTTTTCACCGAAAAAGCTTTCAGGGGCTCATTTGCAACAGTTTGGCACCATTTCTGAGTGAATTGCAGAACGTCAGATTTTTGCTGAAATTGTGACCGCGCGGCTTAGGGATTTTTTCAAAAAAAGGTGTTCAGACGTCGAGGGCTAATTCTGTTTACCATGATAAAAACCCATCTGTTTCCACCGAAAAAGCTTTCAGGGGATCGTTTGCAACAGTTTGGCACCATTTCTGAGTGAATTGCAGAACGTCAGATATTTGCTGAAATTGTGACCGCGCGGCTTAGGGATTTTTTCAAAAAAAGGTGTTCAGACGTCGAGGGCTAATTCTGTTTCCCATGATAAAAACCCATCTGTTTCCACCGAAAAAGCTTTCAGGGGATCGTTTGCAACAGTTTGGCACCATTTCTGAGTGAATTGCAGAACGTCAGATTTTTGCTGAAATTGTGACCGCGCGGCTTAGGGATTTTTTTTAAAAAAGTTGCTCAGACGTCGAGGGCTAATTCTGTTTCCCATGATAAAAACCCATCTGTTTCCACCGAAAAAGCTTTCAGGGGATCGTTTGCACATGTTTGGTACCATTTCTGAGTGAATTGCAGAATGTCAGATTTTTGCTAAAATTGTGAACGCGCGGCGTAGGGATTTTTTCAAAAAAAGGTGTTCAGACATCTAGGGCTAATTCTGTTTACCATGATAAAAACCCATCTGTTTTCACCGAAAAAGCTTTCAGGGGCTCGTTTGCAACAGTTTGGCACCATTTCTGAGTGAATTGCAGAACGTCAGATTTTTGCTGAATTTGTGACCGCGCGGCTTAGGGATTTTTTCAAAAAAAGGTGTTCAGACATCTAGGGCTAATTCTGTTTCCCATGATAAAAACCCATCTTTTTCCACCGAAAAAGCTTTCAGGGGATACTTCGCAACAGTTTGGCAACATTTCTGAGTGAATTGCAGAACGTCAGATTTTTGCTGAAATTGTGACCGCGCGGCTTAGGGATTTTTTCAAAAAAAGTTGTTCAGATGTCAAGGGCTAATTCTGTTTCCCATGATAAAATCACATCTGTTTCCACCGAAAAAGCTTTCAATCGATCGTTAGCAACAGTTTGGCACCATTTCTGAGTGAATTGCAGAACGTCAGATTTTTGCTGAAATTCTGACCGCGCGGCTTAGGGATTTTTTCAAAAAAAGTTGCTCAGACGTCGTGCGCTAATTCTGTTTCCCATGATACAAACCCATCTGTTTTCACCGAAAAAGCTTTCAGGGGATCGTTTGCAACAGTTTGGCACCATTTCTGAGTGAATTGCAGAACGTCAGATTTTTACTGAAATTGTGACCGCGCGGCTTAGGGATTATTTCAAAAAAAGGTGTTCAGACATCTAGGGCTAATTCTGTTTCCCATGATACAAACCCATCTGTTTTGACCGAAAAAGCTTTCAGGGGATCGTTTGCAACAGTTTGGCACGATTTCTGAGTGAATTGCAGAACGTCAGATTTTTGCGGAAATTGTGACCGCGCGGCTTAGGGATTTTTTCAAAAAAAGTTGTTCAGATGTCAAGGGCTAATTCTGTTTCCCATGATAAAATCACATCTGTTTCCACCGAAAAAGCTTTCAGTCGATCGTTAGCAACAGTTTGGCACCATTTCTGAGTGAATTGCAGAACGTCAGATTTTTGCTGAAATTCTGACCGCGCGGCTTAGGGATTTTTTCAAAAAAAGTTGCTCAGACGTCGTGCGCTAATTCTGTTTCCCATGATACAAACCCATCTGTTTTCACCGAAAAAGCTTTCAGGGGATCGTTTGCAACAGTTTGGCACCATTTCTGAGTGAATTGCAGAACGTCAGATTTTTACTGAAATTGTGACCGCGCGGCTTAGGGATTATTTCAAAAAAAGGTGTTCAGACATCTAGGGCTAATTCTGTTTACCATGATACAAAACCATCTGTTTCCACTGAAAAAGCTTTCAGGGGATCGTTTGCACATGTTTGGCACCATTTCTGAGTGAATTGCAGAACGTCAGATTTTTGCTGAAATTGTGACCGCGCGGCTTAGGGATTTTTTCAAAAAAAGTTGCTCAGACGTCGAGGGCAAATTCTGTTATCCATGATAAAAACCCATCTGTTTCCACCGAAAAAGCTTTCAGGGGATCGTTTGCACATCTTTGGCACCATTTCTGAGTGAATTGCAGAACGTCAGATTTTTGCTGAAATTGTGACCGCGCGGCTTAGGGATTTTTTCAAAAAAAATTATTCAGACGTCGAGGGCTAATTCTGTTTCCCATGATAAAAACCCAGCTGTTTCCACCGAAAAAGCTTTCAGGGGATCGTTTGCAACAGTTTGGCACGATTTCTGAGTGAATTGCAGAACGTCAGATTTTTGCTGAAATTGTGACCATGCGGCTTAGGTATTTTTTCAAAAAAAGGTGTTCAGACATCTAGGGCTAATTCTGTTTCCCATGATAAAAACCCATCTGTTTTCACCGAAAAAGCTTTCAGGGGATCGTTTGCAACAGTTTGGCACCATTTCTGAGTGAATTGCAGAACGTCAGATTTTTGCTGAAATTGTGACCGCGCGGCTTAGGGATTTTTTCAAAAAAAGGTGTTCAGACATCGAGGGCTTATTCTGTTTCCCATGATAAAAACCCATCTGTTTTCACCGAAAAAGCTTTCAGGGGCTCGTTAGCAACAGTTTGGCACCATTTCTGAGTGAATTGCAGAACGTCAGATTTTTGCTGAAATTGTGACCGCGCGGCTTAGGGATTTTTTCAAAAAAAGGTGTTCAGACATCAAGGGCTAATTCTGTTTCCCATGATAAAAACCCATCTGTTTCCACCGAAAAAGCTTTCAGGGGATCGTTTGCAACAGTTTGGCACCATTTCGGAGTGAATTGGAGAACGTCAGATTTTTGCTGAAATTGTGACCGCGCGGCTTAGGGATTTTTTCAAAAAAAGGTGTTCAGACATCGAGGCTAATTCTATTTCCCATGATAAAAACCCATCTGTTTCCACCGAAAAAGCTTTCAGGGGATCGTTTGCACATGTTTGGTACCATTTCTGAGTGAATTGCAGAACGTCAGATTTTTGCTGAAATTGTGACCGCGCGGCTTTGGGATTTTTTCAAAAAAAGGTGTTCAGACATCTAGGGCTAATTCTGTTTACCATGATAAAAACCCATCTGTTTTCACCGAAAAAGGTTTTAGGGGATCGTTTGCAACAGTTTGGCAACATTTCTGAGTGAATTGCAGAACGTCAGATTTTTGCTGAAATTGTGACCGCGCGGCTTAGGGATTTTTTCAAAAAAAGTTGTTGAGACATCAAGGGCTAATTCTGTTTCCCATGATAAAAACCCATCTGTTTCCACCGAAAAAGCTTTCAGGGGATCGTTTGCACATGTTTGGCACCATTTCTGAGTGAATTGCAGAACGTCAGATTTTTGCTGAAATTGTGACCGCGCGGCTTAGGGATTTTTTCAAAAAAAGTTGCTCAGACGTCGAGGGCTAATTCTGTTTCCCATGATAAAAACCCATCTGTTTCCACCGAAAAAGCTTTCAGGGGATCGTTTGCACATGTTTGGCACCATTTCTGAGTGAATTGCAGAACGTCAGATTTTTACTGAAATTGTGACCGCGCGGCTTAGGGATTTTTTCAAAAAAAGTTGTTCAGACATCGAGGGCTAATTCTGTTTACCATGATAAAAACCCATCTGTTTCCACCGAAAAAGCTTTCAGGCGATCGTTTGCAACAGTTTGGCACGATTTCTGAGTGAATTGCAGAACCTCAGATTTTTGCTGAAATTGTGACCGCGCGGCTTAGGGATTTTTTCCAAAAAAATTGTTCAGACGTCGAGGGCTAATTCTGTTTCCCATGATAAAAACCCAGCTGTTTCCACCGAAAAAGCTTTCAGGGGATCGTTTGCAACAGTTTGGCACGATTTCTGAGTGAATTGCAGAACGTCAGATTTCTGCTGAAATTGTGACCATGCGGCTTAGGTATTTTTTCAAAAAAAGGTGTTCAGACATCTAGGGCTAATTCTGTTTTCCATGATACAAACCCATCTGTTTTCACCGAAAAAGCTTTCAGGGGATCGTTTGCAACAGTTTGGCACGATTTCTGAGTGAATTGCAGAACGTCAGATTTTTGCGGAAATTGTGACCGCGCGGCTTAGGGATTTTTTAAAAAAAAGTTGTTCAGATGTCAAGGGTAATTCTGTTTCCCATGATAAAATCACATCTGTTTCCACCGAAAAAGCTTTCAGTCGATCGTTAGCAACAGTTTGGCACCATTTCTGAGTGAATTGCAGAACGTCAGATTTTTGCTGAAATTCTGACCGCGCGGCTTAGGGATTTTTTCAAAAAAAGTTGCTCAGACGTCGTGCGCTAATTCTGTTTCCCATGATACAAACCCATCTGTTTTCACCGAAAAAGCTTTCAGGGGATCGTTTGCAACAGTTTGGCACCATTTCTGAGTGAATTGGAGAACGTCAGATTTTTGCTGAAATTGTGACCGCGCGGCTTAGGTATTTTTTCAAAAAAAGTTGTTGAGACATCAAGGGCTAATTCTGTTTCCCATGATAAAAACCCATCTGTTTTCACCGAAAAAGCTTTCAGGGGATCGTTTGCACATGTTTGGCACCATTTCTGAGTGAATTGCAGAACGTCAGATTTTTGCTGAAATTGTGACCGCGCGGCTTAGGGATTTTTTCAAAAAAAGGTGTTCAGACGTCGAGGGCTAATTCTGTTTCCCATGATAAAAACCCATCTGTTTCCACCGAAAAAGCTTTCAGGGGATCGTTTGCACATGTTTGGTACCATTTCTGAGTGAATTGCAGAACGTCAGATTTTTGCTGAAATTGTGACCGCGCGGCTTAGGGATTTTTTCAAAAAAAGGTGTTCAGACATCTAGGGCTAATTCTGTTTACCATGATAAAAACCCATCTGTTTTCACCGAAAAAGCTTTCAGGGGCTCGTTTGCAACAGTTTGGCAACATTTCTGAGTGAATTGCAGAACGTCAGATTTTTGCTGAAATTGTGACTGCGCGGCTTATGGATTTTTTCAAAAAGGTTGTTGAGACATCAAGGGCTAATTCTGTTTCCCATGATAAAAACCCATCTGTTTCCACTGAAAAAGCTTTCAGGGGATCGTTTGCACATGTTTGGCACCATTTCTGAGTGAATTGCAGAACGTCAGATTTTTGCTGAAATTGTGACCGCGCGGCTTAGGGATTTTTTCAAAAAAAGTTGCTCAGACGTCGAGGGCAAATTCTGTTATCCATGATAAAAACCCATCTGTTTCCACCGAAAAAGCTTTCAGGGGATCGTTTGCACATCTTTGGCACCATTTCTGAGTTAATTGCAGAACGTCAGATTTTTACTGAAATTGTGACCGCGCGGCTTAGGGATTTTTTCAAAAAAAGGTGTTCAGACATCTAGGGCTAATTCTGTTTACCATGATACAAACCCATCTGTTTCCACTGAAAAAGCTTTCAGGGGATCGTTTGCAACAGTTTGGCACCATTTCTGAGTGAATTGCAGAACGTCAGATTTTTGCTGAAATTGTGACCGCGCGGCTTAGGGATTTTTTCAAAAAAAGTTGTTCAGACATCGAGGGCTAATTCTGTTTACCATGATAAAAACCCATCTGTTTTCATCGAAAAAGCTTTCAGGGGCTCGTTTGCAACAGTTTGGCACGATTTCTGAGTGAATTGCAGAACGTCAGATTTTTGCGGAAATTGTGACCGCGCGGCTTAGGGATTTTTTTTAAAAAAGTTGTTCAGATGTCAAGGGTAATTCTGTTTCCCATGATAAAATCACATCTGTTTCCACCGAAAAAGCTTTCAGTCGATCGTTAGCAACAGTTTGGCACCATTTCTGAGTGAATTGCAGAACGTCAGATTTTTGCTGAAATTCTGACCGCGCGGCTTAGGGATTTTTTCAAAAAAAGTTGCTCAGACGTCGTGCGCTAATTCTGTTTCCCATGATACAAACCCATCTGTTTTCACCGAAAAAGCTTTCAGGGGATCGTTTGCAACAGTTTGGCACCATTTCTGAGTGAATTGGAGAACGTCAGATTTTTGCTGAAATTGTGACCGCGCGGCTTAGGTATTTTTTCAAAAAAAGTTGGTCAGACGTCGAGGGCTAATTCTGTTTCCCATCATACAAACCCATCTGTTTCCACCGGAAAAGCTTTCAGGGGATTATTTGCAACAGTTTGGCACCATTTCTGAGTGAATTGCAGAAAGTCAGATTTTTGCTGAAATTGTGACCGCGCGGCTTAGGGATTTTTTCAAAAAAAGGTGTTCAGACATCGAGGGCTTATTCTGTTTCCCATGATAAAAACCCATCTGTTTTCACCGAAAAAGCTTTCAGGGGCTCGTTTGCAACAGTTTGGCACCATTTCTGAGTGAATTGCAGAACGTCAGATTTTTGCTGAAATTGTGACCGCGCGGCTTAGGGATTTTTTCAAAAAAAGGTGTTCAGACGTCGAGGGCTAATTCTGTTTACCATGATAAAAACCCATCTGTTTCCACCGAAAAAGCTTTCAGGGGATCGTTTGCAACAGTTTGGCACCATTTCTGAGTGAATTGCAGAACGTCAGATATTTGCTGAAATTGTGACCGCGCGGCTTAGGGATTTTTTCAAAAAAAGGTGTTCAGACGTCGAGGGCTAATTCTGTTTCCCATGATAAAAACCCATCTGTTTCCACCGAAAAAGCTTTCAGGGGATCGTTTGCAACAGTTTGGCACCATTTCTGAGTGAATTGCAGAAAGTCAGATTTTTGCTGAAATTGTGACCGCGCGGCTTAGGGATTTTTTTTAAAAAAGTTGCTCAGACGTCGAGGGCTAATTCTGTTTCCCATGATAAAAACCCATCTGTTTCCACCGAAAAAGCTTTCAGGGGATCGTTTGCACATGTTTGGTACCATTTCTGAGTGAATTGCAGAATGTCAGATTTTTGCTAAAATTGTGAACGCGCGGCGTAGGGATTTTTTCAAAAAAAGGTGTTCAGACATCTAGGGCTAATTCTGTTTACCATGATAAAAACCCATCTGTTTTCACCGAAAAAGCTTTCAAGGGATCGTTTGCAACAGTTTGGCACCATTTCTGAGTGAATTGGAGAACGTCAGATTTTTGCTGAAATTGTGACCGCGCGGCTTAGGGATTTTTTCAAAAAAAGTTGCTCAGACGTCGAGGGCTAATTCTGTTTCCCATGATAAAAACCCATCTGTTTCCACCGAAAAAGCTTTCAGGGGATCGTTTGCAACAGTTTGGCACGATTTCTGAGTGAATTGCAGAACGTCAGATTTCTGCTGAAATTGTGACCATGCGGCTTAGGTATTTTTTCAAAAAAAGGTGTTCAGACATCTAGGGCTAATTCTGTTTCCCATGATACAAACCCATCTGTTTTCACCGAAAAAGCTTTCAGTCGATCGTTAGCAACAGTTTGGCACCATTTCTGAGTGAATTGCAGAACGTCAGATTTTTGCTGAAATTCTGACCGCGCGGCCTAGGGATTTTTTCAAAAAAAGTTGCTCAGACGTCGTGCGCTAATTCTGTTTCCCATGATACAAACCCATCTGTTTTCACCGAAAAAGCTTTCAGGGGATCGTTTGCAACAGTTTGGCACCATTTCCGAGTGAATTGGAGAACGTCAGATTTTTGCTGAAATTGTGACCGCGCGGCTTAGGTATTTTTTCAAAAAAAGTTGGTCAGACGTCGAGGGCTAATTCTGTTTCCCATCATACAAACCCATCTGTTTCCACCGGAAAAGCTTTCAGGGGATTATTTGCAACAGTTTGGCACCATTTCTGAGTGAATTGCAGAACGTCAGATTTTTGCTGAAATTGTGACCGCGCGGCTTATGGATTTTTTCAAAAAGGTTGTTGAGACATCAAGGGCTAATTCTGTTTCCCATGATAAAAACCCATCTGTTTCCACTAAAAAAGCTTTCAGGGGATCGTTTGCACATGTTTGGCACCATTTCTGAGTGAATTGCAGAACGTCAGATTTTTGCTGAAATTGTGACCGCGCGGCTTAGGGATTTTTTCAAAAAAAGTTGCTCAGACGTCGAGGGCAAATTCTGTTATCCATGATAAAAACCCATCTGTTTCCACCGAAAAAGCTTTCAGGGGATCGTTTGCACATCTTTGGCACCATTTCTGAGTGAATTGCAGAACGTCAGATTTTTGCTGAAATTGTGACCGCGCGGCTTAGGGATTTTTTCAAAAAAAGGTGTTCAGACATCTAGGGCTAATTCTGTTTACCATGATAAAAACCCATCTGTTTCCACTGAAAATGCTTTCAGGGGATCGTTTGCAACAGTTTGGCACCATTTCTGAGTGAATTGCAGAACGTCAGATTTTTGCTGAAGTTGTGACCGCGCGGCTTAGGGATTTTTTCAAAAAAAGTTGTTGAGACATCAAGGGCTAATTCTGTTTCCCATGATAAAAACCCATCTGTTTCCACCGAAAAAGCTTTCAGGCGATCGTTTGCAACAGTTTGGCACGATTTCTGAGTGAATTGCAGAACGTCAGATTTTTGCTGAAATTGTGACCGCGCGGCTTAGGGATTTTTTCCAAAAAAAGTTGGTCAGACGTCGAGGGCTAATTCTGTTTCCCATGATACAAACCCATCTGTTTTCACCGAAAAAGCTTTCAGGGGATCGTTTGCAACAGTTTGGCACGATTTCTGAGTGAATTGCAGAACGTCAGATTTTTGCGGAAATTGTGACCGCGCGGCTTAGGGATTTTTTCAAAAAAAGTTGTTCAGATGTCAAGGGTAATTCTGTTTCCCATGATAAAATCACATCTGTTTCCACCGAAAAAGCTTTCAGTCGATCGTTAGCAACAGTTTGGCACCATTTCTGAGTGAATTGCAGAACGTCAGATTTTTGCTGAAATTCTGACCGCGCGGCTTAGGGATTTTTTCAAAAAAAGTTGCTCAGACGTCGTGCGCTAATTCTGTTTCCCATGATACAAACCCATCTGTTTTCACCGAAAAAGCTTTCAGGGGATCGTTTGCAACAGTTTGGCACCATTTCTGAGTGAATTGGAGAACGTCAGATTTTTGCTGAAATTGTGACCGCGCGGCTTAGGTATTTTTTCAAAAAAAGTTGGTCAGACGTCGAGGGCTAATTCTGTTTCCCATCATACAAACCAATCTGTTTCCACCGGAAAAGCTTTCAGGGGATTATTTGCAACAGTTTGGCACCATTTCTGAGTGAATTGCAGAACGTCAGATTTTTGCTGAAATTGTGACCGCGCGGCTTAGGGATTTTTTCAAAAAAAGGTGTTCAGACGTCGAGGGCTAATTCTGTTTACCATGATAAAAACCCATCTGTTTCCACCGAAAAAGCTTTCAGGGGATCGTTTGCAACAGTTTGGCACCATTTCTCAGTGAATTGAAGAACGTCAGATATTTGCTGAAATTGTGACCGCGCGGCTTAGGGATTTTTTCAAAAAAAGGTGTTCAGACGTCGAGGGCTAATTCTGTTTCCCATGATAAAAACCCATCTGTTTCCACCGAAAAAGCTTTCAGGGGATCGTTTGCAACAGTTTGGCACCATTTCTGAGTGAATTGCAGAACGTCAGATTTTTGCTGAAGTTGTGACCGCGCGGCGTAGGGATTTTTTCAAAAAAAGGTGTTCAGACGTCGAGGGCTAATTCTGTTTCCCATGATAAAAACCCATCTGTTTCCACCGAAAAAGCTTTCAGGGGATCGTTTGCACATGTTTGGTACCATTTCTGAGTGAATTGCAGAATGTCAGATTTTTGCTGAAATTGTGACCGCGCGGCGTAGGGATTTTTTCAAAAAAAGGTGTTCAGACATCTAGGGCTAATTCTGTTTACCATGATAAAAACCCATCTGTTTTCACCGAAAAAGCTTTCAAGGGATCGTTTGCAACAGTTTGGCACCATTTCTGAGTGAATTGGAGAACGTCAGATTTTTGCTGAAATTGTGACCGCGGGGCTTAGGGATTTTTTCAAAAAAAGTTGCTCAGACGTCGAGGGCTAATTCTGTTTCCCATGATAAAAACCCATCTGTTTCCACCGAAAAAGCTTTCAGGGGATCGTTTGCAACAGTTTGGCACGATTTCTGAGTGAATTGCAGAACGTCAGATTTCTGCTGAAATTGTGACCATGCGGCTTAGGTATTTTTTCAAAAAAAGGTGTTCAGACATCTAGGGCTAATTCTGTTTCCCATGATACAAACCCATCTGTTTTCACCGAAAAAGCTTTCAGGGGATCGTTTGCAACAGTTTGGCACGATTTCTGAGTGAATTGCAGAACGTCAGATTTTTGCGGAAATTGTGACCGCGCGGCTTAGGGATTTTTTCAAAAAAAGTTGTTCAGATGTCAAGGGTAATTCTGTTTCCCATGATAAAATCACATCTGTTTCCACCGAAAAAGCTTTCAGTCGATCGTTAGCAACAGTTTGGCACCATTTCTGAGTGAATTGCAGAACGTCAGATTTTTGCTGAAATTCTGACCGCGCGGCTTAGGGATTTTTTCAAAAAAAGTTGCTCAGACGTCGTGCGCTAATTCTGTTTCCCATGATACAAACCCATCTGTTTTCACCGAAAAAGCTTTCAGGGGATCGTTTGCAACAGTTTGGCACCATTTCTGAGTGAATTGGAGAACGTCAGATTTTTGCTGAAATTGTGACCGCGCGGCTTAGGTATTTTTTCAAAAAAAGTTGGTCAGACGTCGAGGGCTAATTCTGTTTCCCATCATACAAACCAATCTGTTTCCACCGGAAAAGCTTTCAGGGGATTATTTGCAACAGTTTGGCACCATTTCTGAGTGAATTGCAGAACGTCAGATTTTTGCTGAAATTGTGACCGCGCGGCTTAGGGATTTTTTCAAAAAAAGGTGTTCAGACGTCGAGGGCTAATTCTGTTTACCATGATAAAAACCCATCTGTTTCCACCGAAAAAGCTTTCAGGGGATCGTTTGCAACAGTTTGGCACCATTTCTCAGTGAATTGAAGAACGTCAGATATTTGCTGAAATTGTGACCGCGCGGCTTAGGGATTTTTTCAAAAAAAGGTGTTCAGACGTCGAGGGCTAATTCTGTTTCCCATGATAAAAACCCATCTGTTTCCACCGAAAAAGCTTTCAGGGGATCGTTTGCAACAGTTTGGCACCATTTCTGAGTGAATTGCAGAACGTCAGATTTTTGCTGAAATTGTGACCGCGCGGCTTAGGGATTTTTTCAAAAAAAGTTGCTCAGACGTCGAGGGCTAATTCTGTTTCCCATGATAAAAACCCATCTGTTTCCACCGAAAAAGCTTTCAGGGGATCGTTTGCACATGTTTGGTACCATTTCTGAGTGAATTGCAGAATGTCAGATTTTTGCTGAAATTGTGACCGCGCGGCGTAGGGATTTTTTCAAAAAAAGGTGTTCAGACATCTAGGGCTAATTCTGTTTACCATGATAAAAACCCATCTGTTTTCACCGAAAAAGCTTTCAAGGGATCGTTTGCAACAGTTTGGCACCATTTCTGAGTGAATTGGAGAACGTCAGATTTTTGCTGAAATTGTGACCGCGGGGCTTAGGGATTTTTTCAAAAAAAGTTGCTCAGACGTCGAGGGCTAATTCTGTTTCCCATGATAAAAACCCATCTGTTTCCACCGAAAAAGCTTTCAGGGGATCGTTTGCAACAGTTTGGCACGATTTCTGAGTGAATTGCAGAACGTCAGATTTCTGCTGAAATTGTGACCATGCGGCTTAGGTATTTTTTCAAAAAAAGGTGTTCAGACATCTAGGGCTAATTCTGTTTCCCATGATACAAACCCATCTGTTTTCACCGAAAAAGCTTTCAGGGGATCGTTTGCAACAGTTTGGCACGATTTCTGAGTGAATTGCAGAACGTCAGATTTTTGCGGAAATTGTGACCGCGCGGCTTAGGGATTTTTTCAAAAAAAGTTGTTCAGATGTCAAGGGTGATTCTGTTTCCCATGATAAAATCACATCTGTTTCCACCGAAAAAGCTTTCAGTCGATTGTTAGCAACAGTTTGGCACCATTTCTGATTGAATTGCAGAACGTCAGATTTTTGCTGAAATTCTGACCGCGCGGCTTAGGGATTTTTTCAAAAAAAGTTGCTCAGACGTCGTGCGCTAATTCTGTTTCCCATGATACAAACCCATCTGTTTTCACCGAAAAAGCTTTCACGGGATCGTTTGCAACAGTTTGGCACCATTTCTGAGTGAATTGGAGAACGTCAGATTTTTGCTGAAATTGTGACCGCGCGGCTTAGGTATTTTTTCAAAAAAATTTGGTCAGACGTCGAGGGCTAATTCTGTTTCCCATCATACAAACCCATCTGTTTCCACCGGAAAAGCTTTCAGGGGATTATTTGCAACAGTTTGGCACCATTTCTGAGTGAATTGCAGAACGTCAGATTTTTGCTGAAATTGTGACCGCGCGGCTTAGGGATTTTTTCAAAAAAAGGTGTTCAGACATCGAGGGCTTATTCTGTTTCCCATGATAAAAACCCATCTGTTTTCACCGAAAAAGCTTTCAGGGGCTCGTTTGCAACAGTTTGGCACCATTTCTGAGTGAATTGCAGAACGTCAGATTTTTGCTGAAATTGTGACCGCGCGGCTTAGGGATTTTTTCAAAAAAAGGTGTTCAGACGTCGAGGGCTAATTCTGTTTCCCATGATAAAAACCCATCTGTTTCCACCGAAAAAGCTTTCAGGGGATCGTTTGCAAGAGTTTGGCACCATTTCTGAGTGAATTGCAGAACGTCAGATTTTTGCTGAAATTGTGACCGCGCCTTAGGGATTTTTTCAAAAACAGTTGCTCAGACGTCGAGGGCTAATTCTGTTTCCCATGATAAAAACCCATCTGTTTCCACCGAAAAAGCTTTCAGGGGATCGTTTGCACATGTTTGGTACCATTTCTGAGTGAATTGCAGAATGTCAGATTTTTGCTGAAATTGTGACCGCGCGGCGTAGGGATTTTTTCAAAAAAAGGTGTTCAGACATCTAGGGCTAATTCTGTTTACCATGATAAAAACCCATCTGTTTTCACCGAAAAAGCTTTCAAGGGATCGTTTGCAACAGTTTGGCACCATTTCTGAGTGAATTGGAGAACGTCAGATTTTTGCTGAAATTGTGACCGCGCGGCTTAGGGATTTTTTCAAAAAAAGTTGCTCAGACGTCGAGGGCTAATTCTGTTTCCCATGATAAAAACCCATCTGTTTCCACCGAAAAAGCTTTCAGGGGATCGTTTGCACATGTTTGGCACCATTTCTGAGTGAATTGCAGAACGTCAGATTTTTACTGAAATTGTGACCGCGCGGCTTAGGGATTTTTTTCAAAAAAAGGTGTTCAGACATCTAGGGCTAATTGTGTTTACCATGATACAAACCCATCTGTTTCCACTGAAAAAGCTTTCAGGGGATCGTTTGCACATGTTTGGCACCATTTCTGAGTGAATTGCAGAACGTCAGATTTTTGCTGAAATTGTGACCGCACGGCTTAGGGATTTTTTCAAAAAAAGTTGTTCAGACATCGAGGGCTAATTCTGTTTCCCATGATAAAAACCCATCTGTTTTCATCGAAAAAGCTTTCAGGGGCTCGTTTGCAACAGTTTGGCACCATTTCTGAGTGAATTGCAGAACTTCAGATTTTTGCTGAAATTGTGAACGCGCGGCTTAGGGATTTTTTAAAAAAAAGGTGTTCAGACATCTAGGGCTAATTCTGTTTCCCATGATAAAAACCCATCTGTTTTCACCGAAAAAGCTTTCAAGGGATCGTTTGCAACAGTTTGGCACCATTTCTGAGTGAATTGCAGAACGTCAGTTTTTTGCTGAAATTGTGACCGCGCGGCTTAGGGATTTTTTCAAAAAAAGTTGCTCAGACGTCCAGGGCTAATTCTGTTTCCCATGATACAAACCCATCTGTTTCCACCGAAAAAGCTTTCAGGGGATCGTTTGCACATGTTTGGCACCATTTCTGAGTGAATTGCAGAACGTCAGATTTTTGCTGAAATTGTGATCGCGCGGCTTAGGGATTTTTTCAAAAAAAGTTGCTCAGACGTCGAGGGCTAATTCTGTTTCCCATGATAAAAACCCATCTGTTTCCACCGAAAAAGCTTTCAGGGGATCGTTTGCACATGTTTGGTACCATTTCTGAGTGAATTGCAGAAAGTCAGATTTTTCCTGAAATTGTGACCGCGCAGCTTAGGGATTTTTTCAAAAAAAGGTGTTCAGACGTCGAGGGCTAATTCTGTTTCCCATGATAAAAACCCATCTGTTTCCACCGAAAAAGCTTTCAGGGGATCGTTTGCAACAGTTTGGCACCATTTCTGAGTGAATTGCAGAACTTCAGATTTTTGCTGAAATTGTGACCGCGCGGCTTAGGGATTTTTTCAAAAAAAGTTGCTCAGACGTCGAGGGCTAATTCTGTTTCCCATGATAAAAACCCATCTGTTTCCACCGAAAAAGCTTTCAGTCGATCGTTTGCAACAGTTTGGCACGATTTCTGAGTGAATTGCAGAACGTCAGATTTCTGCTGAAATTGTGACCATGCGGCTTAGGTATTTTTTCAAAAAAAGGTGTTCAGACATCTAGGGCTAATTCTGTTTCCCATGATACAAACCCATCTGTTTTCACCGAAAAAGCTTTCAGGGGATCGTTTGCAACAGTTTGGCACGATTTCTGAGTGAATTGCAGAACGTCAGATTTTTGCGGAAATTGTGACCGCGCGGCTTAGGGAATTTTTCAAAAAAAGTTGTTCAGATGTCAAGGGTAATTCTGTTTCCCATGATAAAATCACATCTGTTTCCACCAAAAAAGCTTTCAGTCGATCGTTAGCAACAGTTTGGCACCATTTCTGAGTGAATTGCAGAACGTCAGATTTTTGCTGAAATTCTGACCGCGCGGCTTAGGGATTTTTTCAAAAAAAGTTGCTCAGACGTCGTGCGCTAATTCTGTTTCCCATGATACAAACCCATCTGTTTTCACCGAAAAAGCTTTCAGGGGATCGTTTGCAACAGTTTGGCACCATTTCTGAGTGAATTGGAGAACGTCAGATTTTTGCTGAAATTGTGACCGCGCGGCTTAGGTATTTTTTCAAAAAAAGTTGGTCAGACGTCGAGGGCTAATTCTGTTTCCCATCATACAAACCCATCTGTTTCCACCGGAAAAGCTTTCAGGGGATTATTTGCAACAGTTTGGCACCATTTCTGAGTGAATTGCAGAACGTCAGATTTTTGCTGAAATTGTGACCGCGCGGCTTAGGGATTTTTTCAAAAAAAGGTGTTCAGACATCGAGGGCTTATTCTGTTTCCCATGATAAAAACCCATCTGTTTTCACCGAAAAAGCTTTCAGGGGCTCGTTTGCAACAGTTTGGCACCATTTCTGAGTGAATTGCAGAACGTCAGATTTTTGCTGAAATTGTGACCGCGCGGCTTAGGGATTTTTTCAAAAAAAGGTGTTCAGACGTCGAGGGCTAATTCTGTTTCCCATGATAAAAACCCATCTGTTTCCACCGAAAAAGCTTTCAGGGGATCGTTTGCAACAGTTTGGCACCATTTCTGAGTGAATTGCAGAACGTCAGATATTTGCTGAAATTGTGACCGCGCGGCTTAGGGATTTTTTCAAAAAAAGGTGTTCAGACGTCGAGGGCTAATTCTGTTTCCCATGATAAAAACCCATCTGTTTCCACCGAAAAAGCTTTCAGGGGATCGTTTGCAACAGTTTGGCACCATTTCTGAGTGAATTGCAGAACGTCAGATATTTGTTGAAATTGTGACCGCGCGGCTTAGGGATTTTTTCAAAAAAAGGTGTTCAGACATCTAGGGCTAATTCTGTTTCCAATGATAAAAACCCATCTGTTTTCACCGAAAAAGCTTTCAAGGGATCGTTTGCAACAGTTTGTCACCATTTCTGAGTGAATTGCAGAACGTCAGTTTTTTGCTGAAATTGTGACCGCGCGGCTTAGGGATTTTTTCAAAAAAAGTTGCTCAGACGTCCAGGGCTAATTCTGTTTCCCATGATACAAACCCATCTGTTTCCACCGAAAAAGCTTTCAGGGGATCATTTGCACATGTTTGGCACCATTTCTGAGTGAATTGCAGAACGTCAGATATTTGCTGAAATTGTGATCGCGCGGCTTAGGGATTTTTTCAAAAAAAGTTGCTCAGACGTCGAGGGCTAATTCTGTTTCCCATGATAAAAACCCATCTGTTTCCACCGAAAAAGCTTTCAGGGGATCGTTTGCACATGTTTGGTACCATTTCTGAGTGAATTGCAGAAAGTCAGATTTTTGCTGAAATTGTGACCGCGCAGCTTAGGGATTTTTTCAAAAAAAGGTGTTCAGACATCTAGGGCTAATTCTGTTTCCCATGATAAAAACCCATCTGTTTTCACCGAAAAAGCTTTCAAGGGATCGTTTGCAACAGTTTGGCACCATTTCTGAGTGAATTGCAGAACTTCAGTTTTTTGCTGAAATTGTGAACGCGCGGCTTAGGGATTTTTTCAAAAAAAGTTGCTCAGACGTCCAGGGCTAATTCTGTTTCCCATGATACAAACCCATCTGTTTCCACCGAAAAAGCTTTCAGGGGATCGTTTGCACATGTTTGGCACCATTTCTGAGTGAATTGGAGAACGTCAGATTTTTGCTGAAATTGTGACCGCGCGGCTTAGGGATTTTTTCAAAAAAAGTTGCTCAGACGTCGAGGGCTAATTCTGTTTCCCATGATAAAAACCCATCTGTTTCCACCGAAAAAGCTTTCAGGGGATCGTTTGCACATGTTTGGCACCATTTCTGAGTGAATTGCAGAACGTCAGATTTTTACTGAAATTGTGACCGCGCGGCTTAGGGATTTTTTTCAAAAAAAGGTGTTCAGACATCTAGGGCTAATTGTGTTTACCATGATACAAACCCATCTGTTTCCACTGAAAAAGCTTTCAGGGGATCGTTTGCACATGTTTGGCACCATTTCTGAGTGAATTGCAGAACGTCAGATTTTTGCTGAAATTGTGACAGCACGGCTTAGGGATTTTTTCAAAAAAAGTTGTTCAGACATCGAGGGCTAATTCTGTTTCCCATGATAAAAACCCATCTGTTTTCATCGAAAAAGCTTTCAGGGGCTCGTTTGCAACAGTTTGGCACCATTTCTGAGTGAATTGCAGAACTTCAGATTTTTGCTGAAATTGTGACCGCGCGGCTTAGGGATTTTTTCAAAAAAAGGTGTTCAGACGTCCAGGGCTAATTCTGTTTCCCATGATACAAACCCATCTGTTTCCACCGAAAAAGCTTTCAGGGGATCGTTTGCAACAGTTTGGCACGATTTCTGAGTGAATTGCAGAACGTCAGATTTTTGCTGAAATTGTGACCGCGCGGCTTAGGGATTTTTTCAAAAAAAATTGTTCAGACGTCGAGGGCTAATTCTGTTTCCCATGATGAAAACCCAGCTGTTTCCACCGAAAAAGCTTTCAGGGGATCGTTTGCAACAGTTTGGCATGATTTCTGAGTGAATTGCAGAACGTCAGATTTTTGCTGAAATTGTGACCGCGCGGCTTAGGGATTTTTTCAAAAAAAATTGTTCAGACGTCGAGGGCTAATTCTGTTTCCCATGATACAAACCCATCTGTTTTCACCGAAAAAGCTTTCAGGGGATCGTTTGCAACAGTTTGGCACGATTTCTGAGTGAATTGGAGAACGTCAGATTTTTGCGGAAATTGTGACCGCGCGGCTTAGGGATTTTTTCAAAAAAAGTTGTTCAGATGTCAAGGGCTAATTCTGTTTCCCATGATAAAATCACATCTGTTTCCACCGAAAAAGCTTTCAGTCGATCGTTAGCAACAGTTTGGCACCATTTCTGAGTGAATTGCAGAACGTCAGATTTTTGCTGAAATTCTGACCGAGCGGCTTAGGGATTTTTTCAAAAAAAGTTGCTCAGACGTCGTGCGCTTATTCTGTTTCCCATGATACAAACCCATCTGTTTTCACCGAAAAAGCTTTCAGGGGATCGTTTGCAACAGTTTGGCACCATTTCTGAGTGAATTGGAGAACGTCAGATTTTTGCTGAAATTGTGACCGCGCGGCTTAGGTATTTTTTCAAAAAAAGTTGGTCAGACGTCGAGGGCTAATTCTGTTTCCCATCATACAAACCCATCTGTTTCCACCGAAAGAGCTTTCAGGGGATCATTTGCAACAGTTTGGCACCATTTCTGAGTGAATTGCAGAACGTCAGATTTTTGCTGAAATTGTGACCGCGCGGCTTAGGGATTTTTTCAAAAAAAGTTGTTGAGACATCAAGGGCTAATTCTGTTTCCCATGATAAAAACCCATCTGTTTTCACCGAAAAAGCTTTTAGGGGATCGTTTGCAACAGTTTGGCAACATTTCTGAGTGAATTGCAGAACGTCAGATTTTTGCTGAAATTGTGACCGCGCGGCTTAGGGATTTTTTCAAAAAAAGTTGTTGAGACATCAAGGGCTAATTCCGGTTACCATGATACAAACCCATCTGTTTTCACCGAAAAACCTTTCAGGGGATCGTTTGCACATGTTTGGCACCATTTCTGAGTGAATTGCAGAACGTCAGATTTTTACTGAAATTGTGACCGCGCGGCTTAGGGATTTTTTCAAAAAAAGTTGTTCAGACATCGAGGGCTAATTCTGTTTACCATGATAAAAACCCATCTGTTTTCATCGAAAAAGCTTTCAGGGGCTCGTTTGCAACAGTTTGGCACCATTTCTGAGTGAATTGCAGAACGTCAGATTTTTGCTGAAATTGTGACCGCGCGGCTTAGGGATTTTTTCAAAAAAAGGTGTTCAGACATCTAGGGCTAATTCTGTTTCCCATGATAAAATCACATCTGTTTCCACCGAAAAAGCTTTCAGTCGATCGTTAGCAACAGTTTGGCACCATTTCTGAGTGAATTGCAGAACGTCAGATTTTTGCTGAAATTGTGACCGCGCGGCTTAGGGATTTTTTCAAAAAAAGGTGTTCAGACGTCGAGGGCTAATTCTGTTTCCCATGATAAAAACCCATCTGTTTTCACCGAAAAAGCTTTCAAGGGATCGTTTGCAACAGTTTGGCACCATTTCTGAGTGAATTGGAGAACGTCAGATTTTTGCTGAAATTGTGACCGCGCGGCTTAGGGATTTTTTCAAAAAAAGGTGTTCAGACATCCAGGGCTTATTCTGTTTCCCATGATAAAAACCCATCTGTTTTCACCGAAAAAGCTTTCAGGGGCTCGTTTGCAACAGTTTGGCACCATTTCTGAGTGAATTGCAGAACGTCAGATTTTTGCTGAAATTGTGACCGCGCAGCTTAGGGATTTTTTCAAAAAAAGGTGTTCAGACGTCGAGGGCTAATTCTGTTTACCATGATAAAAACCCATCTGTTTCCACCGAAAAAGCTTTCAGGGGATCGTTTGCAACAGTTTGGCACCATTTCTGAGTGAATTGCAGAACGTCAGATATTTGTTGAAATTGTGACCGCGCGGCTTAGGGATTTTTTCAAAAAAAGGTGTTCAGACGTCGAGGGCTAATTCTGTTTCCCATGATAAAAACCCATCTGTTTCCACCGAAAAAGCTTTCAGGGGATCGTTTGCAACAGTTTGGCACCATTTCTGAGTGAATTGCAGAACGTCAGATATTTGTTGAAATTGTGACCGCGCGGCTTAGGGATTTTTTCAAAAAAAGGTGTTCAGACGTCGAGGGCTAATTCTGTTTCCCATGATAAAAACCCATCTGTTTCCACCGAAAAAGCTTTCAGGGGATCGTTTGCACATGTTTGGTACCATTTCTGAGTGAATTGCAGAATGTCAGATTTTTGCTGAAATTGTGACCGCGCGGCGTAGGGATTTTTTCAAAAAAAGGTGTTCAGGCATCTAGGGCTAATTCTGTTTACCATGATAAAAACCCATCTGTTTTCACCGAAAAAGCTTTCAAGGGATCGTTTGCAACAGTTTGGCACCATTTCTGAGTGAATTGGAGAACGTCAGATTTTTGCTGAAATTGTGACCGCGCGGCTTAGGGATTTTTTCAAAAAAAGTTGCTCAGACGTCGAGGGCTAATTCTGTTTCCCATGATAAAAACCCATCTGTTTCCACCGAAAAAGCTTTCAGGGGATCGTTTGCACATGTTTGGCACCATTTCTGAGTGAATTGCAGAACGTCAGATTTTTACTGAAATTGTGACCGTGCGGCTTAGGGATTTTTTTCAAAAAAAGGTGTTCAGACATCTAGGGCTAATTGTGTTTACCATGATACAAACCCATCTGTTTCCACTGAAAAAGCTTTCAGGGGATCGTTTGCAACAGTTTGGCACCATTTCTGAGTGAATTGCAGAACGTCAGATTTTTGCTGAAATTGTGACCGCATGGCTTAGGGATTTTTTCAAAAAAAGTTGTTCAGACATCGAGGGCTAATTCTGTTTCCCATGATAAAAACCCATCTGTTTTCATCGAAAAAGCTTTCAGGGGCTCGTTTGCAACAGTTTGGCACCATTTCTGAGTGAATTGCAGAACGTCAGATTTTTGCTGAAATTGTGAACGCGCGGCTTAGGGATTTTTTCAAAAAAGGTGTTCAGACATCTAGGGCTAATTCTGTTTCCCATGATAAAAACCCATCTGTTTTCACCGAAAAAGCTTTCAAGGGATCGTTTGCAACAGTTTGGCACCATTTCTGAGTGAATTGCAGAACGTCAGTTTTTTGCTGAAATTGTGACCGCGCGGCTTAGGGATTTTTTCAAAAAAAGTTGTTCAGACGTCCAGGGCTAATTCTGTTTCCCATGATACAAACCCATCTGTTTCCACCGAAAAAGCTTTCAGGGGATCGTTTGCACATGTTTGGCACCATTTCTGAGTGAATTGCAGAACGTCAGATTTTTGCTGAAATTGTGACCGGGCGGCTTAGGGATTTTTTCAAAAAAAGGTGTTCAGACTTCTAGGGCTAATTCTGTTTACCATGATAAAAACCCATCTGTTTCCACCGAAAAAGCTTTCAGGGGATCGTTTGCACATGTTTGGCACCATTTCTGAGTGAATTGCAGAACGTCAGATTTTTGCTGAAATTGTGACCGCGCGGCTTAGGGATTTTTTCAAAAAAAGTTGTTCAGACATCTAGGGCTAATTCTGTTTACCATGATAAAAACCCATCTGTTTCCACCGAAAAAGCTTTCAGGGGATCGTTTGCACATGTTTGGTACCATTTCTGAGTGAATTGCAGAACGTCAGATTTTTGCTGAAATTGTGACCGCGCGGCTTAGGGATTTTTTCAAAAAAAGGTGTTCAGACATCTAGGGCTAATTCTGTTTACCATGATGAAAACCCAGCTGTTTCCACCGAAAAAGCTTTCAGGGGATCGTTTGCAACAGTTTGGCACGATTTCTGAGTGAATTGCAGAACGTCAGATTTTTGCTGAAATTGTGACCATGTGGCTTAGCTATTTTTTCAAAAAAAGGTGTTCAGACATCTAGGGCTAATTCTGTTTCCCATGATAAAAACCCATCTGTTTTCACCGAAAAAGCTTTCAAGGGATCGTTTGCAACAGTTTGGCACCATTTCTGAGTGAATTGGAGAACGTCAGATTTTTGCTGAAATTGTGACCGCGCGGCTTAGGGATTTTTTCAAAAAAAGTTGCTCAGACGTCGAGGGCTAATTCTGTTTCCCATGATAAAAACCCATCTGTTTCCACCGAAAAAGCTTTCAGGGGATCGTTTGCACATGTTTGGCACCATTTCTGAGTGAATTGCAGAACGTCAGATTTTTACTGAAATTGTGACCGCGCGGCTTAGGGATTTTTTTCAAAAAAAGGTGTTCAGACATCTAGGGCTAATTGTGTTTACCATGATACAAACCCATCTGTTTCCACTGAAAAAGCTTTCAGGGGATCGTTTGCACATGTTTGGCACCATTTCTGAGTGAATTGCAGAACGTCAGATTTTTGCTGAAATTGTGACCGCACGGCTTAGGGATTTTTTCAAAAAAAGTTGTTCAGACATCGAGGGCTAATTCTGTTTCCCATGATAAAAACCCATCTGTTTTCATCGAAAAAGCTTTCAGGGGCTCGTTTGCAACAGTTTGGCACCATTTCTGAGTGAATTGCAGAACTTCAGATTTTTGCTGAAATTGTGAACGCGCGGCTTAGGGATTTTTTAAAAAAAAGGTGTTCAGACATCTAGGGCTAATTCTGTTTCCCATGATAAAAACCCATCTGTTTTCACCGAAAAAGCTTTCAAGGGATCGTTTGCAACAGTTTGGCACCATTTCTGAGTGAATTGCAGAACGTCAGTTTTTTGCTGAAATTGTGACCGCGCGGCTTAGGGATTTTTTCAAAAAAAGTTGCTCAGACGTCCAGGGCTAATTCTGTTTCCCATGATACAAACCCATCTGTTTCCACCGAAAAAGCTTTCAGGGGATCGTTTGCACATGTTTGGCACCATTTCTGAGTGAATTGCAGAACGTCAGATTTTTGCTGAAATTGTGATCGCGCGGCTTAGGGATTTTTTCAAAAAAAGTTGCTCAGACGTCGAGGGCTAATTCTGTTTCCCATGATAAAAACCCATCTGTTTCCACCGAAAAAGCTTTCAGGGGATCGTTTGCACATGTTTGGTACCATTTCTGAGTGAATTGCAGAAAGTCAGATTTTTCCTGAAATTGTGACCGCGCAGCTTAGGGATTTTTTCAAAAAAAGGTGTTCAGACGTCGAGGGCTAATTCTGTTTCCCATGATAAAAACCCATCTGTTTCCACCGAAAAAGCTTTCAGGGGATCGTTTGCAACAGTTTGGCACCATTTCTGAGTGAATTGCAGAACTTCAGATTTTTGCTGAAATTGTGACCGCGCGGCTTAGGGATTTTTTCAAAAAAAGTTGCTCAGACGTCGAGGGCTAATTCTGTTTCCCATGATAAAAACCCATCTGTTTCCACCGAAAAAGCTTTCAGTCGATCGTTTGCAACAGTTTGGCACGATTTCTGAGTGAATTGCAGAACGTCAGATTTCTGCTGAAATTGTGACCATGCGGCTTAGGTATTTTTTCAAAAAAAGGTGTTCAGACATCTAGGGCTAATTCTGTTTCCCATGATACAAACCCATCTGTTTTCACCGAAAAAGCTTTCAGGGGATCGTTTGCAACAGTTTGGCACGATTTCTGAGTGAATTGCAGAACGTCAGATTTTTGCGGAAATTGTGACCGCGCGGCTTAGGGAATTTTTCAAAAAAAGTTGTTCAGATGTCAAGGGTAATTCTGTTTCCCATGATAAAATCACATCTGTTTCCACCAAAAAAGCTTTCAGTCGATCGTTAGCAACAGTTTGGCACCATTTCTGAGTGAATTGCAGAACGTCAGATTTTTGCTGAAATTCTGACCGCGCGGCTTAGGGATTTTTTCAAAAAAAGTTGCTCAGACGTCGTGCGCTAATTCTGTTTCCCATGATACAAACCCATCTGTTTTCACCGAAAAAGCTTTCAGGGGATCGTTTGCAACAGTTTGGCACCATTTCTGAGTGAATTGGAGAACGTCAGATTTTTGCTGAAATTGTGACCGCGCGGCTTAGGTATTTTTTCAAAAAAAGTTGGTCAGACGTCGAGGGCTAATTCTGTTTCCCATCATACAAACCCATCTGTTTCCACCGGAAAAGCTTTCAGGGGATTATTTGCAACAGTTTGGCACCATTTCTGAGTGAATTGCAGAACGTCAGATTTTTGCTGAAATTGTGACCGCGCGGCTTAGGGATTTTTTCAAAAAAAGGTGTTCAGACATCGAGGGCTTATTCTGTTTCCCATGATAAAAACCCATCTGTTTTCACCGAAAAAGCTTTCAGGGGCTCGTTTGCAACAGTTTGGCACCATTTCTGAGTGAATTGCAGAACGTCAGATTTTTGCTGAAATTGTGACCGCGCGGCTTAGGGATTTTTTCAAAAAAAGGTGTTCAGACGTCGAGGGCTAATTCTGTTTCCCATGATAAAAACCCATCTGTTTCCACCGAAAAAGCTTTCAGGGGATCGTTTGCAACAGTTTGGCACCATTTCTGAGTGAATTGCAGAACGTCAGATATTTGCTGAAATTGTGACCGCGCGGCTTAGGGATTTTTTCAAAAAAAGGTGTTCAGACGTCGAGGGCTAATTCTGTTTCCCATGATAAAAACCCATCTGTTTCCACCGAAAAAGCTTTCAGGGGATCGTTTGCAACAGTTTGGCACCATTTCTGAGTGAATTGCAGAACGTCAGATATTTGTTGAAATTGTGACCGCGCGGCTTAGGGATTTTTTCAAAAAAAGGTGTTCAGACATCTAGGGCTAATTCTGTTTCCAATGATAAAAACCCATCTGTTTTCACCGAAAAAGCTTTCAAGGGATCGTTTGCAACAGTTTGTCACCATTTCTGAGTGAATTGCAGAACGTCAGTTTTTTGCTGAAATTGTGACCGCGCGGCTTAGGGATTTTTTCAAAAAAAGTTGCTCAGACGTCCAGGGCTAATTCTGTTTCCCATGATACAAACC
The DNA here is from genome assembly GCF_965153285.1 of Podarcis tiliguerta. NCBI lineage: Eukaryota > Metazoa > Chordata > Lepidosauria > Squamata > Lacertidae > Podarcis > Podarcis tiliguerta. The sequence goes on along the minus strand of NC_139547.1, from coordinate 10,088,179 downwards.
CATCTGTTTCCACCGAAAAAGCTTTCAGGGGATCATTTGCACATGTTTGGCACCATTTCTGAGTGAATTGCAGAACGTCAGATATTTGCTGAAATTGTGATCGCGCGGCTTAGGGATTTTTTCAAAAAAAGTTGCTCAGACGTCGAGGGCTAATTCTGTTTCCCATGATAAAAACCCATCTGTTTCCACCGAAAAAGCTTTCAGGGGATCGTTTGCACATGTTTGGTACCATTTCTGAGTGAATTGCAGAAAGTCAGATTTTTGCTGAAATTGTGACCGCGCAGCTTAGGGATTTTTTCAAAAAAAGGTGTTCAGACATCTAGGGCTAATTCTGTTTCCCATGATAAAAACCCATCTGTTTTCACCGAAAAAGCTTTCAAGGGATCGTTTGCAACAGTTTGGCACCATTTCTGAGTGAATTGCAGAACTTCAGTTTTTTGCTGAAATTGTGAACGCGCGGCTTAGGGATTTTTTCAAAAAAAGTTGCTCAGACGTCCAGGGCTAATTCTGTTTCCCATGATACAAACCCATCTGTTTCCACCGAAAAAGCTTTCAGGGGATCGTTTGCACATGTTTGGAACCATTTCTGAGTGAATTGGAGAACGTCAGATTTTTGCTGAAATTGTGACCGCGCGGCTTAGGGATTTTTTCAAAAAAAGTTGCTCAGACGTCGAGGGCTAATTCTGTTTCCCATGATAAAAACCCATCTGTTTCCACCGAAAAAGCTTTCAGGGGATCGTTTGCACATGTTTGGCACCATTTCTGAGTGAATTGCAGAACGTCAGATTTTTACTGAAATTGTGACCGCGCGGCTTAGGGATTTTTTTCAAAAAAAGGTGTTCAGACATCTAGGGCTAATTGTGTTTACCATGATACAAACCCATCTGTTTCCACTGAAAAAGCTTTCAGGGGATCGTTTGCACATGTTTGGCACCATTTCTGAGTGAATTGCAGAACGTCAGATTTTTGCTGAAATTGTGACAGCACGGCTTAGGGATTTTTTCAAAAAAAGTTGTTCAGACATCGAGGGCTAATTCTGTTTCCCATGATAAAAACCCATCTGTTTTCATCGAAAAAGCTTTCAGGGGCTCGTTTGCAACAGTTTGGCACCATTTCTGAGTGAATTGCAGAACTTCAGATTTTTGCTGAAATTGTGACCGCGCGGCTTAGGGATTTTTTCAAAAAAAGGTGTTCAGACGTCCAGGGCTAATTCTGTTTCCCATGATACAAACCCATCTGTTTCCACCGAAAAAGCTTTCAGGGGATCGTTTGCAACAGTTTGGCACGATTTCTGAGTGAATTGCAGAACGTCAGATTTTTGCTGAAATTGTGACCGCGCGGCTTAGGGATTTTTTCAAAAAAAATTGTTCAGACGTCGAGGGCTAATTCTGTTTCCCATGATGAAAACCCAGCTGTTTCCACCGAAAAAGCTTTCAGGGGATCGTTTGCAACAGTTTGGCATGATTTCTGAGTGAATTGCAGAACGTCAGATTTTTGCTGAAATTGTGACCGCGCGGCTTAGGGATTTTTTCAAAAAAAATTGTTCAGACGTCGAGGGCTAATTCTGTTTCCCATGATACAAACCCATCTGTTTTCACCGAAAAAGCTTTCAGGGGATCGTTTGCAACAGTTTGGCACGATTTCTGAGTGAATTGGAGAACGTCAGATTTTTGCGGAAATTGTGACCGCGCGGCTTAGGGATTTTTTCAAAAAAAGTTGTTCAGATGTCAAGGGCTAATTCTGTTTCCCATGATAAAATCACATCTGTTTCCACCGAAAAAGCTTTCAGTCGATCGTTAGCAACAGTTTGGCACCATTTCTGAGTGAATTGCAGAACGTCAGATTTTTGCTGAAATTCTGACCGAGCGGCTTAGGGATTTTTTCAAAAAAAGTTGCTCAGACGTCGTGCGCTTATTCTGTTTCCCATGATACAAACCCATCTGTTTTCACCGAAAAAGCTTTCAGGGGATCGTTTGCAACAGTTTGGCACCATTTCTGAGTGAATTGGAGAACGTCAGATTTTTGCTGAAATTGTGACCGCGCGGCTTAGGTATTTTTTCAAAAAAAGTTGGTCAGACGTCGAGGGCTAATTCTGTTTCCCATCATACAAACCCATCTGTTTCCACCGAAAGAGCTTTCAGGGGATCATTTGCAACAGTTTGGCACCATTTCTGAGTGAATTGCAGAACGTCAGATTTTTGCTGAAATTGTGACCGCGCGGCTTAGGGATTTTTTCAAAAAAAGTTGTTGAGACATCAAGGGCTAATTCTGTTTCCCATGATAAAAACCCATCTGTTTTCACCGAAAAAGCTTTTAGGGGATCGTTTGCAACAGTTTGGCAACATTTCTGAGTGAATTGCAGAACGTCAGATTTTTGCTGAAATTGTGACCGCGCGGCTTAGGGATTTTTTCAAAAAAAGTTGTTGAGACATCAAGGGCTAATTCCGGTTACCATGATACAAACCCATCTGTTTTCACCGAAAAACCTTTCAGGGGATCGTTTGCACATGTTTGGCACCATTTCTGAGTGAATTGCAGAACGTCAGATTTTTACTGAAATTGTGACCGCGCGGCTTAGGGATTTTTTCAAAAAAAGTTGTTCAGACATCGAGGGCTAATTCTGTTTACCATGATAAAAACCCATCTGTTTTCATCGAAAAAGCTTTCAGGGGCTCGTTTGCAACAGTTTGGCACCATTTCTGAGTGAATTGCAGAACGTCAGATTTTTGCTGAAATTGTGACCGCGCGGCTTAGGGATTTTTTCAAAAAAAGGTGTTCAGACATCTAGGGCTAATTCTGTTTCCCATGATAAAATCACATCTGTTTCCACCGAAAAAGCTTTCAGTCGATCGTTAGCAACAGTTTGGCACCATTTCTGAGTGAATTGCAGAACGTCAGATTTTTGCTGAAATTGTGACCGCGCGGCTTAGGGATTTTTTCAAAAAAAGGTGTTCAGACGTCGAGGGCTAATTCTGTTTCCCATGATAAAAACCCATCTGTTTTCACCGAAAAAGCTTTCAAGGGATCGTTTGCAACAGTTTGGCACCATTTCTGAGTGAATTGGAGAACGTCAGATTTTTGCTGAAATTGTGACCGCGCGGCTTAGGGATTTTTTCAAAAAAAGGTGTTCAGACATCCAGGGCTTATTCTGTTTCCCATGATAAAAACCCATCTGTTTTCACCGAAAAAGCTTTCAGGGGCTCGTTTGCAACAGTTTGGCACCATTTCTGAGTGAATTGCAGAACGTCAGATTTTTGCTGAAATTGTGACCGCGCAGCTTAGGGATTTTTTCAAAAAAAGGTGTTCAGACGTCGAGGGCTAATTCTGTTTACCATGATAAAAACCCATCTGTTTCCACCGAAAAAGCTTTCAGGGGATCGTTTGCAACAGTTTGGCACCATTTCTGAGTGAATTGCAGAACGTCAGATATTTGTTGAAATTGTGACCGCGCGGCTTAGGGATTTTTTCAAAAAAAGGTGTTCAGACGTCGAGGGCTAATTCTGTTTCCCATGATAAAAACCCATCTGTTTCCACCGAAAAAGCTTTCAGGGGATCGTTTGCAACAGTTTGGCACCATTTCTGAGTGAATTGCAGAACGTCAGATATTTGTTGAAATTGTGACCGCGCGGCTTAGGGATTTTTTCAAAAAAAGGTGTTCAGACGTCGAGGGCTAATTCTGTTTCCCATGATAAAAACCCATCTGTTTCCACCGAAAAAGCTTTCAGGGGATCGTTTGCACATGTTTGGTACCATTTCTGAGTGAATTGCAGAATGTCAGATTTTTGCTGAAATTGTGACCGCGCGGCGTAGGGATTTTTTCAAAAAAAGGTGTTCAGGCATCTAGGGCTAATTCTGTTTACCATGATAAAAACCCATCTGTTTTCACCGAAAAAGCTTTCAAGGGATCGTTTGCAACAGTTTGGCACCATTTCTGAGTGAATTGGAGAACGTCAGATTTTTGCTGAAATTGTGACCGCGCGGCTTAGGGATTTTTTCAAAAAAAGTTGCTCAGACGTCGAGGGCTAATTCTGTTTCCCATGATAAAAACCCATCTGTTTCCACCGAAAAAGCTTTCAGGGGATCGTTTGCACATGTTTGGCACCATTTCTGAGTGAATTGCAGAACGTCAGATTTTTACTGAAATTGTGACCGTGCGGCTTAGGGATTTTTTTCAAAAAAAGGTGTTCAGACATCTAGGGCTAATTGTGTTTACCATGATACAAACCCATCTGTTTCCACTGAAAAAGCTTTCAGGGGATCGTTTGCAACAGTTTGGCACCATTTCTGAGTGAATTGCAGAACGTCAGATTTTTGCTGAAATTGTGACCGCATGGCTTAGGGATTTTTTCAAAAAAAGTTGTTCAGACATCGAGGGCTAATTCTGTTTCCCATGATAAAAACCCATCTGTTTTCATCGAAAAAGCTTTCAGGGGCTCGTTTGCAACAGTTTGGCACCATTTCTGAGTGAATTGCAGAACGTCAGATTTTTGCTGAAATTGTGAACGCGCGGCTTAGGGATTTTTTCAAAAAAGGTGTTCAGACATCTAGGGCTAATTCTGTTTCCCATGATAAAAACCCATCTGTTTTCACCGAAAAAGCTTTCAAGGGATCGTTTGCAACAGTTTGGCACCATTTCTGAGTGAATTGCAGAACGTCAGTTTTTTGCTGAAATTGTGACCGCGCGGCTTAGGGATTTTTTCAAAAAAAGTTGTTCAGACGTCCAGGGCTAATTCTGTTTCCCATGATACAAACCCATCTGTTTCCACCGAAAAAGCTTTCAGGGGATCGTTTGCACATGTTTGGCACCATTTCTGAGTGAATTGCAGAACGTCAGATTTTTGCTGAAATTGTGACCGGGCGGCTTAGGGATTTTTTCAAAAAAAGGTGTTCAGACTTCTAGGGCTAATTCTGTTTACCATGATAAAAACCCATCTGTTTCCACCGAAAAAGCTTTCAGGGGATCGTTTGCACATGTTTGGCACCATTTCTGAGTGAATTGCAGAACGTCAGATTTTTGCTGAAATTGTGACCGCGCGGCTTAGGGATTTTTTCAAAAAAAGTTGTTCAGACATCTAGGGCTAATTCTGTTTACCATGATAAAAACCCATCTGTTTCCACCGAAAAAGCTTTCAGGGGATCGTTTGCACATGTTTGGTACCATTTCTGAGTGAATTGCAGAACGTCAGATTTTTGCTGAAATTGTGACCGCGCGGCTTAGGGATTTTTTCAAAAAAAGGTGTTCAGACATCTAGGGCTAATTCTGTTTACCATGATGAAAACCCAGCTGTTTCCACCGAAAAAGCTTTCAGGGGATCGTTTGCAACAGTTTGGCACGATTTCTGAGTGAATTGCAGAACGTCAGATTTTTGCTGAAATTGTGACCATGTGGCTTAGCTATTTTTTCAAAAAAAGGTGTTCAGACATCTAGGGCTAATTCTGTTTCCCATGATACAAACCCATCTGTTTTCACCGAAAAAGCTTTCAGGGGATCGTTTGCAACAGTTTGGCACGATTTCTGAGTGAATTGCAGAACGTCAGATTTTTGCGGAAATTGTGACCGCGCGGCTTAGGGATTTTTTCAAAAAAAGTTGTTCAGATGTCAAGGGCTAATTCTGTTTCCCATGATAAAATCACATCTGTTTCCACCGAAAAAGCTTTCAGTCGATCGTTAGCAACAGTTTGGCACCATTTCTGAGTGAATTGCAGAACGTCAGATTTTTGCTGAAATTGTGACCGCGCGGCTTAGGGATTTTTTCAAAAAAAGGTGTTCAGACATCGAGGGCTTATTCTGTTTCCCATGATAAAAACCCATCTGTTTTCACCGAAAAAGCTTTCAGGGACTCGTTTGCAACAGTTTGGCACCATTTCTGAGTGAATTGCAGAACGTCAGATATTTGCTGAAATTGTGACCGCGCGGCTTAGGGATTTTTTCAAAAAAAGGTGTTCAGACGTCGAGGGCTAATTCTGTTTCCCATGATAAAAACCCATCTGTTTCCACCGAAAAAGCTTTCAGGGGATCGTTTGCAACAGTTTGGCACCATTTCTGAGTGAATTGCAGAACGTCAGATTTTTGCTGAAATTGTGACCGCGCGGCTTAGGGATTTTTTCAAAAAAAGTTGCTCAGACGTCGAGGGCTAATTCTGTTTCCCATGATAAAAACCCATCTGTTTCCACCGAAAAAGCTTTCAGGGGATCGTTTGCACATGTTTGGTACCATTTCTGAGTGAATTGCAGAATGTCAGATTTTTGCTGAAATTGTGACCGCGCGGCGTAAGGATTTTTTCAAAAAAAGGTGTTCAGACATCTAGGGCTAATTCTGTTTACCATGATAAAAACCCATCTGTTTTCACCGAAAAAGCTTTCAAGGGATCGTTTGCAACAGTTTGGCACCATTTCTGAGTGAATTGCAGAACGTCAGATTTTTGCTGAAATTGTGACCGCGCGGCTTATGGATTTTTTCAAAAAGGTTGTTGAGACATCAAGGGCTAATTCTGTTTCCCATGATAAAAACCCATCTGTTTCCACTGAAAAAGCTTTCAGGGGATCGTTTGCACATGTTTGGCACCATTTCTGAGTGAATTGCAGAACGTCAGATTTTTGCTGAAATTGTGACCGCGCGGCTTAGGGATTTTTTCAAAAAAAGTTGCTCAGACGTCGAGGGCAAATTCTGTTATCCATGATAAAAACCCATCTGTTTCCACCGAAAAAGCTTTCAGGGGATCGTTTGCACATCTTTGGCACCATTTCTGAGTTAATTGCAGAACGTCAGATTTTTACTGAAATTGTGACCGCGCGGCTTAGGGATTTTTTAAAAAAAAGGTGTTCAGACATCTAGGGCTAATTCTGTTTACCATGATACAAACCCATCTGTTTCCACTGAAAAAGCTTTCAGGGGATCGTTTGCAACAGTTTGGCACCATTTCTGAGTGAATTGCAGAACGTCAGATTTTTGCTGAAATTGTGACCGCGCGGCTTAGGGATTTTTTCAAAAAAAGTTGTTCAGACATCGAGGGCTAATTCTGTTTACCATGATAAAAACCGATCTGTTTTCATCGAAAAAGCTTTCAGGGGCTCGTTTGCAACAGTTTGGCACCATTTCTGAGTGAATTGCAGAACGTCAGATTTTTGCTGAAATTGTGACCGCGCGGCTTAGGGATTTTTTCAAAAAAAGGTGTTCAGACATCTAGGGCTAATTCTGTTTACCATGATAAAAACCCATCTGTTTCCACTGAAAAAGCTTTCAGGGGATCGTTTGCAACAGTTTGGCACCATTTCTGAGTGAATTGCAGAACTTCAGATTTTTGCTGAAGTTGTGACCGCGCGGCTTAGGGATTTTTTCAAAAAAAGTTGTTCAGATATTGAGGGCTAATTCTGTTTACCATGATAAAACCCCATCTGTTTCCACCGAAAAAGCTTTTAGGGGATCGTTGCAACAGTTTGGCAACATTTCTGAGTGAATTGCAGACTCAGATTTTGCTGAAATTGTGACCGCGCGGCTTAGGGATTTTTTCAAAAAAAGTTGTTGAGACATCAAGGGCTAATTCTGTTTCCCATGATAAAAACCCATCTGCTTCCACTGAAAAAGCTTTCAGGCGATCGTTTGCCACAGTTTGGCACGATTTCTGAGTGAATTGCAGAACGTCAGATTTTTGCTGAAATTGTGACCGCGCGGCTTAGGGATTTTTTCCAAAAAAATTGTTCAGACGTCAAGGGCTAATTCTGTTTCCCATGATAAAAACCCAGCTGTTTCCACCGAAAAAGCTTTCAGGGGATCGTTTGCAACAGTTTGGCACGATTTCTGAGTGAATTGCAGAACGTCAGATTTCTGCTGAAATTGTGACCATGCGGCTTAGGGATTTTTTCAAAAAAAGTTGTTCAGATGTCAAGGGTAATTCTGTTTCCCATGATAAAATCACATCTGTTTCCACCGAAAAAGCTTTCAGTCGATCGTTAGCAACAGTTTGGCACCATTTCTGAGTGAATTGCAGAACGTCAGATTTTTGCGGAAATTGTGACCGCGCGGCTTAGGGATTTTTTCAAAAAAAGTTGCTCAGACGTCGTGCGCTAATTCTGTTTCCCATGATACAAACCCATCTGTTTTCACCGAAAAAGCTTTCAGGGGATCGTTTGCAACAGTTTGGCACCATTTCTGAGTGAATTGGAGAACGTCAGATTTTTGCTGAAATTGTGACAACGCGGCTTAGGGATTTTTTCAAAAAAAGGTGTTCAGACATCGAGGGCTTATTCTGTTTCCCATGATAAAAACCCATCTGTTTTCACCGAAAAAGCTTTCAGGGGCTCGTTTGCAACAGTTTGGCACCATTTCTGAGTGAATTGCAGAACGTCAGATTTTTGCTGAAATTGTGACCGCGCGGCTTAGGGATTTTTTCAAAAAAAGGTGTTCAGACGTCGAGGGCTAATTCTGTTTACCATGATAAAAACCCATCTGTTTCCACCGAAAAAGCTTTTAGGGGATCGTTTGCAACAGTTTGGCACCATTTCTGAGTGAATTGCAGAACGTCAGATATTTGCTGAAATTGTGACCGCGCGGCTTAGGGATTTTTTCAAAAAAAGGTGTTCCGACGTCGAGGGCTAATTCTGTTTCCCATGATAAAAACCCATCTGTTTCCACCGAAAAAGCTTTCAGGGGATCGTTTGCAACAGTTTGGCACCATTTCTGAGTGAATTGCAGAACGTCAGATTTTTGCTGAAATTGTGACCGCGCGGCTTAGGGATTTTTTCAAAAAAAGTTGCTCAGACGTCGAGGGCTAATTCTGTTTACCATGATAAAAACCCATCTGTTTCCACCGAAAAAGCTTTCAGGGGATCGTTTGCACATGTTTGGTACCATTTCTGAGTGAATTGCAGAATGTCAGATTTTTGCTGAAATTGTGACCGCACGGCGTAGGGATTTTTTCAAAAAAAGGTGTTCAGACCTCTACGGCTAATTCTGTTTACCATGATAAAAACCCATCTGTTTTCACCGAAAAAGCTTTCAAGGGATCGTTTGCAACAGTTTGGCACCATTTCTGAGTGAATTGGAGAACGTCAGATTTTTGCTGAAATTGTGACTGCGAGGCTTAGGGATTTTTTCAAAAAAAGTTGCTCAGACGTCGAGGGCTAATTCTGTTTCCCATGATAAAAACCCATCTGTTCCCACCGAAAAAGCTTTCAGGGGATCGTTTGCACATGTTTGGCACGATTTCTGAGTGAATTGCAGAACGTCAGATTTTTACTGAAATTGTGACCGCGCGGCTTAGGGATTTTTTTCAAAAAAAGGTGTTCAGACATCTAGGGCTAATTGTGTTTACCATGATACAAACCCATCTGTTTCCACTGAAGAAGCTTTCAGGGGATCGTTTGCAACAGTTTGGCACCATTTCTGAGTGAATTGCAGAACGTCAGATTTTTGCTGAAATTGTGACCGCGCGGCTTAGGGATTTTTTCAAAAAAAGGTGTTCAGACGTCGAGGGCTAATTCTGTTTACCATGATAAAAACCCATCTGTTTCCACCGAAAAAGCTTTCAGGGGATCGTTTGCAACAGTTTGGCACCATTTCTGAGTGAATTGCAGAACGTCAGATATTTGCTGAAATTGTGACCGCGCGGCTTAGGGATTTTTTCAAAAAAAGGTGTTCCGACGTCGAGGGCTAATTCTGTTTCCCATGATAAAAACCCATCTGTTTCCACCGAAAAAGCTTTCAGGGGATCGTTTGCAACAGTTTGGCACCATTTCTGAGTGAATTGCAGAACGTCAGATTTTTGCTGAAATTGTGACCGCGCGGCTTAGGGATTTTTTCAAAAAAAGTTGCTCAGACGTCGAGGGCTAATTCTGTTTACCATGATAAAAACCCATCTGTTTCCACCGAAAAAGGTTTCAGTCGATCGTTAGCAACAGTTTGGCACCATTTCTGAGTGAATTGCAGAACGTCAGATTTTTGATGAAATTGTGACCGCGCGGCGTAGGGATTTTTTCAAAAAAAGGTGTTCAGACCTCTACGGCTAATTCTGTTTACCATGATAAAAACCCATCTGTTTTCACCGAAAAAGCTTTCAAGGGATCGTTTGCAACAGTTTGGCACCATTTCTGAGTGAATTGGAGAACGTCAGATTTTTGCTGAAATTGTGACTGCGCGGCTTAGGGATTTTTCAAAAAAAGTTGCTCAGACGTCGAGGGCTAATTCTGTTTCCCATGATAAAAACCCATCTGTTTCCACCGAAAAAGCTTTCAGGGGATCGTTTGCACATGTTTGGCACGATTTCTGAGTGAATTGCAGAACGTCAGATTTTTACTGAAATTGTGACCGCGCGGCTTAGGGATTTTTTTCAAAAAAAGGTGTTCAGACATCTAGGGCTAATTGTGTTTACCATGATACAAACCCATCTGTTTCCACTGAAAAAGCTTTCAGGGGATCGTTTGCAACAGTTTGGCACCATTTCTGAGTGAATTGCAGAACGTCAGATTTTTGCTGAAATTGTGACCGCATGGCTTAGGGATTTTTTCAAAAAAAGTTGTTCAGACATCGAGGGCTAATTCTGTTTCCCATGATAAAAACCCATCTGTTTTCATCGAAAAAGCTTTCAGGGGCTCGTTTGCAACAGTTTGGCACCATTTCTGAGTGAATTGCAGAACGTCAGTTTTTTGCTGAAATTGTGACCGCGCGGCTTAGGGATTTTTTCAAAAAAAGTTGTTCAGACGTCCAGGGCTAATTCTGTTTCCCATGATACAAACCCATCTGTTTCCACCGAAAAAGCTTTCAGGGGATCGATTGCACATGTTTGGCACCATTTCTGAGTGAATTGCAGAACGTCAGATTTTTGCTGAAATTGTGACCGCGCGGCTTAGGGATTTTTTCAAAAAAAGTTGCTCAGAAGTCGAGGGCTAATTCTGTTTCCCATGATAAAAACCCATCTGTTTCCACCGAAAAAGCTTTCAGGGGATCGTTTGCACATGTTTGGTACCATTTCTGAGTGAATTGCAGAAAGTCAGATTTTTGCTGAAATTGTGACCGCGCAGCTTAGGGATTTTTTCAAAAAAAGGTGTTCAGACATCTAGGGCTAATTCTGTTTCCCATGATAAAAACCCATCTGTTTTCACCGAAAAAGCTTTCAAGGGATCGTTTGCAACAGTTTGGCACCATTTCTGAGTGAATTGCAGAACGTCAGTTTTTTGCTGAAATTGTGACCGCGCGGCTTAGGGATTTTTTCAAAAAAAGTTGCTCAGACGTCCAGGGCTAATTCTGTTTCCCATGATACAAACCCATCTGTTTCCACAGAAAAAGCTTTCAAGGGATCGTTTGCAACAGTTTGGCACCATTTCTGAGTGAATTGCAGAACGTCAGTTTTTTGCTGAAATTGTGACCGCGCGGCTTAGGGATTTTTTCAAAAAAAGTTGTTGAGACATCAAGGGCTAATTCTGTTTCCCATGATAAAAACCCATCTGTTTCCACCGAAAAAGCTTTCAGGGGATCGTTTGCAACAGTTTGGCACGATTTCTGAGTGAATTGCAGAACGTCAGATTTTTGCTGAAATTGTGACCGCGCGGCTTAGGGATTTTTTCAAAAAAAATTGTTCAAACGTCGAGGGCTAATTCTGTTTCCCATGATGAAAACCCAGCTGTTTCCACCGAAAAAGCTTTCAGGGGATCGTTTGCAACAGTTCGGCACGATTTCTGAGTGAATTGCAGAACGTCAGATTTCTGCTGAAATTGTGACCATGCGGCTTAGGTATTTTTTCAAAAAAAGGTGTTCAGACATCTAGGGCTAATTCTGTTTCCCATGATACAAACCCATCTGTTTTCACCGAAAAAGCTTTCAGGGGATCGTTTGCAACAGTTTGGCACGATTTCTGAGTGAATTGCAGAACGTCAGATTTTTGCGGAAATTGTGACCGCGCGGCTTAGGGATTTTTTCAAAAAAAGTTGTTCAGATGTCAAGGGCTAATTCTGTTTCCCATTATAAAATCACATCTGTTTCCACCGAAAAAGGTTTCAGTCGATCGTTAGCAACAGTTTGGCACCATTTCTGAGTGAATTGCAGAACGTCAGATTTTTGATGAAATTGTGACCGCGCGGCGTAGGGATTTTTTCAAAAAAAGGTGTTCAGACCTCTACGGCTAATTCTGTTTACCATGATAAAAACCCATCTGTTTTCACCGAAAAAGCTTTCAAGGGATCGTTTGCAACAGTTTGGCACCATTTCTGAGTGAATTGGAGAACGTCAGATTTTTGCTGAAATTGTGACTGCGCGGCTTAGGGATTTTTCAAAAAAAGTTGCTCAGACGTCGAGGGCTAATTCTGTTTCCCATGATAAAAACCCATCTGTTTCCACCGAAAAAGCTTTCAGGGGATCGTTTGCACATGTTTGGAACGATTTCTGAGTGAATTGCAGAACGTCAGATTTTTACTGAAATTGTGACCGCGCGGCTTAGGGATTTTTTTCAAAAAAAGGTGTTCAGACATCTAGGGCTAATTGTGTTTACCATGATACAAACCCATCTGTTTCCACTGAAAAAGCTTTCAGGGGATCGTTTGCAACAGTTTGGCACCATTTCTGAGTGAATTGCAGAACGTCAGATTTTTGCTGAAATTGTGACCGCATGGCTTAGGGATTTTTTCAAAAAAAGTTGTTCAGACATCGAGGGCTAATTCTGTTTCCCATGATAAAAACCCATCTGTTTTCATCGAAAAAGCTTTCAGGGGCTCGTTTGCAACAGTTTGGCACCATTTCTGAGTGAATTGCAGAACGTCAGTTTTTTGCTGAAATTGTGACCGCGCGGCTTAGGGATTTTTTCAAAAAAAGTTGTTCAGACGTCCAGGGCTAATTCTGTTTCCCATGATACAAACCCATCTGTTTCCACCGAAAAAGCTTTCAGGGGATCGATTGCACATGTTTGGCACCATTTCTGAGTGAATTGCAGAACGTCAGATTTTTGCTGAAATTGTGACCGCGCGGCTTAGGGATTTTTTCAAAAAAAGTTGCTCAGAAGTCGAGGGCTAATTCTGTTTCCCATGATAAAAACCCATCTGTTTCCACCGAAAAAGCTTTCAGGGGATCGTTTGCACATGTTTGGTACCATTTCTGAGTGAATTGCAGAAAGTCAGATTTTTGCTGAAATTGTGACCGCGCAGCTTAGGGATTTTTTCAAAAAAAGGTGTTCAGACATCTAGGGCTAATTCTGTTTCCCATGATAAAAACCCATCTGTTTTCACCGAAAAAGCTTTCAAGGGATCGTTTGCAACAGTTTGGCACCATTTCTGAGTGAATTGCAGAACGTCAGTTTTTTGCTGAAATTGTGACCGCGCGGCTTAGGGATTTTTTCAAAAAAAGTTGCTCAGACGTCCAGGGCTAATTCTGTTTCCCATGATACAAACCCATCTGTTTCCACAGAAAAAGCTTTCAGGGGATCGTTTGCAACAGTTTGGCACGATTTCTGAGTGAATTGCAGAACGTCAGATTTTTGCGGAGATTGTGACCGCGCGGCTTAGGGATTTTTTCAAAAAAAGTTGTTGAGACATCAAGGGCTAATTCTGTTTCCCATGATAAAAACCCATCTGTTTCCACCGAAAAAGCTTTCAGGGGATCGTTTGCAACAGTTTGGCACGATTTCTGAGTGAATTGCAGAACGTCAGATTTTTGCTGAAATTGTGACCGCGCGGCTTAGGGATTTTTTCAAAAAAAATTGTTCAAACGTCGAGGGCTAATTCTGTTTCCCATGATGAAAACCCAGCTGTTTCCACCGAAAAAGCTTTCAGGGGATCGTTTGCAACAGTTTGGCACGATTTCTGAGTGAATTGCAGAACGTCAGATTTCTGCTGAAATTGTGACCATGCGGCTTAGGTATTTTTTCAAAAAAAGGTGTTCAGACATCTAGGGCTAATTCTGTTTCCCATGATACAAACCCATCTGTTTTCACCGAAAAAGCTTTCAGGGGATCGTTTGCAACAGTTTGGCACGATTTCTGAGTGAATTGCAGAACGTCAGATTTTTGCGGAAATTGTGACAGCGCGGCTTAGGGATTTTTTCAAAAAAAGTTGTTCAGATGTCAAGGGCTAATTCTGTTTCCCATGATAAAATCACATCTGTTTCCACCGAAAAAGGTTTCAGTCGATCGTTAGCAACAGTTTGGCACCATTTCTGAGTGAATTGCAGAACGTCAGATTTTTGCTGAAATTGTGACCGCGCGGCTTAGGGATTTTTTCAAAAAAAGTTGCTCAGACGTCGTGCGCTAATTCTGTTTCCCATGATACAAACCCATCTGTTTTCACCGAAAAAGCTTTCAGGGGATCATTTGCAACAGTTTGGCACCATTTCTGAGTGAATTGCAGAACGTCAGATTTTTGCTGAAATTGTGACCGCGCGGCTTAGGGATTTTTTCAAAAAAAGTTGTTGAGACATCAAGGGCTAATTCTGTTTCCCATGATAAAAACCCATCTGTTTCCACCGAAAAAGCTTTCAGGGGCTTGTTTGCAACAGTTTGGCACCATTTCTGAGTGAATTGGAGAACGTCAGATTTTTGCTGAAATTGTGACCGCGCGGCTTAGGGATTTTTTCAAAAAAAGGTGTTCAGACATCGAGGGCTAATTCTGTTTCCCATGATAAAAACCCATCTGTTTTCACCGAAAAAGCTTTTAGGGGGTCGTTTGCAACAGTTTGGCAACATTTCTGAGTGAATTGCAGAACGTCAGATTTTTGCTGAAATTGTGACCGCGCCGCTTAGGGATTTTTTCAAAAAAAGTTGTTGAGACATCAAGGGCTAATTCTGTTTCCCATGATACAAACCCATCTGTTTTCATCGAAAAAGCTTTCAGGGGATCGTTTGCACATGTTTGGCACCATTTCTGAGTGAATTGCAGAACGTCAGATTTTTACTGAAATTGTGACCGCGCGGCTTAGGGATTTTTTCAAAAAAAGGTGTTCAGACATCTAGGGCTAATTCTGTTTCCCATGATAAAATCACATCTGTTTCCACCGAAAAAGCTTTCAGTCGATCGTTAGCAACAGTTTGGCACCATTTCTGAATGAATTGCAGAACGTCAGATTTTTGCTGAAATTCTGACCGCGCGGCTTAGGGATTTTTTCAAAAAAAGTTGCTCAGACGTCGTGCGCTAATTCTGTTTCCCATGATACAAACCCATCTGTTTTCACCGAAAAAGCTTTCAAGGGATCGTTTGCAACAGTTTGGCACCATTTCTGAGTGAATTGCAGAACGTCAGTTTTTTGCTGAAATTGTGACCGCGCGGCTTAGGGTTTTTTTCAAAAAAAGTTGTTCAGACGTCCTGGGCTAATTCTGTTTCCCATGATACAAACCCATCTGTTTCCACCGAAAAAGCTTTCAGGGGATCGTTTGCACATGTTTGGCACCATTTCTGAGTGAATTGCAGAACGTCAGATTTTTGCTGAAATTGTGACCGGGCGGCTTAGGGATTTTTTCAAAAAAAGGTGTTCAGACTTCTAGGGCTAATTCTGTTTCCCATGATAAAAACCCATCTGTTTTCACCGAAAAAGCTTTTAGGGGATCGTTTGCAACAGTTTGGCAACATTTCTGAGTGAATTGCAGAACGTCAGATTTTTGCTGAAATTGTGAGCGCGCGGCTTATGGATTTTTTCAAAAAGGTTGTTGAGACATCAAGGGCTAATTCTGTTTCCCATGATAAAAACCCATCTGTTTCCACTGAAAAAGCTTTCAGGGGATCGTTTGCACATGTTTGGCACCATTTCTGAGTGAATTGCAGAACGTCAGATTTTTGCTGAAATTGTGACCGCGCGGCTTAGGGATTTTTTCAAAAAAAGTTGCTCAGACGTCGAGGGCAAATTCTGTTATCCATGATAAAAACCCATCTGTTTCCACCGAAAAAGCTTTCAGGGGATCGTTTGCACATCTTTGGCACCATTTCTGAGTTAATTGCAGAACGTCAGATTTTTACTGAAATTGTGACCGCGCGGCTTAGGGATTTTTTCAAAAAAAGGTGTTCAGACATCTAGGGCTAATTCTGTTTACCATGATACAAACCCATCTGTTTCCACTGAAAAAGCTTTCAGGGGATCGTTTGCAACAGTTTGGCAACATTTCTGAGTGAATTGCAGAACGTCAGATTTTTGCTGAAATTGTGACCGCGCGGCTTAGGGATTTTTTCAAAAAAAGTTGTTGAGACATCAAGGGCTAATTCTGTTTCCCATGATAAAAACCCATCTGTTTCCACCGAAAAAGCTTTCAGGGGATCGTTTGCAACAGTTTGGCACGATTTCTGAGTGAATTGCAGAACGTCAGATTTTTGCTGAAATTGTGACCGCGCGGCTTAGGGATTTTTTCAAAAAAAATTGTTCAAACGTCGAGGGCTAATTCTGTTTCCCATGATGAAAACCCAGCTGTTTCCACCGAAAAAGCTTTCAGGGGATCGTTTGCAACAGTTCGGCACGATTTCTGAGTGAATTGCAGAACGTCAGATTTCTGCTGAAATTGTGACCATGCGGCTTAGGTATTTTTTCAAAAAAAGGTGTTCAGACATCTAGGGCTAATTCTGTTTCCCATGATACAAACCCATCTGTTTTCACCGAAAAAGCTTTCAGGGGATCGTTTGCAACAGTTTGGCACGATTTCTGAGTGAATTGCAGAACGTCAGATTTTTGCGGAAATTGTGACCGCGCGGCTTAGGGATTTTTTCAAAAAAAGTTGTTCAGATGTCAAGGGCTAATTCTGTTTCCCATTATAAAATCACATCTGTTTCCACCGAAAAAGGTTTCAGTCGATCGTTAGCAACAGTTTGGCACCATTTCTGAGTGAATTGCAGAACGTCAGATTTTTGCTGAAATTCTGACCGCGCGGCTTAGGGATTTTTTCAAAAAAAGTTGCTCAGACGTCGTGCGCTAATTCTGTTTCCCATGATACAAACCCATCTGTTTTCACCGAAAAAGCTTTCAGGGGATCATTTGCAACAGTTTGGCACCATTTCTGAGTGAATTGCAGAACGTCAGATTTTTGCTGAAATTGTGACCGCGCGGCTTAGGGATTTTTTCAAAAAAAGTTGTTGAGACATCAAGGGCTAATTCTGTTTCCCATGATAAAAACCCATCTGTTTCCACCGAAAAAGCTTTCAGGGGCTTGTTTGCAACAGTTTGGCACCATTTCTGAGTGAATTGGAGAACGTCAGATTTTTGCTGAAATTGTGACCGCGCGGCTTAGGGATTTTTTCAAAAAAAGGTGTTCAGACATCGAGGGCTAATTCTGTTTCCCATGATAAAAACCCATCTGTTTTCACCGAAAAAGCTTTTAGGGGATCGTTTGCAACAGTTTGGCAACATTTCTGAGTGAATTGCAGAACGTCAGATTTTTGCTGAAATTGTGACCGCGCGGCTTAGGGATTTTTTCAAAAAAAGTTGTTGAGACATCAAGGGCTAATTCTGTTTCCCATGATACAAACCCATCTGTTTTCACCGAAAAAGCTTTCAGGGGATCGTTTGCACATGTTTGGCACCATTTCTGAGTGA
This sequence comes from Podarcis tiliguerta, assembly GCF_965153285.1. Classification (NCBI taxonomy): domain Eukaryota; kingdom Metazoa; phylum Chordata; class Lepidosauria; order Squamata; family Lacertidae; genus Podarcis; species Podarcis tiliguerta. The sequence continues at coordinate 10,070,694 of NC_139547.1, read as the reverse complement.
ATTGCAGAACGTCAGATTTTTACTGAAATTGTGACCGCGCGGCTTAGGGATTTTTTCAAAAAAAGTTGTTCAGACATCGAGGGCTAATTCTGTTTACCATGATAAAAACCCATCTGTTTTCATCGAAAAAGCTTTCAGGGGCTCGTTTGCAACAGTTTGGCACCATTTCTGAGTGAATTGCAGAACGTCAGATTTTTGCTGAAATTGTGACCGCGCGGCTTAGGGATTTTTTCAAAAAAAGGTGTTCAGACATCTAGGGCTAATTCTGTTTCCCATGATAAAATCACATCTGTTTCCACCGAAAAAGCTTTCAGTCGATCGTTAGCAACAGTTTGGCACCATTTCTGAGTGAATTGCAGAACGTCAGATTTTTGCTGAAATTCTGACCGCGCGGCTTAGGGATTTTTTCAAAAAAGGTTGCTCAGACGTCGTGCGCTAATTCTGTTTCCCATGATACAAACCCATCTGTTTTCACCGAAAAAGCTTTCAAGGGATCGTTTGCAACAGTTTGGCACCATTTCTGAGTGAATTGCAGAACGTCAGTTTTTTGCTGAAATTGTGACCGCGCGGCTTAGGGTTTTTTTCAAAAAAAGTTGTTCAGACGTCCAGGGCTAATTCTGTTTCCCATGATACAAACCCATCTGTTTCCACCGAAAAAGCTTTCAGGGGATCGTTTGCACATGTTTGGCACCATTTCTGAGTGAATTGCAGAACGTCAGATTTTTGCTGAAATTGTGACCGGGCGGCTTAGGGATTTTTTCAAAAAAGGTGTTCAGACTTCTAGGGCTAATTCTGTTTCCCATGATAAAAACCCATCTGTTTTCACCGAAAAAGCTTTTAGGGGATCGTTTGCAACAGTTTGGCAACATTTCTGAGTGAATTGCAGAACGTCAGATTTTTGCTGAAATTGTGACCGCGCGGCTTATGGATTTTTTCAAAAAGGTTGTTGAGACATCAAGGGCTAATTCTGTTTCCCATGATAAAAACCCATCTGTTTCCACTGAAAAAGCTTTCAGGGGATCATTTGCACATGTTTGGCACCATTTCTGAGTGAATTGCAGAACGTCAGATTTTTGCTGAAATTGTGACCGCGCGGCTTAGGGATTTTTTCAAAAAAAGTTGTTCAGACATCGAGGGCTAATTCTGTTTAACATGATAAAAACCCATCTGTTTTCATCGAAAAAGCTTTCAGGGGCTCGTTTGCAACAGTTTGGCACCATTTCTGAGTGAATTGCAGAACGTCAGATTTTTGCTGAAATTGTGACCGCGCGGCTTAGGGATTTTTTCAAAAAAGGTGTTCAGACATCTAGGGCTTATTCTGTTTACCATGATAAAAACCCATCTGTTTCCACTGAAAAAGCTTTCAGGGGATCGTTTGCAACAGTTTGGCACCATTTCTGAGTGAATTGCAGAACGTCAGATTTTTGCTGAAGTTGTGACCGCGCGGCTTAGGGATTTTTTCAAAAAAAGTTGTTCAGACATTGAGGGCTAATTCTGTTTACCATGATAAAACCCCATCTTTTTCCACCGAAAAAGCTTTTAGGGGATCGTTTGCAACAGTTTGGCAACATTTCTGAGTGAATTGCAGAACGTCAGATTTTTGCTGAAATTGTGACCGCGCGGCTTAGGGATTTTTTCAAAAAAAGTTGTTGAGACATCAAGGGCTAATTCTGTTTCCCATGATAAAAACCCATCTGCTTCCACTGAAAAAGCTTTCAGGCGATCGTTTGCAACAGTTTGGCACGATTTCTGAGTGAATTGCAGAACGTCAGATTTTTGCTGAAATTGTGACCGCGCGGCTTAGGGATTTTTTCCAAAAAAATTGTTCAGACGTCGAGGGCTAATTCTGTTTCCCATGATAAAAAACCAGCTGTTTCCACCGAAAAAGCTTTCAGGGGATCGTTTGCAACAGTTTGGCACGATTTCTGAGTGAATTGCAGAACGTCAGATTTCTGCTGATATTGTGACCATGCGGCTTAGGTATATTTTCAAAAAAAGGTGTTCAGACATCTAGGGCTAATTCTGTTTCCCATGATACAAACCCATCTGTTTTCACCGAAAAAGCTTTCAGGGGATCGTTTGCAACAGTTTGGCACCATTTCTGAGTGAATTGCAGAACGTCAGATTTTTGCTGAAATTGTGACCGCGCGGCTTAGGGATTTTTTCAAAAAAAGTTGTTCAGATGTCAAGGGCTAATTCTGTTTCCCATCATACAAACCCATCTGTTTCCACCGGAAAAGCTTTCAGGGGATTATTTGCAACAGTTTGGCACCATTTCTGAGTGAATTGCAGAACGTCAGTTTTTTGCTGAAATTGTGACCGCGCGGCTTAGGGATTTTTTCAAAAAAAGGTGTTCAGACATCGAGGGCTTATTCTGTTTCCCATGATAAAAACCCATCTGTTTTCACCGAAAAAGCTTTCAGGGGCTCGTTTGCAACAGTTTGGCACCATTTCTGAGTGAATTGCAGAACGTCAGATTTTTGCTGAAATTGTGACCGCGCGGCTTAGGGATTTTTTCAAAAAAAGGTGTTCAGACGTCGAGGGCTAATTCTGTTTACCATGATAAAAACCCATCTGTTTCCACCGAAAAAGCTTTCAGGGGATCGTTTGCAACAGTTTGGCAGCATTTCTGAGTGAATTGCAGAACGTCAGATATTTGCTGAAATTGTGACCGCGCGGCTTAGGGATTTTTTCAAAAAAAGGTGTTCAGACGTCGAGGGCTAATTCTGTTTCCCATGATAAAAACCCATCTGTTTCCACCGAAAAAGCTTCCAGGGGATCGTTTGCAACAGTTTGGCACCATTTCTGAGTGAATTGCAGAACGTCAGATTTTTGCTGAAATTGTGACCGCGCGGCTTAGGGATTTTTTCAAAAAAAGTTGCTCAGACGTCGAGGGCTAATTCTGTTTCCCATGATAAAAACCCATCTGTTTCCACCGAAAAAGCTTTCAGGGGATCGTTTGCACATGTTTGGTACCATTTCTGAGTGAATTGCAGAATGTCAGATTTTTGCTGAAATGGTGACCGCGCGGCGTAGGGATTTTTTCAAAAAAAGGTGTTCAGACATCTAGGGCTAATTCTGTTTACCATGATAAAAACCCATCTGTTTTCACCGAAAAAGCTTTCAAGGGATCGTTTGCAACAGTTTGGCACCATTTCTGAGTGAATTGGAGAACGTCAGATTTTTGCTGAAATTGTGACCGCGCGGCTTAGGGATTTTTTCAAAAAAAGTTGCTCAGACGTCGAGGGCTAATTCTGTTTCCCATGATAAAAACCCATCTGTTTCCACCGAAAAAGCTTTCAGGGGATCGTTTGCACATGTTTGGCACCATTTCTGAGTGAATTGCAGAACGTCAGATTTTTACTGAAATTGTGACCGCGCGGCTTAGGGATTTTTTTCAAAAAAAGGTGTTCAGACATCTAGGGCTAATTGTGTTTACCATGATACAAACCCATCTGTTTCCACTGAAAAAGCTTTCAGGGGATCGTTTGCAACAGTTTGGCACCATTTCTGAGTGAATTGCAGAACGTCAGATTTTTGCTGAAATTGTGACCGCATGGCTTAGGGATTTTTTCAAAAAAAGTTGTTCAGACATCGAGGGCTAATTCTGTTTCCCATGATAAAAACCCATCTGTTTTCATCGAAAAAGCTTTCAGGGGCTCGTTTGCAACAGTTTGGCACCATTTCTGAGTGAATTGCAGAACGTCAGATTTTTGCTGAAATTGTGAACGCGCGGCTTAGGGATTTTTTCAAAAAAAGTTGTTGAGACATCAAGGGCTAATTCTGTTTCCCATGATAAAAACCCATCTGTTTCCACCGAAAAAGCTTTCAGGGGATCGTTTGCAACAGTTTGGCACGATTTCTGAGTGAATTGCAGAACGTCAGATTTTTGCTGAAATTGTGATCGCGCGGCTTAGAGATTTTTTCAAAAAAAGGTGTTCAGACGTCGAGGGCTAATTCTGTTTACCATGATAAAAACCCATCTGTTTCCACCGAAAAAGCTTTCAGGGGATCGTTTGCAACAGTTTTGCACCATTTCTGAGTGAATTGCAGAACGTCAGATATTTGCTGAAATTGTGACCGCGCGGCTTAGGGATTTTTTCAAAAAAAGGTGTTCAGACGTCGAGGGCTAATTCTGTTTCCCATGATAAAAACCCATCTGTTTCCACCGAAAAAGCTTTCAGGGGATCGTTTGCAACAGTTTGGCACCATTTCTGAGTGAATTGCAGAACGTCAGATTTTTGCTGAAATTGTGACCGCATGGCTTAGGGATTTTTTCAAAAAAAGTTGTTCAGACATCGAGGGCTAATTCTGTTTCCCATGACAAAAACCCATCTGTTTTCATCGAAAAAGCTTTCAGGGGCTCGTTTGCAACAGTTTGGCACCATTTCTGAGTGAATTGCAGAACGTCAGATTTTTGCTGAAATTGTGACCGCGCGGCGTAGGGATTTTTTCAAAAAAAGTTGCTCAGACGTCGAGGGCTAATTCTGTTTCCCATGATACAAACCCATCTGTTTCCACCGAAAAAGCTTTCAGGGGATCGTTTGCACATGTTTGGCACCATTTCTGAGTGAATTGCAGAACGTCAGATTTTTACTGAAATTGTGACCGCGCGGCTTAGGGATTTTTTCAAAAAAAGGTGTTCAGACATCTAGGGCTAATTCTGTTTCCCATGATAAAATCACATCTGTTTCCACCGAAAAAGCTTTCAGTCGATCGTTAGCAACAGTTTGGCACCATTTCTGAGTGAATTGCAGAACGTCAGATTTTTGCTGAAATTGTGACCGCGCGGCTTAGGGATTTTTTCAAAAAAAGTTGTTGAGACATCAAGGGCTAATTCTGTTTCCCATGATAAAAACCCATCTGCTTCCACTGAAAAAGCTTTCAGGCGATCGTTTGCAACAGTTTGGCACGATTTCTGAGTGAATTGCAGAACGTCAGATTTTTGCTGAAATTGTGACCGCGCGGCTTAGGGATTTTTTCCAAAAAAATTGTTCAGACGTCGAGGGCTAATTCTGTTTCCCATTATAAAAACCCAGCTGTTTCCACCGAAAAAGCTTTCAGGGGATCGTTTGCAACAGTTTGGCACGATTTCTGAGTGAATTGCAGAACGTCAGATTTCTGCTGAAATTGTGACCATGCGGCTTAGGTATTTTTTCAAAAAAAGGTGTTCAGACATCTAGGGCTAATTCTGTTTCCCATGATACAAACCCATCTGTTTTCACCGAAAAAGCTTTCAGGGGATCGTTTGCAACAGTTTGGCACGATTTCTGAGTGAATTGCAGAACGTCAGATTTTTGCGGAAATTGTGACCGCGCGGCTTAGGGATTTTTTCAAAAAAAGTTGTTCAGATGTCAAGGGTAATTCTGTTTCCCATGATAAAATCACATCTGTTTCCACCGAAAAAGCTTTCAGTCGATCGTTAGCAACAGTTTGGCACCATTTCTGAGTGAATTGCAGAACGTCAGATTTTTGCTGAAATTGTGACCGCGCGGCTTAGGGATTTTTTCAAAAAAAGTTGTTCAGACATCGAGGGCTAATTCTGTTTACCATGATAAAAACCCATCTGTTTTCATCGAAAAAGCTTTCAGGGGCTCGTTTGCAACAGTTTGGCACCATTTCTGAGTGAATTGCAGAACGTCAGATTTTTGCTGAAATTGTGACCGCGCGGCTTAGGGATTTTTTCAAAAAAAGGTGCTCAGACATCTAGGGCTAATTCTGTTTACCATGATAAAAACCCATCTGTTTCCACTGAAAAAGCTTTCAGGGGATCGTTTGCAACAGTTTGGCACCATTTCTGAGTGAATTGCAGAACGTCAGATTTTTGCTGAAGTTGTGACCGCGCGGCTTAGGGATTTTTTCAAAAAAAGTTGTTCAGACATTGAGGGCTAATTCTGTTTACCATGATAAAACCCCATCTTTTTCCACCGAAAAAGCTTTTAGGGGATCGTTTGCAACAGTTTGGCAACATTTCTGAGTGAATTGCAGAACGTCAGATTTTTGCTGAAATTGTGACCGCGCGGCTTAGGGATTTTTTCCAAAAAAATTGTTCAGACGTCGAGGGCTAATTCTGTTTCCCATTATAAAAACCCAGCTGTTTCCACTGAAAAAGCTTTCAGGCGATCGTTTGCAACAGTTTGGCACGATTTCTGAGTGAATTGCAGAACGTCAGATTTTTGCTGAAATTGTAACCGCGCGGCTTAGGGATTTTTTCAAAAAAAGTTGTTCAGACATCGAGGGCTAATTCTGTTTCCCATGATAAAAACCCATCTGTTTTCTTCGAAAACGCTTTCAGGGGATCGTTTGCAACAGTTTGGCACCATTTCTGAGTGAATTGCAGAACGTCAGATTTTTGCTGAAATTGTGAACGCGCGGCTTAGGGATTTTTTCAAAAAAAGGTGTTCAGACATCTAGGGCTAATTCTGTTTCCCATGATAAAAACCCATCTGTTTTCACCGAAAAAGCTTTCAAGGGATCGTTTGCAACAGTTTGGCACCATTTCTGAGTGAATTGCAGAACGTCAGATTTTTGCTGAAATTGTGACCGCGCGGCTTAGGGATTTTTTCAAAAAAAGGTGTTCAGACGTCCAGGGCTAATTCTGTTTCCCATGATACAAACCCATCTGTTTCCACCGAAAAAGCTTTCAGGGGATCGTTTGCACATGTTTGGCACCATTTCTGAGTGAATTGCAGAACGTCAGATTTTTGCTGAAATTGTGATCGCGCGGCTTAGGGATTTTTTCAAAAAAAGTTGCTCAGAAGTCGAGGGCTTATTCTGTTTCCCATGATAAAAACCCATCTGTTTCCACCGAAAAAGCTTTCAGGGGATCGTTTGCACATGTTTGGTACCATTTCTGAGTGAATTGCAGAAAGTCAGATTTTTGCTGAAATTGTGACCGCGCAGCTTAGGGATTTTTTCAAAAAAAGGTGTTCAGACATCTAGGGCTAATTCTGTTTCCCATGATAAAAACCCATCTGTTTTCACCGAAAAAGCTTTCAAGGGATCGTTTGCAACAGTTTGGCACCATTTCTGAGTGAATTGCAGAACGTCAGTTTTTTGCTGAAATTGTGACCGCGCGGCTTAGGGATTTTTTCAAAAAAAGTTGCTCAGACGTCCAGGGCTAATTCTGTTTCCCATGATACAAACCCATCTGTTTCCACCGAAAAAGCTTTCAGGGGATCGTTTGCACATGTTTGGCACCATTTCTGAGTGAATTGCAGAACGTCAGATTTCTGCTGAAATTGTGACCGCGCGGCTTAGGGATTTTGTCAAAAAAAGGTGTTCAGACATCTAGGGCTAATTCTGTTTCCCATGATAAAAACCCATCTGTTTTCACCGAAAAAGCTTTCAAGGGATCGTTTGCAACAGTTTGGCACCATTTCTGAGTGAATTGGAGAACGTCAGATTTTTGCTGAAATTGTGACCGCGCGGCTTAGGGATTTTTTCAAAAAAAGGTGTTCAGACGTCGAGGGCTAATTCTGTTTCCCATGATAAAAACCCATCTGTTTCCACCGAAAAAGCTTTCAGGGGATCGTTTGCACATGTTTGGCACCATTTCTGAGTGAATTGCAGAACGTCAGATTTTTACTGAAATTGTGACCGCGCGGCTTAGGGATTTTTTTCAAAAAAAGGTGTTCAGACATCTAGGGCTAATTGTGTTTACCATGATACAAACCCATCTGTTTCCACTGAAAAAGCTTTCAGGGGATCGTTAGCAACAGTTTGGCACCATTTCTGAGTGAATTGCAGAACGTCAGATTTTTGCTGAAATTGTGACCGCATGGCTTAGGGATTTTTTCAAAAAAAGTTGTTCAGACATCGAGGGCTAATTCTGTTTCCCATGATAAAAACCCATCTGTTTTCATCGAAAAAGCTTTCAGGGGCTCGTTTGCAACAGTTTGGCACCATTTCTGAGTGAATTGCAGAACGTCAGATTTTTGCTGAAATTGTGACCGCGCGGCTTAGGGATTTTTTCAAAAAAAGGTGTTCAGACATCGAGGGCTAATTCTGTTTCCCATGATAAAAACCCATCTGTTTTCACCGAAAAAGCTTTTAGGGGATCGTTTGCAACAGTTTGGCAACATTTCTGAGTGAATTGCAGAACGTCAGATTTTTGCTGAAATTGTGACCGCGCGGCTTAGGGATTTTTTCAAAAAAAGGTGTTCAGACATCTAGGGCTAATTCTGTTTCCCATGATAAAATCACATCTGTTTCCACCGAAAAAGCTTTCAGTCGATCGTTAGCAACAGTTTGGCACCATTTCTGAGTGAATTGCAGAACGTCAGATTTTTGCTGAAATTCTGACCGCGCGGCTTAGGGATTTTTTCAAAAAAAGTTGCTCAGACGTCGTGCGCTAATTTTGTTTCCCATGATACAAACCCATCTGTTTTCACCGAAAAAGCTTTCAAGGGATCGTTTGCAACAGTTTGGCACCATTTCCGAGTGAATTGCAGAACGTCAGTTTTTTGCTGAAATTGTGACCGCGCGGCTTAGGGATTTTTTCAAAAAAAGTTTTTCAGACGTCCAGGGCTAATTCTGTTTCCCATGATACAAACCCATCTGTTTCCACCGAAAAAGCTTTCAGGGGATCGTTTGCACATGTTTGGCACCATTTCTGAGTGAATTGCAGAACGTCAGATTTTTGCCGAAATTGTGACCGCGCGGCTTAGGGATTTTTTCAAAAAAAGGTGTTCAGACTTCTAGGGCTAATTCTGTTTACCATGATAAAAACCCATCTGTTTTCACCGAAAAAGCTTTTAGGGGATCGTTTGCAACAGTTTGGCAACATTTCTGAGTGAATTGCAGAACGTCAGATTTTTGCTGAAATTGTGACCGCACGGCTTATGGATTTTTTCAAAAAGGTTGTTGAGACATCAAGGGCTAATTCTGTTTCCCATGATAAAAACCCATCTGTTTCCACTGAAAAAGCTTTCAGGGGATCGTTTGCACATGTTTGGCACCATTTCTGAGTGAATTGCAGAACGTCAGATTTTTGCTGAAATTGTGACCGCGCGGCTTAGGGATTTTTTCAAAAAAAGTTGCTCAGACGTCGAGGGCAAATTCTGTTATCCATGATAAAAACCCATCTGTTTCCACCGAAAAAGCTTTCAGGGGATCGTTTGCACATCTTTGGCACCATTTCTGAGTTAATTGCAGAACGTCAGATTTTTACTGAAATTGTGACCGCGCGGCTTAGGGATTTTTTCAAAAAAAGGTGTTCAGACATCTAGGGCTAATTCTGTTTACCATGATACAAACCCATCTGTTTCCACTGAAAAAGCTTTCAGGGGATCGTTTGCAACAGTTTGGCACCATTTCTGAGTGAATTGCAGAACGTCAGATTTTTGCTGAAATTGTGACCGCGCGGCTTAGGGATTTTTTCAAAAAAAGTTGTTCAGACATCGAGGGCTAATTCTGTTTACCATGATAAAAACCCATCTGTTTTCATCGAAAAAGCTTTCAGGGGCTCGTTTGCAACAGTTTGGCACCATTTCTGAGTGAATTGCAGAACGTCAGATTTTTGCTGAAATTGTGACCGCGCGGCTTAGGGATTTTTTCAAAAAAAGGTGCTCAGACATCTAGGGCTAATTCTGTTTACCATGATAAAAACCCATCTGTTTCCACTGAAAAAGCTTTCAGGGGATCGTTTGCAACAGTTTGGCACCATTTCTGAGTGAATTGCAGAACGTCAGATTTTTGCTGAAGTTGTGACCGCGCGGCTTAGGGATTTTTTCAAAAAAAGTTGTTCAGACATTGAGGGCTAATTCTGTTTACCATGATAAAACCCCATCTTTTTCCACCGAAAAAGCTTTTAGGGGATCGTTTGCAACAGTTTGGCAACATTTCTGAGTGAATTGCAGAACGTCAGATTTTTGCTGAAATTGTGACCGCGCGGCTTAGGGATTTTTTCCAAAAAAATTGTTCAGACGTCGAGGGCTAATTCTGTTTCCCATTATAAAAACCCAGCTGTTTCCACCCAAAAAGCTTTCAGGGGATCGTTTGCAACAGTTTGGCACGATTTCTGAGTGAATTGCAGAACGTCAGATTTCTGCTGAAATTGTGACCATGCGGCTTAGGTATTTTTTCAAAAAAAGGTGTTCAGACATCTAGGGCTAATTCTGTTTCCCATGATACAAACCCATCTGTTTTCACCGAAAAAGCTTTCAGGGGATCGTTTGCAACAGTTTGGCACGATTTCTGAGTGAATTGCAGAACGTCAGATTTTTGCGGAAATTGTGACCGCGCGGCATAGGGATTTTTTCAAAAAATGTTGTTCAGATGTCAAGGGTAATTCTGTTTCCCATGATAAAATCACATCTGTTTCCACCGAAAAAGCTTTCAGTCGATCGTTTGCACATATTTGGCACCATTTCTGAGTGAATTGCAGAACGTCAGATTTTTGCTGAAATTGTGACCGCGCGGCTTAGGGATTTTTTCAAAAAAAGTTGCTCAGACGTCGAGGGCAAATTCTGTTATCCATGATAAAAACCCATCTGTTTCCACCGAAAAAGCTTTCAGGGGATCGTTTGCACATCTTTGGCACCATTTCTGAGTTAATTGCAGAACGTCAGATTTTTACTGAAATTGTGACCGCGCGGCTTAGGGATTTTTTCAAAAAAAGGTGTTCAGACATCTAGGGCTAATTCTGTTTACCATGATACAAACCCATCTGTTTCCACTGAAAAAGCTTTCAGGGGATCGTTTGCAACAGTTTGGCACCATTTCTGAGTGAATTGCAGAACGTCATATTTTTGCTGAAATTGTGACCGCGCGGCTTAGGGATTTTTTCAAAAAAAGGTGTTCAGACATCTAGGGCTAATTCTGTTTACCATGATAAAAACCCATCTGTTTCCACTGAAAAAGCTTTCAGGGGATCGTTTGCAACAGTTTGGCACCATTTCTGAGTGAATTGCAGAACGTCAGATTTTTGCTGAAGTTGTGACCGCGCGGCTTAGGGATTTTTTCAAAAAAAGTTGTTCAGACATTGAGGGCTAATTCTGTTTACCATGATAAAACCCCATCTTTTTCCACCGAAAAAGCTTTTAGGGGATCGTTTGCAACAGTTTGGCAACATTTCTGAGTGAATTGCAGAACGTCAGATTTTTGCTGAAATTGTGACCGCGCGGCTTAGGGATTTTTTCAAAAAAAGTTGTTGAGACATCAAGGGCTAATTCTGTTTCCCATGATAAAAACCCATCTGCTTCCACTGAAAAAGCTTTCAGGCGATCGTTTGCAACAGTTTGGCACGATTTCTGAGTGAATTGCAGAACGTCAGATTTTTGCTGAAATTGTAACCGCGCGGCTTAGGGATTTTTTCCAAAAAAATTGTTCAGACGTCGAGGGCTAATTCTGTTTCCCATTATAAAAACCCAGCTGTTTCCACCGAAAAAGCTTTCAGGGGATCGTTTGCAACAGTTTGGCACGATTTCTGAGTGAATTGCAGAACGTCAGATTTCTGCTGAAATTGTGACCATGCGGCTTAGGTATTTTTTCAAAAAAAGGTGTTCAGACATCTAGGGCTAATTCTGTTTCCCATGATACAAACCCATCTGTTTTCACCGAAAAAGCTTTCAGGGGATCGTTTGCAACAGTTTGGCACGATTTCTGAGTGAATTGCAGAACGTCAGATTTTTGCGGAAATTGTGACCGCGCGGCTTAGGGATTTTTTCAAAAAAAGTTGTTCAGATGTCAAGGGTAATTCTGTTTCCCATGATAAAATCACATCTGTTTCCACCGAAAAAGCTTTCAGTCGATCGTTAGCAACAGTTTGGCACCATTTCTGAGTGAATTGCAGAACGTCAGATTTTTGCTGAAATTCTGACCGCGCGGCTTAGGGATTTTTTCAAAAAAAGTTGCTCAGACGTCGTGCGCTAATTCTGTTTCCCATGATACAAACCCATCTGTTTTCACCGAAAAAGCTTTCAGGGGATCGTTTGCAACAGTTTGGCACCATTTCTGAGTGAATTGGAGAACGTCAGATTTTTGCTGAAATTGTGACCGCGCGGCTTAGGTATTTTTTCAAAAAAAGTTGGTCAGACGTCGAGGGCTAATTCTGTTTCCCATCATACAAACCCATCTGTTTCCACCGGAAAAGCTTTCAGGGGATTATTTGCAACAGTTTGGCACCATTTCTGAGTGAATTGCAGAACGTCAGATTTTTGCTGAAATTGTGACCGCGCGGCTTAGGGATTTTTTCAAAAAAAGGTGTTCAGACATCGAGGGCTTATTCTGTTTCCCATGATAAAAACCCATCTGTTTTCACCGAAAAAGCTTTCAGGGGCTCGTTTGCAACAGTTTGGCACCATTTCTGAGTGAATTGCAGAACGTCAGATTTTTGCTGAAATTGTGACCGCGCGGCTTAGGGATTTTTTCAAAAAAAGGTGTTCAGACATCGAGGGCTTATTCTGTTTCCCATGATAAAAACCCATCTGTTTTCACCGAAAAAGCTTTCAGGGGCTCGTTTGCAACAGTTTGGCACCATTTCTGAGTGAATTGCAGAAAGTCAGATTTTTGCTGAAATTGTGACCGCGCGGCTTAGGGATTTTTTCAAAAAAAGGTGTTCAGACGTCGAGGGCTAATTCTGTTTACCATGATAAAAACCCATCTGTTTCCACCGAAAAAGCTTTCAGGGGATCGTTTGCAACAGTTTGGCACCATTTCTGAGTGAATTGCAGAACGTCAGATATTTGCTGAAATTGTGACCGCGCGGCTTAGGGATTTTTTCAAAAAAAGGTGTTCAGACGTCGAGGGCTAATTCTGTTTACCATGATAAAAACCCATCTGTTTCCACCGAAAAAGCTTTCAGGGGATCGTTTGCAACAGTTTGGCACCATTTCTGAGTGAATTGCAGAACGTCAGATTTTTGCTGAAATTGTGACCGCGCGGCTTAGGGATTTTTTCAAAAAAAGTTGCTCAGACGTCGAGGGCTAATTCTGTTTCCCATGATAAAAACCCATCTGTTTCCACCGAAAAAGCTTTCAGGGGATCGTTTGCACATGTTTGGTACCATTTCTGAGTGAATTGCAGAATGTCAGATTTTTGCTGAAATTGTGACCGCGCGGCGTAGGGATTTTTTCAAAAAAAGGTGTTCAGACATCTAGGGCTAATTCTGTTTACCATGATAAAAACCCATCTGTTTTCACCGAAAAAGCTTTCAAGGGATCGTTTGCAACAGTTTGGCACCATTTCTGAGTGAATTGGAGAACGTCAGATTTTTGCTGAAATTGTGACCGCGCGGCTTAGGGATTTTTTCAAAAAAAGTTGCTCAGACGTCGAGGGCTAATACTGTTTCCCATGATAAAAACCCATCTGTTTCCACCGAAAAAGCTTTCAGGGGATCGTTTGCACATGTTTGGCACCATTTCTGAGTGAATTGCAGAACGTCAGATTTTTACTGAAATTGTGACCGCGCGGCTTAGGGATTTTTTTCAAAAAAAGGTGTTCAGACATCTAGGGCTAATTGTGTTTACCATGATACAAACCCATCTGTTTCCACTGAAAAAGCTTTCAGGGGATCGTTTGCAACAGTTTGGCACCATTTCTGAGTGAATTGCAGAACGTCAGATTTTTGCTGAAATTGTGACCGCATGGCTTAGGGATTTTTTCAAAAAAAGTTGTTCAGACATCGAGGGCTAATTCTGTTTCCCATGATAAAAACCCATCTGTTTTCATCGAAAAAGCTTTCAGGGGCTCGTTTGCAACAGTTTGGCACCATTTCTGAGTGAATTGCAGAACGTCAGATTTTTGCTGAAATTGTGAACGCGCGGCTTAGGGATTTTTTCAAAAAAAGGTGTTCAGACATCTAGGGCTAATTCTGTTTCACATGATAAAAACCCATCTGTTTTCACCGAAAAAGCTTTCAAGGGATCGTTTGCAACAGTTTGGCACCATTTCTGAGTGAATTGCAGAACGTCAGTTTTTTGCTGAAATTGTGACCGCGCGGCTTAGGGATTTTTTCAAAAAAAGTTGTTCAGACGTCCAGGGCTAATTCTGTTTCCCATGATACAAACCCATCTGTTTCCACCGAAAAAGCTTTCAGGGGATCGTTTGCACATGTTTGGCACCATTTCTGAGTGAATTGCAGAACGTCAGATTTTTGCTGAAATTGTGACCGCGCGGCTTAGGGATTTTTTCAAAAAAAGGTGTTCAGACGTCGAGGGCTAATTCTGTTTACCATGATAAAAACCCATCTGTTTCCACCGAAAAAGCTTTCAGGGGATCGTTTGCAACAGTTTGGCACCATTTCTGAGTGAATTGCAGAACGTCAGATTTTTGCTGAAATTGTGACCGCGCGGCTTAGGGATTTTTTCAAAAAAAGTTGCTCAGACGTCGAGGGCTAATTCTGTTTCCCATGATAAAAACCCATCTGTTTCCACCGAAAAAGCTTTCAGGGGATCGTTTGCACATGTTTGGTACCATTTCTGAGTGAATTGCAGAATGTCAGATTTTTGCTGAAATTGTGACCGCGCGGCGTAGGGATTTTTTCAAAAAAAGGTGTTCAGACATCTAGGGCTAATTCTGTTTACCATGATAAAAACCCATCTGTTTTCACCGAAAAAGCTTTCAAGGGATCGTTTGCAACAGTTTGGCACCATTTCTGAGTGAATTGGAGAACGTCAGATTTTTGCTGAAATTGTGACCGCGCGGCTTAGGGATTTTTTCAAAAAAAGTTGCTCAGACGTCGAGGGCTAATACTGTTTCCCATGATAAAAACCCATCTGTTTCCACCGAAAAAGCTTTCAGGGGATCGTTTGCACATGTTTGGCACCATTTCTGAGTGAATTGCAGAACGTCAGATTTTTACTGAAATTGTGACCGCGCGGCTTAGGGATTTTTTTCAAAAAAAGGTGTTCAGACATCTAGGGCTAATTGTGTTTACCATGATACAAACCCATCTGTTTCCACTGAAAAAGCTTTCAGGGGATCGTTTGCAACAGTTTGGCACCATTTCTGAGTGAATTGCAGAACGTCAGATTTTTGCTGAAATTGTGACCGCATGGCTTAGGGATTTTTTCAAAAAAAGTTGTTCAGACATCGAGGGCTAATTCTGTTTCCCATGATAAAAACCCATCTGTTTTCATCGAAAAAGCTTTCAGGGGCTCGTTTGCAACAGTTTGGCACCATTTCTGAGTGAATTGCAGAACGTCAGATTTTTGCTGAAATTGTGAACGCGCGGCTTAGGGATTTTTTCAAAAAAAGGTGTTCAGACATCTAGGGCTAATTCTGTTTCACATGATAAAAACCCATCTGTTTTCACCGAAAAAGCTTTCAAGGGATCGTTTGCAACAGTTTGGCACCATTTCTGAGTGAATTGCAGAACGTCAGTTTTTTGCTGAAATTGTGACCGCGCGGCTTAGGGATTTTTTCAAAAAAAGTTGTTCAGACGTCCAGGGCTAATTCTGTTTCCCATGATACAAACCCATCTGTTTCCACCGAAAAAGCTTTCAGGGGATCGTTTGCACATGTTTGGCACCATTTCTGAGTGAATTGCAGAACGTCAGATTTTTGCTGAAATTGTGATCGCGCGGCTTAGGGATTTTTTCAAAAAAAGTTGCTCAGAAGTCGAGGGCTTATTCTGTTTCCCATGATAAAAACCCATCTGTTTCCACCGAAAAAGCTTTCAGGGGATCGTTTGCACATGTTTGGTACCATTTCTGAGTGAATTGCAGAAAGTCAGATTTTTGCTGAAATTGTGACCGCGCAGCTTAGGGATTTTTTCAAAAAAAGGTGTTCAGACATCTAGGGCTAATTCTGTTTCCCATGATAAAAACCCATCTGTTTTCACCGAAAAAGCTTTCAAGGGATCGTTTGCAACAGTTTGGCACCATTTCTGAGTGAATTGCAGAACGTCAGTTTTTTGCTGAAATTGTGACCGCGCGGCTTAGGGATTTTTTCAAAAAAAGTTGCTCAGACGTCCAGGGCTAATTCTGTTTCCCATGATACAAACCCATCTGTTTCCACCGAAAAAGCTTTCAGGGGATCGTTTGCACATGTTTGGCACCATTTCTGAGTGAATTGCAGAACGTCAGATTTTTGCTGAAATTGTGACCGCGCGGCTTAGGGATTTTGTCAAAAAAAGGTGTTCAGACATCTAGGGCTAATTCTGTTTCCCATGATAAAAACCCATCTGTTTTCACCGAAAAAGCTTTCAAGGGATCGTTTGCAACAGTTTGGCACCATTTCTGAGTGAATTGGAGAACGTCAGATTTTTGCTGAAATTGTGACCGCGCGGCTTAGGGATTTTTTCAAAAAAAGGTGTTCAGACGTCGAGGGCTAATTCTGTTTCCCATGATAAAAACCCATCTGTTTCCACCGAAAAAGCTTTCAGGGGATCGTTTGCACATGTTTGGTACCATTTCTGAGTGAATTGCAGAACGTCAGATTTTTGCTGAAATTGTGACCGCGCGGCTTAGGGATTTTTTCAAAAAAAGGTGTTCAGACATCTAGGGCTAATTCTGTTTACCATGATACAAACCCATCTGTTTTCACCGAAAAAGCTTTCAGGGGATCGTTTGCAACAGTTTGGCACGATTTCTGAGTGAATTGCAGAACGTCAGATTTTTGCGGAGATTGTGACCGCGCGGCTTAGGGATTTTTTCAAAAAAAGTTGTTCAGATGTCAAGGGCTAATTCTGTTTCCCATGATAAAATCACATCTGTTTCCACCGAAAAAGGTTTCAGTCGATCGTTAGCAACAGTTTGGCACCATTTCTGAGTGAATTGCAGAACGTCAGATTTTTGCTGAAATTCTGACCGCGCGGCTTAGGGATTTTTTCAGAAAAAGTTGCTCAGACGTCGTGCGCTAATTCTGTTTCCCATGATACAAACCCATCTGTTTTCACCGAAAAAGCTTTCAGGGGATCGTTTGCAACAGTTTGGCACCATTTCTGAGTGAATTGGAGAACGTCAGATTTTTGCTGAAATTGTGACCGCGCGGCTTAGGTATTTTTTCAAAAAAAGTTGGTCAGACGTCGAGGGCTAATTCTGTTTCCCATCATACAAACCCATCTGTTTCCACCGAAAAAGCTTTCAGGGGATCATTTGCAACAGTTTGGCACCATTTCTGAGTGAATTGCAGAACGTCAGATTTTTGCTGAAATTGTGACCGCGCGGCTTAGGGATTTTTTCAAAAAAAGTTGTTGAGACATCAAGGGCTAATTCTGTTTCCCATGATAAGAACCCATCTGTTTCCACCGAAAAAGCTTTCAGGGGCTTGTTTGCAAAAGTTTGGCACCATTTCTGAGTGAATTGGAGAACGTCAGATTTTTGCTGAAATTGTGACCGCGCGGCTTAGGGATTTTTTCAAAAAAAGGTGTTCAGACATCGAGGGCTAATTCTGTTTCCCATGATAAAAACCCATCTGTTTTCACCGAAAAAGCTTTTTGGGGATCGTTTGCAACAGTTTGGCAACATTTCTGAGTGAATTGCAGAACGTCAGATTTTTGCTGAAATTGTGACCGCGCGGCTTAGGGATTTTTTCAAAAAAAGTTGTTGAGACATCAAGGGCTAATTCTGTTTCCCATGATACAAACCCATCTGTTTTCACCGAAAAAGCTTTCAGGGGATCGTTTGCAAATGTTTGGCACCATTTCTGAGTGAATTGCAGAACGTCAGATTTTTACTGAAATTGTGACCGCGCGGCTTAGGGATTTTTTCAAAAAAAGTTGTTCAGACATCGAGGGCTAATTCTGTTTACCATGATAAAAACCCATCTGTTTTCACCGAAAAAGCTTTCAAGGGATCGTTTGCAACAGTTTGGCACCATTTCTGAGTGAATTGCAGAACGTCAGTTTTTTGCTGAAATTGTGACCGCGCGGCTTAGGGATTTTTTCAAAAAAAGTTGCTCAGACGTCCAGGGCTAATTCTGTTTCCCATGATACAAACCCATCTGTTTCCACCGAAAAAGCTTTCAGGGGATCGTTTGCACATGTTTGGCACCATTTCTGAGTGAATTGCAGAACGTCAGATTTTTGCTGAAATTGTGACCGCGCGGCTTAGGGATTTTTTCAAAAAAAGGTGTTCAGACATCTAGGGCTAATTCCGTTTCCCATGATAAAAACCCATCTGTTTTCACCGAAAAAGCTTTCAAGGGATCGTTTGCAACAATTTGGCACCATTTCTGAGTGAATTGGAGAACGTCAGATTTTTGCTGAAATTGTGACCGCGCGGCTTAGGGATTTTTTCAAAAAAAATTGTTCAAACGTCGAGGGCTAATTCTGTTTCCCATGATGAAAACCCATCTGTTTTCACCGAAAAAGCTTTCAGGGGATCGTTTGCAACAGTTTGGCACGATTTCTGAGTGAATTGCAGAACGTCAGATTTTTGCGGAAATTGTGACCGCGCGGCTTAGGGATTTTTTCAAAAAAAGTTGTTCAGATGTCAAGGGCTAATTCTGTTTCCCATGATAAAATCACATCTGTTTCCACCGAAAAAGGTTTCAGTCGATCGTTAGCAACAGTTTGGCACCATTTCTGAGTGAATTGCAGAACGTCAGATTTTTGCTGAAATTCTGACCGCGCGGCTTAGGGATTTTTTCAAAAAAAGGTGTTCAGACGTCGTGCGCTAATTCTGTTTCCCATGATAAAATCACATCTGTTTTCACCGAAAAAGCTTTCAGGGGATCGTTTGCAACAGTTTGGCACCATTTCTGAGTGAATTGGAGAACGTCAGATTTTTGCTGAAATTGTGACCGCGCGGCTTAGGGATTTTTTCAAAAAAAGGTGTTCAGACATCGAGGGCTTATTCTGTTTCCCATGATAAAAACCCATCTGTTTTCACCGAAAAAGCTTTCAGGGGCTCGTTTGCAACAGTTTTGCACCATTTCTGAGTGAATTGCAGAACGTCAGATTTTTGCTGAAATTGTGACCGCGCGGCTTAGGGATTTTTTCAAAAAAAGGTGTTCAGACATCGAGGGCTTATTCTGTTTCCCATGATAAAAACCCATCTGTTTTCACCGAAAAAGCTTTCAGGGGCTCGTTTGCAACAGTTTGGCACCATTTCTGAGTGAATTGCAGAACGTCAGATTTTTGCTGAAATTGTGACCGCGCGGCTTAGGGATTTTTTCAAAAAAAGGTGTTCAGACGTCGAGGGCTAATTCTGTTTACCATGATAAAAACCCATCTGTTTCCACCGAAAAAGCTTTCAGGGGATCGTTTGCAACAGTTTGGCACCATTTCTGAGTGAATTGCAGAACGTCAGATATTTGCTGAAATTGTGACCGCGCGGCTTAGGGATTTTTTCAAAAAAAGGTGTTCAGACGTCGAGGGCTAATTCTGTTTACCATGATAAAAACCCATCTGTTTCCACCGAAAAAGCTTTCAGGGGATCGTTTGCAACAGTTTGGCACCATTTCTGAGTGAATTGCAGAACGTCAGATTTTTGCTGAAATTGTGACCGCGCGGCTTAGGGATTTTTTCAAAAAAAGTTGCTCAGACGTCGAGGGCTAATTCTGTTTCCCATGATAAAAACCCATCTGTTTCCACCGAAAAAGCTTTCAGGGGATCGTTTGCACATGTTTGGTACCATTTCTGAGTGAATTGCAGAATGTCAGATTTTTGCTGAAATTGTGACCGCGCGGCGTAGGGATTTTTTCAAAAAAAGGTGTTCAGACATCTAGGGCTAATTCTGTTTACCATGATAAAAACCCATCTGTTTTCACCGAAAAAGCTTTCAAGGGATCGTTTGCAACAGTTTGGCACCATTTCTGAGTGAATTGGAGAACGTCAGATTTTTGCTGAAATTGTGACCGCGCGGCTTAGGGATTTTTTCAAAAAAAGTTGCTCAGACGTCGAGGGCTAATACTGTTTCCCATGATAAAAACCCATCTGTTTCCACCGAAAAAGCTTTCAGGGGATCGTTTGCACATGTTTGGCACCATTTCTGAGTGAATTGCAGAACGTCAGATTTTTACTGAAATTGTGACCGCGCGGCTTAGGGATTTTTTTCAAAAAAAGGTGTTCAGACATCTAGGGCTAATTGTGTTTACCATGATACAAACCCATCTGTTTCCACTGAAAAAGCTTTCAGGGGATCGTTTGCAACAGTTTGGCACCATTTCTGAGTGAATTGCAGAACGTCAGATTTTTGCTGAAATTGTGACCGCATGGCTTAGGGATTTTTTCAAAAAAAGTTGTTCAGACATCGAGGGCTAATTCTGTTTCCCATGATAAAAACCCATCTGTTTACATCGAAAAAGCTTTCAGGGGCTCGTTTGCAACAGTTTGGCACCATTTCTGAGTGAATTGCAGAACGTCAGATTTTTGCTGAAATTGTGACCGCGCGGCTTAGGGATTTTTTCAAAAAAAGTTGTTGAGACATCAAGGGCTAATTCTGTTTCCCATGATACAAACCCATCTGTTTTCACCGAAAAAGCTTTCAGGGGATCGTTTGCAAATGTTTGGCACCATTTCTGAGTGAATTGCAGAACGTCAGATTTTTACTGAAATTGTGACCGCGCGGCTTAGGGATTTTTTCAAAAAAAGTTGTTCAGACATCGAGGGCTAATTCTGTTTACCATGATAAAAACCCATCTGTTTTCACCGAAAAAGCTTTCAAGGGATCGTTTGCAACAGTTTGGCACCATTTCTGAGTGAATTGCAGAACGTCAGTTTTTTGCTGAAATTGTGACCGCGCGGCTTAGGGATTTTTTCAAAAAAAGTTGCTCAGACGTCCAGGGCTAATTCTGTTTCCCATGATACAAACCCATCTGTTTCCACCGAAAAAGCTTTCAGGGGATCGTTTGCACATGTTTGGCACCATTTCTGAGTGAATTGCAGAACGTCAGATTTTTGCTGAAATTGTGACCGCGCGGCTTAGGGATTTTTTCAAAAAAAGGTGTTCAGACATCTAGGGCTAATTCCGTTTCCCATGATAAAAACCCATCTGTTTTCACCGAAAAAGCTTTCAAGGGATCGTTTGCAACAATTTGGCACCATTTCTGAGTGAATTGGAGAACGTCAGATTTTTGCTGAAATTGTGACCGCGCGGCTTAGGGATTTTTTCAAAAAAAGGTGTTCAGACGTCGAGGGCTAATTCTGTTTCCCATGATAAAAACCCATCTGTTTCCACCGAAAAAGCTTTCAGGGGATCGTTTGCAACAGTTTGGCACGATTTCTGAGTGAATTGCAGAACGTCAGATTTTTGCTGAAATTGTGACCGCGCGGCTTAGGGATTTTTTCAAAAAAAATTGTTCAAACGTCGAGGGCTAATTCTGTTTCCCATGATGAAAACCCATCTGTTTTCACCGAAAAAGCTTTCAGGGGATCGTTTGCAACAGTTTGGCACGATTTCTGAGTGAATTGCAGAACGTCAGATTTTTGCGGAAATTGTGACCGCGCGGCTTAGGGATTTTTTCAAAAAAAGTTGTTCAGATGTCAAGGGCTAATTCTGTTTCCCATGATAAAATCACATCTGTTTCCACCGAAAAAGGTTTCAGTCGATCGTTAGCAACAGTTTGGCACCATTTCTGAGTGAATTGCAGAACGTCAGATTTTTGCTGAAATTCTGACCGCGCGGCTTAGGGATTTTTTCAAAAAAAGGTGTTCAGACGTCGTGCGCTAATTCTGTTTCCCATGATAAAATCACATCTGTTTTCACCGAAAAAGCTTTCAGGGGATCGTTTGCAACAGTTTGGCACCATTTCTGAGTGAATTGGAGAACGTCAGATTTTTGCTGAAATTGTGACCGCGCGGCTTAGGGATTTTTTCAAAAAAAGGTGTTCAGACATCGAGGGCTTATTCTGTTTCCCATGATAAAAACCCATCTGTTTTCACCGAAAAAGCTTTCAGGGGCTCGTTTGCAACAGTTTTGCACCATTTCTGAGTGAATTGCAGAACGTCAGATTTTTGCTGAAATTGTGACCGCGCGGCTTAGGGATTTTTTCAAAAAAAGGTGTTCAGACATCGAGGGCTTATTCTGTTTCCCATGATAAAAACCCATCTGTTTTCACCGAAAAAGCTTTCAGGGGCTCGTTTGCAACAGTTTGGCACCATTTCTGAGTGAATTGCAGAACGTCAGATTTTTGCTGAAATTGTGACCGCGCGGCTTAGGGATTTTTTCAAAAAAAGGTGTTCAGACGTCGAGGGCTAATTCTGTTTACCATGATAAAAACCCATCTGTTTCCACCGAAAAAGCTTTCAGGGGATCGTTTGCAACAGTTTGGCACCATTTCTGAGTGAATTGCAGAACGTCAGATATTTGCTGAAATTGTGACCGCGCGGCTTAGGGATTTTTTCAAAAAAAGGTGTTCAGACGTCGAGGGCTAATTCTGTTTACCATGATAAAAACCCATCTGTTTCCACCGAAAAAGCTTTCAGGGGATCGTTTGCAACAGTTTGGCACCATTTCTGAGTGAATTGCAGAACGTCAGATTTTTGCTGAAATTGTGACCGCGCGGCTTAGGGATTTTTTCAAAAAAAGTTGCTCAGACGTCGAGGGCTAATTCTGTTTCCCATGATAAAAACCCATCTGTTTCCACCGAAAAAGCTTTCAGGGGATCGTTTGCACATGTTTGGTACCATTTCTGAGTGAATTGCAGAATGTCAGATTTTTGCTGAAATTGTGACCGCGCGGCGTAGGGATTTTTTCAAAAAAAGGTGTTCAGACATCTAGGGCTAATTCTGTTTACCATGATAAAAACCCATCTGTTTTCACCGAAAAAGCTTTCAAGGGATCGTTTGCAACAGTTTGGCACCATTTCTGAGTGAATTGGAGAACGTCAGATTTTTGCTGAAATTGTGACCGCGCGGCTTAGGGATTTTTTCAAAAAAAGTTGCTCAGACGTCGAGGGCTAATACTGTTTCCCATGATAAAAACCCATCTGTTTCCACCGAAAAAGCTTTCAGGGGATCGTTTGCACATGTTTGGCACCATTTCTGAGTGAATTGCAGAACGTCAGATTTTTACTGAAATTGTGACCGCGCGGCTTAGGGATTTTTTTCAAAAAAAGGTGTTCAGACATCTAGGGCTAATTGTGTTTACCATGATACAAACCCATCTGTTTCCACTGAAAAAGCTTTCAGGGGATCGTTTGCAACAGTTTGGCACCATTTCTGAGTGAATTGCAGAACGTCAGATTTTTGCTGAAATTGTGACCGCATGGCTTAGGGATTTTTTCAAAAAAAGTTGTTCAGACATCGAGGGCTAATTCTGTTTCCCATGATAAAAACCCATCTGTTTACATCGAAAAAGCTTTCAGGGGCTCGTTTGCAACAGTTTGGCACCATTTCTGAGTGAATTGCAGAACGTCAGATTTTTGCTGAAATTGTGAACGCGCGGCTTAGGGATTTTTTCAAAAAAAGGTGTTCAGACATCTAGGGTTAATTCTGTTTCCCATGATAAAAACCCATCTGTTTTCACCGAAAAAGCTTTCAAGGGATCGTTTGCAACAGTTTGGCACCATTTCTGAGTGAATTGCAGAACGTCAGTTTTTTGCTGAAATTGTGACCGCGCGGCTTAGGGATTTTTTCAAAAAAAGTTGTTCAGACGTCCAGGGCTAATTCTGTTTCCCATGATACAAACCCATCTGTTTCCACCGAAAAAGCTTTCAGGGGATCGTTTGCACATGTTTGGCACCATTTCTGAGTGAATTGCAGAACGTCAGATTTTTGCTGAAATTGTGATCGCGCGGCTTAGGGATTTTTTCAAAAAAAGGTGTTCAGACGTCGAGGGCTAATTCTGTTTCCCATGATAAAAACCCATCTGTTTCCACCGAAAAAGCTTTCAGGGGATCGTTTGCACATGTTTGGTACCATTTCTGAGTGAATTGCAGAATGTCAGATTTTTGCTGAAATTGTGACCGCGCGGCGTAGGGATTTTTTCAAAAAAAGGTGTTCAGACATCTAGGGCTAATTCTGTTTACCATGATAAAAACCCATCTGTTTTCACCGAAAAAGCTTTCAAGGGATCGTTTGCAACAGTTTGGCACCATTTCTGAGTGAATTGGAGAACGTCAGATTTTTGCTGAAATTGTGACCGCGCGGCTTAGGGATTTTTTCAAAAAAAGTTGCTCAGACGTCGAGGGCTAATACTGTTTCCCATGATAAAAACCCATCTGTTTCCACCGAAAAAGCTTTCAGGGGATCGTTTGCACATGTTTGGCACCATTTCTGAATGAATTGCAGAACGTCAGATTTTTACTGAAATTGTGACCGCGCGGCTTAGGGATTTTTTTCAAAAAAAGGTGTTCAGACATCTAGGGCTAATTGTGTTTACCATGATACAAACCCATCTGTTTCCACTGAAAAAGCTTTCAGGGGATCGTTTGCAACAGTTTGGCACCATTTCTGAGTGAATTGCAGAACGTCAGATTTTTGCTGAAATTGTGACCGCATGGCTTAGGGATTTTTTCAAAAAAAAGTTGTTCAGACATCGAGGGCTAATTCTGTTTCCCATGATAAAAACCCATCTGTTTTCATCGAAAAAGCTTTCAGGGGCTCGTTTGCAACAGTTTGGCACCATTTCTGAGTGAATTGCAGAACGTCAGATTTTTGCTGAAATTGTGACCGCGCGGCTTAGGGATTTTTTCAAAAAAAGTTGTTCAGACGTCCAGGGCTAATTCTGTTTCCCATGATACAAACCCATCTGTTTCCACCGAAAAAGCTTTCAGGGGATCGTTTGCACATGTTTGGCACCATTTCTGAGTGAATTGCAGAACGTCAGATTTTTGCTGAAATTGTGATCGCGCGGCTTAGGGATTTTTTCAAAAAAAGTTGCTCAGAAGTCGAGGGCTTATTCTGTTTCCCATGATAAAAACCCATCTGTTTCCACCGAAAAAGCTTTCAGGGGATCGTTTGCACATGTTTGGTACCATTTCTGAGTGAATTGCAGAAAGTCAGATTTTTGCTGAAATTGTGACCGCGCAGCTTAGGGATTTTTTCAAAAAAAGGTGTTCAGACATCTAGGGCTAATTCTGTTTCCCATGATAAAAACCCATCTGTTTTCACCGAAAAAGCTTTCAAGGGATCGTTTGCAACAGTTTGGCACCATTTCTGAGTGAATTGCAGAACGTCAGTTTTTTGCTGAAATTGTGACCGCGCGGCTTAGGGATTTTTTCAAAAAAAGTTGCTCAGACGTCGAGGGCTAATACTGTTTCCCATGATAAAAACCCATCCGTTTCCACCGAAAAAGATTTCAGGGGATCGTTTGCACATGTTTGGCACCATTTCTGAGTGAATTGCAGAACGTCAGATTTTTACTGAAATTGTGACCGCGCGGCTTAGGGATTTTTTTCAAAAAAAGGTGTTCAGACATCTAGGGCTAATTGTGTTTACCATGATACAAACCCATCTGTTTCCACTGAAAAAGCTTTCAGGGGATCGTTTGCAACAGTTTGGCACCATTTCTGAGTGAATTGCAGAACGTCAGATTTTTGCTTAAATTGTGACCGCATGGCTTAGGGATTTTTTCAAAAAAAGTTGTTCAGACATCGAGGGCTAATTCTGTTTCCCATGATAAAAACCCATCTGTTTTCATCGAAAAAGCTTTCAGGGGCTCGTTTGCAACAGTTTGGCACCATTTCTGAGTGAATTGCAGAACGTCAGATTTTTGCTGAAATTGTGAACGCGCGGCTTAGGGATTTTTTCAAAAAAAGGTGTTCAGACATCTAGGGCTAATTCTGTTTCCCATGATAAAAACCCATCTGTTTTCACCGAAAAAGCTTTCAAGGGATCGTTTGCAACAGTTTGGCACCATTTCTGAGTGAATTGCAGAACGTCAGTTTTTTGCTGAAATTGTGACCGCGCGGCTTAGGGATTTTTTCAAAAAAAGTTGCTCAGAAGTCGAGGGCTTATTCTGTTTCCCATGATAAAAACCCATCTGTTTCCACCGAAAAAGCTTTCAGGGGATCGTTTGCACATGTTTGGCACCATTTCTGAATGAATTGCAGAACGTCAGATTTTTACTGAAATTGTGACCGCGCGGCTTAGGGATTTTTTTCAAAAAAAGGTGTTCAGACATCTAGGGCTAATTGTGTTTACCATGATACAAACCCATCTGTTTCCACTGAAAAAGCTTTCAGGGGATCGTTTGCAACAGTTTGGCACCATTTCTGAGTGAATTGCAGAACGTCAGATTTTTGCTGAAATTGTGACCGCATGGCTTAGGGATTTTTTCAAAAAAAAGTTGTTCAGACATCGAGGGCTAATTCTGTTTCCCATGATAAAAACCCATCTGTTTTCATCGAAAAAGCTTTCAGGGGCTCGTTTGCAACAGTTTGGCACCATTTCTGAGTGAATTGCAGAACGTCAGATTTTTGCTGAAATTGTGACCGCGCGGCTTAGGGATTTTTTCAAAAAAAGTTGTTCAGACGTCCAGGGCTAATTCTGTTTCCCATGATACAAACCCATCTGTTTCCACCGAAAAAGCTTTCAGGGGATCGTTTGCACATGTTTGGCACCATTTCTGAGTGAATTGCAGAACGTCAGATTTTTGCTGAAATTGTGATCGCGCGGCTTAGGGATTTTTTCAAAAAAAGTTGCTCAGAAGTCGAGGGCTTATTCTGTTTCCCATGATAAAAACCCATCTGTTTCCACCGAAAAAGCTTTCAGGGGATCGTTTGCACATGTTTGGTACCATTTCTGAGTGAATTGCAGAAAGTCAGATTTTTGCTGAAATTGTGACCGCGCAGCTTAGGGATTTTTTCAAAAAAAGGTGTTCAGACATCTAGGGCTAATTCTGTTTCCCATGATAAAAACCCATCTGTTTTCACCGAAAAAGCTTTCAAGGGATCGTTTGCAACAGTTTGGCACCATTTCTGAGTGAATTGCAGAACGTCAGTTTTTTGCTGAAATTGTGACCGCGCGGCTTAGGGATTTTTTCAAAAAAAGTTGCTCAGACGTCGAGGGCTAATACTGTTTCCCATGATAAAAACCCATCCGTTTCCACCGAAAAAGATTTCAGGGGATCGTTTGCACATGTTTGGCACCATTTCTGAGTGAATTGCAGAACGTCAGATTTTTACTGAAATTGTGACCGCGCGGCTTAGGGATTTTTTTCAAAAAAAGGTGTTCAGACATCTAGGGCTAATTGTGTTTACCATGATACAAACCCATCTGTTTCCACTGAAAAAGCTTTCAGGGGATCGTTTGCAACAGTTTGGCACCATTTCTGAGTGAATTGCAGAACGTCAGATTTTTGCTTAAATTGTGACCGCATGGCTTAGGGATTTTTTCAAAAAAAGTTGTTCAGACATCGAGGGCTAATTCTGTTTCCCATGATAAAAACCCATCTGTTTTCATCGAAAAAGCTTTCAGGGGCTCGTTTGCAACAGTTTGGCACCATTTCTGAGTGAATTGCAGAACGTCAGATTTTTGCTGAAATTGTGAACGCGCGGCTTAGGGATTTTTTCAAAAAAAGGTGTTCAGACATCTAGGGCTAATTCTGTTTCCCATGATAAAAACCCATCTGTTTTCACCGAAAAAGCTTTCAAGGGATCGTTTGCAACAGTTTGGCACCATTTCTGAGTGAATTGCAGAACGTCAGTTTTTTGCTGAAATTGTGACCGCGCGGCTTAGGGATTTTTTCAAAAAAAGTTGCTCAGAAGTCGAGGGCTTATTCTGTTTCCCATGATAAAAACCCATCTGTTTCCACCGAAAAAGCTTTCAGGGGATCGTTTGCACATGTTTGGTACCATTTCTGAGTGAATTGCAGAACGTCAGTTTTTTGCTGAAATTCTGACCGCGCGGCTTAGGGATTTTTTCAAAAAAAGGTGTTCAGACGTCGAGGGCTAATTCTGTTTCCCATGATAAAAACCCATCTGTTTCCACCGAAAAAGCTTTCAGGGGATCGTTTGCACATGTTTGGTACCATTTCTGAGTGAATTGCAGAATGTCAGATTTTTGCTGAAATTGTGACCGCGCGGCGTAGGGATTTTTTCAAAAAAAGGTGTTCAGACATCTAGGGCTAATTCTGTTTACCATGATAAAAACCCATCTGTTTTCACCGAAAAAGCTTTCAAGGGATCGTTTGCAACAGTTTGGCACCATTTCTGAGTGAATTGGAGAACGTCAGATTTTTGCTGAAATTGTGACCGCGCGGCTTAGGGATTTTTTCAAAAAATGTTGCTCAGACGTCGAGGGCTAATACTGTTTCCCATGATAAAAACCCATCTGTTTCCACCGAAAAAGCTTTCAGGGGATCGTTTGCACATGTTTGGCACCATTTCTGAGTGAATTGCAGAACGTCAGATTTTTACTGAAATTGTGACCGCGCGGCTTAGGGATTTTTTTCAAAAAAAGGTGTTCAGACATCTAGGGCTAATTGTGTTTACCATGATACAAACCCATCTGTTTCCACTGAAAAAGCTTTCAGGGGATCGTTTGCAACAGTTTGGCACCATTTCTGAGTGAATTGCAGAACGTCAGATTTTTGCTGAAATTGTGACCGCATGGCTTAGGGATTTTTTCAAAAAAAGTTGTTCAGACATCGAGGGCTAATTCTGTTTCCCATGATAAAAACCCATCTGTTTTCATCGAAAAAGCTTTCAGGGGCTCGTTTGCAACAGTTTGGCACCATTTCTGAGTGAATTGCAGAACGTCAGATTTTTGCTGAAATTGTGAACGCGCGGCTTAGGGATTTTTTCAAAAAAAGGTGTTCAGACATCTAGGGCTAATTCTGTTTCCCATGATAAAAACCCATCTGTTTTCACCGAAAAAGCTTTCAAGGGATCGTTTGCAACAGTTTGGCACCATTTCTGAGTGAATTGCAGAACGTCAGTTTTTTGCTGAAATTGTGACCGCGCGGCTTAGGGATTTTTTCAAAAAAAGTTGTTCAGACGTCCAGGGCTAATTCTGTTTCCCATGATACAAACCCATCTGTTTCCACCGAAAAAGCTTTCAGGGGATCGTTTGCACATGTTTGGCACCATTTCTGAGTGAATTGCAGAACGTCAGATTTTTGCTGAAATTGTGATCGCGCGGCTTAGGGATTTTTTCAAAAAAAGTTGCTCAGAAGTCGAGGGCTTATTCTGTTTCCCATGATAAAAACCCATCTGTTTCCACCGAAAAAGCTTTCAGGGGATCGTTTGCACATGTTTGGTACCATTTCTGAGTGAATTGCAGAAAGTCAGATTTTTGCTGAAATTGTGACCGCGCAGCTTAGGGATTTTTTCAAAAAAAGGTGTTCAGACATCTAGGGCTAATTCTGTTTCCCATGATAAAAACCCATCTGTTTTCACCGAAAAAGCTTTCAAGGGATCGTTTGCAACAGTTTGGCACCATTTCTGAGTGAATTGCAGAACGTCAGTTTTTTGCTGAAATTGTGACCGCGCGGCTTAGGGATTTTTTCAAAAAAAGTTGCTCAGACGTCGAGGGCTAATACTGTTTCCCATGATAAAAACCCATCTGTTTCCACCGAAAAAGATTTCAGGGGATCGTTTGCACATGTTTGGCACCATTTCTGAGTGAATTGCAGAACGTCAGATTTTTACTGAAATTGTGACCGCGCGGCTTAGGGATTTTTTTCAAAAAAAGGTGTTCAGACATCTAGGGCTAATTGTGTTTACCATGATACAAACCCATCTGTTTCCACTGAAAAAGCTTTCAGGGGATCGTTTGCAACAGTTTGGCACCATTTCTGAGTGAATTGCAGAACGTCAGATTTTTGCTGAAATTGTGACCGCATGGCTTAGGGATTTTTTCAAAAAAAGTTGTTCAGACATCGAGGGCTAATTCTGTTTCCCATGATAAAAACCCATCTGTTTTCATCGAAAAAGCTTTCAGGGGCTCGTTTGCAACAGTTTGGCACCATTTCTGAGTGAATTGCAGAACGTCAGATTTTTGCTGAAATTGTGACCGCATGGCTTAGGGATTTTTTCAAAAAAAGGTGTTCAGACATCTAGGGCTAATTCTGTTTCCCATGATAAAAACCCATCTGTTTTCACCGAAAAAGCTTTCAAGGGATCGTTTGCAACAGTTTGGCACCATTTCTGAGTGAATTGCAGAACGTCAGTTTTTTGCTGAAATTGTGACCGCGCGGCTTAGGGATTTTTTCAAAAAAAGTTGCTCAGAAGTCGAGGGCTTATTCTGTTTCCCATGATAAAAACCCATCTGTTTCCACCGAAAAAGCTTTCAGGGGATCGTTTGCACATGTTTGGTACCATTTCTGAGTGAATTGCAGAAAGTCAGATTTTTGCTGAAATTGTGACCGCGCAGCTTAGGGATTTTTTCAAAAAAAGGTGTTCAGACATCTAGGGCTAATTCTGTTTCCCATGATAAAAACCCATCTGTTTTCACCGAAAAAGCTTTCAAGGGATCGTTTGCAACAGTTTGGCACCATTTCTGAGTGAATTGCAGAACGTCAGTTTTTTGCTGAAATTCTGACCGCGCGGCTTAGGGATTTTTTCAAAAAAAGGTGTTCAGACGTCGAGGGCTAATTCTGTTTCCCATGATAAAAACCCATCTGTTTCCACCGAAAAAGCTTTCAGGGGATCGTTTGCAACAGTTTGGCACCATTTCTGAGTGAATTGGAGAACGTCAGATTTTTGCTGAAATTGTGACCGCGCGGCTTAGGGATTTTTTCAAAAAAAGTTGCTCAGACGTCGAGGGCTAATACTGTTTCCCATGATAAAAACCCATCTGTTTCCACCGAAAAAGCTTTCAGGGGATCGCTTGCACATGTTTGGCACGATTTCTGAGTGAATTGCAGAACGTCAGATTTTTACTGAAATTGTGACCGCGCGGCTTAGGGATTTTTTTCAAAAAAAGGTGTTCAGACATCTAGGGCTAATTGTGTTTACCATGATACAAACCCATCTGTTTCCACTGAAAAAGCTTTCAGGGGATCGTTTTCAACAGTTTGGCACCATTTCTGAGTGAATTGCAGAACGTCTGATTTTTGCTGAAATTGTGACCGCATGGCTTAGGGATTTTTTCAAAAAAAGTTGTTCAGACATTGAGGGCTAATTCTGTTTCCCATGATAAAAACCCATCTGTTTTCATCGAAAAAGCTTTCAGGGGCTCGTTTGCAACAGTTTGGCACCATTTCTGAGTGAATTGCAGAACGTCAGATTTTTGCTGAAATTGTGAACGCGCGGCTTAGGGATTTTTTCAAAAAAAGGTGTTCAGACATCTAGGGCTAATTCTGTTTCCCATGATACAAACCCATCTGTTTCCACCGAAAAAGCTTTCAGGGGATCGTTTGCACATGTTTGGCACCATTTCTGAGTGAATTGCAGAACGTCAGATTTTTGCTGAAATTGTGATCGCGCGGCTTAGGGATTTTTTCAAAAAAAGTTGCTCAGAAGTCGAGGGCTTATTCTGTTTCCCATGATAAAAACCCATCTGTTTCCACCGAAAAAGCTTTCAGGGGATCGTTTGCACATGTTTGGTACCATTTCTGAGTGAATTGCAGAAAGTCAGATTTTTGCTGAAATTGTGACCGCGCAGCTTAGGGATTTTTTCAAAAAAAGGTGTTCAGACATCTAGGGCTAATTCTGTTTCCCATGATACAAACCCATCTGTTTTCACCGAAAAAGCTTTCAGGGGATCGTTTGCAACAGTTTGGCACCATTTCTGAGTGAATTGGAGAACGTCAGATTTTTGCTGAAATTGTGACCGCGCGGCTTAGGGATATTTTCAAAAAAAGGTGTTCAGACATCGAGGGTTAATTCTGTTTCCCATGATAAAAACCCATCTGTTTTCACCGAAAAAGCTTTTTGGGGATCGTTTGCAACAGTTTGGCAACATTTCTGAGTGAATTGCAGAACGTCAGATTTTTGCTGAAATTTTGACCGCGCGGCTAAGGGATTTTTTCAAAAAAAGTTGTTGAGACATCAAGGGCTAATTCTGTTTCCCATGATACAAACCCATCTGTTTTCACCGAAAAAGCTTTCAGGGGATCGTTTGCAAATGTTTGGCACCATTTCTGAGTGAATTGCAGAATTCAGATTTTTACTGAAATTGTGACCGCGCGGCTTAGGGATTTTTTCAAAAATAGTTGTTCAGACATCGAGGGCTAATTCTGTTTACCATGATAAAAACCCATCTGTTTTCACCGAAAAAGCTTTCAAGGGATCGTTTGCAACAGTTTGGCACCATTTCTGAGTGAATTGCAGAACGTCAGTTTTTTGCTGAAATTGTGACCGCGCGGCTTAGGGATTTTTTCAAAAAAAGTTGCTCAGACGTCCAGGGCTAATTCTGTTTCCCATGATACAAACCCATCTGTTTCCACCGAAAAAGCTTTCAGGGGATCGTTTGCACATGTTTGGCACCTTTTCTGAGTGAATTGCAGAACGTCAGATTTTTGCTGAAATTGTGACCGCGCGGCTTAGGGATTTTTTCAAAAAAAGGTGTTCAGACATCTAGGGCTAATTCTGTTTCCCATGATAAAAACCCATCTGTTTTCACCGAAAAACCTTTCAAGGGATCGTTTGCAACAATTTGGCACCATTTCTGAGTGAATTGGAGAACGTCAGATTTTTGCTGAAATTGTGACCGCGCGGCTTAGGGATTTTTTCAAAAAAAGGTGTTCAGACGTCGAGGGCTAATTCTGTTTCCCATGATAAAAACCCATCTGTTTCCACCGAAAAAGCTTTCAGGGGATCGTTTGCACATGTTTGGTACCATTTCTGAGTGAATTGCAGAACGTCAGATTTTTGCTGAAATTGTGACCGCGCGGCTTAGGGATTTTTTCAAAAAAAGGTGTTCAGACATCTAGGGCTAATTCTGTTTACCATGATAAAAACCCATCTGTTTCCACCGAAAAAGCTTTTAGGGGATCGTTTGCAACAGTTTGGCAACATTTCTGAGTGAATTGCAGAACGTCAGATTTTTGCTGAAATTGTGACCGCGCGGCTTAGGGATTTTTTCAAAAAAAGTTGTTGAGACATCAAGGGCTAATTCTGTTTCCCATGATAAAAACCCATCTGTTTCCACCGAAAAAGCTTTCAGGGGATCGTTTGCAACAGTTTGGCACGATTTCTGAGTGAATTGCAGAACGTCAGATTTTTGCTGAAATTGTGACCGCGCGGCTTAGGGATTTTTTCAAAAAAAATTGTTCAAACGTCGAGGGCTAATTCTGTTTCCCATGATGAAAACCCATCTGTTTTCACCGAAAAAGCTTTCAGGGGATCGTTTGCAACAGTTTGGCACGATTTCTGAGTGAATTGCAGAACGTCAGATTTTTGCGGAAATTGTGACCGCGCGGCTTAGGTATTTTTTCAAAAAAAGTTGGTCAGACGTCGAGGGCTAATTCTGTTTCCCATCATACAAACCCATCTGTTTCCACCGAAAAAGCTTTCAGGGGATCATTTGCAACAGTTTGGCACCATTTCTGAGTGAATTGCAGAACGTCAGATTTTTGCTGAAATTGTGACCGCGCGGCTTAGGGATTTTTTCAAAAAAAGGTGTTCAGACATCTAGGGCTAATTCTGTTTCCCATGATAAAAACCCATCTGTTTCCACCGAAAAAGCTTTCAGGGGCTTGTTTGCAACAGTTTGGCACCATTTCTGAGTGAATTGCAGAACGTCAGATTTTTGCTGAAATTGTGACCGCGCGGCTTAGGGATTTTTTCAAAAAAAGGTGTTCAGACATCGAGGGCTAATTCTGTTTCCCATGATAAAAACCCATCTGTTTTCACCGAAAAAGCTTTTAGGGGATCGTTTGCAACAGTTTGGCAACATTTCTGAGTGAATTGCAGAACGTCAGATTTTTGCTGAAATTGTGACCGCGCGGCTTAGGGATTTTTTCAAAAAAAGTTGTTGAGACATCAAGGGCTAATTCTGTTTCCCATGATACAAACCCATCTGTTTTCACCGAAAAAGCTTTCAGGGGATCGTTTGCAACAGTTTGGCACGATTTCTGAGTGAATTGCAGAACGTCAGATTTTTGCGGAGATTGTGACCGCGCGGCTTAGGGATTTTTTCAAAAAAAGTTGTTCAGATGTCAAGGGCTAATTCTGTTTCCCATGATAAAATCACATCTGTTTCCACCGAAAAAGGTTTCAGTCGATCGTTAGCAACAGTTTGGCACCATTTCTGAGTGAATTGCAGAACGTCAGATTTTTGCTGAAATTGTGACCGCGCGGCTTAGGGATTTTTTCAAAAAAAGGTGTTCAGACATCGAGGGCTAATTCTGTTTACCATGATAAAAACCCATCTGTTTTCACCGAAAAAGCTTTCAAGGGATCGTTTGCAACAGTTTGGCACCATTTCTGAGTGAATTGCAGAACGTCAGTTTTTTGCTGAAATTGTGACCGCGCGGCTTAGGGATTTTTTCAAAAAAAGTTGCTCAGACGTCCAGGGCTAATTCTGTTTCCCATGATACAAACCCATCTGTTTCCACCGAAAAAGCTTTCAGGGGATCGTTTGCACATGTTTGGCACCTTTTCTGAGTGAATTGCAGAACGTCAGATTTTTGCTGAAATTGTGACCGCGCGGCTTAGGGATTTTTTCAAAAAAAGGTGTTCAGACATCTAGGGCTAATTCTGTTTCCCATGATAAAAACCCATCTGTTTTCACCGAAAAACCTTTCAAGGGATCGTTTGCAACAATTTGGCACCATTTCTGAGTGAATTGGAGAACGTCAGATTTTTGCTGAAATTGTGACCGCGCGTCTTAGGGATTTTTTCAAAAAAAGGTGTTCAGACGTCGAGGGCTAATTCTGTTTCCCATGATAAAAACCCATCTGTTTCCACCGAAAAAGCTTTCAGGGGATCGTTTGCACATGTTTGGTACCATTTCTGAGTGAATTGCAGAACGTCAGATTTTTGCTGAAATTATGACCGCGCGGCTTAGGGATTTTTTCAAAAAAAGGTGTTCAGACATCTAGGGCTAATTCTGTTTACCATGATAAAAACCCATCTGTTTCCACCGAAAAAGCTTTTAGGGGATCGTTTGCAACAGTTTGGCAACATTTCTGAGTGAATTGCAGAACGTCAGATTTTTGCTGAAATTGTGACCGCGCGGCTTAGGGATTTTTTCAAAAAAAGTTGTTGAGACATCAAGGGCTAATTCTGTTTCCCATGATAAAAACCCATCTGTTTCCACCGAAAAAGCTTTCAGGGGATCGTTTGCAACAGTTTGGCACGATTTCTGAGTGAATTGCAGAACGTCAGATTTTTGCTGAAATTGTGACCGCGCGGCTTAGGGATTTTTTCAAAAAAAATTGTTCAAACGTCGAGGGCTAATTCTGTTTCCCATGATGAAAACCCATCTGTTTTCACCGAAAAAGCTTTCAGGGGATCGTTTGCAACAGTTTGGCACGATTTCTGAGTGAATTGCAGAACGTCAGATTTTTGCGGAAATTGTGACCGCGCGGCTTAGGTATTTTTTCAAAAAAAGTTGGTCAGACGTCGAGGGCTAATTCTGTTTCCCATCATACAAACCCATCTGTTTCCACCGAAAAAGCTTTCAGGGGATCATTTGCAACAGTTTGGCACCATTTCTGAGTGAATTGCAGAACGTCAGATTTTTGCTGAAATTGTGACCGCCCGGCTTAGGGATTTTTTCAAAAAAAGGTGTTCAGACATCTAGGGCTAATTCTGTTTCCCATGATAAAAACCCATCTGTTTCCACCGAAAAAGCTTTCAGGGGCTTGTTTGCAACAGTTTGGCACCATTTCTGAGTGAATTGGAGAACGTCAGATTTTTGCTGAAATTGTGACCGCGCGGCTTAGGGATTTTTTCAAAAAAAGGTGTTCAGACATCGAGGGCTAATTCTGTTTCCCATGATAAAAACCCATCTGTTTTCACCGAAAAAGCTTTTAGGGGATCGTTTGCAACAGTTTGGCAACATTTCTGAGTGAATTGCAGAACGTCAGATTTTTGCTGAAATTGTGACCGCGCGGCTTAGGGATTTTTTCAAAAAAAGTTGTTGAGACATCAAGGGCTAATTCTGTTTCCCATGATACAAACCCATCTGTTTTCACCGAAAAAGCTTTCAGGGGATCGTTTGCACATGTTTGGCACCATTTCTGAGTGAATTGCAGAACGTCAGATTTTTACTGAAATTGTGACCGCGCGGCTTAGGGATTTTTTCAAAAAAAGTTGTTCAGACATCGAGGGCTAATTCTGTTTACCATGATAAAAACCCATCTGTTTTCATCGAAAAAGCTTTCAGGGGCTCGTTTGCAACAGTTTGGCACCATTTCTGAGTGAATTGCAGAACGTCAGATTTTTGCTGAAATTGTGACCGCGCGGCTTAGGGATTTTTTCAAAATAAGGTGTTCAGACATCTAGGGCTAATTCTGTTTCCCATGATAAAATCACATCTGTTTCCACCGAAAAAGCTTTCAGTCGATCGTTAGCAACAGTTTGGCACCATTTCTGAGTGAATTGCAGAACGTCAGATTTTTGCTGAAATTCTGACCGCGCGGCTTAGGGATTTTTTCAAAAAAAAGTTGCTCAGACGTCGTGCGCTAATTCTGTTTCCCATGATACAAACCCATCTGTTTTCACCGAAAAAGCTTTCAGGGGACCGTTTGCAACAGTTTGGCACCATTTCTGTGTGAATTGGAGAACGTCAGATTTTTGCTGAAATTGTGACCGCGCGGCTTAGGTATTTTTTCAAAAAAAGTTGGTCAGACGTCGAGGGCTAATTCTGTTTCCCATCATACAAACCCATCTGTTTCCACCGAAAAAGCTTTCAGGGGATCATTTGCAACAGTTTGGCACCATTTCTGAGTGAATTGCAGAACGTCAGATTTTTGCTGAAATTGTGACCGCGCGGCTTAGGGATTTTTTCAAAAAAAGGTGTTCAGACATCGAGGGCTTATTCTGTTTCCCATGATAAAAACCCATCTGTTTTCACTGAAAAAGCTTTCAGGGGATCGTTTGCTACAGTTTGGCACCATTTCAGAGTGAATTGCAGAACGTCAGATTTTTGCGGAAATTGTGACCGCGCGGCTTAGGGATTTTTTCAAAAAAAGTTGTTCAGATGTCAAGGGCTAATTCTGTTTCCCATGATAAAATCACATCTGTTTCCACCGAAAAAGCTTTCAGTCGATCGTTTGCAACAGTTTGGCACGATTTCTGAGTGAATTGCAGAACGTCAGATTTTTGCTGAAATTGTGACCGTGCGGATTAGGGATTTTTTCAAAAAAAAGGCCTTCAGACATCGAGGGCTAATTCTGTTTCCCATGATAAAAACCCATCTGTTTTCACCGAAAAAGCTTTCAGGGGCTCGTTTGCAACAGTTTGGCACGATTTCTGAGTGAATTGCAGAACGTCAGATTTTTGCTGAAATTGTGACCGCGCGGCTTAGGGATTTTTTCAAAAAAAGGTGTTCAGACATCGAGGGCTTATTCTGTTTCCCATGATAAAAACCCATCTGTTTTCACCGAAAAAGCTTTCAGGGGCTCGTTTGCAACAGTTTGGCACCATTTCTGAGTGAATTGCAGAACGTCCGATTTTTGCGGAAATTGTGACCGCGCGGCTTAGGGATTTTTTCAAAAAAAGTTGTTCAGATGTCAAGGGCTAATTCTGTTTCCCATGATAAAATCACATCTGTTTCCACCGAAAAAGCTTTAAGTCGATCGTTTGCAACAGTTTGGCACCATTTCTGAGTGAATTGCAGAACGTCAGATTTTTGCTGAAATTGTGACCGCGCGGCTTAGGGATTTTTTCAAAAAAAGTTGCTCAGACGTCGAGGGCTAATTCTGTTTCCCATGATAAAAACCCATCTGTTTTCACCGAAAAAGCTTTCAGTCAATCGTTTGCAACAGTTTGGCACCATTTCTAAGTGAATTGCAGAACATCAGATTTTTGCTGAAATTGTGACCGCGCGGCTTAGGGATTTTTTCAAAAAAAGGTGTTCAAGCATCTATGGCGAATTCTGTTTACCATGATAAAAACCCATCTGTTTTCACCGAAAAAACTTTCAGTCGATCGTTTGCAACAGTTTGGCACCATTTCTGAGTGAATTGCAGAACGTCAGATTTTTGCTGAAATTGTGACCGCGCGGCTTAGGGATTTTTTCAAAAAAAGGTGTTCAGACGTCGAGGGCTAATTCTGTTTCCCATGATAAAAACCCATCTGTTTCCACCGAAAAAGCTTTCAGGGGATCGTTTGCACATGTTTGGTCCCATTTCTGAGTGAATTGCAGAACGTCAGATTTTTGCTGAAATTGTGACTGCGCGGCTTAGGGATTTTTTCAAAAAAAGGTGTTCAGACATCTAGGGCGAATTCTTTTTACCATGATAAAAACCCATCTGTTTCCACCGAAAAAGCTTTCAGGGGATCGTTTGCAACAGTTTGGCACCATTTCAGAGTGAATTGCAGAACGTCAGATTTTTGCGGAAATTGTGACCGCGCGGCTTAGGGATTTTTTCAAAAAAAGTTGTTCAGATGTCAAGGGCTAATTCTGTTTGCCATGATAAAATCACATCTGTTTCCACCGAAAAAGCATTCAGTCGATCGTTTGCAACAGTTTGGCACCATTTCTGAGTGAATTGCAGAACGTCAGATTTTTGCTGAAATTGTGACCGCGCGGCTTAGGGATTTTTTCAAAAAAAGTTGCTCAGACGTCGAGGGCTAATTCTGTTTCCCATGATAAAAACCCATCTATTTTCACCGAAAAAGCTTTCAGGGGCTCTTTTGCAACAGTTTGGCCCGATTTCTGAGTGAATTGCAGAACGTCAGATTTTTGCTGAAATTGTGACCGCGCGGCTTAGGGATTTTTTCAAAAAAAGGTGTTCAGACATCGAGGGCTTATTCTGTTTCCCATGATAAAAACCCATCTGTTTTCACCGAAAAAGCTTTCAGGGGCTCGTTTGCAACAGTTTGGCACCATTTCTGAGTGAATTGCAGAACGTCAGATTTTTGCGGAAATTGTGACCGCGCGGCTTAGGGATTTTTTCAAAAAAAGTTGTTCAGATGTCAAGGGCTAATTCTGTTTCCCATGATAAAATCACATCTGTTTCCACCGAAAAAGCTTTCAGTCGATCGTTTGCAACAGTTTGGCACCATTTCTGAGTGAATTGCAGAACGTCAGATTTTTGCTGAAATTGTGACCGCGCGGCTTAGGGATTTCTTCAAAAAAAGGTGTTCAGACATCGAGGGCTAATTCTGTTTCCCATGATAAAAACCCATCTGTTTCCACCGAAAAAGTTTTCAGGGGATGGTTTGCAACAGTTTGGCACCATTTCTGAGTGAATTGCAGAACGTCAGATTTTTGCTGAAATTGTGACCGCGCGGCTTAGGGATTTTTTCAAAAAAAGGTGTTCAGACGTTGAGGGCTAATTCTGTTTACCATGATAAAAACCCATCTGTTTCCACCGAAAAAGCTTTCAGGGGATCGTTTGCACATGTTTGGTCCCATTTCTGAGTGAATTGCAGAACGTCAGATTTTTGCTGAAATTGTGACCGCGCGGCTTAGGGATTTTTTCAAAAAAAGGTGTTCAGACATCTAGGGCGAATTCTTTTTACCATGATAAAAACCCAACTGTTTTCACCGAAAAAGCTTTCAGGGGATCGTTTGCAACAGTTTGGCACCATTTCAGAGTGAATTGGAGAACGTCAGATTTTTGCTGAAATTATGACCGCGCGGCTTAGGGATTTTTTCAAAAAAAGGTGTTCAGACATCTCGGGCGAATTCTTTTTACCATGATAAAAACCCATCTGTTTTCACCGAAAAAGCTTTCAGGGGATCGTTTGCAACAGTTTGGCACCATTTCTGAGTGAATTGCAGAACGTCAGATTTTTGCGGAAATTGTGACCGCGCGGCTTAGGGATTTTTTCAAAAAAAGTTGTTCAGATGTCAAGGGCTAATTCTGTTTCCCATGATAAAATCACATCTGTTTCCACCGAAAAAGCTTTCAGTCGATCGTTTGCAACAGTTTGGCACCATTTCTGAGTGAATTGCAGAACGTCAGATTTTTGCAGAAATTGTGACCGCGCGGCTTAGGGATTTTTTCAAAAAAAGGTGTTCAGACATCGAGGGCTAATTCTGTTTCCCATGATAAAAACCCATCTGTTTCCACCGAAAAAGTTTTCAGGGGATGGTTTGCAACAGTTTGGCACTATTTCTGAGTGAATTGCAGAACGTCAGATTTTTGCTGAAATTGTGACCGCGCGGCTTAGGGATTTTTTCAAAAAAAGGTGTTCAGACGTCGAGGGCTAATTCTGTTTACCATGATAAAAACCCATCTGTTTCCACCGAAAAAGCTTTCAGGGGATCGTTTGCACATGTTTGGTCCCATTTCTGAGTGAATTGCAGAACGTCAGATTTTTGCTGAAATTGTGACCGCGCGGCTTAGGGATTTTTTCAAAAAAAGGTGTTCAGACATCTAGGGCGAATTCTTTTTACCATGATAAAAACCCATCTGTTTCCACCGAAAAAGCTTTCAGGGGATCGTTTGCAACAGTTTGGCACCATTTCAGAGTGAATTGGAGAACGTCAGATTTTTGCTGAAATTGTGACCGCGCGGCTTAGGGATTTTTTCAAAAAAAGGTGTTCAGACATCTAGGGCGAATTCTTTTTACCATGATAAAAACCCATCTGTTTTCACCGAAAAAGCTTTCAGGGGATCGTTTGCAACAGTTTGGCACCATTTCAGAGTGAATTGCAGAACGTCAGATTTTTGCGGAAATTGTGACCGTGCGGCTTAGGGATTTTTTCAAAAAAAGTTGTTCAGATGTCAAGGGCTAATTCTGTTTCCCATGATAAAATCACATCTGTTTCCACCGAAAAAGCATTCAGTCGATCGTTTGCAACAGTTTGGCACCATTTCTGAGTGAATTGCAGAACGTCAGATTTTTGCTGAAATTGTGACCGCGCGGCTTAGGGATTTTTTCAAAAAAAGTTGCTCAGACGTCGAGGGCTAATTCTGTTTCCCATGATAAAAACCCATCTATTTTCACCGAAAAAGCTTTCAGGGGCTCGTTTGCAACAGTTTGGCCCGATTTCTGAGTGAATTGCAGAACGTCAGATTTTTGCTGAAATTGTGACCGCGCGGCTTAGGGATTTTTTCAAAAAAAGGTGTTCAGACATCGAGGGCTTATTCTGTTTCCCATGATAAAAACCCATCTGTTTTCACCGAAAAAGCTTTCAGGGGCTCGTTTGCAACAGTTTGGCACCATTTCTGAGTGAATTGCAGAACGTCAGATTTTTGCGGAAATTGTGACCGCGCGGCTTAGGGATTTTTTCAAAAAAAGTTGTTCAGATGTCAAGGGCTAATTCTGTTTCCCATGATAAAATCACATCTGTTTCCACCGAAAAAGCTTTCAGTCGATCGTTTGCAACAGTTTGGCACCATTTCTGAGTGAATTGCAGAACGTCAGATTTTTGCTGAAATTGTGACCGCGCGGCTTAGGGATTTCTTCAAAAAAAGGTGTTCAGACATCGAGGGCTAATTCTGTTTCCCATGATAAAAACCCATCTGTTTCCACCGAAAAAGTTTTCAGGGGATGGTTTGCAACAGTTTGGCACCATTTCTGAGTGAATTGCAGAACGTCAGATTTTTGCTGAAATTGTGACCGCGCGGCTTAGGGATTTTTTCAAAAAAAGGTGTTCAGACGTTGAGGGCTAATTCTGTTTACCATGATAAAAACCCATCTGTTTCCACCGAAAAAGCTTTCAGGGGATCGTTTGCACATGTTTGGTCCCATTTCTGAGTGAATTGCAGAACGTCAGATTTTTGCTGAAATTGTGACCGCGCGGCTTAGGGATTTTTTCAAAAAAAGGTGTTCAGAAATCTAGGGCGAATTCTTTTTACCATGATAAAAACCCAACTGTTTTCACCGAAAAAGCTTTCAGGGGATCGTTTGCAACAGTTTGGCACCATTTCAGAGTGAATTGGAGAACGTCAGATTTTTGCTGAAATTGTGACCGCGCGGCTTAGGGATTTTTTAAAAAAAAGGTGTTCAGACATCTCGGGCGAATTCTTTTTACCATGATAAAAACCCATCTGTTTT
Source organism: Podarcis tiliguerta (assembly GCF_965153285.1). Taxonomy (NCBI): domain Eukaryota; kingdom Metazoa; phylum Chordata; class Lepidosauria; order Squamata; family Lacertidae; genus Podarcis; species Podarcis tiliguerta. Next base: position 10,028,853 of record NC_139547.1, on the reverse strand, counting down.
CACCGAGAAAGCTTTCAGGGGATCGTTTGCAACAGTTTGGCACCATTTCTGAGTGAATTGCAGAACGTCAGATTTTTGCGGAAATTGTGACCGCGCGGCTTAGGGATTTTTTCAAAAAAAGTTGTTCAGATGTCAAGGGCTAATTCTGTTTCCCATGATAAAATCACATCTGTTTCCACCGAAAAAGCATTCAGTCGATCGTTTGCAACAGTTTGGCACCATTTCTGAGTGAATTGCAGAACGTCAGATTTTTGCTGAAATTGTGACCGCGCGGCTTAGGGATTTTTTCAAAAAAAGTTGCTCAGACGTCGAGGGCTAATTCTGTTTCCCATGATAAAAACCCATCTATTTTCACCGAAAAAGCTTTCAGGGGCTCGTTTGCAACAGTTTGGCCCGATTTCTGAGTGAATTGCAGAACGTCAGATTTTTGCTGAAATTGTGACCGCGCGGCTTAGGGATTTTTTCAAAAAAAGGTGTTCAGACATCGAGGGCTTATTCTGTTTCCCATGATAAAAACCCATCTGTTTTCACCGAAAAAGCTTTCAGGGGCTCGTTTGCAACAGTTTGGCACCATTTCTGAGTGAATTGCAGAACGTCAGATTTTTGCGGAAATTGTGACCGCGCGGCTTAGGGATTTTTTCAAAAAAAGTTGTTCAGATGTCAAGGGCTAATTCTGTTTCCCATGATAAAATCACATCTGTTTCCACCGAAAAAGCTTTCAGTCGATCGTTTGCAACAGTTTGGCACCATTTCTGAGTGAATTGCAGAACGTCAGATTTTTGCTGAAATTGTGACCGCGCGGCTTAGGGATTTCTTCAAAAAAAGGTGTTCAGACATCGAGGGCTAATTCTGTTTCCCATGATAAAAACCCATCTGTTTCCACCGAAAAAGTTTTCAGGGGATGGTTTGCAACAGTTTGGCACCATTTCTGAGTGAATTGCAGAACGTCAGATTTTTGCTGAAATTGTGACCGCGCGGCTTAGGGATTTTTTCAAAAAAAGGTGTTCAGACGTTGAGGGCTAATTCTGTTTACCATGATAAAAACCCATCTGTTTCCACCGAAAAAGCTTTCAGGGGATCGTTTGCACATGTTTGGTCCCATTTCTGAGTGAATTGCAGAACGTCAGATTTTTGCTGAAATTGTGACCGCGCGGCTTAGGGATTTTTTCAAAAAAAGGTGTTCAGAAATCTAGGGCGAATTCTTTTTACCATGATAAAAACCCAACTGTTTTCACCGAAAAAGCTTTCAGGGGATCGTTTGCAACAGTTTGGCACCATTTCAGAGTGAATTGGAGAACGTCAGATTTTTGCTGAAATTGTGACCGCGCGGCTTAGGGATTTTTTAAAAAAAAGGTGTTCAGACATCTCGGGCGAATTCTTTTTACCATGATAAAAACCCATCTGTTTTCACCGAGAAAGCTTTCAGGGGATCGTTTGCAACAGTTTGGCACCATTTCTGAGTGAATTGCAGAACGTCAGATTTTTGCGGAAATTGTGACCGCGCGGCTTAGGGATTTTTTCAAAAAAAGTTGTTCAGATGTCAAGGGCTAATTCTGTTTCCCATGATAAAATCACATCTGTTTCCACCGAAAAAGCTTTCAGTCGATCGTTTGCAACAGTTTGGCACCATTTCTGAGTGAATTGCAGAACGTCAGATTTTTGCAGAAATTGTGACCGCGCGGCTTAGGGATTTTTTCAAAAAAAGGTGTTCAGACATCGAGGGCTAATTCTGTTTCCCATGATAAAAACCCATCTGTTTCCACCGAAAAAGTTTTCAGGGGATGGTTTGCAACAGTTTGGCACCATTTCTGAGTGAATTGCAGAACGTCAGATTTTTGCTGAAATTGTGACCGCGCGGCTTAGGGATTTTTTCAAAAAAAGGTGTTCAGACGTTGAGGGCTAATTCTGTTTACCATGATAAAAACCCATCTGTTTCCACCGAAAAAGCTTTCAGGGGATCGTTTGCACATGTTTGGTCCCATTTCTGAGTGAATTGCAGAACGTCAGATTTTTGCTGAAATTGTGACCGCGCGGCTTAGGGATTTTTTCAAAAAAAGGTGTTCAGACATCTAGGGTGAATTCTTTTTACCATGATAAAAACCCATCTGTTTTCACCGAAAAAGCTTTCAGGGGATCGTTTGCAACAGTTTGGCACCATTTCAGAGTGAATTGGAGAACGTCAGATTTTTGCTGAAATTGTGACCGCGCGGCTTAGGGATTTTTTCAAAAAAAGGTGTTCAGACATCTCGGGCGAATTCTTTTTACCATGATAAAAACCCATCTGTTTTCACCGAAAAAGCTTTCAGGGGATCGTTTGCAACAGTTTGGCACCATTTCTGAGTGAATTGCAGAACGTCAGATTTTTGCGGAAATTGTGACCGCGCGGCTTAGGGATTTTTTCAAAAAAAGTTGTTCAGATGTCAAGGGCTAATTCTGTTTCCCATGATAAAATCACATCTGTTTCCACCGAAAAAGCTTTCAGTCGATCGTTTGCAACAGTTTGGCACCATTTCAGAGTGAATTGCAGAACGTCAGATTTTTGCGGAAATTGTGACCGCGCGGCTTAGGGATTTTTTCAAAAAAAGGTGTTCAGACGTCGAGGGCTAATTCTGTTTCCCATGATAAAAACCCATCTGTTTTCACCGAAAAAGCTTTCAGGTGATCGTTTGCACATGTTTGGTCCCATTTCTGAGTGAATTGCAGAACGTCAGATTTTTGCTGAAATTGTGACCGCGCGGCTTAGGGATTTTTTCAAAAAAAGGTGTTCAGACATCTAGGGCGAATTCTTTTTACCATGATAAAAACCCATCTGTTTTCACCGAAGAAGCTTTCAGGGGCTCGTTTGCAACAGTTTGGCACCATTTCAGAGTGAATTGCAGAACGTCAGATTTTTGCGGAAATTGTGACCGCGCGGCTTAGGGATTTTTTCAAAAAAAGTTGTTCAGATGTCAAGGGCTAATTCTGTTTCCCATGATAAAATCACATCTGTTTCCACCGAAAAAGCATTCAGTCGATCGTTTGCAACAGTTTGGCACCATTTCTGAGTGAATTGCAGAACGTCAGATTTTTGCTGAAATTGTGACCGCGCGGCTTAGGGATTTTTTCAAAAAAAGTTGCTCAGACGTCGAGGGCTAATTCTGTTTCCCATGATAAAAACCCATCTGTTTTCACCGAAAAAGCTTTCAAGGGATCGTTTGCAACAGTTTGGCACCATTTCTAAGTGAATTGCAGAACATCAGATTTTTGCTGAAATTGTTACCGCGCGGCTTAGGGATTTTTTCAAAAAAAGGTGTTCAATCATCTATGGCGAATTCTGTTTACCATGATAAAAAGCCATCTGTTTTCACCGAAAAAACTTTCAGTCGATCGTTTGCAACAGTTTGGCACCATTTCTGAGTGAATTGCAGAACGTCAGATTTTTGCGGAAATTGTGACCGCGCGGCTTAGGGATTTTTTCAAAAAAAGTTGTTCAGATGTCAAGGGCTAATTCTGTTTCCCATGATAAAATCACATCTGTTTCCACCGAAAAAGCTTTCAGTCGATCGTTTGCAACAGTTTGGCACCATTTCTGAGTGAATTGCAGAACGTCAGATTTTTGCTGAAATTGTGACCGCGCGGCTTAGGGATTTTTTCAAAAAAAGGTGTTCAGACATCGAGGGCTAATTCTGTTTACCATGATAAAAACCCATCTGTTTCCACCGAAAAAGCTTTCAGGGGATCGTTTGCACATGTTTGGTCCCATTTCTGAGTGAATTGCAGAACGTCAGATTTTTGCTGAAATTGTGACCGCGCGGCTTAGGGATTTTTTCAAAAAAAGTTGTTCAGATGTCAAGGGCTAATTCTGTTTCCCATGATAAAATCACATCTGTTTCCACCGAAAAAGCATTCAGTCGATCGTTTGCAACAGTTTGGCACCATTTCTGAGTGAATTGCAGAACGTCAGATTTTTGCTGAAATTGTGACCGCGCGGCTTAGGGATTTTTTCAAAAAAAGTTGCTCAGACGTCGAGGGCTAATTCTGTTTCCCATGATAAAAACCCATCTGTTTTCACCGAAAAAGCTTTCAAGGGATCGTTTGCAACAGTTTGGCCCCATTTCTAAGTGAATTGCTGAACATCAGATTTTTGCTGAAATTGTGACCGCGCGGCTTAGGGATTTTTTCAAAAAAAGGTGTTCAGACATCTAGGGCGAATTCTTTTTACCATGATAAAAACCCATCTGTTTTCACTGAAAAAGCTTTCAGGGGATCGTTTGCAACAGTTTGGCACCATTTCAGAGTGAATTGCAGAACATCAGATTTTTGCGGAAATTGTGACCGCGAGGCTTAGGGATTTTTTCAAAAAAAGTTGTTCAGATGTCAAGGGCTAATTCTGTTTCCCATGATAAAATCACATCTGTTTCCACCGAAAAAGCTTTCAGTCGATCGTTTGCAACAGTTTGGCACGATTTCTGAGTGAATTGCAGAATGTCAGATTTTTGCTGAAATTGTGACCGTGCGGCTTAGGGATTTTTTCAAAAAAAGGTGTTCAGACATCGAGGGCTAATTCTGTTTACCATGATAAAAACCCATCTGTTTCCACCGAAAAAGCTTTCAGGGGATCGTTTGCACATGTTTGGTCCCATTTCTGAGTGAATTGCAGAACGTCAGATTTTTGCTGAAATTGTGACCGCGCGGCTTAGGGATTTTTTCAAAAAAAGTTGTTCAGATGTCAAGGGCTAATTCTGTTTCCCATGATAAAATCACATCTGTTTTCACCGAAAAAGCTTTCAGGGGCTCGTTTGCAACAGTTTGGCACCATTTCTGAGTGAATTGCAGAACGTCAGATTTTTGCTGAAATTGTGACCGCGCGGCTTACTGATTTTTTCAAAAAAAGGTGTTCAGACATCGAGGGCTTATTCTGTTTCCCATGATAAAAACCCATCTGTTTTCACCGAAAAAGCTTTCAGGGGCTTGTTTGCAACAGTTTGGCACCATTTCTGAGTGAATTGCAGAACGTCAGATTTTTGCTGAAATTGTGACCGCGCGGCTTAGGGATTTTTTCAAAAAAAGGTGTTCAGACATCGAGGGCTAATTCTGTTTCCCATGATAAAAACCCATCTGTTTCCACCGAAAAAGCTTTCACGGGATCGTTTGCACATGTTTGGTCCCATTTCTCAGTGAATTGCAGAACGTCAGATTTTTGCTGAAATTGTGACCGCGCGGCTTAGGGATTTTTTCAAAAAAAGTTTTCCAGACGTTGAGGGCTTATTCTGTTTCCCATGATAAAAACCCATCTGTTTTCACCGAAAAAGCTTTCAGGGGCTCGTTTGCAACAGTTTGGCACCATTTCTGAGTGAATTGCAGAACGTCAGATTTTTGCTGAAATTGTGACCGCGCGGCTTAGGGATTTTTTCAAAAAAAGGTGTTCAGACATCTCGGGCGAATTCTGTTTCCCATGATAAAAACCCATCTGTTTTCACCGAAAAAGCTTTCAGGGGATCGTTTGCAACAGTTTGGCACCATTTCTGAGTCAATTGCAGAACGTCAGATTTTTGCGGAAATTGTGACCGCGCGGCTTAGGGATTTTTTCAAAAAAAGTTGTTCAGATGTCAAGGGCTAATTCTGTTTCCCATGATAAAATCACATCTGTTTCCACCGAAAAAGTTTTCAGGGGATCGTTTGCAACAGTTTGGCACCATTTCTGAGTGAATTGCAGAACGTCAGATTTTTGCTGAAATTGTGACCGCGCGGCTTAGGGATTTTTTCAAAAAATGTTTTCCAGACATCGAGGGCTTATTCTGTTTCCCATGATAAAAACCCATCTGCTTTCACCGAAAAAGCTTTCAGGGGCTCGTTTGCAACAGTTTTGCACCATTTCTGAGTGAATTGCAGAACGTCAGATTTTTGCTGAAATTGTGACCGCGCGGCTTAGGGATTTTTTCAAAAAAAGGTGTTTAGACATCGAGGGCTTATACTGTTTCCCATGATAAAAACCCATCTGTTTTCACCGAAAAAGCTTTCAGGGGCTCGTTTGCAACAGTTTGGCAGCATTTCTGAGTGAATTGCAGAACGTCAGATTTTTGCTGAAATTGTGACCGCGCGGCTTAGGGATTTTTTCAAAAAAAGTTGCTCAGACGTCGAGGGCTAATTCTGTTTCCCATGATAAAAACCCATCTGTTTCCACCGAAAAAGCTTTCAGGGGATCGTTTGCACATGTTTGGCACCATTTCTGAGTGAATTGCAGAACGTCAGATTTTTGCTGAAATTGTGACCGCGCGGCTTAGGGATTTTTTCAAAAAAAAGGTGTTCAGACATCTAGGGCTAATTCTGTTTACCATGATAAAAACCCATCTGTTTCCACCGAAAAAGCTTTTAGGGGATCGTTTGCAACAGTTTGGCACCATTTCTGAGTGAATTGCAGAACGTCAGATTTTTGCGGAAATTGTGACCGCGCGGCTTAGGGATTTTTTCAAAAAAAGTTGTTCAGATGTCAAGGGCTAATTCTGTTTCCCATGATAAAATCACATCTGTTTCCACCGAAAAAGTTTTCAGGGGATCGTTTGCAACAGTTTGGCACCATTTCTGAGTGAATTGCAGAACGTCAGATTTTTGCTGAAATTGTGACCGCGCGGCTTAGGGATTTTTTCAAAAAATGTTTTCCAGACATCGAGGGCTTATTCTGTTTCCCATGATAAAAACCCATCTGCTTTCACCGAAAAAGCTTTCAGGGGCTCGTTTGCAACAGTTTGGCACCATTTCTGAGTGAATTGCAGAACGTCAGATTTTTGCTGAAATTGTGACCGCGCGGCTTAGGGATTTTTTCAAAAAAAGGTGTTTAGACATCGAGGGCTTATACTGTTTCCCATGATAAAAACCCATCTGTTTTCACCGAAAAAGCTTTCAGGGGCTCGTTTGCAACAGTTTGGCAGCATTTCTGAGTGAATTGCAGAACGTCAGATTTTTGCTGAAATTGTGACCGCGCGGCTTAGGGATTTTTTCAAAAAAAGTTGCTCAGACGTCGAGGGCTAATTCTGTTTCCCATGATAAAAACCCATCTGTTTCCACCGAAAAAGCTTTCAGGGGATCGTTTGCACATGTTTGGCACCATTTCTGAGTGAATTGCAGAACGTCAGATTTTTGCTGAAATTGTGACCGCGCGGCTTAGGGATTTTTTCAAAAAAAAGGTGTTCAGACATCTAGGGCTAATTCTGTTTACCATGATAAAAACCCATCTGTTTCCACCGAAAAAGCTTTTAGGGGATCGTTTGCAACAGTTTGGCACCATTTCTGAGTGAATTGCAGAACGTCAGATTTTTGCGGAAATTGTGACCGCGCGGCTTAGGGATTTTTTCAAAAAAAGATGCTCAGACGTCGAAGGCTAATTCTGTTTCCCATGATAAAAACCCATCTGTTTTCACCGAAAAAGCTTTCAGTCGATCGTTTGCAACAGTTTGGCACCATTTCTAAGTGAATTGCAGAACATCAGATTTTTGCTGAAATTGTGACCGCGCGGCTTAGGGATTTTTTCAAAAAAAGGTGTTCAAGCATCTATGGCGAATTCTGTTTACCATGATAAAAACCCATCTGTTTTCACCGAAAAAACTTTCAGTCGATCGTTTGCAACAGTTTGGCACCATTTCTGAGTGAATTGCAGAACGTCAGATTTTTGCTGAAATTGTGACCGCGCGGCTTAGGGATTTTTTCAAAAAAAGGTGTTCAGACGTCGAGGGCTAATTCTGTTTCCCATGATAAAAACCCATCTTTTTCCACCGAAAAAGCTTTCAGGGGATCGTTTGCACATGTTTGGTCCCATTTCTGAGTGAATTGCAGAACGTCAGATTTTTGCTGAAATTGTGACCGCGCGGCTTAGGGATTTTTTCAAAAAAAGGTGTTCAGACATCTAGGGCGAATTCTTTTTACCATGATAAAAACCCATCTGTTTTCACCGAAAAAGCTTTCAGGGGATCGTTTGCAACAGTTTGGCACCATTTCAGAGTGAATTGCAGAACGTCAGATTTTTGCGGAAATTGTGACCGCGCGGCTTAGGGATTTTTTCAAAAAAAGTTGTTCAGATGTCAAGGGCTAATTCTGTTTCCCATGATAAAATCACATCTGTTTCCACCGAGAAAGCTTTCAGTCGATCGTTTGCAACAGTTTGGCACCATTTCTGAGTGAATTGTAGAACGTCAGATTTTTGCTGAAATTGTGACCGTGCGGCTTAGGGATTTTTTCAAAAAAAGTTGCTCAGACGTCGAGGGCTAATTCTGTTTCCCATGATAAAAACCCATCTGTTTTCACCGAAAAAGCTTTCAGGGGCTCGTTTGCAACAGTTTGGCACCATTTCTAAGTGAATTGCAGAACATCAGATTTTTGCTGAAATTATGACCGCGCGGCTTAGGGATTTTTTCAAAAAAAGGTGTTCAAGCATCTATGGCGAATACTGTTTACCATGATAAAAAGCCATCTGTTTTCACCGAAAAAACTGTCAGTCGATCGTTTGCAACAGTTTGGCACCATTTCTGAGTGAATTGCAGAACGTCAGATTTTTGCTGAAATTGTGACCGCGCGGCTTAGGGATTTATTCAAAAAAAGGTGTTCAGAAATCTAGGGCGAATTCTTTTTACCATGATAAAAACCCATCTGTTTTCACCAAAAAGCTTTCAGGGGATCGTTTGCAACAGTTTGGCACGATTTCTGAGTGAATTGCAGAACGTCAGATTTTTGCTGAAATTGTGACCGCGCGGCTTAGGGATTTTTTCAAAAAAAGTTGTTCAGATGTCAAGGGCTAATTCTGTTTCCCATGATAAAATCACATCTGTTTCCACCGAAAAAGCTTTCAGGGGATCGTTTGCACATGTTTGGTCCCATTTCCGGGTGAATTGCAGAACGTCAGATTTTTGCTGAAATTGTGACCGCGCGGCTTAGGGATTTATTCAAAAAAAGGTATTCAGACATCTAGGGCGAATTCTGTTTACCATGATAAAAACCCATCTGTTTCCACCGAAAAAGCTTTCAGGGGATCGTTTGCAACAGTTTGGCACCATTTCAGAGTGAATTGCAGAACGTCAGATTTTTGCGGAAATTGTGACCGCGCGGCTTAGGGATTTTTTCAAAAAAAGTTGTTCAGATGTCAAGGGCTAATTCTGTTTCCCATGATAAAATCACATCTGTTTCCACCGAGAAAGCTTTCAGTCGATCGTTTGCAACAGTTTGGCACCATTTCTGAGTGAATTGTAGAACGTCAGATTTTTGCTGAAATTGTGACCGTGCGGCTTAGGGATTTTTTCAAAAAAAGTTGCTCAGACGTCGAGGGCTAATTCTGTTTCCCATGATAAAAACCCATCTGTTTTCACCGAAAAAGCTTTCAGGGGCTCGTTTGCAACAGTTTGGCACCATTTCTAAGTGAATTGCAGAACATCAGATTTTTGCTGAAATTATGACCGCGCGGCTTAGGGATTTTTTCAAAAAAAGGTGTTCAAGCATCTATGGCGAATACTGTTTACCATGATAAAAAGCCATCTGTTTTCACCGAAAAAACTGTCAGTCGATCGTTTGCAACAGTTTGGCACCATTTCTGAGTGAATTGCAGAACGTCAGATTTTTGCTGAAATTGTGACCGCGCGGCTTAGGGATTTATTCAAAAAAAGGTGTTCAGAAATCTAGGGCGAATTCTTTTTACCATGATAAAAACCCATCTGTTTTCACCAAAAAGCTTTCAGGGGATCGTTTGCAACAGTTTGGCACGATTTCTGAGTGAATTGCAGAACGTCAGATTTTTGCTGAAATTGTGACCGCGCGGCTTAGGGATTTTTTCAAAAAAAGTTGTTCAGATGTCAAGGGCTAATTCTGTTTCCCATGATAAAATCACATCTGTTTCCACCGAAAAAGCTTTCAGGGGATCGTTTGCACATGTTTGGTCCCATTTCCGGGTGAATTGCAGAACGTCAGATTTTTGCTGAAATTGTGACCGCGCGGCTTAGGGATTTATTCAAAAAAAGGTATTCAGACATCTAGGGCGAATTCTGTTTACCATGATAAAAACCCATCTGTTTTCACTGAAAAAGCTTTCAGGGGATCGTTTGCAACAGTTTGGCACCATTTCAGAGTGAATTGCAGAACGTCAGATTTTTGCGGAAATTGTGACCGCGCGGCTTAGGGATTTTTTCAAAAAAAGTTGTTCAAATGTCAAGGGCTAATTCTGTTTCCCATGATAAAATCACATCTGTTTCCACCGAAAAAGCTTTCAGGGGATCGTTTGCACATGTTTGGTCCCATTTCTGAGTGAATTGCAGAACGTCAGATTTTTGCTGAAATTGTGACCGCGCGGCTTAGGGATTTTTTCAAAAAAAGGTGTTCAGACATCGAGGGCTAATTCTGTTTCCCATGATAAAAACCCATCTGTTTTCACCGAAAAAGCTTTCAGGGGCTCGTTTGCAACAGTTTGGCACGATTTCTGAGTGAATTGCAGAACGTCAGATTTTTGCTGAAATTGTGACCGCGCGGCTTAGGGATTTTTTCAAAAAAAGGTGTTCAGACATCGAGGGCTTATTCTGTTTCCCATGATAAAAACCCATCTGTTTTCACTGAAAAAGCTTTCAGGGGCTCGTTTGCAACAGTTTGGCACCATTTCTGAGTGAATTGCAGAACGTCAGATTTTTGCGGAAATTGTGACCGCGCGGCTTAGGGATTTTTTCAAAAAAAGTTGTTCAGATGTCAAGGGCTAATTCTGTTTCCCATGATAAAATCACATCTGTTTCCACCGAAAAAGCTTTCAGTCGATCGTTTGCAACAGTTTGGCACCATTTCTGAGTGAATTGCAGAACGTCAGATTTTTGCTGAAATTGTGACCGCGCGGCTTAGGGATTTCTTCAAAAAAAGGTGTTCAGACATCGAGGGCTAATTCTGTTTCCCATGATAAAAACCCATCTGTTTCCACCGAAAAAGTTTTCAGGGGATGGTTTGCAACAGTTTGGCACCATTTCTGAGTGAATTGCAGAACGTCAGATTTTTGCTGAAATTGTGACCGCGCGGCTTAGGGATTTTTTCAAAAAAAGGTGTTCAGACGTTGAGGGCTAATTCTGTTTACCATGATAAAAACCCATCTGTTTCCACCGAAAAAGCTTTCAGGGGATCGTTTGCACATGTTTGGTCCCATTTCTGAGTGAATTGCAGAACGTCAGATTTTTGCTGAAATTGTGACCGCGCGGCTTAGGGATTTTTTCAAAAAAAGGTGTTTAGACATCGAGGGCTTATACTGTTTCCCATGATAAAAACCCATCTGTTTTCACCGAAAAAGCTTTCAGGGGCTCGTTTGCAACAGTTTGGCAGCATTTCTGAGTGAATTGCAGAACGTCAGATTTTTGCTGAAATTGTGACCGCGCGGCTTAGGGATTTTTTCAAAAAAAGTTGCTCAGACGTCGAGGGCTAATTCTGTTTCCCATGATAAAAACCCATCTGTTTCCACCGAAAAAGCTTTCAGGGGATCGTTTGCACATGTTTGGCACCATTTCTGAGTGAATTGCAGAACGTCAGATTTTTGCTGAAATTGTGACCGCGCGGCTTAGGGATTTTTTCAAAAAAAAGGTGTTCAGACATCTAGGGCTAATTCTGTTTACCATGATAAAAACCCATCTGTTTCCACCGAAAAAGCTTTTAGGGGATCGTTTGCAACAGTTTGGCACCATTTCTGAGTGAATTGCAGAACGTCAGATTTTTGCGGAAATTGTGACCGCGCGGCTTAGGGATTTTTTCAAAAAAAGATGCTCAGACGTCGAGGGCTAATTCTGTTTCCCATGATAAAAACCCATCTGTTTTCACCGAAAAAGCTTTCAGTCGATCGTTTGCAACAGTTTGGCACCATTTCTAAGTGAATTGCAGAACATCAGATTTTTGCTGAAATTGTGACCGCGCGGCTTAGGGATTTTTTCAAAAAAAGGTGTTCAAGCATCTATGGCGAATTCTGTTTACCATGATAAAAACCCATCTGTTTTCACCGAAAAAACTTTCAGTCGATCGTTTGCAACAGTTTGGCACCATTTCTGAGTGAATTGCAGAACGTCAGATTTTTGCTGAAATTGTGACCGCGCGGCTTAGGGATTTTTTCAAAAAAAGGTGTTCAGACGTCGAGGGTTAATTCTGTTTCCCATGATAAAAACCCATCTGTTTCCACCGAAAAAGCTTTCAGGGGATCGTTTGCACATGTTTGGTCCCATTTCTGAGTGAATTGCAGAACGTCAGATTTTTGCTGAAATTGTGACCGCGCGGCTTAGGGATTTTTTCAAAAAAAGGTGTTCAGACATCTAGGGCGAATTCTTTTTACCATGATAAAAACCCATCTGTTTTCACCGAAAAAGCTTTCAGGGGATCGTTTGCAACAGTTTGGCACCATTTCAGAGTGAATTGCAGAACGTCAGATTTTTGCGGAAATTGTGACCGCGCGGCTTAGGGATTTTTTCAAAAAAAGTTGTTCAGATGTCAAGGGCTAATTCTGTTTCCCATGATAAAATCACATCTGTTTCCACCGAGAAAGCTTTCAGTCGATCGTTTGCAACAGTTTGGCACCATTTCTGAGTGAATTGTAGAACGTCAGATTTTTGCTGAAATTGTGACCGTGCGGCTTAGGGATTTTTTCAAAAAAAGTTGCTCAGACGTCGAGGGCTAATTCTGTTTCCCATGATAAAAACCCATCTGTTTTCACCGAAAAAGCTTTCAGGGGCTCGTTTGCAACAGTTTGGCACCATTTCTAAGTGAATTGCAGAACATCAGATTTTTGCTGAAATTGTGACCGCGCGGCTTAGGGATTTTTTCAAAAAAAGGTGTTCAGACGTCGAGGGTTAATTCTGTTTCCCATGATAAAAACCCATCTGTTTCCACCGAAAAAGCTTTCAGGGGATCGTTTGCACATGTTTGGTCCCATTTCTGAGTGAATTGCAGAACGTCAGATTTTTGCTGAAATTGTGACCGCGCGGCTTAGGGATTTTTTCAAAAAAAGGTGTTCAGACATCTAGGGCGAATTCTTTTTACCATGATAAAAACCCATCTGTTTTCACCGAAAAAGCTTTCAGGGGATCGTTTGCAACAGTTTGGCACCATTTCAGAGTGAATTGCAGAACGTCAGATTTTTGCGGAAATTGTGACCGCGCGGCTTAGGGATTTTTTCAAAAAAAGTTGTTCAGATGTCAAGGGCTAATTCTGTTTCCCATGATAAAATCACATCTGTTTCCACCGAGAAAGCTTTCAGTCGATCGTTTGCAACAGTTTGGCACCATTTCTGAGTGAATTGTAGAACGTCAGATTTTTGCTGAAATTGTGACCGTGCGGCTTAGGGATTTTTTCAAAAAAAGTTGCTCAGACGTCGAGGGCTAATTCTGTTTCCCATGATAAAAACCCATCTGTTTTCACCGAAAAAGCTTTCAGGGGCTCGTTTGCAACAGTTTGGCACCATTTCTAAGTGAATTGCAGAACATCAGATTTTTGCTGAAATTGTGACCGCGCGGCTTAGGGATTTTTTCAAAAAAAGGTGTTCAAGCATCTATGGCGAATACTGTTTACCATGATAAAAAGCCATCTGTTTTCACCGAAAAAACTGTCAGTCGATCGTTTGCAACAGTTTGGCACCATTTCTGAGTGAATTGCAGAACGTCAGATTTTTGCTGAAATTGTGACCGCGCGGCTTAGGGATTTATTCAAAAAAAGGTATTCAGACATCTAGGGCGAATTCTTTTTACCATGATAAAAACCCATCTGTTTTCACCAAAAAGCTTTCAGGGGATCGTTTGCAACAGTTTGGCACGATTTCTGAGTGAATTGCAGAACGTCAGATTTTTGCTGAAATTGTGACCGCGCGGCTTAGGGATTTTTTCAAAAAAAGTTGTTCAGATGTCAAGGGCTAATTCTGTTTCCCATGATAAAATCACATCTGTTTCCACCGAAAAAGCTTTCAGGGGATCGTTTGCACATGTTTGGTCCCATTTCTGAGTGAATTGCAGAACGTCAGATTTTTGCTGAAATTGTGACCGCGCGGCTTAGGGATTTATTCAAAAAAAGGTATTCAGACATCTAGGGCGAATTCTGTTTACCATGATAAAAACCCATCTGTTTTCACTGAAAAAGCTTTCAGGGGATCGTTTGCAACAGTTTGGCACCATTTCAGAGTGAATTGCAGAACGTCAGATTTTTGCGGAAATTGTGACCGCGCGGCTTAGGGATTTTTTCAAAAAAAGTTGTTCAAATGTCAAGGGCTAATTCTGTTTCCCATGATAAAATCACATCTGTTTCCACCGAAAAAGCTTTCAGGGGATCGTTTGCACATGTTTGGTCCCATTTCTGAGTGAATTGCAGAACGTCAGATTTTTGCTGAAATTGTGACCGCGCGGCTTAGGGATTTTTTCAAAAAAAGGTGTTCAGACATCGAGGGCTAATTCTGTTTCCCATGATAAAAACCCATCTGTTTTCACCGAAAAAGCTTTCAGGGGCTCGTTTGCAACAGTTTGGCACGATTTCTGAGTGAATTGCAGAACGTCAGATTTTTGCTGAAATTTTGACCGCGCGGCTTAGGGATTTTTTCAAAAAAAGGTGTTCAGACATCGAGGGCTTATTCTGTTTCCCATGATAAAAACCCATCTGTTTTCACTGAAAAAGCTTTCAGGGGCTCGTTTGCAACAGTTTGGCACCATTTCTGAGTGAATTGCAGAACGTCAGATTTTTGCGGAAATTGTGACCGCGCGGCTTAGGGATTTTTTCAAAAAAAGTTCTTCAGATGTCAAGGGCTAATTCTGTTTCCCATGATAAAATCACATCTGTTTCCACCGAAAAAGCTTTCAGTCGATCGTTTGCAACAGTTTGGCACCATTTCTGAGTGAATTGCAGAACGTCAGATTTTTGCTGAAATTGTGACCGCGCGGCTTAGGGATTTCTTCAAAAAAAGGTGTTCAGACATCGAGGGCTAATTCTGTTTCCCATGATAAAAACCCATCTGTTTCCACCGAAAAAGTTTTCAGGGGATGGTTTGCAACAGTTTGGCACCATTTCTGAGTGAATTGCAGAACGTCAGATTTTTGCTGAAATTGTGACCGCGCGGCTTAGGGATTTTTTCAAAAAAAGGTGTTCAGACGTTGAGGGCTAATTCTGTTTACCATGATAAAAACCCATCTGTTTCCACCGAAAAAGCTTTCAGGGGATCGTTTGCACATGTTTGGTCCCATTTCTGAGTGAATTGCAGAACGTCAGATTTTTGCTGAAATTGTGACCGCGCGGCTTAGGGATTTTTTCAAAAAAAGGTGTTTAGACATCGAGGGCTTATACTGTTTCCCATGATAAAAACCCATCTGTTTTCACCGAAAAAGCTTTCAGGGGCTCGTTTGCAACAGTTTGGCAGCATTTCTGAGTGAATTGCAGAACGTCAGATTTTTGCTGAAATTGTGACCGCGCGGCTTAGGGATTTTTTCAAAAAAAGTTGCTCAGACGTCGAGGGCTAATTCTGTTTCCCATGATAAAAACCCATCTGTTTCCACCGAAAAAGCTTTCAGGGGATCGTTTGCACATGTTTGGCACCATTTCTGAGTGAATTGCAGAACGTCAGATTTTTGCTGAAATTGTGACCGCGCGGCTTAGGGATTTTTTCAAAAAAAAGGTGTTCAGACATCTAGGGCTAATTCTGTTTACCATGATAAAAACCCATCTGTTTCCACCGAAAAAGCTTTTAGGGGATCGTTTGCAACAGTTTGGCACCATTTCTGAGTGAATTGCAGAACGTCAGATTTTTGCGGAAATTGTGACCGCGCGGCTTAGGGATTTTTTCAAAAAAAGATGCTCAGACGTCGAGGGCTAATTCTGTTTCCCATGATAAAAACCCATCTGTTTTCACCGAAAAAGCTTTCAGTCGATCGTTTGCAACAGTTTGGCACCATTTCTAAGTGAATTGCAGAACATCAGATTTTTGCTGAAATTGTGACCGCGCGGCTTAGGGATTTTTTCAAAAAAAGGTGTTCAAGCATCTATGGCGAATTCTGTTTACCATGATAAAAACCCATCTGTTTTCACCGAAAAAACTTTCAGTCGATCGTTTGCAACAGTTTGGCACCATTTCTGAGTGAATTGCAGAACGTCAGATTTTTGCTGAAATTGTGACCGCGCGGCTTAGGGATTTTTTCAAAAAAAGGTGTTCAGACGTCGAGGGCTAATTCTGTTTCCCATGATAAAAACCCATCTGTTTCCACCGAAAAAGCTTTCAGGGGATCGTTTGCACATGTTTGGTCCCATTTCTGAGTGAATTGCAGAACGTCAGATTTTTGCTGAAATTGTGACCGCGCGGCTTAGGGATTTTTTCAAAAAAAGGTGTTCAGACATCTAGGGCGAATTCTTTTTACCATGATAAAAACCCATCTGTTTTCACCGAAAAAGCTTTCAGGGGATCGTTTGCAACAGTTTGGCACCATTTCAGAGTGAATTGGAGAACGTCAGATTTTTGCTGAAATTGTGACCGCGCGGCTTAGGGATTTTTTCAAAAAAAGGTGTACAGACATCTCGGGCGAATTCTTTTTACCATGATAAAAACCCATCTGTTTTCACCGAAAAAGCTTTCAGGGGATCGTTTGCAACAGTTTGGCACCATTTCTGAGTGAATTGCAGAACGTCAGATTTTTGCGGAAATTGTGACCGCGCGGCTTAGGGATTTTTTCAAAAAAAGTTGTTCAGATGTCAAGGGCTAATTCTGTTTCCCATGATAAAATCACATCTGTTTCCACCGAAAAAGCTTTCAGTCGATCGTTTGCAACAGTTTGGCACCATTTCTGAGTGAATTGCAGAACGTCAGATTTTTGCTGAAATTGTGACCGCGCGGCTTAGGGATTTTTTCAAAAAAAGGTGCTCAGACATCGAGGGCTAATTCTGTTTACCATGATAAAAACCCATCTGTTTCCACCGAAAAAGCTTTCAGGGGATCGTTTGCACATGTTTGGTCCCATTTCTGAGTGAATTGCAGAACGTCAGATTTTTGCTGAAATTGTGACCGCGCGGCTTAGGGATTTTTTCAAAAAAAGGTATTCAGACATCTAGGGCGAATTTTGTTTACCATGATAAAAACCCATCTGTTTTCACTGAAAAAGCTTTCAGGGGATCGTTTGCAACAGTTTGGCACCATTTCAGAGTGAATTGCAGAACGTCAGATTTTTGCGGAAATTGTGACCGCGCGGCTTAGGGATTTTTTCAAAAAAAGTTGTTCAAATGTCAAGGGCTAATTCTGTTTCCCATGATAAAATCACATCTGTTTCCACCGAAAAAGCTTTCAGGGGATCGTTTGCACATGTTTGGTCCCATTTCTGAGTGAATTGCAGAACGTCAGATTTTTGCTGAAATTGTGACCGCGCGGCTTAGGGATTTTTTCAAAAAAAGGTGTTCA
Organism: Podarcis tiliguerta; assembly: GCF_965153285.1. NCBI lineage: Eukaryota > Metazoa > Chordata > Lepidosauria > Squamata > Lacertidae > Podarcis > Podarcis tiliguerta. The sequence continues at coordinate 10,011,476 of NC_139547.1, read as the reverse complement.
GACATCGAGGGCTAATTCTGTTTCCCATGATAAAAACCCATCTGTTTTCACCGAAAAAGCTTTCAGGGGCTCGTTTGCAACAGTTTGGCACGATTTCTGAGTGAATTGCAGAACGTCAGATTTTTGCTGAAATTGTGACCGCGCGGCTTAGGGATTTTTTCAAAAAAAGTTGTTCAGATGTCAAGGGCTAATTCTGTTTCCCATGATAAAATCACATCTGTTTCCACCGAAAAAGCTTTCAGTCGATCGTTTGCAACAGTTTGGCACCATTTCTGAGTGAATTGCAGAACGTCAGATTTTTGCTGAAATTGTGACCGCGCGCGGCTTAGGGATTTCTTCAAAAAAAGGTGTTCAGACATCGAGGGCTAATTCTGTTTCCCATGATAAAAACCCATCTGTTTCCACCGAAAAAGTTTTCAGGGGATGGTTTGCAACAGTTTGGCACCATTTCTGAGTGAATTGCAGAACGTCAGATTTTTGCTGAAATTGTGACCGCGCGGCTTAAGGATTTTTTCAAAAAAAGGTGTTCAGACGTTGAGGGCTAATTCTGTTTACCATGATAAAAACCCATCTGTTTCCACCGAAAAAGCTTTCAGGGGATCGTTTGCACATTTTTGGTCCCATTTCTGAGTGAATTGCAGAACGTCAGATTTTTGCTGAAATTGTGACCGCGCGGCTTAGGGATTTTTTCAAAAAAAGGTGTTTAGACATCGAGGGCTTATACTGTTTCCCATGATAAAAACCCATCTGTTTTCACCGAAAAAGCTTTCAGGGGCTCGTTTGCAACAGTTTGGCAGCATTTCTGAGTGAATTGCAGAACGTCAGATTTTTGCTGAAATTGTGACCGCGCGGCTTAGGGATTTTTTCAAAAAAAGTTGCTCAGACGTCGAGGGCTAATTCTGTTTCCCATGATAAAAACCCATCTGTTTCCACCGAAAAAGCTTTCAGGGGATCGTTTGCACATGTTTGGCACCATTTCTGAGTGAATTGCAGAACGTCAGATTTTTGCTGAAATTGTGACCGCGCGGCTTAGGGATTTTTTCAAAAAAAAGGTGTTCAGACATCTAGGGCTAATTCTGTTTACCATGATAAAAACCCATCTGTTTCCACCGAAAAAGCTTTTAGGGGATCGTTTGCAACAGTTTGGCACCATTTCTGAGTGAATTGCAGAACGTCAGATTTTTGCGGAAATTGTGACCGCGCGGCTTAGGGATTTTTTCAAAAAAAGATGCTCAGACGTCGAGGGCTAATTCTGTTTCCCATGATAAAAACCCATCTGTTTTCACCGAAAAAGCTTTCAGTCGATCGTTTGCAACAGTTTGGCACCATTTCTAAGTGAATTGCAGAACATCAGATTTTTGCTGAAATTGTGACCGCGCGGCTTAGGGATTTTTTCAAAAAAAGGTGTTCAAGCATCTATGGCGAATTCTGTTTACCATGATAAAAACCCATCTGTTTTCACCGAAAAAACTTTCAGTCGATCGTTTGCAACAGTTTGGCACCATTTCTGAGTGAATTGCAGAACGTCAGATTTTTGCTGAAATTGTGACCGCGCGGCTTAGGGATTTTTTCAAAAAAAGGTGTTCAGACGTCGAGGGCTAATTCTGTTTCCCATGATAAAAACCCATCTGTTTCCACCGAAAAAGTTTTCAGGGGATGGTTTGCAACAGTTTGGCACCATTTCTGAGTGAATTGCAGAACGTCAGATTTTTGCTGAAATTGTGACCGCGCGGCTTAAGGATTTTTTCAAAAAAAGGTGTTCAGACGTTGAGGGCTAATTCTGTTTACCATGATAAAAACCCATCTGTTTCCACCGAAAAAGCTTTCAGGGGATCGTTTGCACATGTTTGGTCCCATTTCTGAGTGAATTGCAGAACGTCAGATTTTTGCTGAAATTGTGACCGCGCGGCTTAGGGATTTTTTCAAAAAAAGGTGTTTAGACATCGAGGGCTTATACTGTTTCCCATGATAAAAACCCATCTGTTTTCACCGAAAAAGCTTTCAGGGGCTCGTTTGCAACAGTTTGGCAGCATTTCTGAGTGAATTGCAGAACGTCAGATTTTTGCTGAAATTGTGACCGCGCGGCTTAGGGATTTTTTCAAAAAAAGTTGCTCAGACGTCGAGGGCTAATTCTGTTTCCCATGATAAAAACCCATCTGTTTCCACCGAAAAAGCTTTCAGGGGATCGTTTGCACATGTTTGGCACCATTTCTGAGTGAATTGCAGAACGTCAGATTTTTGCTGAAATTGTGACCGCGCGGCTTAGGGATTTTTTCAAAAAAAAGGTGTTCAGACATCTAGGGCTAATTCTGTTTACCATGATAAAAACCCATCTGTTTCCACCGAAAAAGCTTTTAGGGGATCGTTTGCAACAGTTTGGCACCATTTCTGAGTGAATTGCAGAACGTCAGATTTTTGCGGAAATTGTGACCGCGCGGCTTAGGGATTTTTTCAAAAAAAGATGCTCAGACGTCGAGGGCTAATTCTGTTTCCCATGATAAAAACCCATCTGTTTTCACCGAAAAAGCTTTCAGTCGATCGTTTGCAACAGTTTGGCACCATTTCTAAGTGAATTGCAGAACATCAGATTTTTGCTGAAATTGTGACCGCGCGGCTTAGGGATTTTTTCAAAAAAAGGTGTTCAAGCATCTATGGCGAATTCTGTTTACCATGATAAAAACCCATCTGTTTTCACCGAAAAAACTTTCAGTCGATCGTTTGCAACAGTTTGGCACCATTTCTGAGTGAATTGCAGAACGTCAGATTTTTGCTGAAATTGTGACCGCGCGGCTTAGGGATTTTTTCAAAAAAAGGTGTTCAGACGTCGAGGGCTAATTCTGTTTCCCATGATAAAAACCCATCTGTTTCCACCGAAAAAGCTTTCAGGGGTTCGTTTGCACATGTTTGGTCCCATTTCTGAGTGAATTGCAGAACGTCAGATTTTTGCTGAAATTGTGACCGCGCGGCTTAGGGATTTTTTCAAAAAAAGGTGTTCAGACATCTAGGGCGAATTCTTTTTACCATGATAAAAACCCATCTGTTTCCACCGAAAAAGTTTTCAGGGGATGGTTTGCAACAGTTTGGCACCATTTCTGAGTGAATTGCAGAACGTCAGATTTTTGCTGAAATTGTGACCGCGCGGCTTAAGGATTTTTTCAAAAAAAGGTGTTCAGACGTTGAGGGCTAATTCTGTTTACCATGATAAAAACCCATCTGTTTCCACCGAAAAAGCTTTCAGGGGATCGTTTGCACATGTTTGGTCCCATTTCTGAGTGAATTGCAGAACGTCAGATTTTTGCTGAAATTGTGACCGCGCGGCTTAGGGATTTTTTCAAAAAAAGGTGTTTAGACATCGAGGGCTTATACTGTTTCCCATGATAAAAACCCATCTGTTTTCACCGAAAAAGCTTTCAGGGGCTCGTTTGCAACAGTTTGGCAGCATTTCTGAGTGAATTGCAGAACGTCAGATTTTTGCTGAAATTGTGACCGCGCGGCTTAGGGATTTTTTCAAAAAAAGTTGCTCAGACGTCGAGGGCTAATTCTGTTTCCCATGATAAAAACCCATCTGTTTCCACCGAAAAAGCTTTCAGGGGATCGTTTGCACATGTTTGGCACCATTTCTGAGTGAATTGCAGAACGTCAGATTTTTGCTGAAATTGTGACCGCGCGGCTTAGGGATTTTTTCAAAAAAAAGGTGTTCAGACATCTAGGGCTAATTCTGTTTACCATGATAAAAACCCATCTGTTTCCACCGAAAAAGCTTTTAGGGGATCGTTTGCAACAGTTTGGCACCATTTCTGAGTGAATTGCAGAACGTCAGATTTTTGCGGAAATTGTGACCGCGCGGCTTAGGGATTTTTTCAAAAAAAGATGCTCAGACGTCGAGGGCTAATTCTGTTTCCCATGATAAAAACCCATCTGTTTTCACCGAAAAAGCTTTCAGTCGATCGTTTGCAACAGTTTGGCACCATTTCTAAGTGAATTGCAGAACATCAGATTTTTGCTGAAATTGTGACCGCGCGGCTTAGGGATTTTTTCAAAAAAAGGTGTTCAAGCATCTATGGCGAATTCTGTTTACCATGATAAAAACCCATCTGTTTTCACCGAAAAAACTTTCAGTCGATCGTTTGCAACAGTTTGGCACCATTTCTGAGTGAATTGCAGAACGTCAGATTTTTGCTGAAATTGTGACCGCGCGGCTTAGGGATTTTTTCAAAAAAAGGTGTTCAGACGTCGAGGGCTAATTCTGTTTCCCATGATAAAAACCCATCTGTTTCCACCGAAAAAGTTTTCAGGGGATGGTTTGCAACAGTTTGGCACCATTTCTGAGTGAATTGCAGAACGTCAGATTTTTGCTGAAATTGTGACCGCGCGGCTTAAGGATTTTTTCAAAAAAAGGTGTTCAGACGTTGAGGGCTAATTCTGTTTACCATGATAAAAACCCATCTGTTTCCACCGAAAAAGCTTTCAGGGGATCGTTTGCACATGTTTGGTCCCATTTCTGAGTGAATTGCAGAACGTCAGATTTTTGCTGAAATTGTGACCGCGCGGCTTAGGGATTTTTTCAAAAAAAGGTGTTTAGACATCGAGGGCTTATACTGTTTCCCATGATAAAAACCCATCTGTTTTCACCGAAAAAGCTTTCAGGGGCTCGTTTGCAACAGTTTGGCAGCATTTCTGAGTGAATTGCAGAACGTCAGATTTTTGCTGAAATTGTGACCGCGCGGCTTAGGGATTTTTTCAAAAAAAGTTGCTCAGACGTCGAGGGCTAATTCTGTTTCCCATGATAAAAACCCATCTGTTTCCACCGAAAAAGCTTTCAGGGGATCGTTTGCACATGTTTGGCACCATTTCTGAGTGAATTGCAGAACGTCAGATTTTTGCTGAAATTGTGACCGCGCGGCTTAGGGATTTTTTCAAAAAAAAGGTGTTCAGACATCTAGGGCTAATTCTGTTTACCATGATAAAAACCCATCTGTTTCCACCGAAAAAGCTTTTAGGGGATCGTTTGCAACAGTTTGGCACCATTTCTGAGTGAATTGCAGAACGTCAGATTTTTGCGGAAATTGTGACCGCGCGGCTTAGGGATTTTTTCAAAAAAAGATGCTCAGACGTCGAGGGCTAATTCTGTTTCCCATGATAAAAACCCATCTGTTTTCACCGAAAAAGCTTTCAGTCGATCGTTTGCAACAGTTTGGCACCATTTCTAAGTGAATTGCAGAACATCAGATTTTTGCTGAAATTGTGACCGCGCGGCTTAGGGATTTTTTCAAAAAAAGGTGTTCAAGCATCTATGGCGAATTCTGTTTACCATGATAAAAACCCATCTGTTTTCACCGAAAAAACTTTCAGTCGATCGTTTGCAACAGTTTGGCACCATTTCTGAGTGAATTGCAGAACGTCAGATTTTTGCTGAAATTGTGACCGCGCGGCTTAGGGATTTTTTCAAAAAAAGGTGTTCAGACGTCGAGGGCTAATTCTGTTTCCCATGATAAAAACCCATCTGTTTCCACCGAAAAAGCTTTCAGGGGTTCGTTTGCACATGTTTGGTCCCATTTCTGAGTGAATTGCAGAACGTCAGATTTTTGCTGAAATTGTGACCGCGCGGCTTAGGGATTTTTTCAAAAAAAGGTGTTCAGACATCTAGGGCGAATTCTTTTTACCATGATAAAAACCCATCTGTTTTCACCGAAAAAGCTTTCAGGGGATCGTTTGCAACAGTTTGGCACCATTTCAGAGTGAATTGCAGAACGTCAGATTTTTGCGGAAATTGTGACCGCGCGGCTTAGGGATTTTTTCAAAAAAAGTTGTTCAGATGTCAAGGGCTAATTCTGTTTCCCATGATAAAATCACATCTGTTTCCACCGAGAAAGCTTTCAGTCGATCGTTTGCAACAGTTTGGCACCATTTCTGAGTGAATTGTAGAACGTCAGATTTTTGCTGAAATTGTGACCGTGCGGCTTAGGGATTTTTTCAAAAAAAGTTGCTCAGACGTCGAGGGCTAATTCTGTTTCCCATGATAAAAACCCATCTGTTTTCACCGAAAAAGCTTTCAGGGGATCGTTTGCAACAGTTTGGCACCATTTCTAAGTGAATTGCAGAACATCAGATTTTTGCTGAAATTGTGACCGCGCGGCTTAGGGATTTTTTCAAAAAAAGGTGTTCAAGCATCTATGGCGAATACTGTTTACCATGATAAAAAGCCATCTGTTTTCACCGAAAAAACTGTCAGTCGATCGTTTGCAACAGTTTGGCACCATTTCTGAGTGAATTGCAGAACGTCAGATTTTTGCTGAAATTGTGACCGCGCGGCTTAGGGATTTATTCAAAAAAAGGTGTTCAGAAATCTAGGGCGAATTCTTTTTACCATGATAAAAACCCATCTGTTTTCACCGAAAAAGCTTTCAGGGGATCGTTTGCAACAGTTTGGCACCATTTCAGAGTGAATTGGAGAACGTCAGATTTTTGCTGAAATTGTGACCGCGCGGCTTAGGGATTTTTTCAAAAAAAGGTGTACAGACATCTCGGGCGAATTCTTTTTACCATGATAAAAACCCATCTGTTTTCACCGAAAAAGCTTTCAGGGGATCGTTTGCAACAGTTTGGCACCATTTCTGAGTGAATTGCAGAACGTCAGATTTTTGCTGAAATTGTGACCGCGCGGCTTAGGGATTTTTTCAAAAAAAGGTGCTCAGACATCGAGGGCTAATTCTGTTTACCATGATAAAAACCCATCTGTTTCCACCGAAAAAGCTTTCAGGGGATCGTTTGCACATGTTTGGTCCCATTTCTGAGTGAATTGCAGAACGTCAGATTTTTGCTGAAATTGTGACCGCGCGGCTTAGGGATTTTTTCAAAAAAAGGTATTCAGACATCTAGGGCGAATTTTGTTTACCATGATAAAAACCCATCTGTTTTCACTGAAAAAGCTTTCAGGGGATCGTTTGCAACAGTTTGGCACCATTTCAGAGTGAATTGCAGAACGTCAGATTTTTGCGGAAATTGTGACCGCGCGGCTTAGGGATTTTTTCAAAAAAAGTTGTTCAAATGTCAAGGGCTAATTCTGTTTCCCATGATAAAATCACATCTGTTTCCACCGAAAAAGCTTTCAGGGGATCGTTTGCACATGTTTGGTCCCATTTCTGAGTGAATTGCAGAACGTCAGATTTTTGCTGAAATTGTGACCGCGCGGCTTAGGGATTTTTTCAAAAAAAGGTGTTCAGACATCGAGGGCTAATTCTGTTTCCCATGATAAAAACCCATCTGTTTTCACCGAAAAAGCTTTCAGGGGCTCGTTTGCAACAGTTTGGCACGATTTCTGAGTGAATTGCAGAACGTCAGATTTTTGCTGAAATTGTGACCGCGCGGCTTAGGGATTTTTTCAAAAAAAGGTGTTCAGACATCGAGGGCTTATTCTGTTTCCCATGATAAAAACCCATCTGTTTTCACTGAAAAAGCTTTCAGGGGCTCGTTTGCAACAGTTTGGCACCATTTCTGAGTGAATTGCAGAACGTCAGATTTTTGCGGAAATTGTGACCGCGCGGCTTAGGGATTTTTTCAAAAAAAGTTGTTCAGATGTCAAGGGCTAATTCTGTTTCCCATGATAAAATCACATCTGTTTCCACCGAAAAAGCTTTCAGTCGATCGTTTGCAACAGTTTGGCACCATTTCTGAGTGAATTGGAGAACGTCAGATTTTTGCTGAAATTGTGACCGCGCGGCTTAGGGATTTCTTCAAAAAAAGGTGTTCAGACATCGAGGGCTAATTCTGTTTCCCATGATAAAAACCCATCTGTTTCCACCGAAAAAGTTTTCAGGGGATGGTTTGCAACAGTTTGGCACCATTTCTGAGTGAATTGCAGAACGTCAGATTTTTGCTGAAATTGTGACCGCGCGGCTTAAGGATTTTTTCAAAAAAAGGTGTTCAGACGTTGAGGGCTAATTCTGTTTACCATGATAAAAACCCATCTGTTTCCACCGAAAAAGCTTTCAGGGGATCGTTTGCACATGTTTGGTCCCATTTCTGAGTGAATTGCAGAACGTCAGATTTTTGCTGAAATTGTGACCGCGCGGCTTAGGGATTTTTTCAAAAAAAGGTGTTTAGACATCGAGGGCTTATACTGTTTCCCATGATAAAAACCCATCTGTTTTCACCGAAAAAGCTTTCAGGGGCTCGTTTGCAACAGTTTGGCAGCATTTCTGAGTGAATTGCAGAACGTCAGATTTTTGCTGAAATTGTGACCGCGCGGCTTAGGGATTTTTTCAAAAAAAGTTGCTCAGACGTCGAGGGCTAATTCTGTTTCCCATGATAAAAACCCATCTGTTTCCACCGAAAAAGCTTTCAGGGGATCGTTTGCACATGTTTGGCACCATTTCTGAGTGAATTGCAGAACGTCAGATTTTTGCTGAAATTGTGACCGCGCGGCTTAGGGATTTTTTCAAAAAAAAGGTGTTCAGACATCTAGGGCTAATTCTGTTTACCATGATAAAAACCCATCTGTTTCCACCGAAAAAGCTTTTAGGGGATCGTTTGCAACAGTTTGGCACCATTTCTGAGTGAATTGCAGAACGTCAGATTTTTGCGGAAATTGTGACCGCGCGGCTTAGGGATTTTTTCAAAAAAAGATGCTCAGACGTCGAGGGCTAATTCTGTTTCCCATGATAAAAACCCATCTGTTTTCACCGAAAAAGCTTTCAGTCGATCGTTTGCAACAGTTTGGCACCATTTCTAAGTGAATTGCAGAACATCAGATTTTTGCTGAAATTGTGACCGCGCGGCTTAGGGATTTTTTCAAAAAAAGGTGTTCAAGCATCTATGGCGAATTCTGTTTACCATGATAAAAACCCATCTGTTTTCACCGAAAAAACTTTCAGTCGATCGTTTGCAACAGTTTGGCACCATTTCTGAGTGAATTGCAGAACGTCAGATTTTTGCTGAAATTGTGACCGCGCGGCTTAGGGATTTTTTCAAAAAAAGGTGTTCAGACGTCGAGGGCTAATTCTGTTTCCCATGATAAAAACCCATCTGTTTCCACCGAAAAAGCTTTCAGGGGTTCGTTTGCACATGTTTGGTCCCATTTCTGAGTGAATTGCAGAACGTCAGATTTTTGCTGAAATTGTGACCGCGCGGCTTAGGGATTTTTTCAAAAAAAGGTGTTCAGACATCTAGGGCGAATTCTTTTTACCATGATAAAAACCCATCTGTTTTCACCGAAAAAGCTTTCAGGGGATCGTTTGCAACAGTTTGGCACCATTTCAGAGTGAATTGCAGAACGTCAGATTTTTGCGGAAATTGTGACCGCGCGGCTTAGGGATTTTTTCAAAAAAAGTTGTTCAGATGTCAAGGGCTAATTCTGTTTCCCATGATAAAATCACATCTGTTTCCACCGAGAAAGCTTTCAGTCGATCGTTTGCAACAGTTTGGCACCATTTCTGAGTGAATTGTAGAACGTCAGATTTTTGCTGAAATTGTGACCGTGCGGCTTAGGGATTTTTTCAAAAAAAGTTGCTCAGACGTCGAGGGCTAATTCTGTTTCCCATGATAAAAACCCATCTGTTTTCACCGAAAAAGCTTTCAGGGGATCGTTTGCAACAGTTTGGCACCATTTCTAAGTGAATTGCAGAACATCAGATTTTTGCTGAAATTGTGACCGCGCGGCTTAGGGATTTTTTCAAAAAAAGGTGTTCAAGCATCTATGGCGAATACTGTTTACCATGATAAAAAGCCATCTGTTTTCACCGAAAAAACTGTCAGTCGATCGTTTGCAACAGTTTGGCACCATTTCTGAGTGAATTGCAGAACGTCAGATTTTTGCTGAAATTGTGACCGCGCGGCTTAGGGATTTATTCAAAAAAAGGTGTTCAGAAATCTAGGGCGAATTCTTTTTACCATGATAAAAACCCATCTGTTTTCACCGAAAAAGCTTTCAGGGGATCGTTTGCAACAGTTTGGCACCATTTCAGAGTGAATTGGAGAACGTCAGATTTTTGCTGAAATTGTGACCGCGCGGCTTAGGGATTTTTTCAAAAAAAGGTGTACAGACATCTCGGGCGAATTCTTTTTACCATGATAAAAACCCATCTGTTTTCACCGAAAAAGCTTTCAGGGGATCGTTTGCAACAGTTTGGCACCATTTCTGAGTGAATTGCAGAACGTCAGATTTTTGCGGAAATTGTGACCGCGCGGCTTAGGGATTTTTTCAAAAAAAGTTGTTCAGATGTCAAGGGCTAATTCTGTTTCCCATGATAAAATCACATCTGTTTCCACCGAAAAAGCTTTCAGTCGATCGTTTGCAACAGTTTGGCACCATTTCTGAGTGAATTGCAGAACGTCAGATTTTTGCTGAAATTGTGACCGCGCGGCTTAGGGATTTTTTCAAAAAAAGGTGCTCAGACATCGAGGGCTAATTCTGTTTACCATGATAAAAACCCATCTGTTTCCACCGAAAAAGCTTTCAGGGGATCGTTTGCACATGTTTGGTCCCATTTCTGAGTGAATTGCAGAACGTCAGATTTTTGCTGAAATTGTGACCGCGCGGCTTAGGGATTTTTTCAAAAAAAGGTATTCAGACATCTAGGGCGAATTTTGTTTACCATGATAAAAACCCATCTGTTTTCACTGAAAAAGCTTTCAGGGGATCGTTTGCAACAGTTTGGCACCATTTCAGAGTGAATTGCAGAACGTCAGATTTTTGCGGAAATTGTGACCGCGCGGCTTAGGGATTTTTTCAAAAAAAGTTGTTCAAATGTCAAGGGCTAATTCTGTTTCCCATGATAAAATCACATCTGTTTCCACCGAAAAAGCTTTCAGGGGATCGTTTGCACATGTTTGGTCCCATTTCTGAGTGAATTGCAGAACGTCAGATTTTTGCTGAAATTGTGACCGCGCGGCTTAGGGATTTTTTCAAAAAAAGGTGTTCAGACATCGAGGGCTAATTCTGTTTCCCATGATAAAAACCCATCTGTTTTCACCGAAAAAGCTTTCAGGGGCTCGTTTGCAACAGTTTGGCACGATTTCTGAGTGAATTGCAGAACGTCAGATTTTTGCTGAAATTGTGACCGCGCGGCTTAGGGATTTTTTCAAAAAAAGGTGTTCAGACATCGAGGGCTTATTCTGTTTCCCATGATAAAAACCCATCTGTTTTCACTGAAAAAGCTTTCAGGGGCTCGTTTGCAACAGTTTGGCACCATTTCTGAGTGAATTGCAGAACGTCAGATTTTTGCGGAAATTGTGACCGCGCGGCTTAGGGATTTTTTCAAAAAAAGTTGTTCAGATGTCAAGGGCTAATTCTGTTTCCCATGATAAAATCACATCTGTTTCCACCGAAAAAGCTTTCAGTCGATCGTTTGCAACAGTTTGGCACCATTTCTGAGTGAATTGGAGAACGTCAGATTTTTGCTGAAATTGTGACCGCGCGGCTTAGGGATTTCTTCAAAAAAAGGTGTTCAGACATCGAGGGCTAATTCTGTTTCCCATGATAAAAACCCATCTGTTTCCACCGAAAAAGTTTTCAGGGGATGGTTTGCAACAGTTTGGCACCATTTCTGAGTGAATTGCAGAACGTCAGATTTTTGCTGAAATTGTGACCGCGCGGCTTAAGGATTTTTTCAAAAAAAGGTGTTCAGACGTTGAGGGCTAATTCTGTTTACCATGATAAAAACCCATCTGTTTCCACCGAAAAAGCTTTCAGGGGATCGTTTGCACATGTTTGGTCCCATTTCTGAGTGAATTGCAGAACGTCAGATTTTTGCTGAAATTGTGACCGCGCGGCTTAGGGATTTTTTCAAAAAAAGGTGTTTAGACATCGAGGGCTTATACTGTTTCCCATGATAAAAACCCATCTGTTTTCACCGAAAAAGCTTTCAGGGGCTCGTTTGCAACAGTTTGGCAGCATTTCTGAGTGAATTGCAGAACGTCAGATTTTTGCTGAAATTGTGACCGCGCGGCTTAGGGATTTTTTCAAAAAAAGTTGCTCAGACGTCGAGGGCTAATTCTGTTTCCCATGATAAAAACCCATCTGTTTCCACCGAAAAAGCTTTCAGGGGATCGTTTGCACATGTTTGGCACCATTTCTGAGTGAATTGCAGAACGTCAGATTTTTGCTGAAATTGTGACCGCGCGGCTTAGGGATTTTTTCAAAAAAAAGGTGTTCAGACATCTAGGGCTAATTCTGTTTACCATGATAAAAACCCATCTGTTTCCACCGAAAAAGCTTTTAGGGGATCGTTTGCAACAGTTTGGCACCATTTCTGAGTGAATTGCAGAACGTCAGATTTTTGCGGAAATTGTGACCGCGCGGCTTAGGGATTTTTTCAAAAAAAGATGCTCAGACGTCGAGGGCTAATTCTGTTTCCCATGATAAAAACCCATCTGTTTTCACCGAAAAAGCTTTCAGTCGATCGTTTGCAACAGTTTGGCACCATTTCTAAGTGAATTGCAGAACATCAGATTTTTGCTGAAATTGTGACCGCGCGGCTTAGGGATTTTTTCAAAAAAAGGTGTTCAAGCATCTATGGCGAATTCTGTTTACCATGATAAAAACCCATCTGTTTTCACCGAAAAAACTTTCAGTCGATCGTTTGCAACAGTTTGGCACCATTTCTGAGTGAATTGCAGAACGTCAGATTTTTGCTGAAATTGTGACCGCGCGGCTTAGGGATTTTTTCAAAAAAAGGTGTTCAGACGTCGAGGGCTAATTCTGTTTCCCATGATAAAAACCCATCTGTTTCCACCGAAAAAGCTTTCAGGGGATCGTTTGCACATGTTTGGTCCCATTTCTGAGTGAATTGCAGAACGTCAGATTTTTGCTGAAATTGTGACCGCGCGGCTTAGGGATTTTTTCAAAAAAAGGTGTTCAGACATCTAGGGCGAATTCTTTTTACCATGATAAAAACCCATCTGTTTTCACCGAAAAAGCTTTCAGGGGATCGTTTGCAACAGTTTGGCACCATTTCAGAGTGAATTGCAGAACGTCAGATTTTTGCGGAAATTGTGACCGCGCGGCTTAGGGATTTTTTCAAAAAAAGTTGTTCAGATGTCAAGGGCTAATTCTGTTTCCCATGATAAAATCACATCTGTTTCCACCGAGAAAGCTTTCAGTCGATCGTTTGCAACAGTTTGGCACCATTTCTGAGTGAATTGTAGAACGTCAGATTTTTGCTGAAATTGTGACCGTGCGGCTTAGGGATTTTTTCAAAAAAAGTTGCTCAGACGTCGAGGGCTAATTCTGTTTCCCATGATAAAAACCCATCTGTTTTCACCGAAAAAGCTTTCAGGGGATCGTTTGCAACAGTTTGGCACCATTTCTAAGTGAATTGCAGAACATCAGATTTTTGCTGAAATTGTGACCGCGCGGCTTAGGGATTTTTTCAAAAAAAGGTGTTCAAGCATCTATGGCGAATACTGTTTACCATGATAAAAAGCCATCTGTTTTCACCGAAAAAACTGTCAGTCGATCGTTTGCAACAGTTTGGCACCATTTCTGAGTGAATTGCAGAACGTCAGATTTTTGCTGAAATTGTGACCGCGCGGCTTAGGGATTTATTCAAAAAAAGGTGTTCAGAAATCTAGGGCGAATTCTTTTTACCATGATAAAAACCCATCTGTTTTCACCGAAAAAGCTTTCAGGGGATCGTTTGCAACAGTTTGGCACCATTTCAGAGTGAATTGGAGAACGTCAGATTTTTGCTGAAATTGTGACCGCGCGGCTTAGGGATTTTTTCAAAAAAAGGTGTACAGACATCTCGGGCGAATTCTTTTTACCATGATAAAAACCCATCTGTTTTCACCGAAAAAGCTTTCAGGGGATCGTTTGCAACAGTTTGGCACCATTTCTGAGTGAATTGCAGAACGTCAGATTTTTGCGGAAATTGTGACCGCGCGGCTTAGGGATTTTTTCAAAAAAAGTTGTTCAGATGTCAAGGGCTAATTCTGTTTCCCATGATAAAATCACATCTGTTTCCACCGAAAAAGCTTTCAGTCGATCGTTTGCAACAGTTTGGCACCATTTCTGAGTGAATTGCAGAACGTCAGATTTTTGCGGAAATTGTGACCGCGCGGCTTAGGGATTTTTTCAAAAAAAGGTGCTCAGACATCGAGGGCTAATTCTGTTTACCATGATAAAAACCCATCTGTTTCCACCGAAAAAGCTTTCAGTCGATCGTTTGCAACAGTTTGGCACCATTTCTGAGTGAATTGCAGAACGTCAGATTTTTGCGGAAATTGTGACCGCGCGGCTTAGGGATTTTTTCAAAAAAAGGTGCTCAGACATCGAGGGCTAATTCTGTTTACCATGATAAAAACCCATCTGTTTCCACCGAAAAAGCTTTCAGGGGATCGTTTGCACATGTTTGGTCCCATTTCTGAGTGAATTGCAGAACGTCAGATTTTTGCGGAAATTGTGACCGCGCGGCTTAGGGATTTTTTCAAAAAAAGTTGTTCAGATGTCAAGGGCTAATTCTGTTTCCCATGATAAAATCACATCTGTTTCCACCGAAAAAGCTTTCAGTCGATCGTTTGCAACAGTTTGGCACCATTTCGGAGTGAATTGCAGAACGTCAGATTTTTGCTGAAATTCTGACCGCGCGGCTTAGGGATTTTTTCAAAAAAAGGTGTTCAGACATCGAGGGCTAATTCTGTTTACCATGATAAAAACCCATCTGTTTCCACCGAAAAAGCTTTCAGGGGATCGTTTGCACATGTTTGGTCCCATTTCTGAGTGAATTGCAGAACGTCAGATTTTTGCTGAAATTGTGACCGCGCGGCTTAGGGATTTTTTCAAAAAAAGGTGTTCAGACATCTAGGGCGAATTCTTTTTACCATGATAAAAACCCATCTGTTTTCACTGAAAAAGCTTTCAGGGGATCGTTTGCAACAGTTTGGCACCATTTCAGAGTGAATTGCAGAACGTCAGATTTTTGAGGAAATTGTGACCGCACGGCTTAGGGATTTTTTCAAAAAAAGTTGTTCAAATGTCAAGGGCTAATTCTGTTTCCCATGATAAAATCACATCTGTTTCCACCGAAAAAGCTTTCAGTCGATCGTTTGCAACAGTTTGGCACGATTTCTGAGTGAATTGCAGAACGTCAGATTTTTGCTGAAATTGTGACCGTGCGGCTTAGGGATTTTTTCAAAAAAAGGTCTTCAGACATCGAGGGCTAATTCTGTTTCCCATGATAAAAACCCATCTGTTTTCACCGAAAAAGCTTTCAGGGGCTCGTTTGCAACAGTTTGGCACGATTTCTGAGTGAATTGCAGAACGTCAGATTTTTGCTGAAATTGTGACCGCGCGGCTTAGGGATTTTTTCAAAAAAAGGTGTTCAGACATCGAGGGCTTATTCTGTTTCCCATGATAAAAACCCATCTGTTTTCACTGAAAAAGCTTTCAGGGGCTCGTTTGCAACAGTTTGGCACCATTTCTGAGTGAATTGCAGAACGTCAGATTTTTGCGGAAATTGTGACCGCGCGGCTTAGGGATTTTTTCAAAAAAAGTTGTTCAGATGTCAAGGGCTAATTCTGTTTCCCATGATAAAATCACATCTGTTTCCACCGAAAAAGCTTTCAGTCGATCGTTTGCAACAGTTTGGCACCATTTCTGAGTGAATTGCAGAACGTCAGATTTTTGCTGAAATTGTGACCGCGCGGCTTAGGGATTTCTTCAAAAAAAGGTGTTCAGACATCGAGGGCTAATTCTGTTTCCCATGATAAAAACCCATCTGTTTCCACCGAAAAAGTTTTCAGGGGATGGTTTGCAACAGTTTGGCACCATTTCTGAGTGAATTGCAGAACGTCAGATTTTTGCTGAAATTGTGACCGCGCGGCTTAGGGATTTTTTCAAAAAAAGGTGTTCAGACGTTGAGGGCTAATTCTGTTTACCATGATAAAAACCCATCTGTTTCCACCGAAAAAGCTTTCAGGGGATCGTTTGCACATGTTTGGTCCCATTTCTGAGTGAATTGCAGAACGTCAGATTTTTGCTGAAATTGTGACCGCGCGGCTTAGGGATTTTTTCAAAAAATGTTTTCCAGACATCGAGGGCTTATTCTGTTTCCCATGATAAAAACCCATCTGCTTTCACCGAAAAAGCTTTCAGGGGCTCGTTTGCAACAGTTTGGCACCATTTCTGAGTGAATTGCAGAACGTCAGATTTTTGCTGAAATTGTGACCGCGCGGCTTAGGGATTTTTTCAAAAAAAGGTGTTCAGACATCGAGGGCTTATACTGTTTCCCATGATAAAAACCCATCTGTTTTCACCGAAAAAGCTTTCAGGGGCTCGTTTGCAACAGTTTGGCAGCATTTCTGAGTGAATTGCAGAACGTCAGATTTTTGCTGAAATTGTGACCGCGCGGCTTAGGGATTTTTTCAAAAAAAGTTGCTCAGACGTCGAGGGCTAATTCTGTTTCCCATGATAAAAACCCATCTGTTTCCACCGAAAAAGCTTTCAGGGGATCGTTTGCACATGTTTGGCACCATTTCTGAGTGAATTGCAGAACGTCAGATTTTTGCTGAAATTGTGACCGCGCGGCTTAGGGATTTTTTCAAAAAAAGGTCTTCAGACATCGAGGGCGAATTCTTTTTACCATGATAAAAACCCATCTGTTTTCACCGAAAAAGCTTTCAGGGGATCGTTTGCAACAGTTTGGCACCATTTCAGAGTGAATTGGAGAACGTCATATTTTTGCTGAAATTGTGACCGCGCGGCTTAGGGATTTTTTCAAAAAAAGGTGTTCAGACATCTCAGGCGAATTCTTTTTACCATGATAAAAACCCATCTGTTTTCACCGAAAAAGCTTTCAGGGGATCGTTTGCAACAGTTTGGCACCATTTCTGAGTGAATTGCAGAACGTCAGATTTTTGCGGAAATTGTGACCGCGCGGCTTAGGGATTTTTTCAAAAAAAGTTGTTCAGATGTCAAGGGCTAATTCTGTTTCCCATGATAAAATCACATCTGTTTCCACCGAAAAAGCTTTCAGTCGATCGTTTGCAACAGTTTGGCACCATTTCTGAGTGAATTGCAGAACGTCAGATTTTTGCGGAAATTGTGACCGCGCGGCTTAGGGATTTTTTCAAAAAAAGGTGTTCAGACATCTAGGGCGAATTCTTTTTACCATGATAAAAACCCATCTGTTTTCACCGAAAAAGCTTTCAGGGGATCGTTTGCAACAGTTTGGCACCATTTCAGAGTGAATTGCAGAACGTCAGATTTTTGCGGAAATTGTGACCGCGCGGCTTAGGGATTTTTTCAAAAAAAGTTGTTCAGATGTCAAGGGCTAATTCTGTTTCCCATGATAAAATCACATCTGTTTCCACCGAAAAAGCTTTCAGTCGATCGTTTGCAACAGTTTGGCACCATTTCTGAGTGAATTGCAGAACGTCAGATTTTTGCTGAAATTCTGACCGCGCGGCTTAGGGATTTTTTCAAAAAAAGGTGTTCAGACATCGAGGGCTAATTCTGTTTACCATGATAAAAACCCATCTGTTTCCACCGAAAAAGCTTTCAGGGGATCGTTTGCACATGTTTGGTCCCATTTCTGAGTGAATTGCAGAACGTCAGATTTTTGCGGAAATTGTGACCGCGCGGCTTAGGGATTTTTTCAAAAAAAGTTGTTCAAATGTCAAGGGCTAATTCTGTTTCCCATGATAAAATCACATCTGTTTCCACCGAAAAAGCTTTCAGTCGATCGTTTGCAACAGTTTGGCACCATTTCTGAGTGAATTGCAGAACGTCAGATTTTTGCTGAAATTGTGACCGTGCGGCTTAGGGATTTTTTCAAAAAAAGGTCTTCAGACATCGAGGGCTAATTCTGTTTCCCATGATAAAAACCCATCTGTTTTCACCGAAAAAGCTTTCAGGGGCTCGTTTGCAACAGTTTGGCACGATTTCTGAGTGAATTGCAGAACGTCAGATTTTTGCTGAAATTGTGACCGCGCGGCTTAGGGATTTTTTCAAAAAAAGGTGTTCAGACATCGAGGGCTTATTCTGTTTCCCATGATAAAAACCCATCTGTTTTCACTGAAAAAGCTTTCAGGGGCTCGTTTGCAACAGTTTGGCACCATTTCTGAGTGAATTGCAGAACGTCAGATTTTTGCGGAAATTGTGACCGCGCGGCTTAGGGATTTTTTCAAAAAAAGTCGTTCAGATGTCAAGGGCTAATTCTGTTTCCCATGATAAAATCACATCTGTTTCCACCGAAAAAGCTTTCAGTCGATCGTTTGCAACAGTTTGGCACCATTTCTGAGTGAATTGCAGAACGTCAGATTTTTGCTGAAATTGTGACCGTGCGGCTTAGGGATTTTTTCAAAAAAAGGTCTTCAGACATCGAGGGCTAATTCTGTTTCCCATGATAAAAACCCATCTGTTTTCACCGAAAAAGCTTTCAGGGGCTCGTTTGCAACAGTTTGGCACGATTTCTGAGTGAATTGCAGAACGTCAGATTTTTGCTGAAATTGTGACCGCGCGGCTTAGGGATTTTTTCAAAAAAAGGTGTTCAGACATCGAGGGCTTATTCTGTTTCCCATGATAAAAACCCATCTGTTTTCACTGAAAAAGCTTTCAGGGGCTCGTTTGCAACAGTTTGGCACCATTTCTGAGTGAATTGCAGAACGTCAGATTTTTGCGGAAATTGTGACCGCGCGGCTTAGGGATTTTTTCAAAAAACGTCGTTCAGATGTCAAGGGCTAATTCTGTTTCCCATGATAAAATCACATCTGTTTCCACCGAAAAAGCTTTCAGTCGATCGTTTGCAACAGTTTGGCACCATTTCTGAGTGAATTGCAGAACGTCAGATTTTTGCTGAAATTGTGACCGCGCGGCTTAGGGATTTCTTCAAAAAAAGGTGTTCAGACATCGAGGGCTAATTCTGTTTCCCATGATAAAAACCCATCTGTTTCCACCGAAAAAGTTTTCAGGGGATGGTTTGCAACAGTTTGGCACCATTTCTGAGTGAATTGCAGAACGTCAGATTTTTGCTGAAATTGTGACCGCGCGGCTTAGGGATTTTTTCAAAAAAAGGTGTTCAGACGTTGAGGGCTAATTCTGTTTACCATGATAAAAACCCATCTGTTTCCACCGAAAAAGCTTTCAGGGGATCGTTTGCACATGTTTGGTCCCATTTCTGAGTGAATTGCAGAACGTCAGATTTTTGCTGAAATTGTGACCGCGCGGCTTAGGGATTTTTTCAAAAAAAGGTGTTCAGATATCTAGGGCGAATTCTTTTTACCATGATAAAAACCCATCTGTTTTCACCGAAAAAGCTTTCAGGGGATCGTTTGCAACAGTTTGGCACCATTTCAGAATGAATTGGAGAACGTCAGATTTTTGCTGAAATTGTGACCGCGCGGCTTAGGGATTTTTTCAAAAAAAGGTGTTCAGACATCTCGGGCAAATTCTTTTTACCATGATAAAAACCCATCTGTTTTCACCGAAAAAGCTTTCAGGGGATCGTTTGCAACAGTTTGGCACCATTTCTGAGTGAATTGCAGAACGTCAGATTTTTGCGGAAATTGTGACCGCGCGGCTTAGGGATTTTTTCAAAAAAAGTTGTTCAGATGTCAAGGGCTAATTCTGTTTCCCATGATAAAATCACATCTGTTTCCACCGAAAAAGCTTTCAGTCGATCGTTTGCAACAGTTTGGCACCATTTCTGAGTGAATTGCAGAACGTCAGATTTTTGCGGAAATTGTGACCGCGCGGCTTAGGGATTTTTTCAAAAAAAGGTGCTCAGACATCGAGGGCTAATTTTGTTTCCCATGATAAAAACCCATCTGTTTCCACCGAAAAAGTTTTCAGGGGATCGTTTGCAACAGTTTGGCACCATTTCTGAGTGAATTGCAGAACGTCAGATTTTTGCTGAAATTGTGACCGCGCGGCTTAGGGATTTTTTCAAAAAAAGGTGTTCAGACGTTGAGGGCTAATTCTGTTTACCATGATAAAAACCCATCTGTTTCCACCGAAAAAGCTTTCAGGGGATCGTTTGCACATGTTTGGTCCCATTTCTGAGTGAATTGCAGAACGTCAGATTTTTGCTGAAATTGTGACCGCGCGGCTTAGGGATTTTTTCAAAAAAAGGTGTTCAGACATCTAGGGCGAATTCTTTTTACCATGATAAAAACCCATCTGTTTTCACCGAAAAAGCTTTCAGGGGATCGTTTGCAACAGTTTGGCACCATTTCAGAGTGAATTGGAGAACGTCAGATTTTTGCTGAAATTGTGACCGCGCGGCTTAGGGATTTTTTCAAAAAAAGGTGTTCAGACATCTCGGGCGAATTCTTTTTGCCATGATAAAAACCCATCTGTTTTCACCGAAAAAGCTTTCAGGGGATCGTTTGCAACAGTTTGGCACCATTTCTGAGTGAATTGCAGAACGTCAGATTTTTGCGGAAATTGTGACCGCGCGGCTTAGGGATTTTTTCAAAAAAAGTTGTTCAGATGTCAAGGGCTAATTCTGTTTCCCATGATAAAATCACATCTGTTTCCACCGAAAAAGCTTTCAGTCGATCGTTTGCAACAGTTTGGCACCATTTCTGAGTGAATTGCAGAACGTCAGATTTTTGCGGAAATTGTGACCGCGCGGCTTAGGGATTTTTTCAAAAAAAGGTGCTCAGACATCGAGGGCTAATTTTGTTTCCCATGATAAAAACCCATCTGTTTCCACCGAAAAAGTTTTCAGGGGATCGTTTGCAACAGTTTGGCACCATTTCTGAGTGAATTGCAGAACGTCAGATTTTTGCTGAAATTGTGACCGCGCGGCTTAGGGATTTTTTCAAAAAAAGGTGTTCAGACGTTGAGGGCTAATTCTGTTTACCATGATAAAAACCCATCTGTTTCCACCGAAAAAGCTTTCAGGGGATCGTTTGCACATGTTTGGTCCCATTTCTGAGTGAATTGGAGAACGTCAGATTTTTGCTGAAATTGTGACCGCGCGGCTTAGGGATTTTTTCAAAAAAAGGTGTTCAGACATGTAGGGCGAATTCTTTTTACCATGATAAAAACCCATCTGTTTTCACCGAAAAAGCTTTCGGGGGATCGTTTGCAACAGTTTGGCACCATTTCAGAGTGAATTGCAGAACGTCAGATTTTTGCGGAAATTGTGACCGCGCGGCTTAGGGATTTTTTCAAAAAAAGTTGTTCAGATGTCAAGGGCTAATTCTGTTTCCCATGATAAAATCACATCTGTTTCCACCGAAAAAGCTTTCAGTCGATCGTTTGCAACAGTTTGGCACCATTTCTGAGTGAATTGCAGAACGTCAGATTTTTGCTGAAATTGTGACCGCGCGGCTTAGGGATTTTTTCAAAAAAAGTTGCTCAGACATCGAGGGCTAATTCTGTTTCCCATGATAAAAACCCATCTGTTTCCACCGAAAAAGTTTTCAGGGGATCGATTGCACATGTTTGGTACCATTTCTGAGTGAATTGCAGAACGTCAGATTTTTGCTGAAATTGTGACCGCGCAGCTTAGGGATTTTTTCAAAAAAAGGTGTTCAGACGTTGAGGGCTAATTCTGTTTACCATGATAAAAACCCATCTGTTTCCACCGAAAAAGCTTTCAGGGGATCGTTTGCACATGTTTGGTCCCATTTCTGAGTGAATTGCAGAACGTCAGATTTTTGCTGAAATTGTGACCGCGCGGGTTAGGGATTTTTTCAAAAAAAGGTGTTCAGACATCTAGGGCGAATTCTTTTTACCATGATAAAAACCCATCTGTTTTCACTGAAAAAGCTTTCAGGCGATCGTTTGCAACAGTTTGGCACCATTTCTGAGTGAATTGCAGAACGTCAGATTTTTGCGGAAATTGTGACCGCGCGGCTTAGGGATTTTTTCAAAAAAAGTTGTTCAGATGTCAAGGGCTAATTCTGTTTCCCATGATAAAATCACATCTGTTTCCACCGAAAAAGCTTTCAGTCGATCGTTTGCAACAGTTTGGCACCATTTCTGAGTGAATTGCAGAACGTCAGATTTTTGCGGAAATTGTGACCGCGCGGCTTAGGGATTTTTTCAAAAAAAGGTGCTCAGACATCGAGGGCTAATTTTGTTTCCCATGATAAAAACCCATCTGTTTCCACCGAAAAAGTTTTCAGGGGATCGTTTGCAACAGTTTGGCACCATTTCTGAGTGAATTGCAGAACGTCAGATTTTTGCTGAAATTGTGACCGCGCGGCTTAGGGATTTTTTCAAAAAAAGGTGTTCAGACGTTGAGGGCTAATTCTGTTTACCATGATAAAAACCCATCTGTTTCCACCGAAAAAGCTTTCAGGGGATCGTTTGCACATGTTTGGTCCCATTTCTGAGTGAATTGGAGAACGTCAGATTTTTGCTGAAATTGTGACCGCGCGGCTTAGGGATTTTTTCAAAAAAAGGTGTTCAGACATGTAGGGCGAATTCTTTTT
The DNA here is from genome assembly GCF_965153285.1 of Podarcis tiliguerta. NCBI lineage: Eukaryota > Metazoa > Chordata > Lepidosauria > Squamata > Lacertidae > Podarcis > Podarcis tiliguerta. The sequence continues at coordinate 9,989,093 of NC_139547.1, read as the reverse complement.
ACCATGATAAAGACCCATCTGTTTTCACCGAAAAAGCTTTCGGGGGATCGTTTGCAACAGTTTGGCACCATTTCAGAGTGAATTGCAGAACGTCAGATTTTTGGGGAAATTGTGACCGCGCGGCTTAGGGATTTTTTCAAAAAAAGTTGTTCAGATGTCAAGGGCTAATTCTGTTTCCCATGATAAAATCACATCTGTTTCCACCGAAAAAGCTTTCAGTCGATCGTTTGCAACAGTTTGGCACCATTTCTGAGTGAATTGCAGAACGTCAGATTTTTGCTGAAATTGTGACCGCGCGGCTTAGGGATTTTTTCAAAAAAAGGTGTTCAGACATCGAGGGCTAATTCTGTTTACCATGATAAAAACCCATCTGTTTCCACCGAAAAAGCTTTCAGGGGATCGTTTGCACATGTTTGGTCCCATTTCTGAGTGAATTGCAGAACGTCAGATTTTTACTGAAATTGTGACCGCGCGGCTTAGGGATTTTTTCAAAAAAAGGTGTTCAGACATCTAGGGCGAATTCTTTTTACCATGATAAAAACCCATCTGTTTTCACTGAAAAAGCTTTCAGGGGATCGTTTGCAACAGTTTGGCACCATTTCAGAGTGAATTGCAGAACGTCAGATTTTTGCGGAAATTGTGACCGCGCGGCTTAGGGATTTTTTCAAAAAAAGTTGTTCAAATGTCAAGGGCTAATTCTGTTTCCCATGATAAAATCACATCTGTTTCCACCGAAAAAGCTTTCAGTCGATCGTTTGCAACAGTTTGGCACCATTTCTGAGTGAATTGCAGAACGTCAGATTTTTGCTGAAATTGTGACCGTGCGGCTTAGGGATTTTTTCAAAAAAAGGTCTTCAGACATCGAGGGCTAATTCTGTTTCCCATGATAAAAACCCATCTGTTTTCACCGAAAAAGCTTTCAGGGGCTCGTTTGCAACAGTTTGGCACGATTTCTGAGTGAATTGCAGAACGTCAGATTTTTGCTGAAATTGTGACCGCGCGGCTTAGGGATTTTTTCAAAAAAAGGTGTTCAGACATCGAGGGCTTATTCTGTTTCCCATGATAAAAACCCATCTGTTTTCACTGAAAAAGCTTTCAGGGGCTCGTTTGCAACAGTTTGGCACCATTTCTGAGTGAATTGCAGAACGTCAGATTTTTGCGGAAATTGTGACCGCGCGGCTTAGGGATTTTTTCAAAAAAAGTCGTTCAGATGTCAAGGGCTAATTCTGTTTCCCATGATAAAATCACATCTGTTTCCACCGAAAAAGCTTTCAGTCGATCGTTTGCAACAGTTTGGCACCATTTCTGAGTGAATTGCAGAACGTCAGATTTTTGCTGAAATTGTGACCGTGCGGCTTAGGGATTTTTTCAAAAAAAGGTCTTCAGACATCGAGGGCTAATTCTGTTTCCCATGATAAAAACCCATCTGTTTTCACCGAAAAAGCTTTCAGGGGCTCGTTTGCAACAGTTTGGCACGATTTCTGAGTGAATTGCAGAACGTCAGATTTTTGCTGAAATTGTGACCGCGCGGCTTAGGGATTTTTTCAAAAAAAGGTGTTCAGACATCGAGGGCTTATTCTGTTTCCCATGATAAAAACCCATCTGTTTTCACTGAAAAAGCTTTCAGGGGCTCGTTTGCAACAGTTTGGCACCATTTCTGAGTGAATTGCAGAACGTCAGATTTTTGCGGAAATTGTGACCGCGCGGCTTAGGGATTTTTTCAAAAAACGTCGTTCAGATGTCAAGGGCTAATTCTGTTTCCCATGATAAAATCACATCTGTTTCCACCGAAAAAGCTTTCAGTCGATCGTTTGCAACAGTTTGGCACCATTTCTGAGTGAATTGCAGAACGTCAGATTTTTGCTGAAATTGTGACCGCGCGGCTTAGGGATTTCTTCAAAAAAAGGTGTTCAGACATCGAGGGCTAATTCTGTTTCCCATGATAAAAACCCATCTGTTTCCACCGAAAAAGTTTTCAGGGGATGGTTTGCAACAGTTTGGCACCATTTCTGAGTGAATTGCAGAACGTCAGATTTTTGCTGAAATTGTGACCGCGCGGCTTAGGGATTTTTTCAAAAAAAGGTGTTCAGACGTTGAGGGCTAATTCTGTTTACCATGATAAAAACCCATCTGTTTCCACCGAAAAAGCTTTCAGGGGATCGTTTGCACATGTTTGGTCCCATTTCTGAGTGAATTGCAGAACGTCAGATTTTTGCTGAAATTGTGACCGCGCGGCTTAGGGATTTTTTCAAAAAAAGGTGTTCAGATATCTAGGGCGAATTCTTTTTACCATGATAAAAACCCATCTGTTTTCACCGAAAAAGCTTTCAGGGGATCGTTTGCAACAGTTTGGCACCATTTCAGAGTGAATTGGAGAACGTCAGATTTTTGCTGAAATTGTGACCGCGCGGCTTAGGGATTTTTTCAAAAAAAGGTGCTCAGACATCTCGGGCGAATTCTTTTTACCATGATAAAAACCCATCTGTTTTCACCGAAAAAGCTTTCAGGGGATCGTTTGCAACAGTTTGGCACCATTTCTGAGTGAATTGCAGAACGTCAGATTTTTGCGGAAATTGTGACCGCGCGGCTTAGGGATTTTTTCAAAAAAAGGTGTTCAGACGTTGAGGGCTAATTCTGTTTACCATGATAAAAACCCATCTGTTTCCACCGAAAAAGCTTTCAGGGGATCGTTTGCACATGTTTGGTCCCATTTCTGAGTGAATTGCAGAACGTCAGATTTTTGCTGAAATTGTGACCGCGCGGCTTAGGGATTTTTTCAAAAAAAGGTGTTCAGACATCTAGGGCGAATTCTTTTTACCATGATAAAAACCCATCTGTTTTCACCGAAAAAGCTTTCAGGGGATCGTTTGCAACAGTTTGGCACCATTTCAGAGTGAATTGGAGAACGTCAGATTTTTGCTGAAATTGTGACCGCGCGGCTTAGGGATTTTTTCAAAAAAAGGTGTTCAGACGTTGAGGGCTAATTCTGTTTACCATGATAAAAACCCATCTGTTTTCACCGAAAAAGCTTTCAGGGGATCGTTTGCAACAGTTTGGCACCATTTCTGAGTGAATTGCAGAACGTCAGATTTTTGCGGAAATTGTGACCGCGCGGCTTAGGGATTTTTTCAAAAAAAGTTGTTCAGATGTCAAGGGCTAATTCTGTTTCCCATGATAAAATCACATCTGTTTCCACCGAAAAAGCTTTCAGTCGATCGTTTGCAACAGTTTGGCACCATTTCTGAGTGAATTGCAGAACGTCAGATTTTTGCGGAAATTGTGACCGCGCGGCTTAGGGATTTTTTCAAAAAACGTCGTTCAGATGTCAAGGGCTAATTCTGTTTCCCATGATAAAATCACATCTGGTTTCCACCGAAAAAGCTTTCAGTCGATCGTTTGCAACAGTTTGGCACCATTTCTGAGTGAATTGCAGAACGTCAGATTTTTGCTGAAATTGTGACCGCGCGGCTTAGGGATTTCTTCAAAAAAAGGTGTTCAGACATCGAGGGCTAATTCTGTTTCCCATGATAAAAACCCATCTGTTTCCACCGAAAAAGTTTTCAGGGGATCGTTTGCACATGTTTGGTCCCATTTCTGAGTGAATTGCAGAACGTCAGATTTTTGCTGAAATTGTGACCGCGCGGCTTAGGGATTTTTTCAAAAAAAGGTGTTCAGACATCTAGGGCGAATTCTTTTTACCATGATAAAAACCCATCTGTTTTCACCGAAAAAGCTTTCAGGGGATCGTTTGCAACAGTTTGGCACCATTTCAGAGTGAATTGGAGAACGTCAGATTTTTGCTGAAATTGTGACTGCGCGGCTTAGGGATTTTTTCAAAAAAAGGTGTTCAGACATCTCGGGCGAATTCTTTTTGCCATGATAAAAACCCATCTGTTTTCACCGAAAAAGCTTTCAGGGGCTCGTTTGCAACAGTTTGGCAGCATTTCTGAGTGAATTGCAGAACGTCAGATTTTTGCTGAAATTGTGACCGCGCGGCTTAGGGATTTTTTCAAAAAAAGGTGTTCAGACATCGAGGGCGAATTCTGTTTCCCATGATATACACCCATCTGTTTTCACCGAAAAAGCTTTCAGGGGATCGTTTGCACATGTTTGGCACCATTTCTGAGTGAATTGCAGAACGTCATATTTTTGCTGAAATTGTGACCGCGCGGCTTAGGGATTTTTTCAAAAAAAGGTGTTCAGACGTCGAGGGCTAATTCTGTTTACCATGATAAAAACCCATCTGTTTCCACCGAAAAAGCTTTTAGGGGATCATTTGCACATGTTTGGTACCATTTCTGAGTGAATTGCAGAACGTCAGATTTTTGCTGAAATTGTGACCGTGCGGCTTAGGGATTTTTTCAAAAAAAGGTCTTCAGACATCGAGGGCTAATTCTGTTTCCCATGATAAAAACCCATCTGTTTTCACCGAAAAAGCTTTCAGGGGCTCGTTTGCAACAGTTTGGCACGATTTCTGAGTGAATTGCAGAACGTCAGATTTTTGCTGAAATTGTGACCGCGCGGCTTAGGGATTTTTTCAAAAAAAGGTGTTCAGACATCGAGGGCTTATTCTGTTTCCCATGATAAAAACCCATCTGTTTTCACTGAAAAAGCTTTCAGGGGCTCGTTTGCAACAGTTTGGCACCATTTCTGAGTGAATTGCAGAACGTCAGATTTTTGCGGAAATTGTGACCGCGCGGCTTAGGGATTTTTTCAAAAAAAGTCGTTCAGATGTCAAGGGCTAATTCTGTTTCCCATGATAAAATCACATCTGTTTCCACCGAAAAAGCTTTCAGTCGATCGTTTGCAACAGTTTGGCACCATTTCTGAGTGAATTGCAGAACGTCAGATTTTTGCTGAAATTGTGACCGTGCGGCTTAGGGATTTTTTCAAAAAAAGGTCTTCAGACATCGAGGGCTAATTCTGTTTCCCATGATAAAAACCCATCTGTTTTCACCGAAAAAGCTTTCAGGGGCTCGTTTGCAACAGTTTGGCACGATTTCTGAGTGAATTGCAGAACGTCAGATTTTTGCTGAAATTGTGACCGCGCGGCTTAGGGATTTTTTCAAAAAAAGGTGTTCAGACATCGAGGGCTTATTCTGTTTCCCATGATAAAAACCCATCTGTTTTCACTGAAAAAGCTTTCAGGGGCTCGTTTGCAACAGTTTGGCACCATTTCTGAGTGAATTGCAGAACGTCAGATTTTTGCGGAAATTGTGACCGCGCGGCTTAGGGATTTTTTCAAAAAACGTCGTTCAGATGTCAAGGGCTAATTCTGTTTCCCATGATAAAATCACATCTGTTTCCACCGAAAAAGCTTTCAGTCGATCGTTTGCAACAGTTTGGCACCATTTCTGAGTGAATTGCAGAACGTCAGATTTTTGCTGAAATTGTGACCGCGCGGCTTAGGGATTTCTTCAAAAAAAGGTGTTCAGACATCGAGGGCTAATTCTGTTTCCCATGATAAAAACCCATCTGTTTCCACCGAAAAAGTTTTCAGGGGATGGTTTGCAACAGTTTGGCACCATTTCTGAGTGAATTGCAGAACGTCAGATTTTTGCTGAAATTGTGACCGCGCGGCTTAGGGATTTTTTCAAAAAAAGGTGTTCAGACGTTGAGGGCTAATTCTGTTTACCATGATAAAAACCCATCTGTTTCCACCGAAAAAGCTTTCAGGGGATCGTTTGCACATGTTTGGTCCCATTTCTGAGTGAATTGCAGAACGTCAGATTTTTGCTGAAATTGTGACCGCGCGGCTTAGGGATTTTTTCAAAAAAAGGTGTTCAGATATCTAGGGCGAATTCTTTTTACCATGATAAAAACCCATCTGTTTTCACCGAAAAAGCTTTCAGGGGATCGTTTGCAACAGTTTGGCACCATTTCAGAGTGAATTGGAGAACGTCAGATTTTTGCTGAAATTGTGACCGCGCGGCTTAGGGATTTTTTCAAAAAAAGGTGTTCAGACATCTCGGGCGAATTCTTTTTACCATGATAAAAACCCATCTGTTTTCACCGAAAAAGCTTTCAGGGGATCGTTTGCAACAGTTTGGCACCATTTCTGAGTGAATTGCAGAACGTCAGATTTTTGCGGAAATTGTGACCGCGCGGCTTAGGGATTTTTTCAAAAAAAGTTGTTCAGATGTCAAGGGCTAATTCTGTTTCCCATGATAAAATCACATCTGTTTCCACCGAAAAAGCTTTCAGTCGATTGTTTGCAACAGTTTGGCACCATTTCTGAGTGAATTGCAGAACGTCAGATTTTTGCGGAAATTGTGACCGCGCGGCTTAGGGATTTTTTCAAAAAAAGGTGCTCAGACATCGAGGGCTAATTTTGTTTCCCATGATAAAAACCCATCTGTTTCCACCGAAAAAGTTTTCAGGGGATCGTTTGCAACAGTTTGGCACCATTTCTGAGTGAATTGCAGAACGTCAGATTTTTGCTGAAATTGTGACCGCGCGGCTTAGGGATTTTTTCAAAAAAAGGTGTTCAGACGTTGAGGGCTAATTCTGTTTACCATGATAAAAACCCATCTGTTTCCACCGAAAAAGCTTTCAGGGGATCGTTTGCACATGTTTGGTCCCATTTCTGAGTGAATTGCAGAACGTCAGATTTTTGCTGAAATTGTGACCGCGCGGCTTAGGGATTTTTTCAAAAAAAGGTGTTCAGACATCTAGGGCGAATTCTTTTTACCATGATAAAAACCCATCTGTTTTCACCGAAAAAGCTTTCAGGGGATCGTTTGCAACAGTTTGGCACCATTTCAGAGTGAATTGGAGAACGTCAGATTTTTGCTGAAATTGTGACCGCGCGGCTTAGGGATTTTTTCAAAAAAAGGTGTTCAGACATCTCGGGCGAATTCTTTTTGCCATGATAAAAACCCATCTGTTTTCACCGAAAAAGCTTTCAGGGGATCGTTTGCAACAGTTTGGCACCATTTCTGAGTGAATTGCAGAACGTCAGATTTTTGCGGAAATTGTGACCGCGCGGCTTAGGGATTTTTTCAAAAAAAGTTGTTCAGATGTCAAGGGCTAATTCTGTTTCCCATGATAAAATCACATCTGTTTCCACCGAAAAAGCTTTCAGTCGATCGTTTGCAACAGTTTGGCACCATTTCTGAGTGAATTGCAGAACGTCAGATTTTTGCGGAAATTGTGACCGCGCGGCTTAGGGATTTTTTCAAAAAACGTCGTTCAGATGTCAAGGGCTAATTCTGTTTCCCATGATAAAATCACATCTGGTTTCCACCGAAAAAGCTTTCAGTCGATCGTTTGCAACAGTTTGGCACCATTTCTGAGTGAATTGCAGAACGTCAGATTTTTGCTGAAATTGTGACCGCGCGGCTTAGGGATTTCTTCAAAAAAAGGTGTTCAGACATCGAGGGCTAATTCTGTTTCCCATGATAAAAACCCATCTGTTTCCACCGAAAAAGTTTTCAGGGGATGGTTTGCAACAGTTTGGCACCATTTCTGAGTGAATTGCAGAACGTCAGATTTTTGCTGAAATTGTGACCGCGCGGCTTAGGGATTTTTTCAAAAAAAGGTGTTCAGACGTTGAGGGCTAATTCTGTTTACCATGATAAAAACCCATCTGTTTCCACCGAAAAAGCTTTCAGGGGATCGTTTGCACATGTTTGGTCCCATTTCTGAGTGAATTGCAGAACGTCAGATTTTTGCTGAAATTGTGACCGCGCGGCTTAGGGATTTTTTCAAAAAAAGGTGTTCAGATATCTAGGGCGAATTCTTTTTACCATGATAAAAACCCATCTGTTTTCACCGAAAAAGCTTTCAGGGGATCGTTTGCAACAGTTTGGCACCATTTCAGAGTGAATTGGAGAACGTCAGATTTTTGCTGAAATTGTGACCGCGCGGCTTAGGGATTTTTTCAAAAAAAGGTGTTCAGACATCTCGGGCGAATTCTTTTTACCATGATAAAAACCCATCTGTTTTCACCGAAAAAGCTTTCAGGGGATCGTTTGCAACAGTTTGGCACCATTTCTGAGTGAATTGCAGAACGTCAGATTTTTGCGGAAATTGTGACCGCGCGGCTTAGGGATTTTTTCAAAAAAAGTTGTTCAGATGTCAAGGGCTAATTCTGTTTCCCATGATAAAATCACATCTGTTTCCACCGAAAAAGCTTTCAGTCGATCGTTTGCAACAGTTTGGCACCATTTCTGAGTGAATTGCAGAAGGTCAGATTTTTGCGGAAATTGTGACCGCGCGGCTTAGGGATTTTTTCAAAAAAAGGTGCTCAGACATCGAGGGCTAATTTTGTTTCCCATGATAAAAACCCATCTGTTTCCACCGAAAAAGTTTTCAGGGGATCGTTTGCAACAGTTTGGCACCATTTCTGAGTGAATTGCAGAACGTCAGATTTTTGCTGAAATTGTGACCGCGCGGCTTAGGGATTTTTTCAAAAAAAGGTGTTCAGACGTTGAGGGCTAATTCTGTTTACCATGATAAAAACCCATCTGTTTCCACCGAAAAAGCTTTCAGGGGATCGTTTGCACATGTTTGGTCCCATTTCTGAGTGAATTGCAGAACGTCAGATTTTTGCTGAAATTGTGACCGCGCGGCTTAGGGATTTTTTCAAAAAAAGGTGTTCAGACATCTAGGGCGAATTCTTTTTACCATGATAAAAACCCATCTGTTTTCACCGAAAAAGCTTTCAGGGGATCGTTTGCAACAGTTTGGCACCATTTCAGAGTGAATTGGAGAACGTCAGATTTTTGCTGAAATTGTGACCGCGCGGCTTAGGGATTTTTTCAAAAAAAGGTGTTCAGACATCTCGGGCGAATTCTTTTTGCCATGATAAAAACCCATCTGTTTTCACCGAAAAAGCTTTCAGGGGATCGTTTGCAACAGTTTGGCACCATTTCTGAGTGAATTGCAGAACGTCAGATTTTTGCGGAAATTGTGACCGCGCGGCTTAGGGATTTTTTCAAAAAAAGTTGTTCAGATGTCAAGGGCTAATTCTGTTTCCCATGATAAAATCACATCTGTTTCCACCGAAAAAGCTTTCAGTCGATCGTTTGCAACAGTTTGGCACCATTTCTGAGTGAATTGCAGAACGTCAGATTTTTGCGGAAATTGTGACCGCGCGGCTTAGGGATTTTTTCAAAAAAAGGTGCTCAGACATCGAGGGCTAATTTTGTTTCCCATGATAAAAACCCATCTGTTTCCACCGAAAAAGTTTTCAGGGGATCGTTTGCAACAGTTTGGCACCATTTCTGAGTGAATTGCAGAACGTCAGATTTTTGCTGAAATTGTGACCGCGCGGCTTAGGGATTTTTTCAAAAAAAGGTGTTCAGACGTTGAGGGCTAATTCTGTTTACCATGATAAAAACCCATCTGTTTCCACCGAAAAAGCTTTCAGGGGATCGTTTGCACATGTTTGGTCCCATTTCTGAGTGAATTGCAGAACGTCAGATTTTTGCTGAAATTGTGACCGCGCGGCTTAGGGATTTTTTCAAAAAAAGGTGTTCAGACATCTAGGGCGAATTCTTTTTACCATGATAAAAACCCATCTGTTTTCACCGAAAAAGCTTTCAGGGGATCGTTTGCAACAGTTTGGCACCATTTCAGAGTGAATTGGAGAACGTCAGATTTTTGCTGAAATTGTGACCGCGCGGCTTAGGGATTTTTTCAAAAAAAGGTGTTCAGACATCTCGGGCGAATTCTTTTTGCCATGATAAAAACCCATCTGTTTTCACCGAAAAAGCTTTCAGGGGCTCGTTTGCAACAGTTTGGCAGCATTTCTGAGTGAATTGCAGAACGTCAGATTTTTGCTGAAATTGTGACCGCGCGGCTTAGGGATTTTTTCAAAAAAAGGTGTTCAGACATCGAGGGCGAATTCTGTTTCCCATGATATACACCCATCTGTTTTCACCGAAAAAGCTTTCAGGGGATCGTTTGCACATGTTTGGCACCATTTCTGAGTGAATTGCAGAACGTCATATTTTTGCTGAAATTGTGACCGCGCGGCTTAGGGATTTTTTCAAAAAAAGGTGTTCAGACGTCGAGGGCTAATTCTGTTTACCATGATAAAAACCCATCTGTTTCCACCGAAAAAGCTTTTAGGGGATCATTTGCACATGTTTGGTACCATTTCTGAGTGAATTGCAGAACGTCAGATTTTTGCTGAAATTGTGACCGCGCGGCTTAGGGATTTTTTCAAAAAAAGGTGTTCAGACATCAAGTGCTAATTTTGTTTCCCATGATAAAAACCCATCTGTTTTCACCGAAAAAACTTTCAGGGGATCGTTTGCAACAGTTGGGCACCATTTCTGAGTGAATTGCAGAACGTCAGATTTTTGCTGAAATTGTGACCGCGCGGCTTAGGGATTTTTTCAAAAAAAGTTGCTCAGACGTCGAGGGCTAATTCTGTTTCCCATGATACACACCCATCTGTTTCCACCGAAAAAGCTTTCAGGGGATCGTTTGCACATGTTTGGCACCACTTCTGAGTGAATTGCAGAACGTCAGATTTTTACTGAAATTGTGACCGCGCGGCTTAGGGATTTTTTCAAAAAAAAGGTGTTCAGACATCTAGGGCTAATTCTGTTTACCATGATAAAAACCCATCTGTTTTCACCGAAAAAGCTTTTAGGGGATCGTTTGCAACAGTTTGGCAACATTTCTGAGTGAATTGCAGAACGTCAGATTTTTGCTGAAATTGTGACCGCGCGGCTTAGGGATTTTTTCAAAAAAAGTTGTTGAGACATCAAGTGCTAATTCTGTTTCCCATGATAAAAACCCATCTGTTTTCACCGAAAAAGCTTTCAGGGGATCGTTTGCAACAGTTTGTCACCATTTCTGAGTGAATTGCAGAACGTCAGATTTTTGCTGAAATTGTGACCGCGCGGCTTAGGGATTTTTTCAAAAAAAGTTGCTCAGACGTCGAGGGCTAATTCTGTTTCCCATGATATACACCCATCTGTTTCCACCGAAAAAGCTTTCAGGGGATCGTTTGCACATGTTTGGCACCATTTCTGAGTGAATTGCAGAACGTCAGATTTTTGCTGAAATTGTGACCGCGCGGCTTAGGGATTTTTTCAAAAAAGGTTGCTCAGAAGTCGAGGGCTAATTCTGTTTCCCATGATACAAACCCATCTGTTTCCACCGAAAAAGCTTTCAGGGGATCGTTTGCACATGTTTGGCACCATTTCTGAGTGAATTGCAGAACGTCAGATTTTTGCTGAAATTGTGACCGCGCGGCTTAGGGATTTTTTCAAAAAAAGGTGTTCAGACATCTAGGGCTAATTCTGTTTCCCATGATAAAAACCCATCTGCTTCCACCGAAAAAGCTTTCAGCGGATCGTTTGCACATGTTTGGTACCATTTCTTTGTGAATTGCAGAACATCAGATTTTTGCTGAAATTGTGACCGCGCAGCTTAGGGATTTTTTCAAAAAAAGGTGTTCAGACATCTAGGGCTAATTCTGTTTCCCATGATACAAACCCATCTGTTTTCACCGAAAAAGCTTTCAGGGGATCGTTTGCAACAGTTTGGCAACATTTCTGAGTGAATTGCAGAACGTCAGATTTTTGCTGAAATTGTGACCGCGCGGCTTAGGGATTTTTTCAAAAAAAGTTGTTGAGACATCAAGTGCTAATTCTGTTTCCCATGATAAAAACCCATCTGTTTTCACCGAAAAAGCTTTCAGGGGCTCGTTTGCAACAGTTTGGCACCATTTCTGAGTGAATTGCAGAACGTCAGATTTTTGCTGAAATTGTGACCGCGCGGCTTAGGGATTTTTTCAAAAAAAGGTGTTCAGACATCGAGGGCTTATTCTGTTTCCCATGATATACACCCATCTGTTTTCACCGAAAAAGCTTTCAGGGGCTCGTTTGCAACAGTTTGGCAGCATTTCTGAGTGAATTGCAGAACGTCAGATTTTTGCTGAAATTGTGACCGCGCGGCTTAGGGATTTTTTCAAAAAAAGGTGTTCAGACATCGAGGGCGAATTCTGTTTCCCATGATAAAATCACATCTGTTTCCACCGAAAAAGCTTTCAGGGGATCGTTTGCAACAGTTTGGCACAATTTCTGAGTGAATTGCAGAACGTCAGATTTTTGCTGAAATTGTGACCGTGCGGCTTAGGGATTTTTTCAAAAAAAGGTCTTCAGACATCGAGGGCTAATTCTGTTTCCCATGATAAAAACCGATCTGTTTTCACCGAAAAAGCTTTCAGTCGATCGTTTGCAACAGTTTGGCACCATTTCTAAGTGAATTGCAGAACATCAGATTTTTGCTGAAATTGTGACCGCGCGGCTTAGGGATTTTTTAAAAAAAAGGTGTTCAAGCATCTATGGCGAATTCTGTTTACCATGATAAAAACCCATTTGTTTTCACCGAAAAAGCTTTCAGGGGATCGTTTGCAACAGTTTGGCAACATTTCTGAGTGAATTGCAGAACGTCAGATTTTTGCTGAAATTGTGACCGCGCGGCTTAGGGATTTTTTCAAAAAAAGTTGTTGAGACATCAAGGGCTAATTCTGTTTCCCATGATAAAGACCCATCTGTTTTCACCGAAAAAACTTTCAGTCGATCGTTTGCAACAGTTTGGCACCATTTCTGAGTGAATTGCAGAACGTCAGATTTTTGCTGAAATTGTGACCGCGCGGCTTAGGGATTTTTTCAAAAAAAGGTGTTCAGACATCTAGGGCGAATTCTTTTTACCATGATAAAAACCCATCTGTTTTCACCGAAAAAGCTTTCAGGGGATCGTTTGCAACAGTTTGGCAACATTTCTGAGTGAATTGCAGAACGTCAGATTTTTGCTGAAATTGTGACCGCGCGGCTTAGGGATTTTTTCAAAAAAAGGTGTTCAGACATCTAGGGCTAATTCTGTTTCCCATGATAAAATCACATCTGTTTCCACCGAAAAAGCTTTCAGTCGATCGTTTGCAACAGTTTGGCACCATTTCTGAGTGAATTGCAGAAAGTCAGATTTTTGCTGAAATTGTGACCACGCGGCTTAGGGATATTTTCAAAAAAAGGTATTCAGACATCGAGGGCTTATTCTGTTTCCCATGATATACACCCATCTGTTTTCACCGAAAAAGCTTTCAGGGGCTCGTTTGCAACAGTTTGGCAGCATTTCTGAGTGAATTGCAGAACGTCAGATTTTTGCTGAAATTGTGACCGCGCGGCTTAGGGATTTTTTCAAAAAAAGGTGTTCAGACATCGAGGGCGAATTCTGTTTCCAATGAAAAAATCACATCTGTTTCCACCAAAAAAGCTTTCAGGGGATCGTTTGCAACAGTTTGGCACAATTTCTGAGTGAATTGCAGAACGTCAGATTTTTGCTGAAATTGTGACCGTGCGGCTTAGGGATTTTTTCAAAAAAAGGTCTTCAGACATCGAGGGCTAATTCTGTTTCCCATGATAAAAACCGATCTGTTTTCACCGAAAAAGCTTTCAGTCGATCGTTTGCAACAGTTTGGCACCATTTCTAAGTGAATTGCAGAACATCAGATTTTTGCTGAAATTGTGACCGCGCGGCTTAGGGATTTTTTCAAAAAAAGGTGTTCAGACATCTAGGGCGAATTCTTTTTACCATGATAAAAACCCATCTGTTTTCACCGAAAAAGCTTTCAGGGGATCGTTTGCAACAGTTTGGCAACATTTCTGAGTGAATTGCAGAACGTCAGATTTTGCTGAAATTGTGACCGCGCGGCTTAGGGATTTTTTCAAAAAAAGGTGTTCAGACATCTAGGGCTAATTCTGTTTCCCATGATAAAATCACATCTGTTTCCACCGAAAAAGCTTTCAGTCGATCGTTTGCAACAGTTTGGCACCATTTCTGAGTGAATTGCAGAAAGTCAGATTTTTGCTGAAATTGTGACCACGCGGCTTAGGGATATTTTCAAAAAAAGGTATTCAGACATCGAGGGCTTATTCTGTTTCCCATGATATACACCCATCTGTTTTCACCGAAAAAGCTTTCAGGGGCTCGTTTGCAACAGTTTGGCAGCATTTCTGAGTGAATTGCAGAACGTCAGATTTTTGCTGAAATTGTGACCGCGCGGCTTAGGGATTTTTTCAAAAAAAGGTGTTCAGACATCGAGGGCGAATTCTGTTTCCAATGAAAAAATCACATCTGTTTCCACCAAAAAAGCTTTCAGGGGATCGTTTGCAACAGTTTGGCACAATTTCTGAGTGAATTGCAGAACGTCAGATTTTTGCTGAAATTGTGACCGTGCGGCTTAGGGATTTTTTCAAAAAAAGGTCTTCAGACATCGAGGGCTAATTCTGTTTCCCATGATAAAAACCGATCTGTTTTCACCGAAAAAGCTTTCAGTCGATCGTTTGCAACAGTTTGGCACCATTTCTAAGTGAATTGCAGAACATCAGATTTTTGCTGAAATTGTGACCGCGCGGCTTAGGGATTTTTTCAAAAAAAGGTGTTCAAGCATCTATGGCGAATTCTGTTTACCATGATAAAAACCCATTTGTTTTCACCGAAAAAGCTTTCAGGGGATCGTTTGCAACAGTTTGGCAACATTTCTGAGTGAATTGCAGAACGTCAGATTTTTGCTGAAATTGTGACCGCGCGGCTTAGGGATTTTTTCAAAAAAAGTTGTTGAGACATCAAGGGCTAATTCTGTTTCCCATGATAAAGACCCATCTGTTTTCACCGAAAAAACTTTCAGTCGATCATTTGCAACAATTTGGCACCATTTCTGAGTGAATCTCAGAACGTCAGATTTTTGCTGAAATTGTGACCGCGCGGCTTAGGGATTTTTTCAAAAAAAGGTCTTCAGACATCTAGGGCGAATTCTTTTTACCATGATAAAAACCCATCTGTTTTCACCGAAAAAGCTTTCAGGGGATCGTTTGCAACAGTTTGGCAACATTTCTGAGTGAATTGCAGAACGTCAGATTTTTGCTGAAATTGTGACCGCGAGGCTTAGGGATTTTTTCAAAAAAAGGTGTTCAGACATCTAGGGCTAATTCTGTTTCCCATGATAAAAACCCATCTGTTTTCACCGAAAAAGCTTTCAGGGGATCGTTTGCACATGTTTGGCACCATTTCTGAGTGAATTGCAGAACGTCATATTTTTGCTGAAATTGTGACCGCGCGGCTTAGGGATTTTTTCAAAAAAAGGTGTTCAGACGTCGAGGGCTAATTCTGTTTACCATGATAAAAACCCATCTGTTTCCACCGAAAAAGCTTTTAGGGGATCATTTGCACATGTTTGGTACCATTTCTGAGTGAATTGCAGAACGTCAGATTTTTGCTGAAATTGTGACCGCGCGGCTTAGGGATTTTTTCAAAAAAAGGTGTTCAGACATCAAGCGCTAATTTTGTTTCCCATGATAAAAACCCATCTGTTTTCACCGAAAAAACTTTCAGGGGATCGTTTGCAACAGTTGGGCACCATTTCTGAGTGAATTGCAGAACGTCAGATTTTTGCTGAAATTGTGACCGCGCGGCTTAGGGATTTTTTCAAAAAAAAGGTGTTCAGACATCTAGGGCTAATTCTGTTTACCATGATAAAAACCCATCTGTTTTCACCGAAAAAGCTTTTAGGGGATCGTTTGCAACAGTTTGGCAACATTTCTGAGTGAATTGCAGAACGTCAGATTTTTACTGAAATTGTGACCGCGCGGCTTAGGGATTTTTTCAAAAAAAGTTGTTGAGACATCAAGTGCTAATTCTGTTTCCCATGATAAAAACCCATCTGTTTTCACCGAAAAAGCTTTCAGGGGATCGTTTGCAACAGTTTGTCACCATTTCTGAGTGAATTGCAGAACGTCAGATTTTTGCTGAAATTGTGACCGCGCGGCTTAGGGATTTTTTCAAAAAAAGTTGCTCAGACGTCGAGGGCTAATTCTGTTTCCCATGATATACACCCATCTGTTTCCACCGAAAAAGCTTTCAGGGGATCGTTTGCACATGTTTGGCACCATTTCTGAGTGAATTGCAGAACGTCAGATTTTTGCTGAAATTGTGACCGCGCGGCTTAGGGATTTTTTCAAAAAAAGTTGCTCAGACGTCGAGGGCTAATTCTGTTTCCCATGATACAAACCCATCTGTTTCCACCGAAAAAGCTTTCAGGGGATCGTTTGCACATGTTTGGCACCATTTCTGAGTGAATTGCAGAACGTCAGATTTTTGCTGAAATTGTGACCGCGCGGCTTAGGGATTTTTTCAAAAAAAGTTGCTCAGACGTCGAGGGCTAATTCTGTTTCCCATGATACACACCCATCTGTTTCCACCGAAAAAGCTTTCAGGGGATCGTTTGCACATGTTTGGCACCACTTCTGAGTGAATTGCAGAACGTCAGATTTTTACTGAAATTGTGACCGCGCGGCTTAGGGATTTTTTCAAAAAAAAGGTGTTCAGACATCTAGGGCTAATTCTGTTTACCATGATAAAAACCCATCTGTTTTCACCGAAAAAGCTTTTAGGGGATCGTTTGCAACAGTTTGGCAACATTTCTGAGTGAATTGCAGAACGTCAGATTTTTACTGAAATTGTGACCGCGCGGCTTAGGGATTTTTTCAAAAAAAGTTGTTGAGACATCAAGTGCTAATTCTGTTTCCCATGATAAAAACCCATCTGTTTTCACCGAAAAAGCTTTCAGGGGATCGTTTGCAACAGTTTGTCACCATTTCTGAGTGAATTGCAGAACGTCAGATTTTTGCTGAAATTGTGACCACGCGGCTTAGGGATATTTTCAAAAAAAGGTATTCAGACATCGAGGGCTTATTCTGTTTCCCATGATATACACCCATCTGTTTTCACCGAAAAAGCTTTCAGGGGCTCGTTTGCAACAGTTTGGCAGCATTTCTGAGTGAATTGCAGAACGTCAGATTTTTGCTGAAATTGTGACCGCGCGGCTTAGGGATTTTTTCAAAAAAAGGTGTTCAGACATCGAGGGCGAATTCTGTTTCCAATGAAAAAATCACATCTGTTTCCACCAAAAAAGCTTTCAGGGGATCGTTTGCAACAGTTTGGCACAATTTCTGAGTGAATTGCAGAACGTCAGATTTTTGCTGAAATTGTGACCGCGCGGCTTAGGGATTTTTTCAAAAAAAGGTGTTCAGACGTCGAGGGCTAATTCTGTTTACCATGATAAAAACCCATCTGTTTCCACCGAAAAAGCTTTTAGGGGATCATTTGCACATGTTTGGTACCATTTCTGAGTGAATTGCAGAACGTCAGATTTTTGCTGAAATTGTGACCGCGCGGCTTAGGGATTTTTTCAAAAAAAGGTGTTCAGACATCAAGCGCTAATTTTGTTTCCCATGATAAAAACCCATCTGTTTTCACCGAAAAAACTTTCAGGGGATCGTTTGCAACAGTTGGGCACCATTTCTGAGTGAATTGCAGAACGTCAGATTTTTGCTGAAATTGTGACCGCGCGGCTTAGGGATTTTTTCAAAAAAAGTTGCTCAGACGTCGAGGGCTAATTCTGTTTCCCATGATACACACCCATCTGTTTCCACCGAAAAAGCTTTCAGGGGATCGTTTGCACATGTTTGGCACCACTTCTGAGTGAATTGCAGAACGTCAGATTTTTACTGAAATTGTGACCGCGCGGCTTAGGGATTTTTTCAAAAAAAAGGTGTTCAGACATCTAGGGCTAATTCTGTTTACCATGATAAAAACCCATCTGTTTTCACCGAAAAAGCTTTTAGGGGATCGTTTGCAACAGTTTGGCAACATTTCTGAGTGAATTGCAGAACGTCAGATTTTTGCTGAAATTGTGACCGCGCGGCTTAGGGATTTTTTCAAAAAAAGTTGTTGAGACATCAAGTGCTAATTCTGTTTCCCATGATAAAAACCCATCTGTTTTCACCGAAAAAGCTTTCAGGGGATCGTTTGCAACAGTTTGTCACCATTTCTGAGTGAATTGCAGAACGTCAGATTTTTGCTGAAATTGTGACCGCGCGGCTTAGGGATTTTTTCAAAAAAAGTTGCTCAGACGTCGAGGGCTAATTCTGTTTCCCATGATATACACCCATCTGTTTCCACCGAAAAAGCTTTCAGGGGATCGTTTGCACATGTTTGGCACCATTTCTGAGTGAATTGCAGAACGTCAGATTTTTGCTGAAATTGTGACCGCGCGGCTTAGGGATTTTTTCAAAAAAAGTTGCTCAGACGTCGAGGGCTAATTCTGTTTCCCATGATACAAACCCATCTGTTTCCACCGAAAAAGCTTTCAGGGGATCGTTTGCACATGTTTGGCACCATTTCTGAGTGAATTGCAGAACGTCAGATTTTTGCTGAAATTGTGACCGCGCGGCTTAGGGATTTTTTCAAAAAAAGTTGCTCAGACGTCGAGGGCTAATTCTGTTTCCCATGATACACACCCATCTGTTTCCACCGAAAAAGCTTTCAGGGGATCGTTTGCACATGTTTGGCACCACTTCTGAGTGAATTGCAGAACGTCAGATTTTTACTGAAATTGTGACCGCGCGGCTTAGGGATTTTTTCAAAAAAAAGGTGTTCAGACATCTAGGGCTAATTCTGTTTACCATGATAAAAACCCATCTGTTTTCACCGAAAAAGCTTTTAGGGGATCGTTTGCAACAGTTTGGCAACATTTCTGAGTGAATTGCAGAACGTCAGATTTTTACTGAAATTGTGACCGCGCGGCTTAGGGATTTTTTCAAAAAAAGTTGTTGAGACATCAAGTGCTAATTCTGTTTCCCATGATAAAAACCCATCTGTTTTCACCGAAAAAGCTTTCAGGGGATCGTTTGCAACAGTTTGTCACCATTTCTGAGTGAATTGCAGAACGTCAGATTTTTGCTGAAATTGTGACCGCGCGGCTTAGGGATTTTTTCAAAAAAAGTTGCTCAGACGTCGAGGGCTAATTCTGTTTCCCATGATATACACCCATCTGTTTCCACCGAAAAAGCTTTCAGGGGATCGTTTGCACATGTTTGGCACCATTTCTGAGTGAATTGCAGAACGTCAGATTTTTACTGAAATTGTGACCGCGCGGCTTAGGGATTTTTTCAAAAAAAGTTGCTCAGACGTCGAGGGCTAATTCTGTTTCCCATGATACAAACCCATCTGTTTCCACCGAAAAAGCTTTCAGGGGATCGTTTGCACATGTTTGGCACCATTTCTGAGTGAATTGCAGAACGTCAGATTTTTACTGAAATTGTGACCGCGCGGCTTAGGGATTTTTTCAAAAAAAGGTGTTCAGACATCTAGGGCTAATTCTGTTTCCCATGATAAAAACCCATCTGCTTCCACCGAAAAAGCTTTCAGCGGATCGTTTGCACATGTTTGGTACCATTTCTGAGTGAATTGCAGAACGTCAGATTTTTGGGGAAATTGTGACCGCGCGGCTTAGGGATTTTTTCAAAAAAAGTTGTTCAGATGTCAAGGGCTAATTCTGTTTCCCATGATAAAATCACATCTGTTTCCACCGAAAAAGCTTTCAGTCGATCGTTTGCAACAGTTTGGCACCATTTCTGAGTGAATTGCAGAACGTCAGATTTTTGCTGAAATTGTGACCGCGCGGCTTAGGGATTTTTTCAAAAAAAGGTGTTCAGACATCGAGGGCTAATTCTGTTTACCATGATAAAAACCCATCTGTTTCCACCGAAAAAGCTTTCAGGGGATCGTTTGCACATGTTTGGTCCCATTTCTTAGTGAATTGCAGAACGTCAGATTTTTACTGAAATTGTGACCGCGCGGCTTAGGGATTTTTTCAAAAAAAGGTGTTCAGACATCTAGGGCGAATTCTTTTTACCATGATAAAAACCCATCTGTTTTCACTGAAAAAGCTTTCAGGGGATCGTTTGCAACAGTTTGGCACCATTTCAGAGTGAATTGCAGAACGTCAGATTTTTGCGGAAATTGTGACCGCGCGGCTTAGGGATTTTTTCAAAAAAAGTTGTTCAAATGTCAAGGGCTAATTCTGTTTCCCATGATAAAATCACATCTGTTTCCACCGAAAAAGCTTTCAGTCGATCGTTTGCAACAGTTTGGCACCATTTCTGAGTGAATTGCAGAACGTCAGATTTTTGCTGAAATTGTGACCGTGCGGCTTAGGGATTTTTTCAAAAAAAGGTCTTCAGACATCGAGGGCTAATTCTGTTTCCCATGATAAAAACCCATCTGTTTTCACCGAAAAAGCTTTCAGGGGCTCGTTTGCAACAGTTTGGCACGATTTCTGAGTGAATTGCAGAACGTCAGATTTTTGCTGAAATTGTGACCGCGCGGCTTAGGGATTTTTTCAAAAAAAGGTGTTCAGACATCGAGGGCTTATTCTGTTTCCCATGATAAAAACCCATCTGTTTTCACTGAAAAAGCTTTCAGGGGCTCGTTTGCAACAGTTTGGCACCATTTCTGAGTGAATTGCAGAACGTCAGATTTTTGCGGAAATTGTGACCGCGCGGCTTAGGGATTTTTTCAAAAAAAGTCGTTCAGATGTCAAGGGCTAATTCTGTTTCCCATGATAAAATCACATCTGTTTCCACCGAAAAAGCTTTCAGTCGATCGTTTGCAACAGTTTGGCACCATTTCTGAGTGAATTGCAGAACGTCAGATTTTTGCTGAAATTGTGACCGTGCGGCTTAGGGATTTTTTCAAAAAAAGGTCTTCAGACATCGAGGGCTAATTCTGTTTCCCATGATAAAAACCCATCTGTTTTCACCGAAAAAGCTTTCAGGGGCTCGTTTGCAACAGTTTGGCACGATTTCTGAGTGAATTGCAGAACGTCAGATTTTTGCTGAAATTGTGACCGCGCGGCTTAGGGATTTTTTCAAAAAAAGGTGTTCAGACATCGAGGGCTTATTCTGTTTCCCATGATAAAAACCCATCTGTTTTCACTGAAAAAGCTTTCAGGGGCTCGTTTGCAACAGTTTGGCACCATTTCTGAGTGAATTGCAGAACGTCAGATTTTTGCGGAAATTGTGACCGCGCGGCTTAGGGATTTTTTCAAAAAACGTCGTTCAGATGTCAAGGGCTAATTCTGTTTCCCATGATAAAATCACATCTGTTTCCACCGAAAAAGCTTTCAGTCGATCGTTTGCAACAGTTTGGCACCATTTCTGAGTGAATTGCAGAACGTCAGATTTTTGCTGAAATTGTGACCGCGCGGCTTAGGGATTTCTTCAAAAAAAGGTGTTCAGACATCGAGGGCTAATTCTGTTTCCCATGATAAAAACCCATCTGTTTCCACCGAAAAAGTTTTCAGGGGATGGTTTGCAACAGTTTGGCACCATTTCTGAGTGAATTGCAGAACGTCAGATTTTTGCTGAAATTGTGACCGCGCGGCTTAGGGATTTTTTCAAAAAAAGGTGTTCAGACGTTGAGGGCTAATTCTGTTTACCATGATAAAAACCCATCTGTTTCCACCGAAAAAGCTTTCAGGGGATCGTTTGCACATGTTTGGTCCCATTTCTGAGTGAATTGCAGAACGTCAGATTTTTGCTGAAATTGTGACCGCGCGGCTTAGGGATTTTTTCAAAAAAAGGTGTTCAGATATCTAGGGCGAATTCTTTTTACCATGATAAAAACCCATCTGTTTTCACCGAAAAAGCTTTCAGGGGATCGTTTGCAACAGTTTGGCACCATTTCAGAGTGAATTGGAGAACGTCAGATTTTTGCTGAAATTGTGACCGCGCGGCTTAGGGATTTTTTCAAAAAAAGGTGCTCAGACATCTCGGGCGAATTCTTTTTACCATGATAAAAACCCATCTGTTTTCACCGAAAAAGCTTTCAGGGGATCGTTTGCAACAGTTTGGCACCATTTCTGAGTGAATTGCAGAACGTCAGATTTTTGCGGAAATTGTGACCGCGCGGCTTAGGGATTTTTTCAAAAAAAGGTGTTCAGACGTTGAGGGCTAATTCTGTTTACCATGATAAAAACCCATCTGTTTCCACCGAAAAAGCTTTCAGGGGATCGTTTGCACATGTTTGGTCCCATTTCTGAGTGAATTGCAGAACGTCAGATTTTTGCTGAAATTGTGACCGCGCGGCTTAGGGATTTTTTCAAAAAAAGGTGTTCAGACATCTAGGGCGAATTCTTTTTACCATGATA
Organism: Podarcis tiliguerta; assembly: GCF_965153285.1. Taxonomy (NCBI): domain Eukaryota; kingdom Metazoa; phylum Chordata; class Lepidosauria; order Squamata; family Lacertidae; genus Podarcis; species Podarcis tiliguerta. The sequence continues at coordinate 9,967,078 of NC_139547.1, read as the reverse complement.
AAAACCCATCTGTTTTCACCGAAAAAGCTTTCAGGGGATCGTTTGCAACAGTTTGGCACCATTTCAGAGTGAATTGGAGAACGTCAGATTTTTGCTGAAATTGTGACCGCGCGGCTTAGGGATTTTTTCAAAAAAAGGTGTTCAGACGTTGAGGGCTAATTCTGTTTACCATGATAAAAACCCATCTGTTTTCACCGAAAAAGCTTTCAGGGGATCGTTTGCAACAGTTTGGCACCATTTCTGAGTGAATTGCAGAACGTCAGATTTTTGCGGAAATTGTGACCGCGCGGCTTAGGGATTTTTTCAAAAAAAGTTGTTCAGATGTCAAGGGCTAATTCTGTTTCCCATGATAAAATCACATCTGTTTCCACCGAAAAAGCTTTCAGTCGATCGTTTGCAACAGTTTGGCACCATTTCTGAGTGAATTGCAGAACGTCAGATTTTTGCGGAAATTGTGACCGCGCGGCTTAGGGATTTTTTCAAAAAACGTCGTTCAGATGTCAAGGGCTAATTCTGTTTCCCATGATAAAATCACATCTGGTTTCCACCGAAAAAGCTTTCAGTCGATCGTTTGCAACAGTTTGGCACCATTTCTGAGTGAATTGCAGAACGTCAGATTTTTGCTGAAATTGTGACCGCGCGGCTTAGGGATTTCTTCAAAAAAAGGTGTTCAGACATCGAGGGCTAATTCTGTTTCCCATGATAAAAACCCATCTGTTTCCACCGAAAAAGTTTTCAGGGGATCGTTTGCACATGTTTGGTCCCATTTCTGAGTGAATTGCAGAACGTCAGATTTTTGCTGAAATTGTGACCGCGCGGCTTAGGGATTTTTTCAAAAAAAGGTGTTCAGACATCTAGGGCGAATTCTTTTTACCATGATAAAAACCCATCTGTTTTCACCGAAAAAGCTTTCAGGGGATCGTTTGCAACAGTTTGGCACCATTTCAGAGTGAATTGGAGAACGTCAGATTTTTGCTGAAATTGTGACCGCGCGGCTTAGGGATTTTTTCAAAAAAAGGTGTTCAGACATCTCGGGCGAATTCTTTTTGCCATGATAAAAACCCATCTGTTTTCACCGAAAAAGCTTTCAGGGGCTCGTTTGCAACAGTTTGGCAGCATTTCTGAGTGAATTGCAGAACGTCAGATTTTTGCTGAAATTGTGACCGCGCGGCTTAGGGATTTTTTCAAAAAAAGGTGTTCAGACATCGAGGGCGAATTCTGTTTCCCATGATATACACCCATCTGTTTTCACCGAAAAAGCTTTCAGGGGATCGTTTGCACATGTTTGGCACCATTTCTGAGTGAATTGCAGAACGTCATATTTTTGCTGAAATTGTGACCGCGCGGCTTAGGGATTTTTTCAAAAAAAGGTGTTCAGACGTCGAGGGCTAATTCTGTTTACCATGATAAAAACCCATCTGTTTCCACCGAAAAAGCTTTTAGGGGATCATTTGCACATGTTTGGTACCATTTCTGAGTGAATTGCAGAACGTCAGATTTTTGCTGAAATTGTGACCGTGCGGCTTAGGGATTTTTTCAAAAAAAGGTCTTCAGACATCGAGGGCTAATTCTGTTTCCCATGATAAAAACCCATCTGTTTTCACCGAAAAAGCTTTCAGGGGCTCGTTTGCAACAGTTTGGCACGATTTCTGAGTGAATTGCAGAACGTCAGATTTTTGCTGAAATTGTGACCGCGCGGCTTAGGGATTTTTTCAAAAAAAGGTGTTCAGACATCGAGGGCTTATTCTGTTTCCCATGATAAAAACCCATCTGTTTTCACTGAAAAAGCTTTCAGGGGCTCGTTTGCAACAGTTTGGCACCATTTCTGAGTGAATTGCAGAACGTCAGATTTTTGCGGAAATTGTGACCGCGCGGCTTAGGGATTTTTTCAAAAAAAGTCGTTCAGATGTCAAGGGCTAATTCTGTTTCCCATGATAAAATCACATCTGTTTCCACCGAAAAAGCTTTCAGTCGATCGTTTGCAACAGTTTGGCACCATTTCTGAGTGAATTGCAGAACGTCAGATTTTTGCTGAAATTGTGACCGTGCGGCTTAGGGATTTTTTCAAAAAAAGGTCTTCAGACATCGAGGGCTAATTCTGTTTCCCATGATAAAAACCCATCTGTTTTCACCGAAAAAGCTTTCAGGGGCTCGTTTGCAACAGTTTGGCACGATTTCTGAGTGAATTGCAGAACGTCAGATTTTTGCTGAAATTGTGACCGCGCGGCTTAGGGATTTTTTCAAAAAAAGGTGTTCAGACATCGAGGGCTTATTCTGTTTCCCATGATAAAAACCCATCTGTTTTCACTGAAAAAGCTTTCAGGGGCTCGTTTGCAACAGTTTGGCACCATTTCTGAGTGAATTGCAGAACGTCAGATTTTTGCGGAAATTGTGACCGCGCGGCTTAGGGATTTTTTCAAAAAACGTCGTTCAGATGTCAAGGGCTAATTCTGTTTCCCATGATAAAATCACATCTGTTTCCACCGAAAAAGCTTTCAGTCGATCGTTTGCAACAGTTTGGCACCATTTCTGAGTGAATTGCAGAACGTCAGATTTTTGCTGAAATTGTGACCGCGCGGCTTAGGGATTTCTTCAAAAAAAGGTGTTCAGACATCGAGGGCTAATTCTGTTTCCCATGATAAAAACCCATCTGTTTCCACCGAAAAAGTTTTCAGGGGATGGTTTGCAACAGTTTGGCACCATTTCTGAGTGAATTGCAGAACGTCAGATTTTTGCTGAAATTGTGACCGCGCGGCTTAGGGATTTTTTCAAAAAAAGGTGTTCAGACGTTGAGGGCTAATTCTGTTTACCATGATAAAAACCCATCTGTTTCCACCGAAAAAGCTTTCAGGGGATCGTTTGCACATGTTTGGTCCCATTTCTGAGTGAATTGCAGAACGTCAGATTTTTGCTGAAATTGTGACCGCGCGGCTTAGGGATTTTTTCAAAAAAAGGTGTTCAGATATCTAGGGCGAATTCTTTTTACCATGATAAAAACCCATCTGTTTTCACCGAAAAAGCTTTCAGGGGATCGTTTGCAACAGTTTGGCACCATTTCAGAGTGAATTGGAGAACGTCAGATTTTTGCTGAAATTGTGACCGCGCGGCTTAGGGATTTTTTCAAAAAAAGGTGTTCAGACATCTCGGGCGAATTCTTTTTACCATGATAAAAACCCATCTGTTTTCACCGAAAAAGCTTTCAGGGGATCGTTTGCAACAGTTTGGCACCATTTCTGAGTGAATTGCAGAACGTCAGATTTTTGCGGAAATTGTGACCGCGCGGCTTAGGGATTTTTTCAAAAAAAGTTGTTCAGATGTCAAGGGCTAATTCTGTTTCCCATGATAAAATCACATCTGTTTCCACCGAAAAAGCTTTCAGTCGATTGTTTGCAACAGTTTGGCACCATTTCTGAGTGAATTGCAGAACGTCAGATTTTTGCGGAAATTGTGACCGCGCGGCTTAGGGATTTTTTCAAAAAAAGGTGCTCAGACATCGAGGGCTAATTTTGTTTCCCATGATAAAAACCCATCTGTTTCCACCGAAAAAGTTTTCAGGGGATCGTTTGCAACAGTTTGGCACCATTTCTGAGTGAATTGCAGAACGTCAGATTTTTGCTGAAATTGTGACCGCGCGGCTTAGGGATTTTTTCAAAAAAAGGTGTTCAGACGTTGAGGGCTAATTCTGTTTACCATGATAAAAACCCATCTGTTTCCACCGAAAAAGCTTTCAGGGGATCGTTTGCACATGTTTGGTCCCATTTCTGAGTGAATTGCAGAACGTCAGATTTTTGCTGAAATTGTGACCGCGCGGCTTAGGGATTTTTTCAAAAAAAGGTGTTCAGACATCTAGGGCGAATTCTTTTTACCATGATAAAAACCCATCTGTTTTCACCGAAAAAGCTTTCAGGGGATCGTTTGCAACAGTTTGGCACCATTTCAGAGTGAATTGGAGAACGTCAGATTTTTGCTGAAATTGTGACCGCGCGGCTTAGGGATTTTTTCAAAAAAAGGTGTTCAGACATCTCGGGCGAATTCTTTTTGCCATGATAAAAACCCATCTGTTTTCACCGAAAAAGCTTTCAGGGGATCGTTTGCAACAGTTTGGCACCATTTCTGAGTGAATTGCAGAACGTCAGATTTTTGCGGAAATTGTGACCGCGCGGCTTAGGGATTTTTTCAAAAAAAGTTGTTCAGATGTCAAGGGCTAATTCTGTTTCCCATGATAAAATCACATCTGTTTCCACCGAAAAAGCTTTCAGTCGATCGTTTGCAACAGTTTGGCACCATTTCTGAGTGAATTGCAGAACGTCAGATTTTTGCGGAAATTGTGACCGCGCGGCTTAGGGATTTTTTCAAAAAACGTCGTTCAGATGTCAAGGGCTAATTCTGTTTCCCATGATAAAATCACATCTGGTTTCCACCGAAAAAGCTTTCAGTCGATCGTTTGCAACAGTTTGGCACCATTTCTGAGTGAATTGCAGAACGTCAGATTTTTGCTGAAATTGTGACCGCGCGGCTTAGGGATTTCTTCAAAAAAAGGTGTTCAGACATCGAGGGCTAATTCTGTTTCCCATGATAAAAACCCATCTGTTTCCACCGAAAAAGTTTTCAGGGGATGGTTTGCAACAGTTTGGCACCATTTCTGAGTGAATTGCAGAACGTCAGATTTTTGCTGAAATTGTGACCGCGCGGCTTAGGGATTTTTTCAAAAAAAGGTGTTCAGACGTTGAGGGCTAATTCTGTTTACCATGATAAAAACCCATCTGTTTCCACCGAAAAAGCTTTCAGGGGATCGTTTGCACATGTTTGGTCCCATTTCTGAGTGAATTGCAGAACGTCAGATTTTTGCTGAAATTGTGACCGCGCGGCTTAGGGATTTTTTCAAAAAAAGGTGTTCAGATATCTAGGGCGAATTCTTTTTACCATGATAAAAACCCATCTGTTTTCACCGAAAAAGCTTTCAGGGGATCGTTTGCAACAGTTTGGCACCATTTCAGAGTGAATTGGAGAACGTCAGATTTTTGCTGAAATTGTGACCGCGCGGCTTAGGGATTTTTTCAAAAAAAGGTGTTCAGACATCTCGGGCGAATTCTTTTTACCATGATAAAAACCCATCTGTTTTCACCGAAAAAGCTTTCAGGGGATCGTTTGCAACAGTTTGGCACCATTTCTGAGTGAATTGCAGAACGTCAGATTTTTGCGGAAATTGTGACCGCGCGGCTTAGGGATTTTTTCAAAAAAAGTTGTTCAGATGTCAAGGGCTAATTCTGTTTCCCATGATAAAATCACATCTGTTTCCACCGAAAAAGCTTTCAGTCGATCGTTTGCAACAGTTTGGCACCATTTCTGAGTGAATTGCAGAAGGTCAGATTTTTGCGGAAATTGTGACCGCGCGGCTTAGGGATTTTTTCAAAAAAAGGTGCTCAGACATCGAGGGCTAATTTTGTTTCCCATGATAAAAACCCATCTGTTTCCACCGAAAAAGTTTTCAGGGGATCGTTTGCAACAGTTTGGCACCATTTCTGAGTGAATTGCAGAACGTCAGATTTTTGCTGAAATTGTGACCGCGCGGCTTAGGGATTTTTTCAAAAAAAGGTGTTCAGACGTTGAGGGCTAATTCTGTTTACCATGATAAAAACCCATCTGTTTCCACCGAAAAAGCTTTCAGGGGATCGTTTGCACATGTTTGGTCCCATTTCTGAGTGAATTGCAGAACGTCAGATTTTTGCTGAAATTGTGACCGCGCGGCTTAGGGATTTTTTCAAAAAAAGGTGTTCAGACATCTAGGGCGAATTCTTTTTACCATGATAAAAACCCATCTGTTTTCACCGAAAAAGCTTTCAGGGGATCGTTTGCAACAGTTTGGCACCATTTCAGAGTGAATTGGAGAACGTCAGATTTTTGCTGAAATTGTGACCGCGCGGCTTAGGGATTTTTTCAAAAAAAGGTGTTCAGACATCTCGGGCGAATTCTTTTTGCCATGATAAAAACCCATCTGTTTTCACCGAAAAAGCTTTCAGGGGATCGTTTGCAACAGTTTGGCACCATTTCTGAGTGAATTGCAGAACGTCAGATTTTTGCGGAAATTGTGACCGCGCGGCTTAGGGATTTTTTCAAAAAAAGTTGTTCAGATGTCAAGGGCTAATTCTGTTTCCCATGATAAAATCACATCTGTTTCCACCGAAAAAGCTTTCAGTCGATCGTTTGCAACAGTTTGGCACCATTTCTGAGTGAATTGCAGAACGTCAGATTTTTGCGGAAATTGTGACCGCGCGGCTTAGGGATTTTTTCAAAAAAAGGTGCTCAGACATCGAGGGCTAATTTTGTTTCCCATGATAAAAACCCATCTGTTTCCACCGAAAAAGTTTTCAGGGGATCGTTTGCAACAGTTTGGCACCATTTCTGAGTGAATTGCAGAACGTCAGATTTTTGCTGAAATTGTGACCGCGCGGCTTAGGGATTTTTTCAAAAAAAGGTGTTCAGACGTTGAGGGCTAATTCTGTTTACCATGATAAAAACCCATCTGTTTCCACCGAAAAAGCTTTCAGGGGATCGTTTGCACATGTTTGGTCCCATTTCTGAGTGAATTGCAGAACGTCAGATTTTTGCTGAAATTGTGACCGCGCGGCTTAGGGATTTTTTCAAAAAAAGGTGTTCAGACATCTAGGGCGAATTCTTTTTACCATGATAAAAACCCATCTGTTTTCACCGAAAAAGCTTTCAGGGGATCGTTTGCAACAGTTTGGCACCATTTCAGAGTGAATTGGAGAACGTCAGATTTTTGCTGAAATTGTGACCGCGCGGCTTAGGGATTTTTTCAAAAAAAGGTGTTCAGACATCTCGGGCGAATTCTTTTTGCCATGATAAAAACCCATCTGTTTTCACCGAAAAAGCTTTCAGGGGCTCGTTTGCAACAGTTTGGCAGCATTTCTGAGTGAATTGCAGAACGTCAGATTTTTGCTGAAATTGTGACCGCGCGGCTTAGGGATTTTTTCAAAAAAAGGTGTTCAGACATCGAGGGCGAATTCTGTTTCCCATGATATACACCCATCTGTTTTCACCGAAAAAGCTTTCAGGGGATCGTTTGCACATGTTTGGCACCATTTCTGAGTGAATTGCAGAACGTCATATTTTTGCTGAAATTGTGACCGCGCGGCTTAGGGATTTTTTCAAAAAAAGGTGTTCAGACGTCGAGGGCTAATTCTGTTTACCATGATAAAAACCCATCTGTTTCCACCGAAAAAGCTTTTAGGGGATCATTTGCACATGTTTGGTACCATTTCTGAGTGAATTGCAGAACGTCAGATTTTTGCTGAAATTGTGACCGCGCGGCTTAGGGATTTTTTCAAAAAAAGGTGTTCAGACATCAAGTGCTAATTTTGTTTCCCATGATAAAAACCCATCTGTTTTCACCGAAAAAACTTTCAGGGGATCGTTTGCAACAGTTGGGCACCATTTCTGAGTGAATTGCAGAACGTCAGATTTTTGCTGAAATTGTGACCGCGCGGCTTAGGGATTTTTTCAAAAAAAGTTGCTCAGACGTCGAGGGCTAATTCTGTTTCCCATGATACACACCCATCTGTTTCCACCGAAAAAGCTTTCAGGGGATCGTTTGCACATGTTTGGCACCACTTCTGAGTGAATTGCAGAACGTCAGATTTTTACTGAAATTGTGACCGCGCGGCTTAGGGATTTTTTCAAAAAAAAGGTGTTCAGACATCTAGGGCTAATTCTGTTTACCATGATAAAAACCCATCTGTTTTCACCGAAAAAGCTTTTAGGGGATCGTTTGCAACAGTTTGGCAACATTTCTGAGTGAATTGCAGAACGTCAGATTTTTGCTGAAATTGTGACCGCGCGGCTTAGGGATTTTTTCAAAAAAAGTTGTTGAGACATCAAGTGCTAATTCTGTTTCCCATGATAAAAACCCATCTGTTTTCACCGAAAAAGCTTTCAGGGGATCGTTTGCAACAGTTTGTCACCATTTCTGAGTGAATTGCAGAACGTCAGATTTTTGCTGAAATTGTGACCGCGCGGCTTAGGGATTTTTTCAAAAAAAGTTGCTCAGACGTCGAGGGCTAATTCTGTTTCCCATGATATACACCCATCTGTTTCCACCGAAAAAGCTTTCAGGGGATCGTTTGCACATGTTTGGCACCATTTCTGAGTGAATTGCAGAACGTCAGATTTTTGCTGAAATTGTGACCGCGCGGCTTAGGGATTTTTTCAAAAAAGGTTGCTCAGAAGTCGAGGGCTAATTCTGTTTCCCATGATACAAACCCATCTGTTTCCACCGAAAAAGCTTTCAGGGGATCGTTTGCACATGTTTGGCACCATTTCTGAGTGAATTGCAGAACGTCAGATTTTTGCTGAAATTGTGACCGCGCGGCTTAGGGATTTTTTCAAAAAAAGGTGTTCAGACATCTAGGGCTAATTCTGTTTCCCATGATAAAAACCCATCTGCTTCCACCGAAAAAGCTTTCAGCGGATCGTTTGCACATGTTTGGTACCATTTCTTTGTGAATTGCAGAACATCAGATTTTTGCTGAAATTGTGACCGCGCAGCTTAGGGATTTTTTCAAAAAAAGGTGTTCAGACATCTAGGGCTAATTCTGTTTCCCATGATACAAACCCATCTGTTTTCACCGAAAAAGCTTTCAGGGGATCGTTTGCAACAGTTTGGCAACATTTCTGAGTGAATTGCAGAACGTCAGATTTTTGCTGAAATTGTGACCGCGCGGCTTAGGGATTTTTTCAAAAAAAGTTGTTGAGACATCAAGTGCTAATTCTGTTTCTCATGATAAAAACCCATCTGTTTTCACCGAAAAAGCTTTCAGGGGCTCGTTTGCAACAGTTTGGCACCATTTCTGAGTGAATTGCAGAACGTCAGATTTTTGCTGAAATTGTGACCGCGCGGCTTAGGGATTTTTTCAAAAAAAGGTGTTCAGACATCGAGGGCTTATTCTGTTTCCCATGATATACACCCATCTGTTTTCACCGAAAAAGCTTTCAGGGGCTCGTTTGCAACAGTTTGGCAGCATTTCTGAGTGAATTGCAGAACGTCAGATTTTTGCTGAAATTGTGACCGCGCGGCTTAGGGATTTTTTCAAAAAAAGGTGTTCAGACATCGAGGGCGAATTCTGTTTCCCATGATAAAATCACATCTGTTTCCACCGAAAAAGCTTTCAGGGGATCGTTTGCAACAGTTTGGCACAATTTCTGAGTGAATTGCAGAACGTCAGATTTTTGCTGAAATTGTGACCGTGCGGCTTAGGGATTTTTTCAAAAAAAGGTCTTCAGACATCGAGGGCTAATTCTGTTTCCCATGATAAAAACCGATCTGTTTTCACCGAAAAAGCTTTCAGTCGATCGTTTGCAACAGTTTGGCACCATTTCTAAGTGAATTGCAGAACATCAGATTTTTGCTGAAATTGTGACCGCGCGGCTTAGGGATTTTTTAAAAAAAAGGTGTTCAAGCATCTATGGCGAATTCTGTTTACCATGATAAAAACCCATTTGTTTTCACCGAAAAAGCTTTCAGGGGATCGTTTGCAACAGTTTGGCAACATTTCTGAGTGAATTGCAGAACGTCAGATTTTTGCTGAAATTGTGACCGCGCGGCTTAGGGATTTTTTCAAAAAAAGTTGTTGAGACATCAAGGGCTAATTCTGTTTCCCATGATAAAGACCCATCTGTTTTCACCGAAAAAACTTTCAGTCGATCGTTTGCAACAGTTTGGCACCATTTCTGAGTGAATTGCAGAACGTCAGATTTTTGCTGAAATTGTGACCGCGCGGCTTAGGGATTTTTTCAAAAAAAGGTGTTCAGACATCTAGGGCGAATTCTTTTTACCATGATAAAAACCCATCTGTTTTCACCGAAAAAGCTTTCAGGGGATCGTTTGCAACAGTTTGGCAACATTTCTGAGTGAATTGCAGAACGTCAGATTTTTGCTGAAATTGTGACCGCGCGGCTTAGGGATTTTTTCAAAAAAAGGTGTTCAGACATCTAGGGCTAATTCTGTTTCCCATGATAAAATCACATCTGTTTCCACCGAAAAAGCTTTCAGTCGATCGTTTGCAACAGTTTGGCACCATTTCTGAGTGAATTGCAGAACGTCAGATTTTTGCTGAAATTGTGACCGTGCGGCTTAGGGATTTTTTCAAAAAAAGGTCTTCAGACATCGAGGGCTAATTCTGTTTCCCATGATAAAAACCGATCTGTTTTCACCGAAAAAGCTTTCAGTCGATCGTTTGCAACAGTTTGGCACCATTTCTAAGTGAATTGCAGAACATCAGATTTTTGCTGAAATTGTGACCGCGCGGCTTAGGGATTTTTTCAAAAAAAGGTGTTCAGACATCTAGGGCGAATTCTTTTTACCATGATAAAAACCCATCTGTTTTCACCGAAAAAGCTTTCAGGGGATCGTTTGCAACAGTTTGGCAACATTTCTGAGTGAATTGCAGAACGTCAGATTTTGCTGAAATTGTGACCGCGCGGCTTAGGGATTTTTTCAAAAAAAGGTGTTCAGACATCTAGGGCTAATTCTGTTTCCCATGATAAAATCACATCTGTTTCCACCGAAAAAGCTTTCAGTCGATCGTTTGCAACAGTTTGGCACCATTTCTGAGTGAATTGCAGAAAGTCAGATTTTTGCTGAAATTGTGACCACGCGGCTTAGGGATATTTTCAAAAAAAGGTATTCAGACATCGAGGGCTTATTCTGTTTCCCATGATATACACCCATCTGTTTTCACCGAAAAAGCTTTCAGGGGCTCGTTTGCAACAGTTTGGCAGCATTTCTGAGTGAATTGCAGAACGTCAGATTTTTGCTGAAATTGTGACCGCGCGGCTTAGGGATTTTTTCAAAAAAAGGTGTTCAGACATCGAGGGCGAATTCTGTTTCCAATGAAAAAATCACATCTGTTTCCACCAAAAAAGCTTTCAGGGGATCGTTTGCAACAGTTTGGCACAATTTCTGAGTGAATTGCAGAACGTCAGATTTTTGCTGAAATTGTGACCGTGCGGCTTAGGGATTTTTTCAAAAAAAGGTCTTCAGACATCGAGGGCTAATTCTGTTTCCCATGATAAAAACCGATCTGTTTTCACCGAAAAAGCTTTCAGTCGATCGTTTGCAACAGTTTGGCACCATTTCTAAGTGAATTGCAGAACATCAGATTTTTGCTGAAATTGTGACCGCGCGGCTTAGGGATTTTTTCAAAAAAAGGTGTTCAAGCATCTATGGCGAATTCTGTTTACCATGATAAAAACCCATTTGTTTTCACCGAAAAAGCTTTCAGGGGATCGTTTGCAACAGTTTGGCAACATTTCTGAGTGAATTGCAGAACGTCAGATTTTTGCTGAAATTGTGACCGCGCGGCTTAGGGATTTTTTCAAAAAAAGTTGTTGAGACATCAAGGGCTAATTCTGTTTCCCATGATAAAGACCCATCTGTTTTCACCGAAAAAACTTTCAGTCGATCATTTGCAACAATTTGGCACCATTTCTGAGTGAATCTCAGAACGTCAGATTTTTGCTGAAATTGTGACCGCGCGGCTTAGGGATTTTTTCAAAAAAAGGTCTTCAGACATCTAGGGCGAATTCTTTTTACCATGATAAAAACCCATCTGTTTTCACCGAAAAAGCTTTCAGGGGATCGTTTGCAACAGTTTGGCAACATTTCTGAGTGAATTGCAGAACGTCAGATTTTTGCTGAAATTGTGACCGCGAGGCTTAGGGATTTTTTCAAAAAAAGGTGTTCAGACATCTAGGGCTAATTCTGTTTCCCATGATAAAAACCCATCTGTTTTCACCGAAAAAGCTTTCAGGGGATCGTTTGCACATGTTTGGCACCATTTCTGAGTGAATTGCAGAACGTCATATTTTTGCTGAAATTGTGACCGCGCGGCTTAGGGATTTTTTCAAAAAAAGGTGTTCAGACGTCGAGGGCTAATTCTGTTTACCATGATAAAAACCCATCTGTTTCCACCGAAAAAGCTTTTAGGGGATCATTTGCACATGTTTGGTACCATTTCTGAGTGAATTGCAGAACGTCAGATTTTTGCTGAAATTGTGACCGCGCGGCTTAGGGATTTTTTCAAAAAAAGGTGTTCAGACATCAAGCGCTAATTTTGTTTCCCATGATAAAAACCCATCTGTTTTCACCGAAAAAACTTTCAGGGGATCGTTTGCAACAGTTGGGCACCATTTCTGAGTGAATTGCAGAACGTCAGATTTTTGCTGAAATTGTGACCGCGCGGCTTAGGGATTTTTTCAAAAAAAGTTGCTCAGACGTCGAGGGCTAATTCTGTTTCCCATGATACACACCCATCTGTTTCCACCGAAAAAGCTTTCAGGGGATCGTTTGCACATGTTTGGCACCACTTCTGAGTGAATTGCAGAACGTCAGATTTTTACTGAAATTGTGACCGCGCGGCTTAGGGATTTTTTCAAAAAAAAGGTGTTCAGACATCTAGGGCTAATTCTGTTTACCATGATAAAAACCCATCTGTTTTCACCGAAAAAGCTTTTAGGGGATCGTTTGCAACAGTTTGGCAACATTTCTGAGTGAATTGCAGAACGTCAGATTTTTACTGAAATTGTGACCGCGCGGCTTAGGGATTTTTTCAAAAAAAGTTGTTGAGACATCAAGTGCTAATTCTGTTTCCCATGATAAAAACCCATCTGTTTTCACCGAAAAAGCTTTCAGGGGATCGTTTGCAACAGTTTGTCACCATTTCTGAGTGAATTGCAGAACGTCAGATTTTTGCTGAAATTGTGACCGCGCGGCTTAGGGATTTTTTCAAAAAAAGTTGCTCAGACGTCGAGGGCTAATTCTGTTTCCCATGATATACACCCATCTGTTTCCACCGAAAAAGCTTTCAGGGGATCGTTTGCACATGTTTGGCACCATTTCTGAGTGAATTGCAGAACGTCAGATTTTTGCTGAAATTGTGACCGCGCGGCTTAGGGATTTTTTCAAAAAAAGTTGCTCAGACGTCGAGGGCTAATTCTGTTTCCCATGATACAAACCCATCTGTTTCCACCGAAAAAGCTTTCAGGGGATCGTTTGCACATGTTTGGCACCATTTCTGAGTGAATTGCAGAACGTCAGATTTTTGCTGAAATTGTGACCGCGCGGCTTAGGGATTTTTTCAAAAAAAGTTGCTCAGACGTCGAGGGCTAATTCTGTTTCCCATGATACACACCCATCTGTTTCCACCGAAAAAGCTTTCAGGGGATCGTTTGCACATGTTTGGCACCACTTCTGAGTGAATTGCAGAACGTCAGATTTTTACTGAAATTGTGACCGCGCGGCTTAGGGATTTTTTCAAAAAAAAGGTGTTCAGACATCTAGGGCTAATTCTGTTTACCATGATAAAAACCCATCTGTTTTCACCGAAAAAGCTTTTAGGGGATCGTTTGCAACAGTTTGGCAACATTTCTGAGTGAATTGCAGAACGTCAGATTTTTACTGAAATTGTGACCGCGCGGCTTAGGGATTTTTTCAAAAAAAGTTGTTGAGACATCAAGTGCTAATTCTGTTTCCCATGATAAAAACCCATCTGTTTTCACCGAAAAAGCTTTCAGGGGATCGTTTGCAACAGTTTGTCACCATTTCTGAGTGAATTGCAGAACGTCAGATTTTTGCTGAAATTGTGACCACGCGGCTTAGGGATATTTTCAAAAAAAGGTATTCAGACATCGAGGGCTTATTCTGTTTCCCATGATATACACCCATCTGTTTTCACCGAAAAAGCTTTCAGGGGCTCGTTTGCAACAGTTTGGCAGCATTTCTGAGTGAATTGCAGAACGTCAGATTTTTGCTGAAATTGTGACCGCGCGGCTTAGGGATTTTTTCAAAAAAAGGTGTTCAGACATCGAGGGCGAATTCTGTTTCCAATGAAAAAATCACATCTGTTTCCACCAAAAAAGCTTTCAGGGGATCGTTTGCAACAGTTTGGCACAATTTCTGAGTGAATTGCAGAACGTCAGATTTTTGCTGAAATTGTGACCGTGCGGCTTAGGGATTTTTTCAAAAAAAGGTCTTCAGACATCGAGGGCTAATTCTGTTTCCCATGATAAAAACCGATCTGTTTTCACCGAAAAAGCTTTCAGTCGATCGTTTGCAACAGTTTGGCACCATTTCTAAGTGAATTGCAGAACATCAGATTTTTGCTGAAATTGTGACCGCGCGGCTTAGGGATTTTTTCAAAAAAAGGTGTTCAAGCATCTATGGCGAATTCTGTTTACCATGATAAAAACCCATTTGTTTTCACCGAAAAAGCTTTCAGGGGATCGTTTGCAACAGTTTGGCAACATTTCTGAGTGAATTGCAGAACGTCAGATTTTTGCTGAAATTGTGACCGCGCGGCTTAGGGATTTTTTCAAAAAAAGTTGTTGAGACATCAAGGGCTAATTCTGTTTCCCATGATAAAGACCCATCTGTTTTCACCGAAAAAACTTTCAGTCGATCATTTGCAACAGTTTGGCACCATTTCTGAGTGAATTGCAGAACGTCAGATTTTTGCTGAAATTGTGACCGCGCGGCTTAGGGATTTTTTCAAAAAAAGGTCTTCAGACATCTAGGGCGAATTCTTTTTACCATGATAAAAACCCATCTGTTTTCACCGAAAAAGCTTTCAGGGGATCGTTTGCAACAGTTTGGCAACATTTCTGAGTGAATTGCAGAACGTCAGATTTTTGCTGAAATTGTGACCGCGAGGCTTAGGGATTTTTTCAAAAAAAGGTGTTCAGACATCTAGGGCTAATTCTGTTTCCCATGATAAAAACCCATCTGTTTTCACCGAAAAAGCTTTCAGGGGATCGTTTGCACATGTTTGGCACCATTTCTGAGTGAATTGCAGAACGTCATATTTTTGCTGAAATTGTGACCGCGCGGCTTAGGGATTTTTTCAAAAAAAGGTGTTCAGACGTCGAGGGCTAATTCTGTTTACCATGATAAAAACCCATCTGTTTCCACCGAAAAAGCTTTTAGGGGATCATTTGCACATGTTTGGTACCATTTCTGAGTGAATTGCAGAACGTCAGATTTTTGCTGAAATTGTGACCGCGCGGCTTAGGGATTTTTTCAAAAAAAGGTGTTCAGACATCAAGCGCTAATTTTGTTTCCCATGATAAAAACCCATCTGTTTTCACCGAAAAAACTTTCAGGGGATCGTTTGCAACAGTTGGGCACCATTTCTGAGTGAATTGCAGAACGTCAGATTTTTGCTGAAATTGTGACCGCGCGGCTTAGGGATTTTTTCAAAAAAAGTTGCTCAGACGTCGAGGGCTAATTCTGTTTCCCATGATACACACCCATCTGTTTCCACCGAAAAAGCTTTCAGGGGATCGTTTGCACATGTTTGGCACCACTTCTGAGTGAATTGCAGAACGTCAGATTTTTACTGAAATTGTGACCGCGCGGCTTAGGGATTTTTTCAAAAAAAAGGTGTTCAGACATCTAGGGCTAATTCTGTTTACCATGATAAAAACCCATCTGTTTTCACCGAAAAAGCTTTTAGGGGATCGTTTGCAACAGTTTGGCAACATTTCTGAGTGAATTGCAGAACGTCAGATTTTTGCTGAAATTGTGACCGCGCGGCTTAGGGATTTTTTCAAAAAAAGTTGTTGAGACATCAAGTGCTAATTCTGTTTCCCATGATAAAAACCCATCTGTTTTCACCGAAAAAGCTTTCAGGGGATCGTTTGCAACAGTTTGTCACCATTTCTGAGTGAATTGCAGAACGTCAGATTTTTGCTGAAATTGTGACCGCGCGGCTTAGGGATTTTTTCAAAAAAAGTTGCTCAGACGTCGAGGGCTAATTCTGTTTCCCATGATATACACCCATCTGTTTCCACCGAAAAAGCTTTCAGGGGATCGTTTGCACATGTTTGGCACCATTTCTGAGTGAATTGCAGAACGTCAGATTTTTGCTGAAATTGTGACCGCGCGGCTTAGGGATTTTTTCAAAAAAAGTTGCTCAGACGTCGAGGGCTAATTCTGTTTCCCATGATACAAACCCATCTGTTTCCACCGAAAAAGCTTTCAGGGGATCGTTTGCACATGTTTGGCACCATTTCTGAGTGAATTGCAGAACGTCAGATTTTTGCTGAAATTGTGACCGCGCGGCTTAGGGATTTTTTCAAAAAAAGTTGCTCAGACGTCGAGGGCTAATTCTGTTTCCCATGATACACACCCATCTGTTTCCACCGAAAAAGCTTTCAGGGGATCGTTTGCACATGTTTGGCACCACTTCTGAGTGAATTGCAGAACGTCAGATTTTTACTGAAATTGTGACCGCGCGGCTTAGGGATTTTTTCAAAAAAAAGGTGTTCAGACATCTAGGGCTAATTCTGTTTACCATGATAAAAACCCATCTGTTTTCACCGAAAAAGCTTTTAGGGGATCGTTTGCAACAGTTTGGCAACATTTCTGAGTGAATTGCAGAACGTCAGATTTTTACTGAAATTGTGACCGCGCGGCTTAGGGATTTTTTCAAAAAAAGTTGTTGAGACATCAAGTGCTAATTCTGTTTCCCATGATAAAAACCCATCTGTTTTCACCGAAAAAGCTTTCAGGGGATCGTTTGCAACAGTTTGTCACCATTTCTGAGTGAATTGCAGAACGTCAGATTTTTGCTGAAATTGTGACCGCGCGGCTTAGGGATTTTTTCAAAAAAAGTTGCTCAGACGTCGAGGGCTAATTCTGTTTCCCATGATACAAACCCATCTGTTTCCACCGAAAAAGCTTTCAGGGGATCGTTTGCACATGTTTGGCACCATTTCTGAGTGAATTGCAGAACGTCAGATTTTTGCTGAAATTGTGACCGCGCGGCTTAGGGATTTTTTCAAAAAAAGGTGTTCAGACATCTAGGGCTAATTCTGTTTCCCATGATAAAAACCCATCTGCTTCCACCGAAAAAGCTTTCAGCGGATCGTTTGCACATGTTTGGTACCATTTCTGAGTGAATTGCAGAACATCAGATTTTTGCTGAAATTGTGACCGCGCAGCTTAGGGATTTTTTCAAAAAAAGGTGTTCAGACATCTAGGGCTAATTCTGTTTCCCATGATACAAACCCAACTGTTTTCACCGAAAAAGCTTTCAGGGGATCGTTTGCACATGTTTGGCACCATTTCTGAGTGAATTGCAGAACGTCAGATTTTTGCTGAAATTGTGACCGCGCGGCTTAGGGATTTTTTCAAAAAAAGTTGCTCAGACGTCGAGGGCTAATTCCGTTTCCCATGATACAAACCCATCTGTTTCCACCGAAAAAGCTTTCAGGGGATCGTTTGCACATGTTTGGCACCATTTCTGAGTGAATTGCAGAACGTCAGATTTTTGCTGAAATTGTGACCGCGCGGCTTAGGGATTTTTTCAAAAAAAGTTGTTGAGACATCGAGGGCTAATTCTGTTTCCCATGATAAAAACCCATCTGTTTTCACCGAAAAAGCTTTCAGGGGATCGTTTGCAACAGTTTGGCACCATTTCTGAGTGAATTGCAGAACGTCAGATTTTTGCTGAAATTGTGACCGCGCGGCTTAGGGATTTTTTCAAAAAAAAGTTGCTCAGACGTCGAGGGCTAATTCTGTTTCCCATGATACACACCCATCTGTTTCCACCGAAAAAGCTTTCAGGGGATCGTTTGCACATGTTTGGCACCATTTCTGAGTGAATTGCAGAACGTCAGATTTTTGCGGAAATTGTGACCGCGCGGCTTAGGGATTTTTTCAAAAAAAGTTGTTGAGACATCAAGTGCTAATTCTGTTTCCCATGATAAAAACCCATCTGTTTTCACCGAAAAAGCTTTTAGGGGATCGTTTGCAACAGTTTGGCAACATTTCTGAGTGAATTGCAGAACGTCAGATTTTTGCTGAAATTGTGACCGCGCGGCTTAGGGATTTTTTCAAAAAAAGTTGTTGAGACATCAAGTGCTAATTCTGTTTCCCATGATAAAAACCCATCTGTTTTCACCGAAAAAGCTTTCAGGGGATCGTTTGCAACAGTTTGTCACCATTTCTGAGTGAATTGCAGAACGTCAGATTTTTGCTGAAATTGTGACCGCGCGGCTTAGGGATTTTTTCAAAAAAAGTTGCTCAGACGTCGAGGGCTAATTCTGTTTCCCATGATATACACCCATCTGTTTCCACCGAAAAAGCTTTCAGGGGATCGTTTGCACATGTTTGGCACCATTTCTGAGTGAATTGCAGAACGTCAGATTTTTGCTGAAATTGTGACCGCGCGGCTTAGGGATTTTTTCAAAAAAAGTTGCTCAGACGTCGAGGGCTAATTCTGTTTCCCATGATACAAACCCATCTGTTTCCACCGAAAAAGCTTTCAGGGGATCGTTTGCACATGTTTGGCACCATTTCTGAGTGAATTGCAGAACGTCAGATTTTTGCTGAAATTGTGACCGCGCGGCTTAGGGATTTTTTCAAAAAAAGGTGTTCAGACATCTAGGGCTAATTCTGTTTCCCATGATAAAAACCCATCTGCTTCCACCGAAAAAGCTTTCAGCGGATCGTTTGCACATGTTTGGTACCATTTCTGAGTGAATTGCAGAACATCAGATTTTTGCTGAAATTGTGACCGCGCAGCTTAGGGATTTTTTCAAAAAAAGGTGTTCAGACATCTAGGGCTAATTCTGTTTCCCATGATACAAACCCATCTGTTTTCACCGAAAAAGCTTTCAGGGGATCGTTTGCAACAGTTTGGCAACATTTCTGAGTGAATTGCAGAACGTCAGATTTTTGCTGAAATTGTGACCGCGCGGCTTAGGGATTTTTTCAAAAAAAGTTGCTCAGACGTCGCGGGCTAATTCTGTTTCCCATGATACAAACCCATCTGTTTCCACCGAAAAAGCTTTCAGGGGATCGTTTGCACATGTTTGGCACCATTTCTGAGTGAATTGCAGAACGTCAGATTTTTGCTGAAATTGTGACCGCGCGGCTTAGGGATTTTTTCAAAAAAAGTTGCTCAGACGTCGAGGGCTAATTCCGTTTCCCATGATACAAACCCATCTGTTTCCACCGAAAAAGCTTTCAGGGGATCGTTTGCACATGTTTGGCACCATTTCTGAGTGAATTGCAGAACGTCAGATTTTTGCTGAAATTGTGACCGCGCGGCTTAGGGATTTTTTCAAAAAAAGTTGTTGAGACATCGAGGGCTAATTCTGTTTCCCATGATAAAAACCCATCTGTTTTCACCGAAAAAGCTTTCAGGGGATCGTTTGCACATGTTTGGCACCATTTCTGAGTGAATTGCAGAACGTCAGATTTTTGCTGAAATTGTGACCGCGCGGCTTAGGGATTTTTTCAAAAAAAGTTGCTCAGACGTCGAGGGCTAATTCTGTTTCCCATGATACAAACCCATCTGTTTCCACCGAAAAAGCTTTCAGGGGATCGTTTGCACATGTTTGGCACCATTTCTGAGTGAATTGCAGAACGTCAGATTTTTGCTGAAATTGTGACCGCGCGGCTTAGGGATTTTTTTGAAAAAAAGGTGTTCAGACATCTAGGGCTAATTCTGTTTCCCATGATAAAAACCCATCTGCTTCCACCGAAAAAGCTTTCAGGGGATCGTTTGCACATGTTTGGTACCATTTCTGAGTGAATTGCAGAACATCAGATTTTTGCTGAAATTGTGACCGCGCAGCTTAGGGATTTTTTCAAAAAAAGGTGTTCAGACATCTAGGGCTAATTCTGTTTCCCATGATAAAAACCCATCTGTTTTCACCGAAAAAGCTTTCAGGGGATCGTTTGCAACAGTTTGGCACCATTTTTGAGTGAATTGCAGAACGTCAGATTTTTGCTGAAATTGTGACCGCGCGGCTTAGGGATTTTTTCAAAAAAAGTTGTTCAGACGTCGAGGGCTAATTCTGTTTCCCATGATAAAAACCCATCTGTTTCCACCGAAAAAGCTTTCAGTCGATCGTTTGCAATAGTTTGGCACCATTTCTGAGTGAATTGCAGAAAGTCAGATTTTTGCTGAAATTGTGACCGCGCGGCTTAGGTATTTATTCAAAAAAAGTTGTTCAGACGTCGAGGGCTAATTCTGTTTACCATGATACAAACCCATCTGTTTCCACCGAAAAAGCTTTCAGGGGACCGTTTGCAACAGTTTGGCCCCGTTTCTGAGTGAATTGCAGAACGTCAGATTTTGCTGAAATTGTGACCGCGCGGCTTAGGGATTTTTTCAAAAAAAGTTGCTCAGACGTCGCGGGCTAATTCTGTTTCCCATGATACAAACCCATCTGTTTCCACCGAAAAAGCTTTCAGGGGATCGTTTGCACATGTTTGGCACCATTTCTGAGTGAATTGCAGAACGTCAGATTTTTGCTGAAATTGTGACCGCGCGGCTTAGGGATTTTTTCAAAAAAAGTTGCTCAGACGTCGAGGGCTAATTCCGTTTCCCATGATACAAACCCATCTGTTTCCACCGAAAAAGCTTTCAGGGGATCGTTTGCACATGTTTGGCACCATTTCTGAGTGAATTGCAGAACGTCAGATTTTTGCTGAAATTGTGACCGCGCGGCTTAGGGATTTTTTCAAAAAAAGTTGTTGAGACATCGAGGGCTAATTCTGTTTCCCATGATAAAAACCCATCTGTTTTCATCGAAAAAGCTTTCAGGGGATCGTTTGCAACAGTTTGGCACCATTTCTGAGTGAATTGCAGAACGTCAGAGTTTTGCTGAAATTGTGACCGCGCGGCTTAGGGATTTTTTCAAAAAAAGTTGCTCAGATGTCGAGGGCTAATTCTGTTTCCCATGATACACACCCATCTGTTTCCACCGAAAAAGCTTTCAGGGGATCGTTTGCACATGTTTGGCACCATTTCTGAGTGAATTGCAGAACGTCAGATTTTTGCTGAAATTGTGACCGCGCGGCTTAGGGATTTTTTCAAAAAAAGTTGCTCAGACGTCGAGGGCTAATTCTGTTTCCCATGATACAAACCCATCTGTTTCCACCGAAAAAGCTTTCAGGGGATCGTTTGCACATGTTTGGCACCATTTCTGAGTGAATTGCAGAACGTCAGATTTTTGCTGAAATTGTGACCGCGCGGCTTAGGGATTTTTTCAAAAAAAGGTGTTCAGACATCTAGGGCTAATTCTGTTTCCCATGATAAAAACCCATCTGCTTCCACCGAAAAAGCTTTCAGCGGATCGTTTGCACATGTTTGGTACCATTTCTGAGTGAATTGCAGAACGTCAGATTTTTGCTGAAATTGTGACCGCGCAGCTTAGGGATTTTTTCAAAAAAAGGTGTTCAGACATCTAGGGCTAATTCTGTTTCCCATGATACAAACCCATCTGTTTTCACCGAAAAAGCTTTCAGGGGATCGTTTGCAACAGTTTGGCACCATTTCTGAGTGAATTGCAGAACGTCAGATTTTTGCTGAAATTGTGACCGCGCGGCTTAGGGATTTTTTCAAAAAAAGTTGTTGAGACATCAAGGGCTAATTCTGTTTCCCATGATAAAAACCCATCTGTTTTCACCGAAAAAGCTTTCAGGGGATCGTTTGCAACAGTTTGGCACCATTTTTGAGTGAATTGCAGAACGTCAGATTTTTGCTGAAATTGTGACTGCGCGGCTTAGGGATTTTTTCAAAAAAAGTTGTTCAGACGTCGAGGGCTAATTCTGTTTCCCATGATAAAAACCCATCTGTTTCCACCGAAAAAGCTTTCAGTCGATCGTTTGCAATAGTTTGGCACCATTTCTGAGTGAATTGCAGAAAGTCAGATTTTTGCTGAAATTGTGACCGCGCGGCTTAGGTATTTATTCAAAAAAAGTTGTTCAGACGTCGAGGGCTAATTCTGTTTACCATGATACAAACCCATCTGTTTCCACCGAAAAAGCTTTCAGGGGACCGTTTGCAACAGTTTGGCCCCATTTCTGAGTGAATTGCAGAACGTCAGATTTTGCTGAAATTGTGACCGCGCGGCTTAGGGATTTTTTCAAAAAAAGTTGTTGAGACATCGAGGGCTAATTCTGTTTCCCATGATAAAAACCCATCTGTTTTCACCGAAAAAGCTTTCAGGGGATCGTTTGCAACAGTTTGGCACCATTTCTGAGTGAATTGCAGAACGTCAGATTTTTGCTGAAATTGTGACCGCGCGGCTTAGGGATTTTTTCAAAAAAAGTTGCTCAGACGTCGAGGGCTAATTCTGTTTCCCATGATACACACCCATCTGTTTCCACCGAAAAAGCTTTCAGGGGATCGTTTGCACATGTTTGGCACCACTTCTGAGTGAATTGCAGAACGTCAGATTTTTGCTGAAATTGTGACCGCGCGGCTTAGGGATTTTTTCAAAAAAAGGTGTTCAGACATCTAGGGCTAATTCTGTTTCCCATGATAAAAACCCATCTGTTTTCACCGAAAAAGCTTTCAACGGATCGTTTTCAACAGTTTGGCACGATTTCTGAGTGAATTGCAGAACGTCAGATTTTTGCTGAAATTGTGACCGCGCGGCTTAGGGATTTTTTTAAAAAAAGTTGCTCAGACGTCGAGGGCTAATTCTGTTTCCCATGATACAAACCCATCTGTTTTCACCGAAAAAGCTTTCAGGGGATCGTTTGCAACAGTTTGGCAACATTTCTGAGTGAATTGCAGAACGTCAGATTTTTGCTGAAATTGTGACCGCGCGGCTTAGGGATTTTTTCAAAAAAAGTTGCTCAGACGTCGAGGGCTAATTCTGTTTCCCATGATACAAACCCATCTGTTTCCACCGAAAAAGCTTTCAGGGGATCGTTTGCACATGTTTGGCACCATTTCTGAGTGAATTGCAGAACGTCAGATTTTTGCTGAAATTGTGACCGCGCGGCTTAGGGATTTTTTCAAAAAAAGGTGTTCAGACATCTAGGGCTAATTCTGTTTCCCATGATAAAAACCCATCTGCTTCCACCGAAAAAGCTTTCAGCGGATCGTTTGCACATGTTTGGTACCATTTCTGAGTGAATTGCAGAACATCAGATTTTTGCTGAAATTGTGACCGCGCGGCTTAGGTATTTATTCAAAAAAAGTTGTTCAGACGTCGAGGGCTAATTCTGTTTACCATGATACAAACCCATCTGTTTCCACCGAAAAAGCTTTCAGGGGACCGTTTGCAACAGTTTGGCCCCATTTCTGAGTGAATTGCAGAACGTCAGATTTTGCTGAAATTGTGACCGCGCGGCTTAGGGATTTTTTCAAAAAAAGTTTTTGAGACATCGAGGGCTAATTCTGTTTCCCATGATAAAAACCCATCTGTTTTCACCGAAAAAGCTTTCAGGGGATCGTTTGCAACAGTTTGGCACCATTTCTGAGTGAATTGCAGAACGTCAGATTTTTGCTGAAATTGTGACCGCGCGGCTTAGGGATTTTTTCAAAAAAAGTTGCTCAGACATCGAGGGCTAATTCTGTTTCCCATGATACACACCCATCTGTTTCCACCGAAAAAGCTTTCAGGGGATCGTTTGCACATGTTTGGCACCACTTCTGAGTGAATTGCAGAACGTCAGATTTTTGCTGAAATTGTGACCGCGCGGCTTAGGGATTTTTTCAAAAAAAGGTGTTCAGACATCTAGGGCTAATTCTGTTTCCCATGATAAAAACCCATCTGTTTTCACCGAAAAAGCTTTCAAGGGATCGTTTGCAACAGTTTGGCACGATTTCTGAGTGAATTGCAGAACGTCAGATTTTTGCTGAAATTGTGACCGCGCGGCTTAGGGATTTTTTAAAAAAAAGTTGCTCAGACGTCGAGGGCTAATTCTGTTTCCCATGATACAAACCCATCTGTTTCCACCGAAAAAGCTTTCAGGGGATCGTTTGCACATGTTTGGCACCATTTCTGAGTGAATTGCAGAACGTCAGATTTTTGCTGAAATTGTGACCGCGCGGCTTAGGGATTTTTTCAAAAAAAGTTGCTCAGACGTCGAGGGCTAATTCTGTTTCCCATGATACAAACCCATCTGTTTCCACCGAAAAAGCATTCAGGGGATCGTTTGCACATGTTTGGCACCATTTCTGAGTGAATTGCAGAACGTCAGATTTTTGCTGAAATTGTGACCGCGCGGCTTAGGGATTTTTTCAAAAAAAGGTGTTCAGACATCTAGGGCTAATTCTGTTTCCCATGATAAAAACCCATCTGCTTCCACCGAAAAAGCTTTCAGGGGATCGTTCGCACATGTTTGGTACCATTTCTGAGTGAATTGCAGAACGTCAGATTTTTGCTGAAATTGTGACCGCGCAGCTTAGGGATTTTTTCAAAAAAAGGTGTTCAGACATCTAGGGCTAATTCTGTTTCCCATGATGCAAACCCATCTGTTTTCACCGAAAAAGCTTTCAGGGGATCGTTTGCAACAGTTTGGCAACATTTCTGAGTGAATTGCAGAACGTCAGATTTTTGCTGAAATTGTGACCGCGCGGCTTAGGGATTTTTTCAAAAAAAGTTGCTCAGACGTCGAGGGCTAATTCTGTTTCCCATGATACAAACCCATCTGTTTCCACCGAAAAAGCTTTCAGGGGATCGTTTGCACATGTTTGGCACCATTTCTGAGTGAATTGCAGAACGTCAGATTTTTGCTGAAATTGTGACCGCGCGGCTTAGGGATTTTTTCAAAAAAAGGTGTTCAGACATCTAGGGCTAATTCTGTTTCCCATGATAAAAACCCATCTGCTTCCACCGAAAAAGCTTTCAGCGGATCGTTTGCACATGTTTGGTACCATTTCTGAGTGAATTGCAGAACATCAGATTTTTGCTGAAATTGTGACCGCGCAGCTTAGGGATTTTTTCAAAAAAAGGTGTTCAGACATCTAGGGCTAATTCTGTTTCCCATGATACCAACCCATCTGTTTTCACCGAAAAAGCTTTCAGGGGATCGTTTGCAACAGTTTGGCAACATTTCTGAGTGAATTGCAGAACGTCAGATTTTTGCTGAAATTGTGACCGCGCGGCTTAGGGATTTTTTCAAAAAAAGTTGTTGAGACATCAAGGGCTAATTCTGTTTCCCATGATAAAAACCCATCTGTTTTCACCGAAAAAGCTTTCAGGGGATCGTTTGCAACAGTTTGGCACCATTTTTGAGTGAATTGCAGAACGTCAGATTTTTGCTGAAATTGTGACCGCGCGGCTTAGGGATTTTTTCAAAAAAAGTTGCTCAGACGTCGCGGGCTAATTCTGTTTCCCATGATACAAACCCATCTGTTTCCACCGAAAAAGCTTTCAGGGGATCGTTTGCACATGTTTGGCACCATTTCTGAGTGAATTGCAGAACGTCAGATTTTTGCTGAAATTGTGACCGCGCGGCTTAGGGATTTTTTCAAAAAAAGTTGCTCAGATGTCGAGGGCTAATTCCGTTTCCCATGATACAAACCCATCTGTTTCCACCGAAAAAGCTTTCAGGGGATCGTTTCCACATGTTTGGCACCATTTCTGAGTGAATTGCAGAACGTCAGATTTTTGCTGAAATTGTGACCGCGCGGCTTAGGGATTTTTTCAAAAAAAGTTGTTGAGACATCGAGGGCTAATTCTGTTTACCATGATAAAAACCCATCTGTTTTCACCGAAAAAGCTTTCAGGGGATCGTTTGCAACAGTTTGGCACCATTTCTGAGTGAATTGCAGAACGTCAGATTTTTGCTGAAATTGTGACCGCGCGGCTTAGTGATTTTTTCAAAAAAAGTTGCTCAGACGTCGAGGGCTAATTCTGTTTCCCATGATACACACCCATCTGTTTCCACCGAAAAAGCTTTCAGGGGATCGTTTGCACATGTTTGGCACCATTTCTGAGTGAATTGCAGAACGTCAGATTTTTGCTGAAATTGTGACCGCGCGGCTTAGGGATTTTTTCAAAAAAAGGTGTTCAGACATCTAGGGCTAATTCTGTTTCCCATGATAAAAACCCATCTGCTTCCACCGAAAAAGCTTTCAGGGGATCGTTCGCACATGTTTGGTACCATTTCTGAGTGAATTGCAGAACGTCAGATTTTTGCTGAAATTGTGACCGCGCAGCTTAGGGATTTTTTCAAAAAAAGGTGTTCAGACATCTAGGGCTAATTCTGTTTCCCATGATGCAAACCCATCTGTTTTCACCGAAAAAGCTTTCAGGGGATCGTTTGCAACAGTTTGGCAACATTTCTGAGTGAATTGCAGAACGTCAGATTTTTGCTGAAATTGTGACCGCGCGGCTTAGGGATTTTTTCAAAAAAAGTTGCTCAGACGTCGAGGGCTAATTCTGTTTCCCATGATACAAACCCATCTGTTTCCACCGAAAAAGCTTTCAGGGGATCGTTTGCACATGTTTGGCACCATTTCTGAGTGAATTGCAGAACGTCAGATTTTTGCTGAAATTGTGACCGCGCGGCTTAGGGATTTTTTCAAAAAAAGGTGTTCAGACATCTAGGGCTAATTCTGTTTCCCATGATAAAAACCCATCTGCTTCCACCGAAAAAGCTTTCAGCGGATCGTTTGCACATGTTTGGTACCATTTCTGAGTGAATTGCAGAACATCAGATTTTTGCTGAAATTGTGACCGCGCAGCTTAGGGATTTTTTCAAAAAAAGGTGTTCAGACATCTAGGGCTAATTCTGTTTCCCATGATACAAACCCATCTGTTTTCACCGAAAAAGCTTTCAGGGGATCGTTTGCAACAGTTTGGCAACATTTTGAGTGAATTGCAGAACGTCAGATTTTTGCTGAAATTGTGACCGCGCGGCTTAGGGATTTTTTCAAAAAAAGTTGTTGAGACATCAAGGGCTAATTCTGTTTCCCATGATAAAAACCCATCTGTTTTCACCGAAAAAGCTTTCAGTCGATCGTTTGCAACAGTTTGGCACCATTTCTGAGTGAATTGCAGAACGTCAGATTTTTGCTGAAATTGTGACCGCGCGGCTTAGGGATTTTTTCAAAAAAAGTTGCTCAGACGTCGCGGGCTAATTCTGTTTCCCATGATACAAACCCATCTGTTTCCACCGAAAAAGCTTTCAGGGGATCGTTTGCACATGTTTGGCACCATTTCTGAGTGAATTGCAGAACGTCAGATTTTTGCTGAAATTGTGACCGCGCGGCTTAGGGATTTTTTCAAAAAAAGTTGCTCAGATGTCGAGGGCTAATTCCGTTTCCCATGATACAAACCCATCTGTTTCCACCGAAAAAGCTTTCAGGGGATCGTTTCCACATGTTTGGCACCATTTCTGAGTGAATTGCAGAACGTCAGATTTTTGCTGAAATTGTGACCGCGCGGCTTAGGGATTTTTTCAAAAAAAGTTGTTGAGACATCGAGGGCTAATTCTGTTTACCATGATAAAAACCCATCTGTTTTCACCGAAAAAGCTTTCAGGGGATCGTTTGCAACAGTTTGGCACCATTTCTGAGTGAATTGCAGAACGTCAGATTTTTGCTGAAATTGTGACCGCGCGGCTTAGTGATTTTTTCAAAAAAAGTTGCTCAGACGTCGAGGGCTAATTCTGTTTCCCATGATACACACCCATCTGTTTCCACCGAAAAAGCTTTCAGGGGATCGTTTGCACATGTTTGGCACCATTTCTGAGTGAATTGCAGAACGTCAGATTTTTGCTGAAATTGTGACCGCGCGGCTTAGGGATTTTTTCAAAAAAAGGTGTTCAGACATCTAGGGCTAATTCTGTTTCCCATGATAAAAACCCATCTGCTTCCACCGAAAAAGCTTTCAGCGGATCGTTTGCACATGTTTGGTACCATTTCTGAGTGAATTGCAGAACATCAGATTTTTGCTGAAATTGTGACCGCGCAGCTTAGGGATTTTTTCAAAAAAAGGTGTTCAGACATCTAGGGCTAATTCTGTTTCCCATGATACAAACCCATCTGTTTTCACCGAAAAAGCTTTCAGGGGATCGTTTGCAACAGTTTGGCAACATTTCTGAGTGAATTGCAGAACGTCAGATTTTTGCTGAAATTGTGACCGCGCGGCTTAGGGATTTTTTCAAAAAAAGTTGTTGAGACATCAAGGGCTAATTCTGTTTCCCATGATAAAAACGCATCTGTTTTCACCGAAAAAGCTTTCAGGGGATCGTTTGCAACAGTTTGGCACCATTTTTGAGTGAATTGCAGAACGTCAGATTTTTGCTGAAATAGTGACCGCGCGGCTTAGGGATTTTTTCAAAAAAAGTTGCTCAGACGTCGCGGGCTAATTCTGTTTCCCATGATACAAACCCATCTGTTTCCACCGAAAAAGCTTTCAGGGGATCGTTTGCACATGTTTGGCACCATTTCTGAGTGAATTGCAGAACGTCAGATTTTTGCTGAAATTGTGACCGCGCGGCTTAGGGATTTTTTCAAAAAAAGTTGCTCAGATGTCGAGGGCTAATTCCGTTTCCCATGATACAAACCCATCTGTTTCCACCGAAAAAGCTTTCAGGGGATCGTTTCCACATGTTTGGCACCATTTCTGAGTGAATTGCAGAACGTCAGATTTTTGCTGAAATTGTGACCGCGCGGCTTAGGGATTTTTTCAAAAAAAGTTGTTGAGACATCGAGGGCTAATTCTGTTTACCATGATAAAAACCCATCTGTTTTCACCGAAAAAGCTTTCAGGGGATCGTTTGCTACAGTTTGGCACCATTTCTGAGTGAATTGCAGAACGTCAGATTTTTGCTGAAATTGTGACCGCGCGGCTTAGGGATTTTTTCAAAAAAAGTTGCTCAGATGTCGAGGGCTAATTCCGTTTCCCATGATACAAACCCATCTGTTTCCACCGAAAAAGCTTTCAGGGGATCGTTTCCACATGTTTGGCACCATTTCTGAGTGAATTGCAGAACGTCAGATTTTTGCTGAAATTGTGACCGCGCGGCTTAGGGATTTTTTCAAAAAAAGTTGTTGAGACATCGAGGGCTAATTCTGTTTACCATGATAAAAACCCATCTGTTTTCACCGAAAAAGCTTTCAGGGGATCGTTTGCAACAGTTTGGCACCATTTCTGAGTGAATTGCAGAACGTCAGATTTTTGCTGAAATTGTGACCGCGCGGCTTAGTGATTTTTTCAAAAAAAGTTGCTCAGACGTCGAGGGCTAATTCTGTTTCCCATGATACACACCCATCTGTTTCCACCGAAAAAGCTTTCAGGGGATCGTTTGCACATGTTTGGCACCATTTCTGAGTGAATTGCAGAACGTCAGATTTTTGCTGAAATTGTGACCGCGCGGCTTAGGGATTTTTTCAAAAAAAGGTGTTCAGACATCTAGGGCTAATTCTGTTTCCCATGATAAAAACCCATCTGCTTCCACCGAAAAAGCTTTCAGCGGATCGTTTGCACATGTTTGGTACCATTTCTGAGTGAATTGCAGAACATCAGATTTTTGCTGAATTTGTGACCGCGCAGCTTAGGGATTTTTTCAAAAAAAGGTGTTCAGACATCTAGGGCTAATTCTGTTTCCCATGATACAAACCCATCTGTTTTCACCGAAAAAGCTTTCAGGGGATCGTTTGCAACAGTTTGGCAACATTTCTGAGTGAATTGCAGAACGTCAGATTTTTGCTGAAATTGTGACCGCGCGGCTTAGGGATTTTTTCAAAAAAAGTTGTTGAGACATCAAGGGCTAATTCTGTTTCCCATGATAAAAACCCATCTGTTTTCACCGAAAAAGCTTTCAGGGGATCGTTTGCAACAGTTTGGCACCATTTTTGAGTGAATTGCAGAACGTCAGATTTTTGCTGAAATAGTGACCGCGCGGCTTAGGGATTTTTTCAAAAAAAGTTGCTCAGACGTCGCGGGCTAATTCTGTTTCCCATGATACAAACCCATCTGTTTCCACCGAAAAAGCTTTCAGGGGATCGTTTGCACATGTTTGGCACCATTTCTGAGTGAATTGCAGAACGTCAGATTTTTGCTGAAATTGTGACCGCGCGGCTTAGGGATTTTTTCAAAAAAAGTTGCTCAGATGTCGAGGGCTAATTCCGTTTCCCATGATACAAACCCATCTGTTTCCACCGAAAAAGCTTTCAGGGGATCGTTTCCACATGTTTGGCACCATTTCTGAGTGAATTGCAGAACGTCAGATTTTTGCTGAAATTGTGACCGCGCGGCTTAGGGATTTTTTCAAAAAAAGTTGTTGAGACATCGAGGGCTAATTCTGTTTACCATGATAAAAACCCATCTGTTTTCACCGAAAAAGCTTTCAGGGGATCGTTTGCACATGTTTGGCACCATTTCTGAGTGAATTGCAGAACTTCAGATTTTTGCTGAAATTGTGACCGCGCGGCTTAGGGATTTTTTCAAAAAAAGTTGCTCAGACGTCGAGGGCTAATTCCGTTTCCCATGATACAAACCCATCTGTTTCCACCGAAAAAGCTTTCAGTCGATCGTTTGCAGCAGTTTGGCACCATTTCTGAGTGAATTGCAGAACGTCAGATTTTTGCTGAAATTGTGACCGCGCGGCTTAGGGATTTTTTCAAAAAAAGGTGTTCAGACATCTAGGGCTAATTCTGTTTCCCTTGATAAAAACCCATCTGCTTCCACCGAAAAAGCTTTCAGCGGATCGTTTGCACATGTTTGGTACCATTTCTGAGTGAATTGCAGAACATCAGATTTTTGCTGAAATTGTGACCGCGCAGCTTAGGGATTTTTTCAAAAAAAGGTGTTCAGACATCTAGGGCTAATTCTGTTTCCCATGATACAAACCCATCTGTTTTCACCGAAAAAGCTTTCAGGGGATCGTTTGCAACAGTTTGGCAACATTTCTGAGTGAATTGCAGAACGTCAGATTTTTGCTGAAATTGTGACCGCGCGGCTTAGGGATTTTTTCAAAAAAAGTTGTTGAGACATCAAGGGCTAATTCTGTTTCCCATGATAAAAACCCATCTGTTTTCACCGAAAAAGCTTTCAGGGGATCGTTTGCAACAGTTTGGCACCATTTTTGAGTGAATTGCAGAACGTCAGATTTTTGCTGAAATTGTGACCGCGCGGCTTAGGGATTTTTTCAAAAAAAGTTGTTCAGACGTCGAGGGCTAATTCTGTTTCCCATGATAAAAACCCATCTGTTTCCACCGAAAAAGCTTTCAGGGGATCGTTTGCACATGTTTGGCACCATTTCTGAGTGAATTGCAGAACGTCAGATTTTTGCTGAAATTGTGACCGCGCGGCTTAGGGATTTTTTCAAAAAAAGTTGCTCAGACGTCGAGGGCTAATTCTGTTTCCCATGATACAAACCCATCTGTTTCCACCGAAAAAGCTTTCAGGGGATCGTTTGCACATGTTTGGCACCATTTCTGAGTGAATTGCAGAACGTCATATTTTTGCTGAAATTGTGACCGCGCGGCTTAGGGATTTTTTCAAAAAAAGGTGTTCAGACATCTAGGGCTAATTCTGTTTCCCATGATAAAAACCCATCTGTTTCCACCGAAAAAACTTTCAGTCGATCGTTTGCAACAGTTTGGTACCATTTCTGAGTGAATTGCAGAACGTCAGATTTTTGCTGAAATTGTGACCGCGCGGCTTAGGGATTTTTTCAAAAAAAGGTGTTCAGACATCTAGGGCTAATTCTGTTTACCATGATAAAAACCCATCTGTTTTCACCGAAAAAGCTTTTAGGGGATCGTTTGCAACAGTTTGGCACCATTTCTGAGTGAATTGCAGAACGTCAGATTTTTGCTGAAATTGTGACCGCGCGGCTTAGGGATTTTTTCAAAAAAAGTTGTTGAGACATCAAGTGCTAATTCTGTTTCCCATGATAAAAACCCATCTGTTTTCACCGAAAAAACTTTCAGTGGATCGTTTGCAACAGTTGGGCACCATTTCTGAGTGAATTGCAGAACGTCAGATTTTTGCTGAAATTGTGACCGCGCGGCTTAGGGATTTTTTCAAAAAAAGTTGCTCAGACGTCGAGGGCTAATTCTGTTTCCCATGATAAAAACCCATCTGTTTTCACCGAAAAAGCTTTCAGGGGATCGTTTGCAACAGTTTGTCACCATTTCTGAGTGAATTGCAGAACGTCAGATTTTTGCTGAAATTGTGACCGCGCGGCTTAGGGATTTTTTCAAAAAAAGTTGCTCAGACGTCGAGGGCTAATTCTGTTTCCCATGATACACACCCATCTGTTTCCACCGAAAAAGCTTTCAGGGGATCGTTTGCACATGTTTGGCACCATTTCTGAGTGAATTGCAGAACGTCAGATTTTTACTGAAATTGTGACCGCGCGGCTTAGGGATTTTTTCAAAAAAAGGTGTTCAGACATCTAGGGCTAATTCTGTTTCCCATGATAAAAACCAATCTGTTTTCACCGAAAAAGCTTTCAAGGGATCGTTTGCAACCGTTTGGCACCATTTCTGACTGAATTGCAGAACGTCAGATTTTTGCTGAAATTGTGACCGCGCGGCTTAGGGATTTTTTCAAAAAAAGTTGCTCAGACGTCGCGGGCTAATTCTGTTTCCCATGATACAAACCCATCTGTTTCCACCGAAAAAGCTTTCAGGGGATCGTTTGCACATGTTTGGCACCATTTCTGAGTGAATTGCAGAACGTCAGATTTTTGCTGAAATTGTGACCGCGCGGCTTAGGGATTTTTTCAAAAAAAGTTGCTCAGACGTCGAGGGCTAATTCCGTTTCCCATGATACAAACCCATCTGTTTCCACCGAAAAAGCTTTCAGGGGATCGTTTGCACATGTTTGGCACCATTTCTGAGTGAATTGCAGAACGTCAGATTTTTGCTGAAATTGTGACCGCGCGGCTTAGGGATTTTTTCAAAAAAAGTTGTTGAGACATCGAGGGCTAATTCTGTTTCCCATGATAAAAACCCATCTGTTTTCACCGAAAAAGCTTTCAGGGGATCGTTTGCAACAGTTTGGCACCATTTTTGAGTGAATTGCAGAACGTCAGATTTTTGCTGAAATTGTGACCGCGCGGCTTAGGGATTTTTTCAAAAAAAGTTGCTCAGACGTCGCGGGCTAATTCTGTTTCCCATGATACAAACCCATCTGTTTCCACCGAAAAAGCTTTCAGGGGATCGTTTGCACATGTTTGGCACCATTTCTGAGTGAATTGCAGAACGTCAGATTTTTGCTGAAATTGTGACCGCGCCTTAGGGATTTTTTCAAAAAAAGTTGCTCAGACGTCGAGGGCTAATTCCGTTTCCCATGATACAAACCCATCTGTTTCCACCGAAAAAGCTTTCAGGGGATCGTTTGCACATGTTTGGCACCATTTCTGAGTGAATTGCAGAACGTCAGATTTTTGCTGAAATTGTGACCGCGCGGCTTAGGGATTTTTTCAAAAAAAGTTGTTGAGACATCGAGGGCTAATTCTGTTTCCCATGATAAAAACCCATCTGTTTTCACCGAAAAAGCTTTCAGGGGATCATTTGCAACAGTTTGGCACCATTTCTGAGTGAATTGCAGAACGTCAGATTTTTGCTGAAATTGTGACCGCGCGGCTTAGGGATTTTTTCAAAAAAAGTTGCTCAGACGTCGAGGGCTAATTCCGTTTCCCATGATACAAACCCATCTGTTTCCACCGAAAAAGCTTTCAGTCGATCGTTTGCAGCAGTTTGGCACCATTTCTGAGTGAATTGCAGAACGTCAGATTTTTGCTGAAATTGTGACCGCGCGGCTTAGGGATTTTTTCAAAAAAAGTTGTTCAGACGTCGAGGGCTAATTCTGTTTCCCTTGATAAAAACCCATCTGCTTCCACCGAAAAAGCTTTCAGCGGATCGTTTGCACATGTTTGGTACCATTTCTGAGTGAATTGCAGAACATCAGATTTTTGCTGAAATTGTGACCGCGCAGCTTAGGGATTTTTTCAAAAAAAGGTGTTCAGACATCTAGGGCTAATTCTGTTTCCCATGATACAAACCCATCTGTTTTCACCGAAAAAGCTTTCAGGGGATCGTTTGCAACAGTTTGGCAACATTTCTGAGTGAATTGCAGAACGTCAGATTTTTGCTGAAATTGTGACCGCGCGGCTTAGGGATTTTTTCAAAAAAAGTTGTTGAGACATCAAGGGCTAATTCTGTTTCCCATGATAAAAACCCATCTGTTTTCACCGAAAAAGCTTTCAGGGGATCGTTTGCAACAGTTTGGCACCATTTTTGAGTGAATTGCAGAACGTCAGATTTTTGCTGAAATTGTGACCGCGCGGCTTAGGGATTTTTTCAAAAAAAGTTGTTCAGACGTCGAGGGCTAATTCTGTTTCCCATGATAAAAACCCATCTGTTTCCACCGAAAAAGCTTTCAGGGGATCGTTTGCACATGTTTGGCACCATTTCTGAGTGAATTGCAGAACGTCAGATTTTTGCTGAAATTGTGACCGCGCGGCTTAGGGATTTTTTCAAAAAAAGTTGCTCAGACGTCGAGGGCTAATTCTGTTTCCCATGATACAAACCCATCTGTTTCCACCGAAAAAGCTTTCAGGGGATCGTTTGCACATGTTTGGCACCATTTCTGAGTGAATTGCAGAACGTCAGATTTTTGCTGAAATTGTGACCGCGCGGCTTAGGGATTTTTTCAAAAAAAGGTGTTCAGACATCTAGGGCTAATTCTGTTTCCCATGATAAAAACCCATCTGTTTTCACCGAAAAAACTTTCAGTCGATCGTTTGCAACAGTTTGGCACCATTTCTGAGTGAATTGCAGAACGTCAGATTTTTGCTGAAATTGTGACCGCGCGGCTTAGGGATTTTTTCAAAAAAAGGTGTTCAGACATCTAGGGCGAATTCTTTTTACCATGATAAAAACCCATCTATTTTCACCGAAAAAGCTTTCAGGGGATCGTTTGCAACAGTTTGGCAACATTTCTGAGTGAATTGCAGAACGTCAGATTTTTGCTGAAATTGTGACCGCGCGGCTTAGGGATTTTTTCAAAAAAAGGTGTTCAGACATCTAGGGCTAATTCTGTTACCCATGATAAAATCACATCTGTTTCCACCGAAAAAGCTTTCAGTCGATCGTTTGCAACAGTTTGGCACCATTTCTGAGTGAATTGCAGAAAGTCAGATTTTTGCTGAAATTGTGACCGCGCGGCTTAGGGATTTTTTCAAAAAAAGTTGTTGAGACATCGAGGGCTAATTCTGTTTCCCATGATAAAAACCCATCTGTTTTCACCGAAAAAGCTTTCAGGGGATCGTTTGCACATGTTTGGCACCATTTCTGAGTGAATTGCAGAACGTCATATTTTTGCTGAAATTGTGACCGCGCGGCTTAGGGATTTTTTCAAAAAAAGGTGTTCAGACGTCGAGGGCTAATTCTGTTTACCATGATAAAAACCCATCTGTTTCCACCGAAAAAGCTTTCAGGGGATCATTTGCACATGTTTGGTACCATTTCTGAGTGAATTGCAGAACGTCAGATTTTTGCTGAAATTGTGACCGCGCGGCTTAGGGATTTTTTCAAAAAAAGGTGTTCAGACATCTAGGGCTAATTCTGTTTACCATGATAAAAACCCATCTGTTTTCACCGAAAAAGCTTTTAGGGGATCGTTTGCAACAGTTTGGCACCATTTCTGAGTGAATTGCAGAACGTCAGATTTTTGCTGAAATTGTGACCGCGCGGCTTAGGGATTTTTTCAAAAAAAGTTGTTGAGACATCAAGTGCTAATTTTGTTTCCCATGATAAAAACCCATCTGTTTTCACCGAAAAAACTTTCAGGGGATCGTTTGCAACAGTTGGGCACCATTTCTGAGTGAATTGCAGAACGTCAGATTTTTGCTGAAATTGTGACCGCGCGGCTGAGGGATTTTTTCAAAAAAAGTTGCTCAGACGTCGAGCGCTAATTCTGTTTCCCATGATAAAAACCCATCTGTTTTCACCGAAAAAGCTTTCAGGGGATCGTTTGCAACAGTTTGTCACCATTTCTGAGTGAATTGCAGAACGTCAGATTTTTGCTGAAATTGTGACCGCGCGGCTTAGGGATTTTTTCAAAAAAAGTTGCTCAGACGTCGAGGGCTAATTCTGTTTCCCATGATACACACCCATCTGTTTCCACCGAAAAAGCTTTCAGGGGATCGTTTGCACATGTTTGGCACCATTTCTGAGTGAATTGCAGAACGTCAGATTTTTACTGAAATTGTGACCGCGCGGCTTAGGGATTTTTTCAAAAAAAGGTGTTCAGACATCTAGGGCTAATTCTGTTTCCCATGATAAAAACCAATCTGTTTTCACCGAAAAAGCTTTTAAGGGATCGTTTGCAACCGTTTGGCACCATTTCTGACTGAATTGCAGAACGTCAGATTTTTGCTGAAATTGTGACCGCGCGGCTTAGGGATTTTTTCAAAAAAAGTTGCTCAGACGTCGCGGGCTAATTCTGTTTCCCATGATACAAACCCATCTGTTTCCACCGAAAAAGCTTTCAGGGGATCGTTTGCACATGTTTGGCACCATTTCTGAGTGAATTGCAGAACGTCAGATTTTTGCTGAAATTGTGACCGCGCGGCTTAGGGATTTTTTCAAAAAAAGTTGCTCAGACGTCGAGGGCTAATTCCGTTTCCCATGATACAAACCCATCTGTTTCCACCGAAAAAGCTTTCAGGGGATCGTTTGCACATGTTTGGCACCATTTCTGAGTGAATTGCAGAACGTCAGATTTTTGCTGAAATTGTGACCGCGCGGCTTAGGGATTTTTTCAAAAAAAGTTGTTGAGACATCGAGGGCTAATTCTGTTTCCCATGATAAAAACCCATCTGTTTTCACCGAAAAAGCTTTCAGGGGATCGTTTGCAACAGTTTGGCCCCATTTCTGAGTGAATTGCAGAACGTCAGATTTTTGCTGAAATTGTGACCGCGCGGCTTAGGGATTTTTTCAAAAAAAGTTGCTCAGACGTCGAGGGCTAATTCTGTTTCCCATGATACACACCCATCTGTTTCCACCGAAAAAGCTTTCAGGGGATCGTTTGCACATGTTTGGCACCATTTCTGAGTGAATTGCAGAACGTCAGATTTTTGCTGAAATTGTGACCGCGCGGCTTAGGGATTTTTTCAAAAAAAGGTGTTCAGACATCTAGGGCTAATTCTGTTTCCCATGATAAAAACCCATCTGTTTTCACCGAAAAAGCTTTCAGGGGATCGTTTGCAACAGTTTGGCAACATTTCTGAGTGAATTGCAGAACGTCAGATTTTTGCTGAAATTGTGACCGCGCAGCTTAGGGATTTTTTCAAAAAAAGGTGTTCAGACATCTAGGGCTAATTCTGTTTCCCATGATACAAACCCATCTGTTTTCACCGAAAAAGCTTTCAGGGGATCGTTTGCAACAGTTTGGCAACATTTCTGAGTGAATTGCAGAACGTCAGATTTTTGCTGAAATTGTGACCGCGCGGCTTAGGGATTTTTTCAAAAAAAGTTGTTGAGACATCAAGGGCTAATTCTGTTTCCCATGATAAAAACCCATCTGTTTTCACCGAAAAAGCTTTCAGGGGATCGTTTGCAACAGTTTGGCACCATTTTTGAGTGAATTGCAGAACGTCAGATTTTTGCTGAAATTGTGACCGCGCGGCTTAGGGATTTTTTCAAAAAAAGTTGCTCAGACGTCGCGGGCTAATTCTGTTTCCCATGATACAAACCCATCTGTTTCCACCGAAAAAGCTTTCAGGGGATCGTTTGCACATGTTTGGCACCATTTCTGAGTGAATTGCAGAACGTCAGATTTTTGCTGAAATTGTGACCGCGCGGCTTAGGGATTTTTTCAAAAAAAGTTGCTCAGACGTCGAGGGCTAATTCCGTTTCCCATGATACAAACCCATCTGTTTCCACCGAAAAAGCTTTCAGGGGATCGTTTGCACATGTTTGGCACCATTTCTGAGTGAATTGCAGAACGTCAGATTTTTGCTGAAATTGTGACCGCGCGGCTTAGGGATTTTTTCAAAAAAAGTTGTTGAGACATCGAGGGCTAATTCTGTTTCCCATGATAAAAACCCATCTGTTTTCACCGAAAAAGCTTTCAGGGGATCATTTGCAACAGTTTGGCACCATTTCTGAGTGAATTGCAGAACGTCAGATTTTTGCTGAAATTGTGACCGCGCGGCTTAGGGATTTTTTCAAAAAAAGTTGCTCAGACGTCGAGGGCTAATTCTGTTTCCCATGATACACACCCATCTGTTTCCACCGAAAAAGCTTTCAGGGGATCGTTTGCACATGTTTGGCACCATTTCTGAGTGAATTGCAGAACGTCAGATTTTTGCTGAAATTGTGACCGCGCGGCTTAGGGATTTTTTCAAAAAAAGTTGCTCAGACATCAAGTGCTAATTCTGTTTCCCATGATACAAACCCATCTGTTTCCACCGAAAAAGCTTTCAGGGGATCGTTTGCACATGTTTGGCACCATTTCTAAGTGAATTGCAGAACGTCAGATTTTTGCTGAAATTGTGACCGCGCGGCTTAGGGATTTTTTCAAAAAAAGGTGTTCAGACATCTAGGGCTAATTCTGTTTCCCATGATAAAAACCCATCTGCTTCCACCGAAAAAGCTTTCAGCGGATCGTTTGCACATGTTTGGTACCATTTCTGAGTGAATTGCAGAACATCAGATTTTTGCTGAAATTGTGACCGCGCAGCTTAGGGATTTTTTCAAAAAAAGGTGTTCAGACATCTAGGGCTAATTCTGTTTCCCATGATAAAAACCCATCTGTTTTCACCGAAAAAGCTTTCAGGGGATCGTTTGCAACAGTTTGGCAACATTTCTGAGTGAATTGCAGAAAGTCAGATTTTTGCTGAAATTGTGACCGCACGGCTTAGGGATTTTTTCAAAAAAAGTTGTTGAGACATCAAGGGCTAATTCTGTTTCCCATGATAAAAACCCATCTGTTTTCACCGAAAAAGCTTTCAGGGGATCGTTTGCAACAGTTTGGCACCATTTTTGAGTGAATTGCAGAACGTCAGATTTTTGCTGAAATTGTGACCGCGCGGCTTAGGGATTTTTTCAAAAAAAGTTGTTCAGACGTCGAGGGCTAATTCTGTTTCCCATGATAAAAACCCATCTGTTTCCACCGAAAAAGCTTTCAGTCGATCGTTTGCAATAGTTTGGCACCATTTCTGAGTGAATTGCAGAAAGTCAGATTTTTGCTGAAATTGTGACCGCGCGGCTTAGGTATTTATTCAAAAAAAGTTGTTCAGACGTCGAGGACTAATTCTGTTTACAATGATACAAACCCATCTGTTTCCACCGAAAAAGCTTTCAGGGGACCGTTTGCAACAGTTTGGCACCATTTCTGAGTGAATTGCAGAACGTCAGATTTTTGCTGAAATTGTGACCGCGCGGCTTAGGGATTTTTTCAAAAAAAGTTGCTCAGACGTCGCGGGCTAATTCTGTTTCCCATGATACAAACCCATCTGTTTCCACCGAAAAAGCTTTCAGGGGATCGTTTGCACATGTTTGGCACCATTTCTGAGTGAATTGCAGAACGTCAGATTTTTGCTGAAATTGTGACCGCGCGGCTTAGGGATTTTTTCAAAAAAAGTTGCTCAGACGTCGAGGGCTAATTCCGTTTCCCATGATACAAACCCATCTGTTTCCACCGAAAAAGCTTTCAGGGGATCGTTTGCACATGTTTGGCACCATTTCTGAGTGAATTGCAGAACGTCAGATTTTTGCTGAAATTGTGACCGCGCGGCTTAGGGATTTTTTCAAAAAAAGTTGCTCAGACGTCGCGGGCTAATTCTGTTTCCCATGATACAAACCCATCTGTTTCCACCGAAAAAGCTTTCAGGGGATCGTTTGCACATGTTTGGCACCATTTCTGAGTGAATTGCAGAACGTCAGATTTTTGCTGAAATTGTGACCGCGCGGCTTAGGGATTTTTTCAAAAAAAGTTGCTCAGACGTCGAGGGCTAATTCCGTTTCCCATGATACAAACCCATCTGTTTCCACCGAAAAAGCTTTCAGGGGATCGTTTGCACATGTTTGGCACCATTTCTGAGTGAATTGCAGAACGTCAGATTTTTGCTGAAATTGTGACCGCGCGGCTTAGGGATTTTTTCAAAAAAAGTTGTTGAGACATCGAGGGCTAATTCTGTTTCCCATGATAAAAACCCATCTGTTTTCACCGAAAAAGCTTTCAGGGGATCGTTTGCAACAGTTTGGCACCATTTCTGAGTGAATTGCAGAACGTCAAATTTTTTGCTGAAATTGTGACCGCGCGGCTTAGGGATTTTTTCAAAAAAAGTTGCTCAGACGTCGAGGGCTAATTCTGTTTCCCATGATACACACCCATCTGTTTCCACCGAAAAAGCTTTCAGGGGATCGTTTGCACATGTTTGGCACCATTTCTGAGTGAATTGCAGAACGTCAGATTTTTGCTGAAATTGTGACCGCGCGGCTTAGGGATTTTTTCAAAAAAAGTTGCTCAGACGTCGAGGGCTAATTCCGTTTCCCATGATACAAACCCATCTGTTTCCACCGAAAAAGCTTTCAGGGGATCGTTTGCACATGTTTGGCACCATTTCTGAGTGAATTGCAGAACGTCAGATTTTTGCTGAAATTGTGACCGCGCGGCTTAGGGATTTTTTCAAAAAAAGTTGTTGAGACATCGAGGGCTAATTCTGTTTCCCATGATAAAAACCCATCTGTTTTCACCGAAAAAGCTTTCAGGGGATCATTTGCAACAGTTTGGCACCATTTCTGAGTGAATTGCAGAACGTCAGATTTTTGCTGAAATTGTGACCGCGCGGCTTAGGGATTTTTTCAAAAAAAGTTGCTCAGACGTCGAGGGCTAATTCTGTTTCCCATGATACACACCCATCTGTTTCCACCGAAAAAGCTTTCAGGGGATCGTTTGCACATGTTTGGCACCATTTCTGAGTGAATTGCAGAACGTCAGATTTTTGCTGAAATTGTGACCGCGCGGCTTAGGGATTTTTTCAAAAAAAGTTGCTCAGACATCAAGTGCTAATTCTGTTTCCCATGATACAAACCCATCTGTTTCCACCGAAAAAGCTTTCAGGGGATCGTTTGCACATGTTTGGCACCATTTCTAAGTGAATTGCAGAACGTCAGATTTTTGCTGAAATTGTGACCGCGCGGCTTAGGGATTTTTTCAAAAAAAGGTGTTCAGACATCTAGGGCTAATTCTGTTTCCCATGATAAAAACCCATCTGCTTCCACCGAAAAAGCTTTCAGCGGATCGTTTGCACATGTTTGGTACCATTTCTGAGTGAATTGCAGAACATCAGATTTTTGCTGAAATTGTGACCGCGCAGCTTAGGGATTTTTTCAAAAAAAGGTGTTCAGACATCTAGGGCTAATTCTGTTTCCCATGATAAAAACCCATCTGTTTTCACCGAAAAAGCTTTCAGGGGATCGTTTGCAACAGTTTGGCAACATTTCTGAGTGAATTGCAGAAAGTCAGATTTTTGCTGAAATTGTGACCGCACGGCTTAGGGATTTTTTCAAAAAAAGTTGTTGAGACATCAAGGGCTAATTCTGTTTCCCATGATAAAAACCCATCTGTTTTCACCGAAAAAGCTTTCAGGGGATCGTTTGCAACAGTTTGGCACCATTTTTGAGTGAATTGCAGAACGTCAGATTTTTGCTGAAATTGTGACCGCGCGGCTTAGGGATTTTTTCAAAAAAAGTTGTTCAGACGTCGAGGGCTAATTCTGTTTCCCATGATAAAAACCCATCTGTTTCCACCGAAAAAGCTTTCAGTCGATCGTTTGCAATAGTTTGGCACCATTTCTGAGTGAATTGCAGAAAGTCAGATTTTTGCTGAAATTGTGACCGCGCGGCTTAGGTATTTATTCAAAAAAAGTTGTTCAGACGTCGAGGACTAATTCTGTTTACAATGATACAAACCCATCTGTTTCCACCGAAAAAGCTTTCAGGGGACCGTTTGCAACAGTTTGGCACCATTTCTGAGTGAATTGCAGAACGTCAGATTTTTGCTGAAATTGTGACCGCGCGGCTTAGGGATTTTTTCAAAAAAAGTTGCTCAGACGTCGCGGGCTAATTCTGTTTCCCATGATACAAACCCATCTGTTTCCACCGAAAAAGCTTTCAGGGGATCGTTTGCACATGTTTGGCACCATTTCTGAGTGAATTGCAGAACGTCAGATTTTTGCTGAAATTGTGACCGCGCGGCTTAGGGATTTTTTCAAAAAAAGTTGCTCAGACGTCGAGGGCTAATTCCGTTTCCCATGATACAAACCCATCTGTTTCCACCGAAAAAGCTTTCAGGGGATCGTTTGCACATGTTTGGCACCATTTCTGAGTGAATTGCAGAACGTCAGATTTTTGCTGAAATTGTGACCGCGCGGCTTAGGGATTTTTTCAAAAAAAGTTGCTCAGACGTCGCGGGCTAATTCTGTTTCCCATGATACAAACCCATCTGTTTCCACCGAAAAAGCTTTCAGGGGATCGTTTGCACATGTTTGGCACCATTTCTGAGTGAATTGCAGAACGTCAGATTTTTGCTGAAATTGTGACCGCGCGGCTTAGGGATTTTTTCAAAAAAAGTTGCTCAGACGTCGAGGGCTAATTCCGTTTCCCATGATACAAACCCATCTGTTTCCACCGAAAAAGCTTTCAGGGGATCGTTTGCACATGTTTGGCACCATTTCTGAGTGAATTGCAGAACGTCAGATTTTTGCTGAAATTGTGACCGCGCGGCTTAGGGATTTTTTCAAAAAAAGTTGTTGAGACATCGAGGGCTAATTCTGTTTCCCATGATAAAAACCCATCTGTTTTCACCGAAAAAGCTTTCAGGGGATCGTTTGCAACAGTTTGGCACCATTTCTGAGTGAATTGCAGAACGTCAAATTTTTTGCTGAAATTGTGACCGCGCGGCTTAGGGATTTTTTCAAAAAAAGTTGCTCAGACGTCGAGGGCTAATTCTGTTTCCCATGATACACACCCATCTGTTTCCACCGAAAAAGCTTTCAGGGGATCGTTTGCACATGTTTGGCACCATTTCTGAGTGAATTGCAGAACGTCAGATTTTTGCTGAAATTGTGACCGCGCGGCTTAGGGATTTTTTCAAAAAAAGTTGCTCAGACGTCGAGGGCTAATTCTGTTTCCCATGATACAAACCCATCTGTTTCCACCGAAAAAGCTTTCAGGGGATCGTTTGCACATTTTTGGCACCATTTCTGAGTGAATTGCAGAACGTCAGATTTTTGCTGAAATTGTGACCGTGCGGCTTAGGGATTTTTTCAAAAAAAGGTGTTCAGACATCTAGGGCTAATTCTGTTTCCCATGATAAAAACCCATGTGCTTCCACCGAAAAAGCTTTCAGCGGATCGTTTGCACATGTTTGGTACCATTTCTGAGTGAATTGCAGAACATCAGATTTTTGCTGAAATTGTGACCGCGCAGCTTAGGGATTTTTTCAAAAAAAGGTGTTCAGACATCTAGGGCTAATTCTGTTTCCCATGATAAAAACCCATCTGTTTTCACCGAAAAAGCTTTCAGGGGATCGTTTGCAACAGTTTGGCACCATTTCTGAGTGAATTGCAGAACGTCAGATTTTTGCTGAAATTGTGACCGCGCGGCTTAGGGATTTTTTCAAAAAAAGTTGTTCAGACGTCGAGGGCTAATTCTGTTTACCATGATACAAACCCATCTGTTTCCACCGAAAAAGCTTTCAGGGGACCGTTTGCAACAGTTTGGCCCCATTTCTGAGTGAATTGCAGAACGTCAGATTTTGCTGAAATTGTGACCGCGCGGCTTAGGGATTTTTTCAAAAAAAGTTGCTCAGACGTCGCGGGCTAATTCTGTTTCCCATGATACAAACCCATCTGTTTCCACCGAAAAAGCTTTCAGGGGATCGTTTGCACATGTTTGGCACCATTTCTGAGTGAATTGCAGAACGTCAGATTTTTGCTGAAATTGTGACCGCGCGGCTTAGGGATTTTTTCAAAAAAAGTTGCTCAGACGTCGAGGGCTAATTCCGTTTCCCATGATACAAACCCATCTGTTTCCACCGAAAAAGCTTTCAGGGGATCGTTTGCACATGTTTGGCACCATTTCTGAGTGAATTGCAGAACGTCAGATTTTTGCTGAAATTGTGACCGCGCGGCTAAGGGATTTTTTCAAAAAAAGTTGTTGAGACATCGAGGGCTAATTCTGTTTCCCATGATAAAAACCCATCTGTTTTCACTGAAAAAGCTTTCAGGGGATCGTTTGCAACAGTTTGGCACCATTTCTGAGTGAATTGCAGAACGTCAGATTTTTGCTGAAATTGTGACCGCGCGGCTTAGGGATTTTTTCAAAAAAAGTTGCTCAGACGTCGAGGGCTAATTCTGTTTCCCATGATACACACCCATCTGTTTCCACCGAAAAAGCTTTCAGGGGATCGTTTGCACATGTTTGGCACCATTTCTGAGTGAATTGCAGAACGTCAGATTTTT
The DNA here is from genome assembly GCF_965153285.1 of Podarcis tiliguerta. Classification (NCBI taxonomy): domain Eukaryota; kingdom Metazoa; phylum Chordata; class Lepidosauria; order Squamata; family Lacertidae; genus Podarcis; species Podarcis tiliguerta. The sequence goes on along the minus strand of NC_139547.1, from coordinate 9,922,806 downwards.
GCTGAAATTGTGACCGCGCGGCTTAGTGATTTTTTCAAAAAAAGTTGCTCAGACGTCGAGGGCTAATTCTGTTTCCCATGATAAAAACCCATCTGTTTCCACCGAAAAAGCTTTCAGTCGATCGTTTGCAATAGTTTGGCACCATTTCTGAGTGAATTGCAGAAAGTCAGATTTTTGCTGAAATTGTGACCGCGCGGCTTAGGGTTTTTTTCAAAAAAAGTTGTTCAGACGTCCAGGGCTAATTCTGTTTACCATGATACAAACCCATCTGTTTCCACCGAAAAAGCTTTCAGGGGACCGTTTGCAACAGTTTGGCCCCATTTCTGAGTGAATTGCAGAACGTCAGATTTTGCTGAAATTGTGACCGCGCGGCTTAGGGATTTTTTCAAAAAAAGTTGCTCAGACGTCGCGGGCTAATTCTGTTTCCCATGATACAAACCCATCTGTTTCCACCGAAAAAGCTTTCAGGGGATCGTTTGCACATGTTTGGCACCATTTCTGAGTGAATTGCAGAACGTCAGATTTTTGCTGAAATTGTGACCGCGCGGCTTAGGGATTTTTTCAAAAAAAGTTGCTCAGACGTCGAGGGCTAATTCCGTTTCCCATGATACAAACCCATCTGTTTCCACCGAAAAAGCTTTCAGGGGATCGTTTGCACATGTTTGGCACCATTTCTGAGTGAATTGCAGAACGTCAGATTTTTGCTGAAATTGTGACCGCGCGGCTTAGGGATTTTTTCAAAAAAAGTTGCTCAGACGTCGCGGGCTAATTCTGTTTCCCATGATACAAACCCATCTGTTTCCACCGAAAAAGCTTTCAGGGGATCGTTTGCACATGTTTGGCACCATTTCTGAGTGAATTGCAGAACGTCAGATTTTTGCTGAAATTGTGACCGCGCGGCTTAGGGATTTTTTCAAAAAAAGTTGCTCAGACGTCGAGGGCTAATTCCGTTTCCCATGATACAAACCCATCTGTTTCCACCGAAAAAGCTTTCAGGGGATCATTTGCACATGTTTGGCACCATTTCTGAGTGAATTGCAGAACGTCAGATTTTTGCTGAAATTGTGACCGCGCGGCTTAGGGATTTTTTCAAAAAAAGTTGTTGAGACATCGAGGGCTAATTCTGTTTCCCATGATAAAAACCCATCTGTTTTCACCGAAAAAGCTTTCAGGGGATCGTTTGCAACAGTTTGGCACCATTTCTGAGTGAATTGCAGAACGTCAAATTTTTTGCTGAAATTGTGACCGCGCGGCTTAGGGATTTTTTCAAAAAAAGTTGCTCAGACGTCGAGGGCTAATTCTGTTTCCCATGATACACACCCATCTGTTTCCACCGAAAAAGCTTTCAGGGGATCGTTTGCACATGTTTGGCACCATTTCTGAGTGAATTGCAGAACGTCAGATTTTTGCTGAAATTGTGACCGCGCGGCTTAGGGATTTTTTCAAAAAAAGTTGCTCAGACGTCGAGGGCTAATTCTGTTTCCCATGATACAAACCCATCTGTTTCCACCGAAAAAGCTTTCAGGGGATCGTTTGCACATTTTTGGCACCATTTCTGAGTGAATTGCAGAACGTCAGATTTTTGCTGAAATTGTGACCGCGCGGCTTAGGGATTTTTTCAAAAAAAGGTGTTCAGACATCTAGGGCTAATTCTGTTTCCCATGATAAAAACCCATGTGCTTCCACCGAAAAAGCTTTCAGCGGATCGTTTGCACATGTTTGGTACCATTTCTGAGTGAATTGCAGAACATCAGATTTTTGCTGAAATTGTGACCGCGCAGCTTAGGGATTTTTTCAAAAAAAGGTGTTCAGACATCTAGGGCTAATTCTGTTTCCCATGATAAAAACCCATCTGTTTTCACCGAAAAAGCTTTCAGGGGATCGTTTGCAACAGTTTGGCAACATTTCTGAGTGAATTGCAGAACGTCAGATTTTTGCTGAAATTGTGACCGCGCGGCTTAGGGATTTTTTCAAAAAAAGTTGTTGAGACATCAAGGGCTAATTCTGTTTCCCATGATAAAAACCCATCTGTTTTCACCGAAAAAGCTTTCAGGGGATCGTTTGCAACAGTTTGGCACCATTTCTGAGTGAATTGCAGAACGTCAGATTTTTGCTGAAATTGTGACCGCGCGGCTTAGGGATTTTTTCAAAAAAAGTTGTTCAGACGTCAAGGGCTAATTCTGTTTCCCATGATACACACCCATCTGTTTCCACCGAAAAAGCTTTCAGGGGATCGTTTGCACATGTTTGGCACCATTTCTGAGTGAATTGCAGAACGTCAGATTTTTGCTGAAATTGTGACCGCGCGGCTTAGGGATTTTTTCAAAAAAAGTTGCTCAGACGTCGAGGGCTAATTCTGTTTCCCATGATACAAACCCATCTGTTTCCACCGAAAAAGCTTTCAGGGGATCGTTTGCACATGTTTGGCACCATTTCTGAGTGAATTGCAGAACGTCAGATTTTTGCTGAAATTGTGACCGCGCGGCTTAGGGATTTTTTCAAAAAAAGGTGTTCAGACATCTAGGGCTAATTCTGTTTCCCATGATAAAAACCCATCTGCTTCCACCGAAAAAGCTTTCAGCGGATCGTTTGCACATGTTTGGTACCATTTCTGAGTGAATTGCAGAACATCAGATTTTTGCTGAAATTGTGACCGCGCAGCTTAGGGATTTTTTCAAAAAAAGGTGTTCAGACATCTAGGGCTAATTCTGTTTCCCATGATACAAACCCATCTGTTTTCACCGAAAAAGCTTTCAGGGGATCGTTTGCAACAGTTTGGCACCATTTCTGAGTGAATTGCAGAACGTCAGATTTTTGCTGAAATTGTGACCGCGCGGCTTAGGGATTTTTTCAAAAAAAGTTGTTCAGACGTCAAGGGCTAATTCTGTTTCCCATGATACACACCCATCTGTTTCCACCGAAAAAGCTTTCAGGGGATCGTTTGCACATGTTTGGCACCATTTCTGAGTGAATTGCAGAACGTCAGATTTTTGCTGAAATTGTGACCGCGCGGCTTAGGGATTTTTTCAAAAAAAGTTGCTCAGACGTCGAGGGCTAATTCTGTTTCCCATGATACAAACCCATCTGTTTCCACCGAAAAAGCTTTCAGGGGATCGTTTGCACATGTTTGGCACCATTTCTGAGTGAATTGCAGAACGTCAGATTTTTGCTGAAATTGTGACCGCGCGGCTTAGGGATTTTTTCAAAAAAAGGTGTTCAGACATCTAGGGCTAATTCTGTTTCCCATGATAAAAACCCATCTGCTTCCACCGAAAAAGCTTTCAGCGGATCGTTTGCACATGTTTGGTACCATTTCTGAGTGAATTGCAGAACATCAGATTTTTGCTGAAATTGTGACCGCGCAGCTTAGGGATTTTTTCAAAAAAAGGTGTTCAGACATCTAGGGCTAATTCTGTTTCCCATGATACAAACCCATCTGTTTTCACCGAAAAAGCTTTCAGGGGATCGTTTGCAACAGTTTGGCAACATTTCTGAGTGAATTGCAGAACGTCAGATTTTTGCTGAAATTGTGACCGCGCGGCTTAGGGATTTTTTCAAAAAAAGTTGTTGAGACATCAAGGGCTAATTCTGTTTCCCATGATAAAAACCCATCTGTTTTCACCGAAAAAGCTTTCAGGGGATCGTTTGCAACAGTTTGGCACCATTTTTGAGTGAATTGCAGAACGTCAGATTTTTGCTGAAATTGTGACCGCGCGGCTTAGGGATTTTTTCAAAAAAAGTTGCTCAGACGTCGCGGGCTAATTCTGTTTCCCATGATACAAACCCATCTGTTTCCACCGAAAAAGCTTTCAGGGGATCGTTTGCACATGTTTGGCACCATTTCTGAGTGAATTGCAGAACGTCAGATTTTTGCTGAAATTGTGACCGCGCGGCTTAGGGATTTTTTCAAAAATTTGCTCAGACGTCGAGGGCTAATTCCGTTTCCCATGATACAAACCCATCTGTTTCCACCGAAAAAGCTTTCAGGGGATCGTTTGCACATGTTTGGCACCATTTCTGAGTGAATTGCAGAACGTCAGATTTTTGCTGAAATTGTGACCGCGCGGCTTAGGGATTTTTTCAAAAAAAGTTGTTGAGACATCGAGGGCTAATTCTGTTTCCCATGATAAAAACCCATCTGTTTTCACCGAAAAAGCTTTCAGGGGATCGTTTGCAACAGTTTGGCACCATTTCTGAGTGAATTGCAGAACGTCAGATTTTTGCTGAAATTGTGACCGCGCGGCTTAGGGATTTTTTCAAAAAAAGTTGCTCAGACGTCGAGGGCTAATTCTGTTTCCCATGATACACACCCATCTGTTTCCACCGAAAAAGCTTTCAGGGGATCGTTTGCACATGTTTGGCACCATTTCTGAGTGAATTGCAGAACGTCAGATTTTTGCTGAAATTGTGACCGCGCGGCTTAGGGATTTTTTCAAAAAAAGTTGCTCAGACGTCGAGGGCTAATTCTGTTTCCCATGATACAAACCCATCTGTTTCCACCGAAAAAGCTTTCAGGGGATCGTTTGCACATGTTTGGTACCATTTCTGAGTGAATTGCAGAACATCAGATTTTTGCTGAAATTGTGACCGCGCAGCTTAGGGATTTTTTCAAAAAAAGCTGTTCAGACATCTAGGGCTAATTCTGTTTCCCATGATAAAAACCCATCTGTTTTCACCGAAAAAGCTTTCAGGGGATCGTTTAAAACAGTTTGGCAACATTTCTGAGTGAATTGCAGAACGTCAGATTTTTGCTGAAATTGTGACCGCGCGGCTTAGGGATTTTTTCAAAAAAAGTTGTTGAGACATCAAGGGCTAATTCTGTTTCCCATGATAAAAACCCATCTGTTTTCACCGAAAAAGCTTTCAGGGGATCGTTTGCAACAGTTTGGCACCATTTTTGAGTGAATTGCAGAACGTCAGATTTTTGCTGAAATTGTGACCGCGCGCTTAGGGATTTTTTCAAAAAAAGTTGTTCAGACGTCGAGGGCTAATTCTGTTTCCCATGATAAAAACCCATCTGTTTCCACCGAAAAAGCTTTCAGTCGATCGTTTGCAATAGTTTGGCACCATTTCTGAGTGAATTGCAGAAAGTCAGATTTTTGCTGAAATTGTGACCGCGCGGCTTAGGTATTTATTCAAAAAAAGTTGTTCAGACGTCGAGGGCTAATTCTGTTTACCGTGATACAAACCCATCTGTTTCCACCGAAAAAGCTTTCAGGGGACCGTTTGCAACAGTTTGGCCCCATTTCTGAGTGAATTGCAGAACGTCAGATTTTGCTGAAATTGTGACCGCGCGGCTTAGGGATTTTTTCAAAAAAAGGTGTTCAGACATCTAGGGCTAATTCTGTTTCCCATGATAAAAACCCATCTGTTTTCACCGAAAAAGCTTTCAAGGGATCGTTTGCAACCGTTTGGCACCATTTCTGACTGAATTGCAGAACGTCAGATTTTTGCTGAAATTGTGACCGCGCGGCTTAGGGATTTTTTCAAAAAAAGTTGCTCAGACGTCGCGGGCTAATTCTGTTTCCCATGATACAAACCCATCTGTTTCCACCGAAAAAGCTTTCAGGGGATCGTTTGCACATGTTTGGCACCATTTCTGAGTGAATTGCAGAACGTCAGATTTTTGCTGAAATTGTGACCGCGCGGCTTAGGGATTTTTTCAAAAAAAGTTGCTCAGACGTCGAGGGCTAATTCCGTTTCCCATGATACAAACCCATCTGTTTCCACCGAAAAAGCTTTCAGGGGATCGTTTGCACATGTTTGGCACCATTTCTGAGTGAATTGCAGAACGTCAGATTTTTGCTGAAATTGTGACCGCGCGGCTTAGGGATTTTTTCAAAAAAAGTTGTTGAGACATCGAGGGCTAATTCTGTTTCCCATGATAAAAACCCATCTGTTTTCACCGAAAAAGCTTTCAGGGGATCGTTTGCAACAGTTTGGCACCATTTCTGAGTGAATTGCAGAACGTCAGATTTTTGCTGAAATTGTGACCGCGCGGCTTAGGGATTTTTTCAAAAAAAGTTGCTCAGACGTCGAGGGCTAATTCTGTTTCCCATGATACACACCCATCTGTTTCCACCGAAAAAGCTTTCAGGGGATCGTTTGCACATGTTTGGCACCATTTCTGAGTGAATTGCAGAACGTCAGATTTTTGCTGAAATTGTGACCGCGCGGCTTAGGGATTTTTTCAAAAAAAGTTGCTCAGACGTCGAGGGCTAATTCTGTTTCCCATGATACAAACCCATCTGTTTCCACCGAAAAAGCTTTCAGGGGATCGTTTGCACATGTTTGGCACCATTTCTGAGTGAATTGCAGAACGTCAGATTTTTGCTGAAATTGTGACCGCGCGGCTTAGGGATTTTTTCAAAAAAAGGTGTTCAGACATCTAGGGCTAATTCTGTTTCCCATGATAAAAACCCATCTGCTTCCACCGAAAAAGCTTTCAGCGGATCGTTTGCACATGTTTGGTTCCATTTCTGAGTGAATTGCAGAACATCAGATTTTTGCTGAAATTGTGACCGCGCAGCTTAGGGATTTTTTCAAAAAAAGGTGTTCAGACATCTAGGGCTAATTCTGTTTCCCATGATACAAACCCATCTGTTTTCACCGAAAAAGCTTTCAGGGGATCGTTTGCAACAGTTTGGCAACATTTCTGAGTGAATTGCAGAACGTCAGATTTTTGCTGAAATTGTGACCGCGCGGCTTAGGGATTTTTTCAAAAAAAGTTGTTGAGACATCAAGGGCTAATTCTGTTTCCCATGATAAAAACCCATCTGTTTTCACCGAAAAAGCTTTCAGGGGATCGTTTGCAACAGTTTGGCACCATTTTTGAGTGAATTGCAGAACGTCAGATTTTTGCTGAAATTGTGACCGCGCGGCTTAGGGATTTTTTCAAAAAAAGTTGCTCAGACGTCGCGGGCTAATTCTGTTTCCCATGATACAAACCCATCTGTTTCCACCGAAAAAGCTTTCAGGGGATCGTTTGCACATGTTTGGCACCATTTCTGAGTGAATTGCAGAACGTCAGATTTTTGCTGAAATTGTGACCGCGCGGCTTAGGGATTTTTTCAAAAATTTGCTCAGACGTCGAGGGCTAATTCCGTTTCCCATGATACAAACCCATCTGTTTCCACCGAAAAAGCTTTCAGGGGATCGTTTGCACATGTTTGGCACCATTTCTGAGTGAATTGCAGAACGTCAGATTTTTGCTGAAATTGTGACCGCGCGGCTTAGGGATTTTTTCAAAAAAAGTTGTTGAGACATCGAGGGCTAATTCTGTTTCCCATGATAAAAACCCATCTGTTTTCACCGAAAAAGCTTTCAGGGGATCGTTTGCAACAGTTTGGCACCATTTCTGAGTGAATTGCAGAACGTCAGATTTTTGCTGAAATTGTGACCGCGCGGCTTAGGGATTTTTTCAAAAAAAGTTGCTCAGACGTCGAGGGCTAATTCTGTTTCCCATGATACACACCCATCTGTTTCCACCGAAAAAGCTTTCAGGGGATCGTTTGCACATGTTTGGCACCATTTCTGAGTGAATTGCAGAACGTCAGATTTTTGCTGAAATTGTGACCGCGCGGCTTAGGGATTTTTTCAAAAAAAGTTGCTCAGACGTCGAGGGCTAATTCTGTTTCCCATGATACAAACCCATCTGTTTCCACCGAAAAAGCTTTCAGGGGATCGTTTGCACATGTTTGGTACCATTTCTGAGTGAATTGCAGAACATCAGATTTTTGCTGAAATTGTGACCGCGCAGCTTAGGGATTTTTTCAAAAAAAGCTGTTCAGACATCTAGGGCTAATTCTGTTTCCCATGATAAAAACCCATCTGTTTTCACCGAAAAAGCTTTCAGGGGATCGTTTGCAACAGTTTGGCAACATTTCTGAGTGAATTGCAGAACGTCAGATTTTTGCTGAAATTGTGACCGCGCGGCTTAGGGATTTTTTCAAAAAAAGTTGTTGAGACATCAAGGGCTAATTCTGTTTCCCATGATAAAAACCCATCTGTTTTCACCGAAAAAGCTTTCAGGGGATCGTTTGCAACAGTTTGGCACCATTTTTGAGTGAATTGCAGAACGTCAGATTTTTGCTGAAATTGTGACCGCGCGCTTAGGGATTTTTTCAAAAAAAGTTGTTCAGACGTCGAGGGCTAATTCTGTTTCCCATGATAAAAACCCATCTGTTTCCACCGAAAAAGCTTTCAGTCGATCGTTTGCAATTGTTTGGCACCATTTCTGAGTGAATTGCAGAAAGTCAGATTTTTGCTGAAATTGTGACCGCGCGGCTTAGGTATTTATTCAAAAAAAGTTGTTCAGACGTCGAGGGCTAATTCTGTTTACCGTGATACAAACCCATCTGTTTCCACCGAAAAAGCTTTCAGGGGACCGTTTGCAACAGTTTGGCCCCATTTCTGAGTGAATTGCAGAACGTCAGATTTTGCTGAAATTGTGACCGCGCGGCTTAGGGATTTTTTCAAAAAAAGGTGTTCAGACATCTAGGGCTAATTCTGTTTCCCATGATAAAAACCCATCTGTTTTCACCGAAAAAGCTTTCAAGGGATCGTTTGCAACCGTTTGGCACCATTTCTGACTGAATTGCAGAACGTCAGATTTTTGCTGAAATTGTGACCGCGCGGCTTAGGGATTTTTTCAAAAAAAGTTGCTCAGACGTCGCGGGCTAATTCTGTTTCCCATGATACAAACCCATCTGTTTCCACCGAAAAAGCTTTCAGGGGATCGTTTGCACATGTTTGGCACCATTTCTGAGTGAATTGCAGAACGTCAGATTTTTGCTGAAATTGTGACCGCGCGGCTTAGGGATTTTTTCAAAAAAAGTTGCTCAGACGTCGAGGGCTAATTCCGTTTCCCATGATACAAACCCATCTGTTTCCACCGAAAAAGCTTTCAGGGGATCGTTTGCACATGTTTGGCACCATTTCTGAGTGAATTGCAGAACGTCAGATTTTTGCTGAAATTGTGACCGCGCGGCTTAGGGATTTTTTCAAAAAAAGGTGCTCAGACGTCGAGGGCTAATTCTGTTTCCCATGATACACACCCATCTGTTTCCACCGAAAAAGCTTTCAGGGGATCGTTTGCACATGTTTGGCACCATTTCTGAGTGAATTGCAGAACGTCAGATTTTTGCTGAAATTGTGACCGCGCGGCTTAGGGATTTTTTCAAAAAAAGTTGCTCAGACGTCGAGGGCTAATTCTGTTTCCCATGATACAAACCCATCTGTTTCCACCGAAAAAGCTTTCAGGGGATCGTTTGCACATGTTTGGCACCATTTCTGAGTGAATTGCAGAACGTCAGATTTTTGCTGAAATTGTGACCGCGCGGCTTAGGGATTTTTTCAAAAAAAGGTGTTCAGACATCTAGGGCTAATTCTGTTTCCCATGATAAAAACCCATCTGCTTCCACCGAAAAAGCTTTCAGCGGATCGTTTGCACATGTTTGGTACCATTTCTGAGTGAATTGCAGAACATCAGATTTTTGCTGAAATTGTGACCGCGCAGCTTAGGGATTTTTTCAAAAAAAGGTGTTCAGACATCTAGGGCTAATTCTGTTTCCCATGATACAAACCCATCTGTTTTCACCGAAAAAGCTTTCAGGGGATCGTTTGCAACAGTTTGGCAACATTTCTGAGTGAATTGCAGAACGTCAGATTTTTGCTGAAATTGTGACCGCGCGGCTTAGGGATTTTTTCAAAAAAAGTTGTTGAGACATCAAGGGCTAATTCTGTTTCCCATGATAAAAACCCATCTGTTTTCACCGAAAAAGCTTTCAGGGGATCGTTTGCAACAGTTTGGCACCATTTTTGAGTGAATTGCAGAACGTCAGATTTTTGCTGAAATTGTGACCGCGCGGCTTAGGGATTTTTTCAAAAAAAGTTGCTCAGACGTCGCGGGCTAATTCTGTTTCCCATGATACAAACCCATCTGTTTCCACCGAAAAAGCTTTCAGGGGATCGTTTGCACATGTTTGGCACCATTTCTGAGTGAATTGCAGAACGTCAGATTTTTGCTGAAATTGTGACCGCGCGGCTTAGGGATTTTTTCAAAAAAAGTTGCTCAGACGTCGAGGGCTAATTCCGTTTCCCATGATACAAACCCATCTGTTTTCACCGAAAAAGCTTTCAGGGGATCGTTTGCACATGTTTGGCACCATTTCTGAGTGAATTGCAGAACGTCAGATTTTTGCTGAAATTGTGACCGCGCTGCTTAGGGATTTTTTCAAAAAAAGTTGTTGAGACATCGAGGGCTAATTCTGTTTCCCATGATAAAAACCCATCTGTTTTCACCGAAAAAGCTTTCAGGGGATCGTTTGCAACAGTTTGGCACCATTTCTGAGTGAATTGCAGAACGTCAGATTTTTGCTGAAATTGTGACCGCGCGGCTTAGGGATTTTTTCAAAAAAAGTTGCTCAGACGTCGAGGGCTAATTCTGTTTCCCATGATACACACCCATCTGTTTCCACCGAAAAAGCTTTCAGGGGATCGTTTGCACATGTTTGGCACCATTTCTGAGTGAATTGCAGAACGTCAGATTTTTGCTGAAATTGTGACCGCGCGGCTTAGGGATTTTTTCAAAAAAAGGTGTTCAGACATCTAGGGCTAATTCTGTTTCCCATGATAAAAACCCATCTGCTTCCACCGAAAAAGCTTTCAGCGGATCGTTTGCACATGTTTGGTACCATTTCTGAGTGAATTGCAGAACATCAGATTTTTGCTGAAATTGTGACCGCGCAGCTTAGGGATTTTTTCAAAAAAAGGTGTTCAGACATCTAGGGCTAATTCTGTTTCCCATGATAAAAACCCATCTGTTTTCACCGAAAAAGCTTTCAGGGGATCGTTTGCAACAGTTTGGCAACATTTCTGAGTGAATTGCAGAACGTCAGATTTTTGCTGAAATTGTGACCGCGCGGCTTAGGGATTTTTTCAAAAAAAGTTGTTGAGACATCAAGGGCTAATTCTGTTTCCCATGATAAAAACCCATCTGTTTTCACCGAAAAAGCTTTCAGGGGATCGTTTGCAACAGTTTGGCACCATTTTTGAGTGAATTGCAGAACGTCAGATTTTTGCTGAAATTGTGACCGCGCGGCTTAGGGATTTTTTCAAAAAAAGTTGTTCAGACGTCGAGGGCTAATTCTGTTTCCCATGATAAAAACCCATCTGTTTCCACCGAAAAAGCTTTCAGTCGATCGTTTGCAATAGTTTGGCACCATTTCTGAGTGAATTGCAGAAAGTCAGATTTTTGCTGAAATTGTGACCGCGCGGCTTAGGTATTTATTCAAAAAAAGTTGTTCAAACGTCAAGGACTAATTCTGTTTACCATGATACAAACCCATCTGTTTCCACCGAAAAAGCTTTCAGGGGACCGTTTGCAACAGTTTGGCCCCATTTCTGAGTGAATTGCAGAACGTCAGATTTTGCTGAAATTGTGACCGCGCGGCTTAGGGATTTTTTCATAAAAAGTTGCTCAGACGTCGCGGGCTAATTCTGTTTCCCATGATACAAACCCATCTGTTTCCACCGAAAAAGCTTTCAGGGGATCGTTTGCACATGTTTGGCACCATTTCTGAGTGAATTGCAGAACGTCAGATTTTTGCTGAAATTGTGACCGCGCGGCTTAGGGATTTTTTCAAAAAAAGTTGCTCAGACGTCGAGGGCTAATTCCGTTTCCCATGATACAAACCCATCTGTTTCCACCGAAAAAGCTTTCAGGGGATCGTTTGCACATGTTTGGCACCATTTCTGAGTGAATTGCAGAACGTCAGATTTTTGCTGAAATTGTGACGGCGCGGCTTAGGGATTTTTTCAAAAAAAGTTGCTCAGACGTCGCGGGCTAATTCTGTTTCCCATGATACAAACCCATCTGTTTCCACCGAAAAAGCTTTCAGGGGATCGTTTGCACATGTTTGGCACCATTTCTGAGTGAATTGCAGAACGTCAGATTTTTGCTGAAATTGTGACCGCGCGGCTTAGGGATTTTTTCAAAAAAAGTTGCTCAGACGTCGAGGGCTAATTCCGTTTCCCATGATACAAACCCTTCTGTTTCCACCGAAAAAGCTTTCAGGGGATCGTTTGCACATGTTTGGCACCATTTCTGAGTGAATTGCAGAACGTCAGATTTTTGCTGAAATTGTGACCGCGCGGCTTAGGGATTTTTTCAAAAAAAGTTGTTGAGACATCGAGGGCTAATTCTGTTTCCCATGATAAAAACCCATCTGTTTTCACTGAAAAAGCTTTCAGGGGATCGTTTGCAACAGTTTGGCACCATTTCTGAGTGAATTGCAGAACGTCAGATTTTTGCTGAAATTGTGACCGCGCGGCTTAGTGATTTTTTCAAAAAAAGTTGCTCAGACGTCGAGGGCTAATTCTGTTTCCCATGATAAAAACCCATCTGTTTCCACCGAAAAAGCTTTCAGTCGATCGTTTGCAATAGTTTGGCACCATTTCTGAGTGAATTGCAGAAAGTCAGATTTTTGCTGAAATTGTGACCGCGCGGCTTAGGTATTTATTCAAAAAAAGTTGTTCAGACGTCGAGGGCTAATTCTGTTTACCATGATACAAACCCATCTGTTTCCACCGAAAAAGCTTTCAGGGGACCGTTTGCAACAGTTTGGCTCCATTTCTGAGTGAATTGCAGAACGTCAGATTTTGCTGAAATTGTGACCGCGCGGCTTAGGGATTTTTTCAAAAAAAGTTGCTCAGACGTCGCGGGCTAATTCTGTTTCCCATGATACAAACCCATCTGTTTCCACCGAAAAAGCTTTCAGGGGATCGTTTGCACATGTTTGGCACCATTTCTGAGTGAATTGCAGAACGTCAGATTTTTGCTGAAATTGTGACCGCGCGGCTTAGGGATTTTTTCAAAAAAAGTTGCTCAGACGTCGAGGGCTAATTCCGTTTCCCATGATACAAACCCATCTGTTTCCACCGAAAAAGCTTTCAGGGGATCGTTTGCACATGTTTGGCACCATTTCTGAGTGAATTGCAGAACGTCAGATTTTTGCTGAAATTGTGACCGCGCGGCTTAGGGATTTTTTCAAAAAAAGTTGTTCAGACATCTAGGGCTAATTCTGTTTCCCATGATAAAAACCCATCTGTTTTCACTGAAAAAGCTTTCAGGGGATCGTTTGCAACAGTTTGGCACCATTTCTGAGTGAATTGCAGAACGTCAGATTTTTGCTGAAATTGTGACCGCGCGGCTTAGGGATTTTTTCAAAAAAAGTTGTTGAGACATCAAGGGCTAATTCTGTTTCCCATGATAAAAACCCATCTGTTTTCACCGAAAAAGCTTTCAGGGGATCGTTTGCAACAGTTTGGCACCATTTTTGAGTGAATTGCAGAACGTCAGATTTTTGCTGAAATTGTGACCGCGCGGCTTAGGGATTTTTTCAAAAAAAGTTGCTCAGACGTCGCGGGCTAATTCTGTTTCCCATGATACAAACCCATCTGTTTCCACCGAAAAAGCTTTCAGGGGATCGTTTGCACATGTTTGGCACCATTTCTGAGTGAATTGCAGAACGTCAGATTTTTGCTGAAATTGTGACCGCGCAGCTTAGGGATTTTTTCAAAAAAAGGTGTTCAGACATCTAGGGCTAATTCTGTTTCCCATGATAAAAACCCATCTGTTTTCACCGAAAAAGCTTTCAGGGGATCGTTTGCAACAGTTTGGCAACATTTCTGAGTGAATTGCAGAAAGTCAGATTTTTGCTGAAATTGTGACCGCGCGGCTTAGGTATTTATTCAAAAAAAGTTGTTCAGACGTCGAGGGCTAATTCTGTTTACCATGATACAAACCCATCTGTTTCCACCGAAAAAGCTTTCAGGGGACCGTTTGCAACAGTTTGGCCCCATTTCTGAGTGAATTGCAGAACGTCAGATTTTGCTGAAATTGTGACCGCGCGGCTTAGGGATTTTTTCAAAAAAAGTTGCTCAGACGTCGCGGGCTAATTCTGTTTCCCATGATACAAACCCATCTGTTTCCACCGAAAAAGCTTTCAGGGGATCGTTTGCACATGTTTGGCACCATTTCTGAGTGAATTGCAGAACGTCAGATTTTTGCTGAAATTGTGACCGCGCGGCTTAGGGATTTTTTCAAAAAAAGTTGCTCAGACGTCGAGGGCTAATTCCGTTTCCCATGATACAAACCCATCTGTTTCCACCGAAAAAGCTTTCAGGGGATCGTTTGCAACAGTTTGGCAACATTTCTGAGTGAATTGCAGAACGTCAGATTTTTGCTGAAATTGTGACCGCGCGGCTTAGGGATTTTTTCAAAAAAAGTTGTTCAGACATCTAGGGCTAATTCTGTTTCCCATGATAAAAACCCATCTGTTTTCACTGAAAAAGCTTTCAGGGGATCGTGTGCAACAGTTTGGCACCATTTCTGAGTGAATTGCAGAACGTCAGATTTTTGCTGAAATTGTGACCGCGCGGCTTAGGGATTTTTTCAAAAAAAGTTGTTGAGACATCAAGGGCTAATTCTGTTTCCCATGATAAAAACCCATCTGTTTTCACCGAAAAAGCTTTCAGGGGATCGTTTGCAACAGTTTGGCACCATTTTTGAGTGAATTGCAGAACGTCAGATTTTTGCTGAAATTGTGACCGCGCGGCTTAGGGATTTTTTCAAAAAAAGTTGCTCAGACGTCGCGGGCTAATTCTGTTTCCCATGATACAAACCCATCTGTTTCCACCGAAAAAGCTTTCAGGGGATCGTTTGCACATGTTTGGCACCATTTCTGAGTGAATTGCAGAACGTCAGATTTTTGCTGAAATTGTGACCGCGCAGCTTAGGGATTTTTTCAAAAAAAGGTGTTCAGACATCTAGGGCTAATTCTGTTTCCCATGATAAAAACCCATCTGTTTTCACCGAAAAAGCTTTCAGGGGATCGTTTGCAACAGTTTGGCAACATTTCTGAGTGAATTGCAGAACGTCAGATTTTTGCTGAAATTGTGACCGCGCGGCTTAGGGATTTTTTCAAAAATAGTTGTTGAGACATCAAGGGCTAATTCTGTTTCCCATGATAAAAACCCATCTGTTTTCACCGAAAAAGCTTTCAGGGGATCGTGTGCAACAGTTTGGCACCATTTTTGAGTGAATTGCAGAACGTCAGATTTTTGCTGAAATTGTGACCGCGCGGCTTAGGGATTTTTTCAAAAAAAGTTGTTCAGACGTCGAGGGCTAATTCTGTTTCCCATGATAAAAACCCATCTGTTTCCACCGAAAAAGCTTTCAGTCGATCGTTTGCAATAGTTTGGCACCATTTCTGAGTGAATTGCAGAAAGTCAGATTTTTGCTGAAATTGTGACCGCGCGGCTTAGGTATTTATTCAAAAAAAGTTGTTCAAACGTCAAGGACTAATTCTGTTTACCATGATACAAACCCATCTGTTTCCACCGAAAAAGCTTTCAGGGGACCGTTTGCAACAGTTTGGCCCCATTTCTGAGTGAATTGCAGAACGTCAGATTTTGCTGAAATTGTGACCGCGCGGCTTAGGGATTTTTTCATAAAAAGTTGCTCAGACGTCGCGGGCTAATTCTGTTTCCCATGATACAAACCCATCTGTTTCCACCGAAAAAGCTTTCAGGGGATCGTTTGCACATGTTTGGCACCATTTCTGAGTGAATTGCAGAACGTCAGATTTTTGCTGAAATTGTGACCGCGCGGCTTAGGGATTTTTTCAAAAAAAGTTGCTCAGACGTCGAGGGCTAATTCCGTTTCCCATGATACAAACCCATCTGTTTCCACCGAAAAAGCTTTCAGGGGATCGTTTGCACATGTTTGGCACCATTTCTGAGTGAATTGCAGAACGTCAGATTTTTGCTGAAATTGTGACGGCGCGGCTTAGGGATTTTTTCAAAAAAAGGTGCTCAGACGTCGCGGGCTAATTCTGTTTCCCATGATACAAACCCATCTGTTTCCACCGAAAAAGCTTTCAGGGGATCGTTTGCACATGTTTGGCACCATTTCTGAGTGAATTGCAGAACGTCAGATTTTTGCTGAAATTGTGACCGCGCGGCTTAGGGATTTTTTCAAAAAAAGTTGCTCAGACGTCGAGGGCTAATTCCGTTTCCCATGATACAAACCCTTCTGTTTCCACCGAAAAAGCTTTCAGGGGATCGTTTGCACATGTTTGGCACCATTTCTGAGTGAATTGCAGAACGTCAGATTTTTGCTGAAATTGTGACCGCGCGGCTTAGGGATTTTTTCAAAAAAAGTTGTTGAGACATCGAGGGCTAATTCTGTTTCCCATGATAAAAACCCATCTGTTTTCACTGAAAAAGCTTTCAGGGGATCGTTTGCAACAGTTTGGCACCATTTCTGAGTGAATTGCAGAACGTCAGATTTTTGCTGAAATTGTGACCGCGCGGCTTAGTGATTTTTTCAAAAAAAGTTGCTCAGACGTCGAGGGCTAATTCTGTTTCCCATGATAAAAACCCATCTGTTTCCACCGAAAAAGCTTTCAGTCGATCGTTTGCAATAGTTTGGCACCATTTCTGAGTGAATTGCAGAAAGTCAGATTTTTGCTGAAATTGTGACCGCGCGGCTTAGGTATTTATTCAAAAAAAGTTGTTCAGACGTCGAGGGCTAATTCTGTTTACCATGATACAAACCCATCTGTTTCCACCGAAAAAGCTTTCAGGGGACCGTTTGCAACAGTTTGGCCCCATTTCTGAGTGAATTGCAGAACGTCAGATTTTGCTGAAATTGTGACCGCGCGGCTTAGGGATTTTTTCGAAAAAAGTTGCTCAGACGTCGCGGGCTAATTCTGTTTCCCATGATACAAACCCATCTGTTTCCACCGAAAAAGCTTTCAGGGGATCGTTTGCACATGTTTGGCACCATTTCTGAGTGAATTGCAGAACGTCAGATTTTTGCTGAAATTGTGACCGCGCGGCTTAGGGATTTTTTCAAAAAAAGTTGCTCAGACGTCGAGGGCTAATTCCGTTTCCCATGATACAAACCCATCTGTTTCCACCGAAAAAGCTTTCAGGGGATCGTTTGCACATGTTTGGCACCATTTCTGAGTGAATTGCAGAACGTCAGATTTTTGCTGAAATTGTGACCGCGCGGCTTAGGGATTTTTTCAAAAAAAGTTGTTCAGACATCTAGGGCTAATTCTGTTTCCCATGATAAAAACCCATCTGTTTTCACTGAAAAAGCTTTCAGGGGATCGTTTGCAACAGTTTGGCACCATTTCTGAGTGAATTGCAGAACGTCAGATTTTTGCTGAAATTGTGACCGCGCGGCTTAGGGATTTTTTCAAAAAAAGTTGCTCAGACGTCGAGGGCTAATTCTGTTTCCCATTGTAAAAACCCATCTGTTTCCACCAAAAAAGCTTTCAGGGGATCGTTTGCACATGTTTGGCACCATTTCTGAGTGAATTGCAGAACTTCAGATTTTTGCTGAAATTGTGACCGCGCGGCTTAGTGATTTTTTCAAAAAATGTTGCTCAGACGTCGAGGGCTAATTCTGTTTCCCATGATAAAAACCCATCTGTTTCCACCGAAAAAGCTTTCAGTCGATCGTTTGCAATAGTTTGGCACCATTTCTGAGTGAATTGCAGAAAGTCAGATTTTTGCTGAAATTGTGACCGCGCGGCTTAGGTATTTATTCAAAAAAAGTTGTTCAGACGTCGAGGGCTAATTCTGTTTACCATGATACAAACCCATCTGTTTCCACCGAAAAAGCTTTCAGGGGACCGTTTGCAACAGTTTGGCCCCATTTCTGAGTGAATTGCAGAACGTCAGATTTTGCTGAAATTGTGACCGCGCAGCTTAGGGATTTTTTCAAAAAAAGTTGCTCAGACGTCGCGGGCTAATTCTGTTTCCCATGATACAAACCCATCTGTTTCCACCGAAAAAGCTTTCAGGGGATCGTTTGCACATGTTTGGCACCATTTCTGAGTGAATTGCAGAACGTCAGATTTTTGCTGAAATTGTGACCGCGCGGCTTGGGGATTTTTTCAAAAAAAGTTGCTCAGACGTCGAGGGCTAATTCCATTTCCCATGATACAAACCCATCTGTTTCCACCGAAAAAGCTTTCGGGGGATCGTTTGCACATGTTTGGCACCATTTCTGAGTGAATTGCAGAACGTCAGATTTTTGCTGAAATTGTGACCGCGCGGCTTAGGGATTTTTTCAAAAAAAGTTGCTCAGACGTCGCGGGCTAATTCTGTTTCCCATGATACAAACCCATCTGTTTCCACCGAAAAAGCTTTCAGGGGATCGTTTGCACATGTTTGGCACCATTTCTGAGTGAATTGCAGAACGTCAGATTTTTGCTGAAATTGTGACCGCGCGGCTTAGGGATTTTTTCAAAAAAAGTTGCTCAGACGTCGAGGGCTAATTCCGTTTCCCATGATACAAACCCATCTGTTTCCACCGAAAAAGCTTTCAGGGGATCGTTTGCACATGTTTGGCACCATTTCTGAGTGAATTGCAGAACGTCAGATTTTTGCTGAAATTGTGACCGCGCGGCTTAGGGATTTTTTCAAAAAAAAGTTGTTGAGACATCGAGGGCTAATTCTGTTTCCCATGATAAAAACCCATCTGTTTTCACCGAAAAAGCTTTCAGGGGATCGTTTGCAACAGTTTGGCACCATTTCTGAGTGAATTGCAGAACGTCAGATTTTTGCTGAAATTGTGACCGCGCGGCTTAGGGATTTTTTCAAAAAAAGTTGCTCAGACGTCGAGGGCTAATTCTGTTTCCCATGATACACACCCATCTGTTTCCACCGAAAAAGCTTTCAGGGGATCGTTTGCACATGTTTGGCACCATTTCTGAGTGAATTGCAGAACGTCAGATTTTTGCTGAAATTGTGACCGCGCGGCTTAGGGATTTTTTCAAAAAAAGTTGCTCAGACGTCGAGGGGTAATTCTGTTTCCCATTGTAAAAACCCATCTGTTTCCACCAAAAAAGCTTTCAGGGGATCGTTTGCACATGTTTGGCACCATTTCTGAGTGAATTGCAGAACGTCAGATTTTTGCTGAAATTGTGACCGCGCGGCTTAGTGATTTTTTCAAAAAAAGTTGCTCAGACGTCGAGGGCTAATTCCGTTTCCCATGATAAAAACCCATCTGTTTCCACCGAAAAAGCTTTCAGTCGATCGTTTGCAATAGTTTGGCACCATTTCTGAGTGAATTGCAGAAAGTCAGATTTTTGCTGAAATTGTGACCGCGCGGCTTAGGTATTTATTCAAAAAAAGTTGTTCAGACATCGAGGGCTAATTCTGTTTACCATGATACAAACCCATCTGTTTCCACCGAAAAAGCTTTCAGGGGACCGTTTGCAACAGTTTGGCCCCATTTCTGAGTGAATTGCAGAACGTCAGATTTTGCTGAAATTGTGACCGCGCGGCTTAGGGATTTTTTCAAAAAAAGTTGCTCAGACGTCGCGGGCTAATTCTGTTTCCCATGATACAAACCCATCTGTTTCCACCGAAAAAGCTTTCAGGGGATCGTTTGCACATGTTTGGCACCATTTCTGAGTGAATTGCAGAACGTCAGATTCTTGCTGAAATTGTGACCGCGCGGCTTAGGGATTTTTTCAAAAAAAGTTGCTCAGACGTCGCGGGCTAATTCTGTTTCCCATGATACAAACCCATCTGTTTCCACCGAAAAAGCTTTCAGGGGATCGTTTGCACATGTTTGGCACCATTTCTGAGTGAATTGCAGAACGTCAGATTTTTGCTGAAATTGTGACCGCGCGGCTTAGGGATTTTTTCAAAAAAAGTTGCTCAGACGTCGAGGGCTAATTCCGTTTCCCATGATACAAACCCATCTGTTTCCACCGAAAAAGCTTTCAGGGGATCGTTTGCACATGTTTGGCACCATTTCTGAGTGAATTGCAGAACGTCAGATTTTTGCTGAAATTGTGACCGCGCGGCTTAGGGATTTTTTCAAAAAAAAGTTGTTGAGACATCGAGGGCTAATTCTGTTTCCCATGATAAAAACCCATCTGTTTTCACCGAAAAAGCTTTCAGGGGATCGTTTGCAACAGTTTGGCACCATTTCTGAGTGAATTGCAGAACGTCAGATTTTTGCTGAAATTGTGACCGCGCGGCTTAGGGATTTTTTCAAAAAAAGTTGCTCAGACGTCGAGGGCTAATTCTGTTTCCCATGATACACACCCATCTGTTTCCACCGAAAAAGCTTTCAGGGGATCGTTTGCACATGTTTGGCACCATTTCTGAGTGAATTGCAGAACGTCAGATTTTTGCTGAAATTGTGACCGCGCGGCTTAGGGATTTTTTCAAAAAAAGTTGCTCAGACGTCGAGGGGTAATTCTGTTTCCCATTGTAAAAACCCATCTGTTTCCACCAAAAAAGCTTTCAGGGGATCGTTTGCACATGTTTGGCACCATTTCTGAGTGAATTGCAGAACGTCAGATTTTTGCTGAAATTGTGACCGCGCGGCTTAGTGATTTTTTCAAAAAAAGTTGCTCAGACGTCGAGGGCTAATTCTGTTTCCCATGATAAAAACCCATCTGTTTCCACCGAAAAAGCTTTCAGTCGATCGTTTGCAATAGTTTGGCACCATTTCTGAGTGAATTGCAGAAAGTCAGATTTTTGCTGAAATTGTGACCGCGCGGCTTAGGTATTTATTCAAAAAAAGTTGTTCAGACATCGAGGGCTAATTCTGTTTACCATGATACAAACCCATCTGTTTCCACCGAAAAAGCTTTCAGGGGACCGTTTGCAACAGTTTGGCCCCATTTCTGAGTGAATTGCAGAACGTCAGATTTTGCTGAAATTGTGACCGCGCGGCTTAGGGATTTTTTCAAAAAAAGTTGCTCAGACGTCGCGGGCTAATTCTGTTTCCCATGATACAAACCCATCTGTTTCCACCGAAAAAGCTTTCAGGGGATCGTTTGCACATGTTTGGCACCATTTCTGAGTGAATTGCAGAACGTCAGATTTTTGCTGAAATTGTGACCGCGCGGCTTAGGGATTTTTTCAAAAAAAGTTGCTCAGACGTCGAGGGCTAATTCCATTTCCCATGATACAAACCCATCTGTTTCCACCGAAAAAGCTTTCAGGGGATCGTTTGCACATGTTTGGCACCATTTCTGAGTGAATTGCAGAACGTCAGATTTTTGCTGAAATTGTGACCGCGCGGCTTAGGGATTTTTTCAAAAAAAGTTGCTCAGACGTCGCGGGCTAATTCTGTTTCCCATGATACAAACCCATCTGTTTCCACCGAAAAACCTTTCAGGGGATCGTTTGCACATGTTTGGCACCATTTCTGAGTGAATTGCAGAACGTCAGATTTTTGCTGAAATTGTGACCGCGCGGCTTAGGGATTTTTTCAAAAAAAGGTGTTCAGACATCTAGGGCTAATTCTATTTCCCATGATAAAAACCCATCTGTTTTCACCGAAAAAGCTTTTAGTCGATCGTTTGCAACAGTTTGGCACCATTTCTGAGTGAATTGCAGAACGTCAAATTTTTGCTGAAATTCTGACCACGCGGCTTAGGGATTTTTTCAAAAAAAGGTGTTCAGACATCTAGGGCGAATTCTGTTTACCATGATAAAAACCCATCAGTTTTCACCGAAAAAGCTTTCAGGGGATCGTTTGCAACAGTTTGGCACCATTTCTGAGTGAATTGCAGAACGTCAGATTTTTGCTGAAATTGTGACCGCGCGGCTTAGGTATTTTTTCAAAAAAAGTTGTTGAGACGTCGAGGGCTAATTCTGTTTCCCATGATAAAAACCCATCTGTTTTCACCGAAAAAGCTTTCAGTCGATCGTTTGCAACAGTTTGGCACGATTTCTGAGTGAATTGCAGAACGTCAGATTTTTGCTGAAATTGTGACCGCGCGGCTTAGGGATTTTTTCAAAAAAAGTTGTTCAGACATCTAGGGCTAATTCTGTTTACCATGATAAAAACCCATTTGTTTTCACCGAAAAAGCTTTCAGGGGATTGTTTGCAACAGTTTGGCACGATTTCTGAGTGAATTGCAGAACGTCAGATTTTTGCTGAAATTGTGACCGCGCGGCTTAGGGATTTTTTCAAAAAAAGTTGCTCAGACGTCGAGGGGTAATTCTGTTTCCCATTGTAAAAACCCATCTGTTTCCACCAAAAAAGCTTTCAGGGGATCGTTTGCACATGTTTGGCACCATTTCTGAGTGAATTGCAGAACGTCAGATTTTTGCTGAAATTGTGACCGCGCGGCTTAGTGATTTTTTCAAAAAAAGTTGCTCAGACGTCGAGGGCTAATTCTGTTTCCCATGATAAAAACCCATCTGTTTCCACCGAAAAAGCTTTCAGTCGATCGTTTGCAATAGTTTGGCACCATTTCTGAGTGAATTGCAGAAAGTCAGATTTTTGCTGAAATTGTGACCGCGCGGCTTAGGTATTTATTCAAAAAAAGTTGTTCAGACATCGAGGGCTAATTCTGTTTACCATGATACAAACCCATCTGTTTCCACCGAAAAAGCTTTCAGGGGACCGTTTGCAACAGTTTGGCCCCATTTCTGAGTGAATTGCAGAACGTCAGATTTTGCTGAAATTGTGACCGCGCGGCTTAGGGATTTTTTCAAAAAAAGTTGCTCAGACGTCGCGGGCTAATTCTGTTTCCCATGATACAAACCCATCTGTTTCCACCGAAAAAGCTTTCAGGGGATCGTTTGCACATGTTTGGCACCATTTCTGAGTGAATTGCAGAACGTCAGATTTTTGCTGAAATTGTGACCGCGCGGCTTAGGGATTTTTTCAAAAAAAGTTGCTCAGACGTCGAGGGCTAATTCCATTTCCCATGATACAAACCCATCTGTTTCCACCGAAAAAGCTTTCAGGGGATCGTTTGCACATGTTTGGCACCATTTCTGAGTGAATTGCAGAACGTCAGATTTTTGCTGAAATTGTGACCGCGCGGCTTAGGGATTTTTTCAAAAAAAGTTGCTCAGACGTCGCGGGCTAATTCTGTTTCCCATGATACAAAGCCATCTGTTTCCACCGAAAAACCTTTCAGGGGATCGTTTGCACATGTTTGGCACCATTTCTGAGTGAATTGCAGAACGTCAGATTTTTGCTGAAATTGTGACCGCGCGGCTTAGGGATTTTTTCAAAAAAAGGTGTTCAGACATCTAGGGCTAATTCTATTTCCCATGATAAAAACCCATCTGTTTTCACCGAAAAAGCTTTTAGTCGATCGTTTGCAACAGTTTGGCACCATTTCTGAGTGAATTGCAGAACGTCAAATTTTTGCTGAAATTCTGACCACGCGGCTTAGGGATTTTTTCAAAAAAAGGTGTTCAGACATCTAGGGCGAATTCTGTTTACCATGATAAAAACCCATCAGTTTTCACCGAAAAAGCTTTCAGGGGATCGTTTGCAACAGTTTGGCACCATTTCTGAGTGAATTGCAGAACGTCAGATTTTTGCTGAAATTGTGACCGCGCGGCTTAGGTATTTTTTCAAAAAAAGTTGTTGAGACGTCGAGGGCTAATTCTGTTTCCCATGATAAAAACCCATCTGTTTTCACCGAAAAAGCTTTCAGTCGATCGTTTGCAACAGTTTGGCACGATTTCTGAGTGAATTGCAGAACGTCAGATTTTTGCTGAAATTGTGACCGCGCGGCTTAGGGATTTTTTCAAAAAAAGTTGTTCAGACATCTAGGGCTAATTCTGTTTACCATGATAAAAACCCATTTGTTTTCACCGAAAAAGCTTTCAGGGGATTGTTTGCAACAGTTTGGCACGATTTCTGAGTGAATTGCAGAAAGTCAGATTTTTGCTGAAATTGTGACCGCGCGGCTTAGGGATTTTTTCAAAAAAAAGGTGTTCAGACATCTAGGGCTAATTCTGTTTACCATGATAAAAACCCATTTGTTTCCACCGAAAAAGCTTTCAGGAGATCGTTTGCAACAGTTTGGCACCATTTCAGAGTGAATTGCAGAACGTCAGATTTTTGCTGAAATTGTGACCGCGCGGCTTAGGGATTTTTTCAAAAAAAGGTGTTCAGACATCTTGGGCGAATTCTGTTTCCCATTTTAATAACCCCTCTGTTTTCACCGAAAAAGCTTTCAGTCGATCGTTTGCAACAGTTTGGCACGATTTCTGAGTGAATTGCAGAACGTCAGATTTTTTGCTGAAATTGTGACCGCGCGGCTTAGGGATTTTTTCAAAAATAGTTGTTCAGACGTCGAGGGCTAATTCTATTTCCCATGATAAAAACCCATCTGTTTTCACCGAAAAAGCTTTTAGTCGATCGTTTGCAACAGTTTGGCACCATTTCTGAGTGAATTGCAGAACGTCAAATTTTTGCTGAAATTCTGACCACGCGGCTTAGGGATTTTTTCAAAAAAAGGTGTTCAGACATCTAGGGCGAATTCTGTTTACCATGATAAAAACCCATCTGTTTTCACCGAAAAAGCTTTCAGGGGATTGTTTGCAACAGTTTGGCACGATTTCTGAGTGAATTGCAGAACGTCAGATTTTTGCTGAAATTGTGACCGCGCGGCTTAGGGATTTTTTCAAAAAAAGTTGTTGAGACGTCGAGGGCTGATTCTGTTTCCCATGATAAAAACCCATCTGTTTCCACCGAAAAAGCTTTCAGTCGATCGTTTGCAACAGTTTGGCACCATTTCTGAGTGAATTGCAGAAAGTCAGATTTTTGCTGAAATTGTGACCGCGCGGCTTAGGTATTTTTTCAAAAAACGTTGTTCAGACATCGAGGGCTAATTCTGTTTCCCATGATAAAAACCCCTCTGTTTTCACCGAAAAAGCTTTCAGTCGATCGTTTGCAACAGTTTGGCACGATTTCTGAGTGAATTGCAGAACGTCAGATTTTTTGCTGAAATTGTGAGAGCGCGGCTTAGGGATTTTTTCAAAAAAAGGTGTTCAGACATCTAGGGCTAATTCTGTTTACCATGATAAAAACCCATCTGTTTTCACCGAAAAAGCTTTCAGGGGATTGTTTGCAACAGTTTGGCACGATTTCTGAGTGAATTGCAGAACGTCAGATTTTTGCTGAAATTGTGACCGCGCGGCTTAGGGATTTTTTCAAAAAAAGGTGTTCAGACATCTAGGGCTAATTCTGTTTACCATGATAAAAACCCATTTGTTTCCACCGAAAAAGCTTTCAGGAGATCGTTTGCAACAGTTTGGCACCATTTCTGAGTGAATTGCAGAACGTAAGATTTTTGCTGAAATTGTGACCGCGCGGCTTAGGTATTTTTTCAAAAAAAGTTGTTCAGACATCGAGGGCTAATTCTGTTTCCCATGATAAAAACCCATCAGTTTTCACCGAAAAAGCTTTCAGGGGATCGTTTGCAACAGTTTGGCACCATTTCTGAGTGAATTGCAGAACGTCAGATTTTTGCTGAAATTGTGACCGCGCGGCTTAGGTATTTTTTCAAAAAAAGTTCTTGAGACGTCGAGGGCTAATTCTGTTTCCCATGATAAAAACCCATCTGTTTTCACCGAAAAAGCTTTCAGTCGATCGTTTGCAACAGTTTGGCACCATTTCTGAGTGAATTGCAGAACGTCAGATTTTTGCTGAAATTGTGACCGCGCGGCTTAGGGATTTTTTCAAAAAAAGTTGTTCAGACATCTAGGGCTAATTCTGTATACCATGATAAAAACCCATTTGTTTTCACCGAAAAAGCTTTCAGGGGATTCTTTGCAACAGTTTGGCACGATTTCTGAGTGAATTGCAGAACGTCAGATTTTTGCTGAAATTGTGACCGCGAGGCTTAGGGATTTTTTCAAAAAAAGGTGTTCAGACATCTAGGGCTAATTCTGTTTACCATGATAAAAACCCATTTGTTTCCACCGAAAAAGCTTTCAGGAGATCGTTTGCAACAGTTTGGCACCATTTCAGAGTGAATTGCAGAACGTCAGATTTTTGCTGAAATTGTGACCGCGCGGCTTAGGGATTTTTTTTCAAAAAAAGTTGTTCAGACATCGAGGGCTAATTCTGTTTCCCATGATAAAAAACCATCTGTTTCCACCGAAAAAGCTTTCAGTCGATCGTTTGCAACGGTTTGGCACCATTTCTGAGTGAATTGCAGAAAGTCAGATTTTTGCTGAAATTGTGACCGCGCGGCTTAGGTATTTTTTCAAAAAGAGTTGTTCAGACATCGAGGGCTAATTCTGTTTCCCATGATAAAAACCCATCTGTTTTCACCGAAAAAGCTTTCAGTCGATCGTTTGCAACAGTTTGGCACCATTTCAGAGTGAATTGCAGAACGTCAGATTTTTGCTGAAATTGTGACCGCGCGGCTTAGGGATTTTTTTCAAAAAAAGTTGTTCAGACGTCGAGGGCTAATTCTGTTTCCCATTATAAAAACCCATCTGTTTCCACCGAAAAAGCTTTCAGTCGATCGTTTGCAATAGTTTGGCACCATTTCTGAGTGAATTGCAGAAAGTCAGAGTTTTGCTGAAATTGTGACCGCGCGGCTTAGGTATTTTTTCAAAAAAAGTTGCTCAGACGTCCAGGGCTAATTCTATTTCCCATGATACAAACCCATCTGTTTCCACCGAAAAAGCTTTCAGGGGACCGTTTGCAACAGTTTGGCCCCATTTCTGAGTGAATTGCAGAATGTCAGATTTTTGCTGAAATTGTGACCGCGCGACCTAGGTAATTTGTCAAAAAAAGTTGTTCAGACATCGAGGGCTAATTCTGTTTCCCATGATAAAACCCCATCTGTTTCCGCCGAAAAAGCTTTCAGGGGATCGTTTGCAACAGTTTGGCACCATTTCTGAGTGAATTGCAGAACGTCAGATTTTTGCTGAAATTGTTACCGCGCGGATTAGGGATTTTTTCAAAAAAAGTTGTTCAGATGTCGAGGGCTAATTCTGTTTCCCATGAGAAAAACCCCTCTGTTTTCACCGAAAAAGCTTTCAGTCGATCGTTTGCAACAGTTTGGCACCATTTCTGAGTGAATTGCAGAACGTCAGATTTTTGCTGAAATTGTGACCGCGCGGCTTAGGGATTTTTTCAAAAAAAGTTGTTCAGACATCGAGGGCTAATTCTGTTTACCATGATAAAAACCCATTTGTTTTCACCGAAAAAGCTTTCAGGGGATTCTTTGCAACAGTTTGGCACGATTTCTGAGTGAATTGCAGAACGTCAGATTTTTGCTGAAATTGTGACCGCGCGGCTTAGGGATTTTTTCAAAAAAAGGTGTTCAGACATCTAGGGCTAATTCTGTTTACCATGATAAAAACCCATTTGTTTCCACCGAAAAAGCTTTCAGGAGATCGTTTGCAACAGTTTGGCACCATTTCACAGTGAATTGCAGAACGTCAGATTTTTGCTGAAATTGTGACCGCGCGGCTTAGGGATTTTTTTCAAAAAAAGTTGTTCAGACATCGAGGGCTAATTCTGTTTCCCATGATAAAAAACCATCTGTTTCCACCGAAAAAGCTTTCAGTCGATCGTTTGCAACAGTTTGGCACCATTTCTGAGTGAATTGCAGAAAGTCAGATTTTTGCTGAAATTGTGACCGCGCGGCTTAGGTATTTTTTCAAAAAGAGTTGTTCAGACATCGAGGGCTAATTCTGTTTCCCATGATAAAAACCCATCTGTTTTCACCGAAAAAGCTTTCAGTCGATCGTTTGCAACAGTTTGGCACCATTTCAGAGTGAATTGCAGAACGTCAAATTTTTGCTGAAATTGTGACCGCGCGGCTTAGGGATTTTTTTCAAAAAAAGTTGTTCAGACATCGAGGGCTAATTCTGTTTCCCATGATAAAAACCCATCTGTTTCCACCGATAAAGCTTTCAGTCGATCGTTTGCAACAGTTTGGCACCATTTCTGAGTGAATTGCAGAAAGTCAGATTTTTGCTGAAATTGTGACCGCGCGGCTTAGGTATTTTTTCAAAAAAAGTTGTTCAGACATCGAGGGCTAATTCTGTTTCCCATGATAAAAACCCATCTGTTTTCACCGAAAAAGCTTTCAGTCGATCGTTTGCAACAGTTTGGCACCATATCAGAGTGAATTGCAGAACGTCAGATTTTTGCTGAAATTGTGACCGCGCGGCTTAGGGATTTTTTCAAAAAAAGTTGTTCAGACGTCGAGGGCTAATTCTGTTTCCCATTATAAAAACCCATCTGTTTCCACCGAAAAAGCTTTCAGTCGATCGTTTGCAATAGTTTGGCACCATTTCTGAGTGAATTGCAGAAAGTCAGAGTTTTGCTGAAATTGTGACCGCGCGGCTTAGGTATTTTTTCAAAAAAAGTTGCTCAGACGTCCAGGGCTAATTCTATTTCCCATGATACAAACCCATCTGTTTCCACCGAAAAAGCTTTCAGGGGACCGTTTGCAACAGTTTGGCCCCATTTCTGAGTGAATTGCAGAATGTCAGATTTTTGCTGAAATTGTGACCGCGCGACCTAGGTAATTTGTCAAAAAAAGTTGTTCAGACATCGAGGGCTAATTCTGTTTCCCATGATAAAACCCCATCTGTTTCCGCCGAAAAAGCTTTCAGGGGATCGTTTGCAACAGTTTGGCACCATTTCTGAGTGAATTGCAGAACGTCAGATTTTTGCTGAAATTGTGACCGCGCGGCTTAGGGATTTTTTCAAAAAAAGGTGTTCAGACATCTAGGGCGAATTCTGTTTCCCATGATAAAAACCCATCTGTTTCCACCGAAAAAGCTTTCAGGGGATCGTTTGCAACAGTTTGGCACCATTTCTGAGTGAATTGCAGAAAGTCAGATTTTTGCTGAAATTCTGACCGCGCGGCTTAGGGATTTTTTCAAAAAAAGTTGTTCAGATGTCCAGGGCTAATTCTGTTTCCCATGAGAAAAACCCATCTGTTTTCACCGAAAAAGCTTTCAGTCGATCGTTTGCAACAGTTTGGCACCATTTCTGAGTGAATTGCAGAACGTCAGATTTTTGCTGAAATTGTGACCGCGCGGCTTAGGGATTTTTTCAAAAAAAGTTGTTCAGACATCGAGGGCTAATTCTGTTTCCCATGATAAAAACCCATCTGTTTCCACCGATAAAGCTTTCAGTCGATCGTTTGCAACAGTTTGGCACCATTTCTGAGTGAATTGCAGAAAGTCAGATTTTTGCTGAAATTGTGACCGCGCGACCTAGGTAATTTGTCAAAAAAAGTTGTTGAGACATCGAGGGCTAATTCTGTTTCCCATGATAAAACCCCATCTGTTTCCGCCGAAAAAGCTTTCAGGGGATCGTTTGCAACAGTTTGGCACCATTTCTGAGTGAATTGCAAAACGTCAGATTTTTGCTGAAATTCTGACTGCGCGGCTTAGGGATTTTTTCAAAAAAAGGTGTTCAGACATCTAGGGCGAATTCTGTTTCCCATGATAAAAACCCATCTGTTTCCACCGAAAAAGCTTTCAGGGGATCGTTTGCAACAGTTTGGCACCATTTCTGAGTGAATTGCAGAAAGTCAGATTTTTGCTGAAATTCTGACCGTGCGGCTTAGGGATTTTTTCAAAAAAAGTTGTTCAGATGTCGAGGGCTAATTCTGTTTCCCATGAGAAAAACCCCTCTGTTTTCACCGAAAAAGCTTTCAGTCGATCGTTTGCAACAGTTTGGCACCATTTCTGAGAGAATTGCAGAACGTCAGATTTTTGCTGAAATTGTGACCGCGCGGCTTAGGGATTTTTTCAAAAAAAGTTGTTCAGACATCGATTGCTAATTCTGTTTCCCATGATAAAAACCCATCTGTTTTCACCGAAAAAGCTTTCAGTCGATCGTTTGCAACAGTTTGGCACCATTTCTGAGTGAATTGCAGAAAGTCAGATTTTTGCTGAAATTGTGACCGCGCGGCTTAGGGATTTTTTCAAAAAAAGGTGTTCAGACATTGAGGGCTAATTCTGTTTTCCATGATAAAAACCCCTCTGTTTTCACCGAAAAAGCTTTCAGTCGATCGTTTGCAACAGTTTGGCACCATTTCTGAGTGAATTGCAGAACGTCAGATTTTTGCTGAAATTGTGACCGCGCGGCTAAGGTATTTTTTCAAAAAAAGTTGTTCAGACGTCGAGGGCTAATTCTGTTTCCCATGATAAAAACCCATCTGTTTCCACCGAAAAAGCTTTCAGTCGATCGTTTGCAACAGTTTGGCACCATTTCTGAGTGAATTGCAGAAAGTCAGATTTTTGCTGAAATTGTGACCGCGCGGCTTAGGGATTTTTGCAAAAAAAGTTGCTAAGACGTCGAGGGCTAATTCTGTTTCCCATGATACAAACCCATCTGTTTCCACCGAAAAAGCTTTCACGGGATCGTTTGAAACAGTTTGGCACCATTTCTGAGTGAATTGCAGAACGTCAGATTTTTGCTGAAATTGTGACCGCGCGGCTTAGGGATTTTTTCAAAAAAAGTTGTTGAGACATCGAGGGCTAATTCTGTTTCCCATGATAAAAACCCATCTGTTTTCACCGAAAAAGCTTTCAGTCGATCGTTTGCAACAGTTTGGCACCATTTCAGAGTGAATTGCAGAACGTCAGATTTTTGCTGAAATTGTGACCGCGCGGCTTAGGGATTTTTTTCAAAAAAAGTTGTTCAGACATCGAGGGCTAATTCTGTTTCCCATGATAAAAAACCATCTGTTTCCACCGAAAAAGCTTTCAGTCGATCGTTTGCAACAGTTTGGCACCATTTCTGAGTGAATTGCAGAAAGTCAGATTTTTGCTGAAATTGTGACCGCGCGGCTTAGGTATTTTTTCAAAAAGAGTTGTTCAGACATCGAGGGCTAATTCTGTTTCCCATGATAAAAACCCATCTGTTTTCACCGAAAAAGCTTTCAGTCGATCGTTTGCAACAGTTTGGCACCATTTCAGAGTGAATTGCAGAACGTCAAATTTTTGCTGAAATTGTGACCGCGCGGCTTAGGGATTTTTTTCAAAAAAAGTTGTTCAGACATCGAGGGCTAATTCTGTTTCCCATGATAAAAACCCATCTGTTTCCACCGATAAAGCTTTCAGTCGATCGTTTGCAACAGTTTGGCACCATTTCTGAGTGAATTGCAGAAAGTCAGATTTTTGCTGAAATTGTGACCGCGCGGCTTAGGGATTTTTTCAAAAAAAGGTGTTCAGACATCTAGGGCGAATTCTGTTTCCCATGATAAAAACCCATCTGTTTCCACCGAAAAAGCTTTCAGGGGATCGTTTGCAACAGTTTGGCACCATTTCTGAGTGAATTGCAGAAAGTCAGATTTTTGCTGAAATTCTGACCGCGCGGCTTAGGGATTTTTTCAAAAAAAGTTGTTCAGATGTCCAGGGCTAATTCTGTTTCCCATGAGAAAAACCCATCTGTTTTCACCGAAAAAGCTTTCAGTCGATCGTTTGCAACAGTTTGGCACCATTTCTGAGTGAATTGCAGAACGTCAGATTTTTGCTGAAATTGTGACCGCGCGGCTTAGGGATTTTTTCAAAAAAAGTTGTTCAGACATCGAGGGCTAATTCTGTTTCCCATGATAAAAACCCATCTGTTTCCACCGATAAAGCTTTCAGTCGATCGTTTGCAACAGTTTGGCACCATTTCTGAGTGAATTGCAGAAAGTCAGATTTTTGCTGAAATTGTGACCGCGCGGCTTAGGTATTTTTTCAAAAAAAGTTGTTCAGACATCGAGGGCTAATTCTGTTTCCCATGATAAAAACCCATCTGTTTTCACCGAAAAAGCTTTCAGTCGATCGTTTGCAACAGTTTGGCACCATATCAGAGTGAATTGCAGAACGTCAGATTTTTGCTGAAATTGTGACCGCGCGGCTTAGGGATTTTTTCAAAAAAAGTTGTTCAGACGTCGAGGGCTAATTCTGTTTCCCATTATAAAAACCCATCTGTTTCCACCGAAAAAGCTTTCAGTCGATCGTTTGCAATAGTTTGGCACCATTTCTGAGTGAATTGCAGAAAGTCAGAGTTTTGCTGAAATTGTGACCGCGCGGCTTAGGTATTTTTTCAAAAAAAGTTGCTCAGACGTCCAGGGCTAATTCTATTTCCCATGATACAAACCCATCTGTTTCCACCGAAAAAGCTTTCAGGGGACCGTTTGCAACAGTTTGGCCCCATTTCTGAGTGAATTGCAGAATGTCAGATTTTTGCTGAAATTGTGACCGCGCGACCTAGGTAATTTGTCAAAAAAAGTTGTTCAGACATCGAGGGCTAATTCTGTTTCCCATGATAAAACCCCATCTGTTTCCGCCGAAAAAGCTTTCAGGGGATCGTTTGCAACAGTTTGGCACCATTTCTGAGTGAATTGCAGAACGTCAGATTTTTGCTGAAATTGTGACCGCGCGGCTTAGGGATTTTTTCAAAAAAAGGTGTTCAGACATCTAGGGCGAATTCTGTTTCCCATGATAAAAACCCATCTGTTTCCACCGAAAAAGCTTTCAGGGGATCGTTTGCAACAGTTTGGCACCATTTCTGAGTGAATTGCAGAAAGTCAGATTTTTGCTGAAATTCTGACCGCGCGGCTTAGGGATTTTTTCAAAAAAAGTTGTTCAGATGTCCAGGGCTAATTCTGTTTCCCATGAGAAAAACCCATCTGTTTTCACCGAAAAAGCTTTCAGTCGATCGTTTGCAACAGTTTGGCACCATTTCTGAGTGAATTGCAGAACGTCAGATTTTTGCTGAAATTGTGACCGCGCGGCTTAGGGATTTTTTCAAAAAAAGTTGTTCAGACATCGAGGGCTAATTCTGTTTCCCATGATAAAAACCCATCTGTTTCCACCGATAAAGCTTTCAGTCGATCGTTTGCAACAGTTTGGCACCATTTCTGAGTGAATTGCAGAAAGTCAGATTTTTGCTGAAATTGTGACCGCGCGACCTAGGTAATTTGTCAAAAAAAGTTGTTGAGACATCGAGGGCTAATTCTGTTTCCCATGATAAAACCCCATCTGTTTCCGCCGAAAAAGCTTTCAGGGGATCGTTTGCAACAGTTTGGCACCATTTCTGAGTGAATTGCAAAACGTCAGATTTTTGCTGAAATTCTGACTGCGCGGCTTAGGGATTTTTTCAAAAAAAGGTGTTCAGACATCTAGGGCGAATTCTGTTTCCCATGATAAAAACCCATCTGTTTCCACCGAAAAAGCTTTCAGGGGATCGTTTGCAACAGTTTGGCACCATTTCTGAGTGAATTGCAGAAAGTCAGATTTTTGCTGAAATTCTGACCGTGCGGCTTAGGGATTTTTTCAAAAAAAGTTGTTCAGATGTCGAGGGCTAATTCTGTTTCCCATGAGAAAAACCCCTCTGTTTTCACCGAAAAAGCTTTCAGTCGATCGTTTGCAACAGTTTGGCACCATTTCTGAGAGAATTGCAGAACGTCAGATTTTTGCTGAAATTGTGACCGCGCGGCTTAGGGATTTTTTCAAAAAAAGTTGTTCAGACATCGATTGCTAATTCTGTTTCCCATGATAAAAACCCATCTGTTTTCACCGAAAAAGCTTTCAGTCGATCGTTTGCAACAGTTTGGCACCATTTCTGAGTGAATTGCAGAAAGTCAGATTTTTGCTGAAATTGTGACCGCGCGGCTTAGGGATTTTTTCAAAAAAAGGTGTTCAGACATTGAGGGCTAATTCTGTTTCCCATGATAAAAACCCCTCTGTTTTCACCGAAAAAGCTTTCAGTCGATCGTTTGCAACAGTTTGGCACCATTTCTGAGTGAATTGCAGAACGTCAGATTTTTGCTGAAATTGTGACCGCGCGGCTAAGGTATTTTTTCAAAAAAAGTTGTTCAGACGTCGAGGGCTAATTCTGTTTCCCATGATAAAAACCCATCTGTTTCCACCGAAAAAGCTTTCAGTCGATCGTTTGCAACAGTTTGGCACCATTTCTGAGTGAATTGCAGAAAGTCAGATTTTTGCTGAAATTGTGACCGCGCGGCTTAGGGATTTTTGCAAAAAAAGTTGCTAAGACGTCGAGGGCTAATTCTGTTTCCCATGATACAAACCCATCTGTTTCCACCGAAAAAGCTTTCACGGGATCGTTTGAAACAGTTTGGCACCATTTCTGAGTGAATTGCAGAACGTCAGATTTTTGCTGAAATTGTGACCGCGCGGCTTAGGGATTTTTTCAAAAAAAGTTGTTGAGACATCGAGGGCTAATTCTGTTTCCCATGATAAAAACCCATCTGTTTTCACCGAAAAAGCTTTCAGTCGATCGTTTGCAACAGTTTGGCACCATTTCAGAGTGAATTGCAGAACGTCAGATTTTTGCTGAAATTGTGACCGCGCGGCTTAGGGATTTTTTTCAAAAAAAGTTGTTCAGACATCGAGGGCTAATTCTGTTTCCCATGATAAAAAACCATCTGTTTCCACCGAAAAAGCTTTCAGTCGATCGTTTGCAACAGTTTGGCACCATTTCTGAGTGAATTGCAGAAAGTCAGATTTTTGCTGAAATTGTGACCGCGCGGCTTAGGTATTTTTTCAAAAAGAGTTGTTCAGACATCGAGGGCTAATTCTGTTTCCCATGATAAAAACCCATCTGTTTTCACCGAAAAAGCTTTCAGTCGATCGTTTGCAACAGTTTGGCACCATTTCAGAGTGAATTGCAGAACGTCAAATTTTTGCTGAAATTGTGACCGCGCGGCTTAGGGATTTTTTTCAAAAAAAGTTGTTCAGACATCGAGGGCTAATTCTGTTTCCCATGATAAAAACCCATCTGTTTCCACCGATAAAGCTTTCAGTCGATCGTTTGCAACAGTTTGGCACCATTTCTGAGTGAATTGCAGAAAGTCAGATTTTTGCTGAAATTGTGACCGCGCGGCTTAGGTATTTTTTCAAAAAAAGTTGTTCAGACATCGAGGGCTAATTCTGTTTCCCATGATAAAAACCCATCTGTTTTCACCGAAAAAGCTTTCAGTCGATCGTTTGCAACAGTTTGGCACCATATCAGAGTGAATTGCAGAACGTCAGATTTTTGCTGAAATTGTGACCGCGCGGCTTAGGGATTTTTTCAAAAAAAGTTGTTCAGACGTCGAGGGCTAATTCTGTTTCCCATTATAAAAACCCATCTGTTTCCACCGAAAAAGCTTTCAGTCGATCGTTTGCAATAGTTTGGCACCATTTCTGAGTGAATTGCAGAAAGTCAGAGTTTTGCTGAAATTGTGACCGCGCGGCTTAGGTATTTTTTCAAAAAAAGTTGCTCAGACGTCCAGGGCTAATTCTATTTCCCATGATACAAACCCATCTGTTTCCACCGAAAAAGCTTTCAGGGGACCGTTTGCAACAGTTTGGCCCCATTTCTGAGTGAATTGCAGAATGTCAGATTTTTGCTGAAATTGTGACCGCGCGACCTAGGTAATTTGTCAAAAAAAGTTGTTCAGACATCGAGGGCTAATTCTGTTTCCCATGATAAAACCCCATCTGTTTCCGCCGAAAAAGCTTTCAGGGGATCGTTTGCAACAGTTTGGCACCATTTCTGAGTGAATTGCAGAACGTCAGATTTTTGCTGAAATTGTGACCGCGCGGCTTAGGGATTTTTTCAAAAAAAGGTGTTCAGACATCTAGGGCGAATTCTGTTTCCCATGATAAAAACCCATCTGTTTCCACCGAAAAAGCTTTCAGGGGATCGTTTGCAACAGTTTGGCACCATTTCTGAGTGAATTGCAGAAAGTCAGATTTTTGCTGAAATTCTGACCGCGCGGCTTAGGGATTTTTTCAAAAAAAGTTGTTCAGATGTCCAGGGCTAATTCTGTTTCCCATGAGAAAAACCCATCTGTTTTCACCGAAAAAGCTTTCAGTCGATCGTTTGCAACAGTTTGGCACCATTTCTGAGTGAATTGCAGAACGTCAGATTTTTGCTGAAATTGTGACCGCGCGGCTTAGGGATTTTTTCAAAAAAAGTTGTTCAGACATCGAGGGCTAATTCTGTTTCCCATGATAAAAACCCATCTGTTTCCACCGATAAAGCTTTCAGTCGATCGTTTGCAACAGTTTGGCACCATTTCTGAGTGAATTGCAGAAAGTCAGATTTTTGCTGAAATTGTGACCGCGCGACCTAGGTAATTTGTCAAAAAAAGTTGTTGAGACATCGAGGGCTAATTCTGTTTCCCATGATAAAACCCCATCTGTTTCCGCCGAAAAAGCTTTCAGGGGATCGTTTGCAACAGTTTGGCACCATTTCTGAGTGAATTGCAAAACGTCAGATTTTTGCTGAAATTCTGACTGCGCGGCTTAGGGATTTTTTCAAAAAAAGGTGTTCAGACATCTAGGGCGAATTCTGTTTCCCATGATAAAAACCCATCTGTTTCCACCGAAAAAGCTTTCAGGGGATCGTTTGCAACAGTTTGGCACCATTTCTGAGTGAATTGCAGAAAGTCAGATTTTTGCTGAAATTCTGACCGTGCGGCTTAGGGATTTTTTCAAAAAAAGTTGTTCAGATGTCGAGGGCTAATTCTGTTTCCCATGAGAAAAACCCCTCTGTTTTCACCGAAAAAGCTTTCAGTCGATCGTTTGCAACAGTTTGGCACCATTTCTGAGAGAATTGCAGAACGTCAGATTTTTGCTGAAATTGTGACCGCGCGGCTTAGGGATTTTTTCAAAAAAAGTTGTTCAGACATCGATTGCTAATTCTGTTTCCCATGATAAAAACCCATCTGTTTTCACCGAAAAAGCTTTCAGTCGATCGTTTGCAACAGTTTGGCACCATTTCTGAGTGAATTGCAGAAAGTCAGATTTTTGCTGAAATTGTGACCGCGCGGCTTAGGGATTTTTTCAAAAAAAGGTGTTCAGACATTGAGGGCTAATTCTGTTTCCCATGATAAAAACCCCTCTGTTTTCACCGAAAAAGCTTTCAGTCGATCGTTTGCAACAGTTTGGCACCATTTCTGAGTGAATTGCAGAACGTCAGATTTTTGCTGAAATTGTGACCGCGCGGCTAAGGTATTTTTTCAAAAAAAGTTGTTCAGACGTCGAGGGCTAATTCTGTTTCCCATGATAAAAACCCATCTGTTTCCACCGAAAAAGCTTTCAGTCG
The DNA here is from genome assembly GCF_965153285.1 of Podarcis tiliguerta. Classification (NCBI taxonomy): domain Eukaryota; kingdom Metazoa; phylum Chordata; class Lepidosauria; order Squamata; family Lacertidae; genus Podarcis; species Podarcis tiliguerta. The sequence continues at coordinate 9,885,905 of NC_139547.1, read as the reverse complement.
ATCGTTTGCAACAGTTTGGCACCATTTCTGAGTGAATTGCAGAAAGTCAGATTTTTGCTGAAATTGTGACCGCGCGGCTTAGGGATTTTTGCAAAAAAAGTTGCTAAGACGTCGAGGGCTAATTCTGTTTCCCATGATACAAACCCATCTGTTTCCACCGAAAAAGCTTTCACGGGATCGTTTGAAACAGTTTGGCACCATTTCTGAGTGAATTGCAGAACGTCAGATTTTTGCTGAAATTGTGACCGCGCGGCTTAGGGATTTTTTCAAAAAAAGTTGTTGAGACATCGAGGGCTAATTCTGTTTCCCATGATAAAAACCCATCTGTTTTCACCGAAAAAGCTTTCAGTCGATCGTTTGCAACAGTTTGGCACCATTTCTGAGTGAATTGCAGAACGTCAGATTTTTGCTGAAATTCTGACCGCGAGGCTTAGGGGTTTTTTCAAAAAAAGGTGTTCAGACATCGAGGGCGAATTCTGTTTACCATGATAAAAACCCATCTGTATTCACCGAAAAAGCTTTAAGGGGATCGTTTGCAACAGTTTGGCACGATTTCTGAGTGAATTGCAGAACGTCAGATTTTTGCTGAAATTGTGACCGCGCGGCTTAGGGATTTTTTCAAAAAAAGTTGTTCAGACATCGAGGGCTAATTCTGTTTCCCATGATAAAAACCCATCTGTTTTCACCGAAAAAGGTTTCAGTCGATCGTTTGCAACAGTTTGGCACCATTTCAGAGTGAATTGCAGAACGTCAGATTTTTGCTGAAATTGTGACCGCGCGGCTTAGGGATTTTTTTCAAAAAAAGTTGTTCAGACATCGAGGGCTAATTCTGTTTCCCATGATAAAAACCCATCTGTTTCCACCGAAAAAGCTTTCAGTCGATCGTTTGCAACAGTTTGGCACCATTTCTGAGTGAATTGCAGAAAGTCAGATTTTTGCTGAAATTGTGACCGCGCGGCTTAGGGATTTTTTCAAAAAATGGTGTTCAGACATCGGGGGCTAATTCTATTTCCCATGATAAATCCCATCTGTTTTCACCGAAAAAGCCTTCAGTCGATCGTTTGCAACAGTTTGGCACCATTTCTGAGTGAATTGCAGAACGTCAGATTTTTGCTGAAATTGTGACCGCGCGGCTTAGGGATTTTTTCAAAAAAAGTTGTTCAGACATCTAGGGCTAATTCTATTTCCCATGATAAAAACCCATTTGTTTTCACCGAAAAAGCTTTCAGGGGATCGTTTGCAACAGTTTGGCACCATTTCTGACTGAATTGAGAACGTCAGATTTTTGCTGAAATGGTGACCGCGCGGCTTAGGGATTTTTTCAAAAAAAAGTTGTTGAGACATCGAGGGCTTATTCTGTTTCCCATGATAAAAACCCATCTGTCTCCACCGAAAAAGCTTTCAGTCGATCTTTTGCAACAGTTTGGCACCATTTCTGAGTGAATTGCAGAAAGTCAGATTTTTGCTGAAATTGTGACCGCGCGGCTTAGGGATTTTTTCAAAAAATGGTGTTCAGACATCGAGGGCTAATTCTATTTCCCATGATAAATCCCATCTGTTTTCACCGAAAAAGCTTTCAGTCGATCGTTTGCAACAGTTTGGCACCATTTCTGAGTGAATTGCAGAACGTCAGATTTTTGCTGAAATTGTGACCGCGCGGCTTAGGGATTTTTTCAAAAAAAGTTGTTCAGACATCTAGGGCTAATTCTATTTCCCATGATAAAAACCCATTTGTTTTCACCGAAAAAGCTTTCAGGGGATCGTTTGCAACAGTTTGGCACGATTTCTGAGGGAATTGCAGAACGTCAGATTTTTGCTGAAATTCTGACCGCGCGGCTTAGGGATTTTTTCAAAAAAAGTTGTTCAGACATCGAGGGCTAATTCTGTTTACCATGATAAAAACCCATCAGTTTTCACCGAAAAAGCTTTCAGGGGATCGTTTGCAACAGTTTGGCCCCATTTCTGAGTGAATTGCAGAATGTCAGATTTTTGCTGAAATTGTGACCGCGCGGCTTAGGGATTTTTTCAAAAAAAAGTTGTTGAGACATCGAGGGCTAATTCTGTTTCCCATGATAAAAACCCATCTGTTTTCACCGAAAAAGCTTTCAGTCGATCGTTTGCAACAGTTTGGCACCATTTCTGATTGAATTGCAGAAAGTCAGATTTTTGCTGAAATTGTGACCGCGCGGCTTAGGGATTTTTTCAAAAAAAGTTGTTCAGACATCGAGGGCTAATTCTGTTTCCCGTGATAAAAACCCATCTGTTTTCACCGAAAAAGCTTTCAGTCGATCGTTTGCAGCAGTTTGGCACCATTTCTGACTGAATTGAGAACGTCAGATTTTTGCTGAAATGGTGACCGCGCGGCTTAGGGATTTTTTCAAAAAAAAGTTGTTGAGACATCGAGGGCTAATTCTGTTTCCCATGATAAAAACCCATCTGTTTTCACCGAAAAAGCTTTCAGTCGATAGTTTGCAACAGTTTGGCACCATTTCTGAGTGAATTGCAGAACGTCAGATTTTTGCTGAAATTCTGACCGCGCGGCTTAGGGGTTTTTTCAAAAAAAGGTGTTCAGACATCGAGGGCGAATTCTGTTTACCATGATAAAAACCCATCTGTATTCACCGAAAAAGCTTTAAGGGGATCGTTTGCAACAGTTTGGCACGATTTCTGAGTGAATTGCAGAACGTCAGATTTTTGCTGAAATTGTGACCGCGCCTCTTAGGGATTTTTTCAAAAAAAGTTGTTGAGACGTCGGGGGCTTATTCTGTTTCCCATGATAAAAGCCCATCTGTTTCCACCGAAAAAGCTTTCAGTCGATCGTTTGCAATAGTTTGGCACCATTTCTGAGTGAATGGCAGAACGTCAGATTTTTGCTGAAATTGTGACCGCGCGGCTTAGGGATTTTTTCAAAAAAAGGTGTTCAGACATCTAGGCCGAATTCTGTTTACCATGATAAAAACCCATCTGTTTTCACCGAAAAAGCTTTCAGTCGAACGTTTGCAACAGTTTGGCACCATTTCTGAGTGAATTGCAGAACGTCAGATTTTTGCTGAAATTGTGACCGCGCGGCTTAGGGATTTTTTCAAAAAAAGTTGTTGAGACGTCGGGGGCTAATTCTGTTTCCCATGATAAAAACCCATCTGTTTCCACCGAAAAAGCTTTCAGTCGATCGTTTGCAATAGTTTGGCACCATTTCTGAGTGAATGGCAGAAAGTCAGAGTTTTGCTGAAATTGTGACCGCGCGGCTTAGGTATTTTTTCAAAAAAAGTTGCTCAGACGTCCAGGGCTAATTCTATTTCCCATGATACAAACCCATCTGTTTCCACCGAAAAAGCTTTCAGGGGACCGTTTGCAACAGTTTGGCCCCATTTCTGAGTGAATTGCAGAATGTCAGATTTTTGCTGAAATTGTGACCGCGCGACCTAGGTAATTTGTCAAAAAAAGTTGTTGAGACATCGAGGGCTAATTCTGTTTCCCATGATAAAACCCCATCTGTTTCCGCCGAAAAAGCTTTCAGGGGATCGTTTGCAACAGTTTGGCACCATTTCTGAGTGAATTGCAGAACGTCAGATTTTTGCTGAAATTCTGACCGCGCGGCTTAGGGATTTTTTCAAAAAAAGGTGTTCAGACATCTAGGGCGAATTCTGTTTCCCATGATAAAAACCCATCTGTTTCCACCGAAAAAGCTTTCAGGGGATCGTCTGCAACAGTTTGGCACCATTTCTGAGTGAATTGCAGAAAGTCAGATTTTTGCTGAAATTCTGACCGCGCGGCTTAGGGATTTTTTCAAAAAAAGTTGTTCAGATGTCGAGGGCTAATTCTGTTTCCCATGAGAAAAACCCCTCTGTTTTCACCGAAAAAGCTTTCAGTCGATCGTTTGCAGCAGTTTGGCACCATTTCTGAGTGAATTGCAGAACGTCAGATTTTTGCTGAAATTTGACCGCGCGGCTTAGGGATTTTTTCAAAAAAAGTTGTTCAGACATCGAGGGCTAATTCTGTTTCCCATGATAAAAACCCATCTGTTTTCACCGAAAAAGCTTTCAGTCGATCGTTTGCAACAGTTTGGCACCATTTCTGAGTGAATTGCAGAAAGTCAGATTTTTGCTGAAATTGTGACCGCGCGGCTTAGGGATTTTTTCAAAAAAAGGTGTTCAGACATTGAGGGCTAATTCTGTTTCCCATGATAAAAACCCCTCTGTTTTCACCGAAAAAGCTTTCAGTCGATCGTTTGCAACAGTTTGGCACCATTTCTGAGTGAATTGCAGAACGTCAGATTTTTGCTGAAATTGTGACCGCGCGGCTTAGGGATTTTTTCAAAAAAAGGTGTTCAGACATCTAGGCCGAATTCTGTTTACCATGATAAAAACCCATCTGTTTTCACCGAAAAAGCTTTCAGTCGAACGTTTGCAACAGTTTGGCACCATTTCTGAGTGAATTGCAGAACGTCAGATTTTTGCTGAAATTGTGACAGCGCGGCTAAGGTATTTTTTCAAAAAAAGTTGTTCAGACGTCGAGGGCTAATTCTGTTTCCCATGATAAAAACCCATCTGTTTCCACCGAAAAAGCTTTCAGTCGATCGTTTGCAACAGTTTGGCACCATTTCTGAGTGAATTGCAGAAAGTCAGATTTTTGTTGAAATTGTGACCGCGCGGCTTAGGTATTTTTTCAAAAAAAGTTGTTCAGACATCGAGGGCTAATTCTGTTTCCCGTGATAAAAACCCATCTGTTTTCACCGAAAAAGCTTTCAGTCGATCGTTTGCAACAGTTTGGCACCATTTCTGCCTGAATTGAGAACGTCAGATTTTTGCTGAAATGGTGACCGCGCGGCTTAGGGATTTTTTCAAAAAAAAGTTGTTGAGACATCGAGGGCTAATTCTGTTTCCCATGATAAAAACCCATCTGTTTTCACCGAAAAAGCTTTCAGTCGATCGTTTGCAACAGTTTGGCACCATTTCTGAGTGAATTGCAGAACGTCAGATTTTTGCTGAAATTCTGACCGCGCGGCTTAGGCGTTTTTTCAAAAAAAGGTGCTCAGACATCGAGGGCGAATTCTGTTTACCATGATAAAAACCCATCTGTATTCACCGAAAAAGCTTTAAGGGGATCGTTTGCAACAGTTTGGCACGATTTCTGAGTGAATTGCAGAACGTCAGATTTTTGCTGAAATTGTGACCGCGCGGCTTAGGGATTTTTTCAAAAAAAGTTGTTCAGACATCGAGGGCTAATTCTGTTTACCATGATAAAAACCCATTTGTTTTCACCGAAAAAGCTTTCAGGGGATCGTTTGCAACAGTTTGGCACCATTTCTGAGTGAATTGCAGAACGTCAGATTTTTGCTGAAATTGTGACCGCGCGGCTTAGGGATTTTTTCAAAAAAAGTTGTTGAGACGTCAGGGGCTAATTCTGTTTACCATGATAAAAACCCATCAGTTTTCACCGAAAAAGCTTTCAGGGGATCGTTTGCAACAGTTTGGCCCCATTTCTGAGTGAATTGCAGAATGTCAGATTTTTGCTGAAATTGTGACCACGCGGATTAGGGATTTTTTCAAAAAAAAGTTGTTGAGACATCAAGGGCTAATTCTGTTTCTCGTAATAAAAACCCATCTGTTTTCACCAAAAAAGCTTTCAGTCGATCGTTTGCAACAGTTTGGCACCATTTCTGAGTGAATTGCAGAAAGTCAGATTTTTGCTGAAATTGTGACCGCGCGGCTTAGGTATTTTTTCAAAAAAAGTTGTTCAGACATCGAGGGCTAATTCTGTTTCCCATGATAAAAACCCATTTGTTTTCACCGAAAAAGTTTTCAGTCGATCGTTTGCAACAGTTTGGCACCATTTCAGAGTGAATTGCAGAACGTCAGATTTTTGCTGAAATTGTGACCGCGCGGCTTAGGGATTTTTTTCAAAAAAAGTTGTTCAGACGTCGAGGGCTAATTCTGTTTCCCATTATAAAAACCCATCTGTTTCCACCGAAAAAGCTTTCAGTCGATCGTTTGCAATAGTTTGGCACCATTTCTGAGTGAATGGCAGAAAGTCAGAGTTTTGCTGAAATTGTGACCGCGCGGCTTAGGTATTTTTTCAAAAAAAGTTGCTCAGACATCCAGGGCTAATTCTATTTCCCATGATACAAACCCATCTGTTTCCACCGAAAAAGCTTTCAGGGGACCGTTTGCAACAGTTTGGCCCCATTTCTGAGTGAATTGCAGAATGTCAGATTTTTGCTGAAATTGTGACCGCGCGACCTAGGTAATTTGTCAAAAAAAGTTGTTGAGACATCGAGGGCTAATTCTGTTTCCCATGATAAAACCCCATCTGTTTCCGCCGAAAAAGCTTTCAGGGGATCGTTTGCAACAGTTTGGCACCATTTCTGAGTGAATTGCAGAACGTCAGATTTTTGCTGAAATTCTGACCGCGCGGCTTAGGGATTTTTTCAAAAAAAGGTGTTCAGACATCTAGGGCGAATTCTGTTTCCCATGATAAAAACCCATCTGTTTCCACCGAAAAAGCTTTCAGGGGATCGTTTGCAACAGTTTGGCACCATTTCTGAGTGAATTGCAGAAAGTCAGATTTTTGCTGAAATTCTGACCGCGCGGCTTAGGGATTTTTTCAAAAAAAGTTGTTCAGATGTCGAGGGCTAATTCTGTTTCCCATGAGAAAAACCCCTCTGTTTTCACCGAAAAAGCTTTCAGTCGATCGTTTGCAACAGTTTGGCACCATTTCTGAGTGAATTGCAAAACGTCAGATTTTTGCTGAAATTGTGACCGCGCGGCTTAGGGATTTTTTCAAAAAAAGTTGTTCAGACATCGAGGGCTAATTCTGTTTCCCATGATAAAAACCCATCTGTTTTCACCGAAAAAGCTTTCAGTCGATCGTTTGCAACAGTTTGGCACCATTTCTGAGTGAATTGCAGAAAGTCAGATTTTTGCTGAAATTGTGACCGCGCGGCTTAGGGATTTTTTCAAAAAAAGGTGTTCAGACATTGAGGGCTAATTCTGTTTCCCATGATAAAAACCCCTCTGTTTTCACCGAAAAAGGTTTCAGTCGATCGTTTGCAACAGTTTGGCACCATTTCTGAGTGAATTGCAGAAAGTCAGATTTTTGCTGAAATTGTGACCGCGCGGCTTAGGGATTTTTTCAAAAAAAGGTGTTCAGACATTGAGGGCTAATTCTGTTTCCCATGATAAAAACCCCTCTGTTTTCACCGAAAAAGCTTTCAGTCGATCGTTTGCAACAGTTTGGCACCATTTCTGAGTGAATTGCAGAACGTCAGATTTTTGCTGAAATTGTGACTGCGCGGCTTAGGGATTTTTTCAAAAAAAGGTGTTCAGACATCTAGGGCGAATTCTGTTTACCATGATAAAAACCCATCTGTTTTCACCGAAAAAGCTTTCAGTCGATCGTTTGCAACAGTTTGGCACCATTTCTGAGTGAATTGCAGAACGTCAGATTTTTGGTGAAATTCTGACCGCGCGGCTTAGGGATTTTTTCAAAAAAATGTGTTCAGACATCTAGGGCGAATTCTGTTTCCCATGATAAAAACCCATCTGTTTCCACCGAAAAAGCTTTCAGGGGATCGTTTGCAACAGTTTGGCACCATTTCTGAGTGAGTTGCAGAAAGTCAGATTTTTGCTGAAATTCTGACCGCGCGGCTTAGGGATTTTTTCAAAAAAAGTTGTTCAGATGTCGAGGGCTAATTCTCTTTCACATGAGAAAAACCCCTCTGTTTTCACCGAAAAAGCTTTCAGTCGATCGTTTGCAACAGTTTGGCACCATTTCTGAGTGAATTGCAGAACGTCAGATTTTTGCTGAAATTGTGACCGCGCGGCTTAGGGGTTTTTTCAAAAAAGGTGTTCAGACATCGAGGGCGAATTCTGTTTACCATGATAAAAACCCATCTGTATTCACCGAGAAATCTTTAAGGGGATCGTTTGCAACAGTTTGGCACGATTTCTGAGTGAATTGCAGAACGTCAGATTTTTGCTGAAATTGTGACCGCGCGGCTTAGGGATTTTTTCAAAAAAAGTTGTTGAGACGTCGGGGGCTAATTCTGTTTCCCATGATAAAAACCCATCTGTTTCCACCGAAAAAGCTTTCAGTCGATCGTTTGCAATAGTTTGGCACCATTTCTGAGTGAATTGCAGAACGTCAGATTTTTGCTGAAATTCTGACGGCGCGGCTTAGGGATTTTTTCAAAAAAAGGTGTTCAGACATCTAGGGCGAATTCTGTTTCCCATGATAAAAACCCATCTGTTTCCACCGAAAAAGCTTTCAGGGGATCGTTTGCAGCAGTTTGGCACCATTTCTGACTGAATTGAGAACGTCAGATTTTTGCTGAAATGGTGACCGCGCGGCTTAGGGATTTTTTCAAAAAAAGTTGTTCAGACATCGAGGGCTAATTCTGTTTCCCGTGATAAAAACCCATCTGTTTTCACCGAAAAAGCTTTCAGTCGATCGTTTGCAACAGTTTGGCACCATTTCTGACTGAATTGAGAACGTCAGATTTTTGCTGAAATGGTGACCGCGCGGCTTAGGGATTTTTTCAAAAAAAAGTTGTTGAGACATCGAGGGCTAATTCTGTTTCCCATGATAAAAACCCATCTGTTTTCACCGAAAAAGCTTTCAGGGGATCGTTTGCAACAGTTTGGCACGATTTCTGAGTGAATTGCAGAACGTCAGATTTTTGCTGAAATTCTGACCGCGCGGCTTAGGGATTTTTTCAAAAAAAGTTGTTCAGACATCGAGGGCTAATTCTGTTTACCATGATAAAAACCCATCTGTTTCCACCGAAAAAGCTTTCAGTCGATCGTTTGCAATAGTTTGGCACCATTTCTGAGTGAATGGCAGAAAGTCAGAGTTTTGCTGAAATTGTGACCACGCGGCTTAGGTATTTTTTCAAAAAAAGTTGCTCAGACGTCCAGGGCTAATTCTATTTCCCATGATACAAACCCATCTGTTTCCACCGAAAAAGCTTTCAGGGGACCGTTTGCAACAGTTTGGCCCCATTTCTGAGTGAATTGCAGAATGTCAGATTTTTGCTGAAATTGTGACCGCGCGACCTAGGTAATTTGTCAAAAAAAGTTGTTGAGATATCGAGGGCTAATTCTGTTTCCCATGATAAAACCCCATCTGTTTCCGCCGAAAAAGCTTTCAGGGGATCGTTTGCAACAGTTTGGCACCATTTCTGAGTGAATTGCAGAACGTCAGATTTTTGCTGAAATTCTGACCGCGTGGCTTAGGCGTTTTTTCAAAAAAAGGTGCTCAGACATCGAGGGCGAATTCTGTTTACCATGATAAAAACCCATCTGTATTCACCGAAAAAGCTTTAAGGGGATCGTTTGCAACAGTTTGGCACGATTTCTGAGTGAATTGCAGAACGTCAGATTTTTGCTGAAATTGTGACCGCGCGGCTTAGGGATTTTTTCAAAAAAAGTTGTTCAGACATCGAGGGCTAATTCTGTTTACCATGATAAAAACCCATTTGTTTTCACCGAAAAAGCTTTCAGGGGATCGTTTGCAACAGTTTGGCACCATTTCTGAGTGAATTGCAGAACGTCAGATTTTTGCTGAAATTGTGACCGCGCGGCTTAGGGATTTTTTCAAAAAAAGTTGTTGAGACGTCAGGGGCTAATTCTGTTTACCATGATAAAAACCCATCAGTTTTCACCGAAAAAGCTTTCAGGGGATCGTTTGCAACAGTTTGGCCCCATTTCTGAGTGAATTGCAGAATGTCAGATTTTTGCTGAAATTGTGACCGCGCGGCTTAGGGATTTTTTCAAAAAAAAGTTGTTGAGACATCAAGGGCTAATTCTGTTTCTCGTAATAAAAACCCATCTGTTTTCACCAAAAAAGCTTTCAGTCGATCGTTTGCAACAGTTTGGCACCATTTCTGAGTGAATTGCAGAAAGTCAGATTTTTGCTGAAATTGTGACCGCGCGGCTTAGGTATTTTTTCAAAAAAAGTTGTTCAGACATCGAGGGCTAATTCTGTTTCCCATGATAAAAACCCATTTGTTTTCACCGAAAAAGTTTTCAGTCGATCGTTTGCAACAGTTTGGCACCATTTCAGAGTGAATTGCAGAACGTCAGATTTTTGCTGAAATTGTGACCGCGCGGCTTAGGGATTTTTTTCAAAAAAAGTTGTTCAGACGTCGAGGGCTAATTCTGTTTCCCATTATAAAAACCCATCTGTTTCCACCGAAAAAGCTTTCAGTCGATCGTTTGCAATAGTTTGGCACCATTTCTGAGTGAATGGCAGAAAGTCAGAGTTTTGCTGAAATTGTGACCGCGCGGCTTAGGTACTTTTTCAAAAAAAGTTGCTCAGACATCCAGGGCTAATTCTATTTCCCATGATACAAACCCATCTGTTTCCACCGAAAAAGCTTTCAGTCGATCGTTTGCAATAGTTTGGCACCATTTCTGAGTGAATTGCAGAACGTCAGATTTTTGGTGAAATTCTGACCGCGCGGCTTAGGGATTTTTTCAAAAAAATGTGTTCAGACATCTAGGGCGAATTCTGTTTCCCATGATAAAAACCCATCTGTTTCCACCGAAAAAGCTTTCAGGGGATCGTTTGCAACAGTTTGGCACCATTTCTGAGTGAATTGCAGAACGTCAGATTTTTGCTGAAATTGTGACCGCGCGGCTTAGGGGTTTTTTCAAAAAAGGTGTTCAGACATCAAGGGCGAATTCTGTTTACCATGATAAAAACCCATCTGTATTCACCGAGAAATCTTTAAGGGGATCGTTTGCAACAGTTTGGCACGATTTCTGAGTGAATTGCAGAACGTCAGATTTTTGCTGAAATTGTGACCGCGCGGCTTAGGGATTTTTTCAAAAAAAGTTGTTGAGACGTCGGGGGCTAATTCTGTTTCCCATGATAAAAACCCATCTGTTTCCACCGAAAAAGCTTTCAGTCGATCGTTTGCAATAGTTTGGCACCATTTCTGAGTGAATTGCAGAACGTCAGATTTTTGCTGAAATTCTGACGGCGCGGCTTAGGGATTTTTTCAAAAAAAGGTGTTCAGACATCTAGGGCGAATTCTGTTTCCCATGATAAAAACCCATCTGTTTCCACCGAAAAAGCTTTCAGGGGATCGTTTGCAGCAGTTTGGCACCATTTCTGACTGAATTGAGAACGTCAGATTTTTGCTGAAATGGTGACCGCGCGGCTTAGGGATTTTTTCAAAAAAAGTTGTTCAGACATCGAGGGCTAATTCTGTTTCCCGTGATAAAAACCCATCTGTTTTCACCGAAAAAGCTTTCAGTCGATCGTTTGCAACAGTTTGGCACCATTTCTGACTGAATTGAGAACGTCAGATTTTTGCTGAAATGGTGACCGCGCGGCTTAGGGATTTTTTCAAAAAAAAGTTGTTGAGACATCGAGGGCTAATTCTGTTTCCCATGATAAAAACCCATCTGTTTTCACCGAAAAAGCTTTCAGGGGATCGTTTGCAACAGTTTGGCACGATTTCTGAGTGAATTGCAGAACGTCAGATTTTTGCTGAAATTCTGACCGCGCGGCTTAGGGATTTTTTCAAAAAAAGTTGTTCAGACATCGAGGGCTAATTCTGTTTACCATGATAAAAACCCATCTGTTTCCACCGAAAAAGCTTTCAGTCGATCGTTTGCAATAGTTTGGCACCATTTCTGAGTGAATGGCAGAAAGTCAGAGTTTTGCTGAAATTGTGACCACGCGGCTTAGGTATTTTTTCAAAAAAAGTTGCTCAGACGTCCAGGGCTAATTCTATTTCCCATGATACAAACCCATCTGTTTCCACCGAAAAAGCTTTCAGGGGACCGTTTGCAACAGTTTGGCCCCATTTCTGAGTGAATTGCAGAATGTCAGATTTTTGCTGAAATTGTGACCGCGCGACCTAGGTAATTTGTCAAAAAAAGTTGTTGAGATATCGAGGGCTAATTCTGTTTCCCATGATAAAACCCCATCTGTTTCCGCCGAAAAAGCTTTCAGGGGATCGTTTGCAACAGTTTGGCACCATTTCTGAGTGAATTGCAGAACGTCAGATTTTTGCTGAAATTCTGACCGCGCGGCTTAGGCGTTTTTTCAAAAAAAGGTGCTCAGACATCGAGGGCGAATTCTGTTTACCATGATAAAAACCCATCTGTATTCACCGAAAAAGCTTTAAGGGGATCGTTTGCAACAGTTTGGCACGATTTCTGAGTGAATTGCAGAACGTCAGATTTTTGCTGAAATTGTGACCGCGCGGCTTAGGGATTTTTTCAAAAAAAGTTGTTCAGACATCGAGGGCTAATTCTGTTTACCATGATAAAAACCCATTTGTTTTCACCGAAAAAGCTTTCAGGGGATCGTTTGCAACAGTTTGGCACCATTTCTGAGTGAATTGCAGAACGTCAGATTTTTGCTGAAATTGTGACCGCGCGGCTTAGGGATTTTTTCAAAAAAAGTTGTTGAGACGTCAGGGGCTAATTCTGTTTACCATGATAAAAACCCATCAGTTTTCACCGAAAAAGCTTTCAGGGGATCGTTTGCAACAGTTTGGCCCCATTTCTGAGTGAATTGCAGAATGTCAGATTTTTGCTGAAATTGTGACCGCGCGGCTTAGGGATTTTTTCAAAAAAAAGTTGTTGAGACATCAAGGGCTAATTCTGTTTCTCGTAATAAAAACCCATCTGTTTTCACCAAAAAAGCTTTCAGTCGATCGTTTGCAACAGTTTGGCACCATTTCTGAGTGAATTGCAGAAAGTCAGATTTTTGCTGAAATTGTGACCGCGCGGCTTAGGTATTTTTTCAAAAAAAGTTGCTCAGACATCCAGGGCTAATTCTATTTCCCATGATACAAACCCATCTGTTTCCACCGAAAAAGTTTTCAGTCGATCGTTTGCAACAGTTTGGCACCATTTCAGAGTGAATTGCAGAACGTCAGATTTTTGCTGAAATTGTGACCGCGCGGCTTAGGTATTTTTTCAAAAAAAGTTGCTCAGACATCCAGGGCTAATTCTATTTCCCATGATACAAACCCATCTGTTTCCACCGAAAAAGCTTTCAGGGGACCGTTTGCAACAGTTTGGCCCCATTTCTGAGTGAATTGCAGAATGTCAGATTTTTGCTGAAATTGTGACCGCGCGACCTAGGTAATTTGTCAAAAAAAGTTGTTGAGACATCGAGGGCTAATTCTGTTTCCCATGATAAAACCCCATCTGTTTCCGCCGAAAAAGCTTTCAGGGGATCGTTTGCAACAGTTTGGCACCATTTCTGAGTGAATTGCAGAACGTCAGATTTTTGCTGAAATTCTGACCGCGCGGCTTAGGGATTTTTTCAAAAAAAGGTGTTCAGACATCTAGGGCGAATTCTGTTTCCCATGAGAAAAACCCCTCTGTTTTCACCGAAAAAGCTTTCAGTCGATCGTTTGCAACAGTTTGGCACCATTTCTGAGTGAATTGCAAAACGTCAGATTTTTGCTGAAATTGTGACCGCGCGGCTTAGGGATTTTTTCAAAAAAAGTTGTTCAGACATCGAGGGCTAATTCTGTTTCCCATGATAAAAACCCATCTGTTTTCACCGAAAAAGCTTTCAGTCGATCGTTTGCAACAGTTTGGCACCATTTCTGAGTGAATTGCAGAAAGTCAGATTTTTGCTGAAATTGTGACCGCGCGGCTTAGGGATTTTTTCAAAAAAAGGTGTTCAGACATTGAGGGCTAATTCTGTTTCCCATGATAAAAACCCCTCTGTTTTCACCGAAAAAGCTTTCAGTCGATCGTTTGCAACAGTTTGGCACCATTTCTGAGTGAATTGCAGAAAGTCAGATTTTTGCTGAAATTGTGACCGCGCGGCTTAGGGATTTTTTCAAAAAAAGGTGTTCAGACATTGAGGGCTAATTCTGTTTCCCATGATAAAAACCCCTCTGTTTTCACCGAAAAAGCTTTCAGTCGATCGTTTGCAACAGTTTGGCACCATTTCTGAGTGAATTGCAGAACGTCAGATTTTTGCTGAAATTGTGACTGCGCGGCTTAGGGATTTTTTCAAAAAAAGGTGTTCAGACATCTAGGGCGAATTCTGTTTACCATGATAAAAACCCATCTGTTTTCACCGAAAAAGCTTTCAGTCGATCGTTTGCAACAGTTTGGCACCATTTCTGAGTGAATTGCAGAACGTCAGATTTTTGGTGAAATTCTGACCGCGCGGCTTAGGGATTTTTTCAAAAAAATGTGTTCAGACATCTAGGGCGAATTCTGTTTCCCATGATAAAAACCCATCTGTTTCCACCGAAAAAGCTTTCAGGGGATCGTTTGCAACAGTTTGGCACCATTTCTGAGTGAATTGCAGAAAGTCAGATTTTTGCTGAAATTCTGACCGCGCGGCTTAGGGATTTTTTCAAAAAAAGTTGTTCAGATGTCGAGGGCTAATTCTCTTTCCCATGAGAAAAACCCCTCTGTTTTCACCGAAAAAGCTTTCAGTCGATCGTTTGCAACAGTTTGGCACCATTTCTGAGTGAATTGCAGAACGTCAGATTTTTGCTGAAATTGTGACCGCGCGGCTTAGGGGTTTTTTCAAAAAAGGTGTTCAGACATCGAGGGCGAATTCTGTTTACCATGATAAAAACCCATCTGTATTCACCGAGAAATCTTTAAGGGGATCGTTTGCAACAGTTTGGCACGATTTCTGAGTGAATTGCAGAACGTCAGATTTTTGCTGAAATTGTGACCGCGCGGCTTAGGGATTTTTTCAAAAAAAGTTGTTGAGACGTCGGGGGCTAATTCTGTTTCCCATGATAAAAACCCATCTGTTTCCACCGAAAAAGCTTTCAGTCGATCGTTTGCAATAGTTTGGCACCATTTCTGAGTGAATTGCAGAACGTCAGATTTTTGCTGAAATTCTGACGGCGCGGCTTAGGGATTTTTTCAAAAAAAGGTGTTCAGACATCTAGGGCGAATTCTGTTTCCCATGATAAAAACCCATCTGTTTCCACCGAAAAAGCTTTCAGGGGATCGTTTGCAACAGTTTGGCACCATTTCTGACTGAATTGAGAACGTCAGATTTTTGCTGAAATGGTGACCGCGCGGCTTAGGGATTTTTTCAAAAAAAGTTGTTCAGACATCGAGGGCTAATTCTGTTTCCCGTGATAAAAACCCATCTGTTTTCACCGAAAAAGCTTTCAGTCGATCGTTTGCAACAGTTTGGCACCATTTCTGACTGAATTGAGAACGTCAGATTTTTGCTGAAATGGTGACCGCGCGGCTTAGGGATTTTTTCAAAAAAAAGTTGTTGAGACATCGAGGGCTAATTCTGTTTCCCATGATAAAAACCCATCTGTTTTCACCGAAAAAGCTTTAAGGGGATCGTTTGCAACTGTTTGGCACGATTTCTGAGTGAATTGCAGAACGTCAGATTTTTGCTGAAATTGTGACCGCGCGGCTTAGGGATTTTTTCAAAAAAAGTTGTTCAGACATCGAGGGCTAATTCTGTTTACCATGATAAAAACCCATTTGTTTTCACCGAAAAAGCTTTCAGGGGATCGTTTGCAACAGTTTGGCCCCATTTCTGAGTGAATTGCAGAATGTCAGATTTTTGCTGAAATTGTGACCGCGCGGATTAGGGATTTTTTCAAAAAAAAGTTGTTGAGACATCAAGGGCTAATTCTGTTTCTCGTAATAAAAACCCATCTGTTTTCACCAAAAAAGCTTTCAGTCGATCGTTTGCAACAGTTTGGCACCATTTCTGAGTGAATTGCAGAAAGTCAGATTTTTGCTGAAATTGTGACCGCGCGGCTTAGGTATTTTTTCAAAAAAAGTTGTTCAGACATCGAGGGCTAATTCTGTTTCCCATGATAAAAACCCATTTGTTTTCACCGAAAAAGTTTTCAGTCGATCGTTTGCAACAGTTTGGCACCATTTCAGAGTGAATTGCAGAACGTCAGATTTTTGCTGAAATTGTGACCGCGCGGCTTAGGGATTTTTTTCAAAAAAAGTTGTTCAGACGTCGAGGGCTAATTCTGTTTCCCATTATAAAAACCCATCTGTTTCCACCGAAAAAGCTTTCAGTCGATCGTTTGCAATAGTTTGGCACCATTTCTGAGTGAATGGCAGAAAGTCAGAGTTTTGCTGAAATTGTGACCGCGCGGCTTAGGTATTTTTTCAAAAAAAGTTGCTCAGACATCCAGGGCTAATTCTATTTCCCATGATACAAACCCATCTGTTTCCACCGAAAAAGCTTTCAGGGGACCGTTTGCAACAGTTTGGCCCCATTTCTGAGTGAATTGCAGAATGTCAGATTTTTGCTGAAATTGTGACCGCGCGACCTAGGTAATTTGTCAAAAAAAGTTGTTGAGACATCGAGGGCTAATTCTGTTTCCCATGATAAAACCCCATCTGTTTCCGCCGAAAAAGCTTTCAGGGGATCGTTTGCAACAGTTTGGCACCATTTCTGAGTGAATTGCAGAACGTCAGATTTTTGCTGAAATTCTGACCGCGCGGCTTAGGGATTTTTTCAAAAAAAGGTGTTCAGACATCTAGGGCGAATTCTGTTTCCCATGATAAAAACCCATCTGTTTCCACCGAAAAAGCTTTCAGGGGATCGTGTGCAACAGTTTGGCACCATTTCTGAGTGAATTGCAGAAAGTCAGATTTTTGCTGAAATTCTGACCGCGCGGCTTAGGGATTTTTTCAAAAAAAGTTGTTCAGATGTCGAGGGCTAATTCTGTTTCCCATGAGAAAAACCCCTCTGTTTTCACCGAAAAAGCTTTCAGTCGATCGTTTGCAACAGTTTGGCACCATTTCTGAGTGAATTGCAAAACGTCAGATTTTTGCTGAAATTGTGACCGCGCGGCTTAGGGATTTTTTCAAAAAAAGTTGTTCAGACATCGAGGGCTAATTCTGTTTCCCATGATAAAAACCCATCTGTTTTCACCGAAAAAGCTTTCAGTCGATCGTTTGCAACAGTTTGGCACCATTTCTGAGTGAATTGCAGAAAGTCAGATTTTTGCTGAAATTGTGACCGCGCGGCTTAGGGATTTTTTCAAAAAAAGGTGTTCAGACATTGAGGGCTAATTCTGTTTCCCATGATAAAAACCCCTCTGTTTTCACCGAAAAAGCTTTCAGTCGATCGTTTGCAACAGTTTGGCACCATTTCTGAGTGAATTGCAGAAAGTCAGATTTTTGCTGAAATTGTGACCGCGCGGCTTAGGGATTTTTTCAAAAAAAGGTGTTCAGACATTGAGGGCTAATTCTGTTTCCCATGATAAAAACCCCTCTGTTTTCACCGAAAAAGCTTTCAGTCGATCGTTTGCAACAGTTTGGCACCATTTCTGAGTGAATTGCAGAACGTCAGATTTTTGCTGAAATTGTGACTGCGCGGCTTAGGGATTTTTTCAAAAAAAGGTGTTCAGACATCTAGGGCGAATTCTGTTTACCATGATAAAAACCCATCTGTTTTCACCGAAAAAGCTTTCAGTCGATCGTTTGCAACAGTTTGGCACCATTTCTGAGTGAATTGCAGAACGTCAGATTTTTGGTGAAATTCTGACCGCGCGGCTTAGGGATTTTTTCAAAAAAAGGTGTTCAGACATCTAGGGCGAATTCTGTTTCCCATGATAAAAACCCATCTGTTTCCACCGAAAAAGCTTTCAGGGGATCGTTTGCAACAGTTTGGCACCATTTCTGACTGAATTGAGAACGTCAGATTTTTGCTGAAATGGTGACCGCGCGGCTTAGGGATTTTTTCAAAAAAAGTTGTTCAGACATCGAGGGCTAATTCTGTTTCCCGTGATAAAAACCCATCTGTTTTCACCGAAAAAGCTTTCAGTCGATCGTTTGCAACAGTTTGGCACCATTTCTGACTGAATTGAGAACGTCAGATTTTTGCTGAAATGGTGACCGCGCGGCTTAGGGATTTTTTCAAAAAAAAGTTGTTGAGACATTGAGGGCTAATTCTGTTTCCCATGATAAAAACCCCTCTGTTTTCACCGAAAAAGCTTTCAGTCGATCGTTTGCAACAGTTTGGCACCATTTCTGAGTGAATTGCAGAAAGTCAGATTTTTGCTGAAATTGTGACCGCGCGGCTTAGGGATTTTTTCAAAAAAAGGTGTTCAGACATTGAGGGCTAATTCTGTTTCCCATGATAAAAACCCCTCTGTTTTCACCGAAAAAGCTTTCAGTCGATCGTTTGCAACAGTTTGGCACCATTTCTGAGTGAATTGCAGAACGTCAGATTTTTGCTGAAATTGTGACTGCGCGGCTTAGGGATTTTTTCAAAAAAAGGTGTTCAGACATCTAGGGCGAATTCTGTTTACCATGATAAAAACCCATCTGTTTTCACCGAAAAAGCTTTCAGTCGATCGTTTGCAACAGTTTGGCACCATTTCTGAGTGAATTGCAGAACGTCAGATTTTTGGTGAAATTCTGACCGCGCGGCTTAGGGATTTTTTCAAAAAAAGGTGTTCAGACATCTAGGGCGAATTCTGTTTCCCATGATAAAAACCCATCTGTTTCCACCGAAAAAGCTTTCAGGGGATCGTTTGCAACAGTTTGGCACCATTTCTGACTGAATTGAGAACGTCAGATTTTTGCTGAAATTCTGACCGCGCGGCTTAGGGATTTTTTCAAAAAAAGTTGCTCAGACATCCAGGGCTAATTCTATTTCCCATGATACAAACCCATCTGTTTCCACCGAAAAAGCTTTCAGGGGACCGTTTGCAACAGTTTGGCCCCATTTCTGAGTGAATTGCAGAATGTCAGATTTTTGCTGAAATTGTGACCGCGCGGCTTAGGTATTTTTTCAAAAAAAGTTGCTCAGACATCCAGGGCTAATTCTATTTCCCATGATACAAACCCATCTGTTTCCACCGAAAAAGCTTTCAGGGGATCGTTTGCAACAGTTTGGCACCATTTCTGAGTGAATTGCAGAGCGTCAGATTTTTGCTGAAATTCTGACCGCGCGGCTTAGGGATTTTTTCAAAAAAAGGTGTTCAGACATCTAGGGCGAATTCTGTTTCCCATGATAAAAACCCATCTGTTTCCACCGAAAAAGCTTTCAGGGGATCGTTTGCAACAGTTTGGCACCATTTCTGAGTGAATTGCAGAAAGTCAGATTTTTGCTGAAATTCTGACCGCGCGGCTTAGGGATTTTTTCAAAAAAAGTTGTTCAGATGTCGAGGGCTAATTCTGTTTCCCATGAGAAAAACCCCTCTGTTTTCACCGAAAAAGCTTTCAGTCGATCGTTTGCAACAGTTTGGCACCATTTCTGAGTGAATTGCAAAACGTCAGATTTTTGCTGAAATTGTGACCGCGCGGCTTAGGGATTTTTTCAAAAAAAGTTGTTCAGACATCGAGGGCTAATTCTGTTTCCCATGATAAAAACCCATCTGTTTTCACCGAAAAAGCTTTCAGTCGATCGTTTGCAACAGTTTGGCACCATTTCTGAGTGAATTGCAGAAAGTCAGATTTTTGCTGAAATTGTGACCGCGCGGCTTAGGGATTTTTTCAAAAAAAGGTGTTCAGACATTGAGGGCTAATTCTGTTTCCCATGATAAAAACCCCTCTGTTTTCACCGAAAAAGCTTTCAGTCGATCGTTTGCAACAGTTTGGCACCATTTCTGAGTGAATTGCAGAACGTCAGATTTTTGCTGAAATTGTGACTGCGCGGCTTAGGGATTTTTTCAAAAAAAGGTGTTCAGACATCTAGGGCGAATTCTGTTTACCATGATAAAAACCCATCTGTTTTCACCGAAAAAGCTTTCAGTCGATCGTTTGCAACAGTTTGGCACCATTTCTGAGTGAATTGCAGAACGTCAGATTTTTGGTGAAATTCTGACCGCGCGGCTTAGGGATTTTTTCAAAAAAATGTGTTCAGACATCTAGGGCGAATTCTGTTTCCGATGATAAAAACCCATCTGTTTCCACCGAAAAAGCTTTCAGGGGATCGTTTGCAACAGTTTGGCACCATTTCTGAGTGAATTGCAGAAAGTCAGATTTTTGCTGAAATTCTGACCGCGCGGCTTAGGGATTTTTTCAAAAAAAGTTGTTCAGATGTCGAGGGCTAATTCTCTTTCCCATGAGAAAAACCCCTCTGTTTTCACCGAAAAAGCTTTCAGTCGATCGTTTGCAACAGTTTGGCACCATTTCTGAGTGAATTGCAGAACGTCAGATTTTTGCTGAAATTGTGACCGCGCGGCTTAGGGGTTTTTTCAAAAAAGGTGTTCAGACATCGAGGGCGAATTCTGTTTACCATGATAAAAACCCATCTGTATTCACCGAGAAATCTTTAAGGGGATCGTTTGCAACAGTTTGGCACGATTTCTGAGTGAATTGCAGAACGTCAGATTTTTGCTGAAATTGTGACCGCGCGGCTTAGGGATTTTTTCAAAAAAAGTTGTTGAGACGTCGGGGGCTAATTCTGTTTCCCATGATAAAAACCCATCTGTTTCCACCGAAAAAGCTTTCAGTCGATCGTTTGCAATAGTTTGGCACCATTTCTGAGTGAATTGCAGAACGTCAGATTTTTGCTGAAATTCTGACGGCGCGGCTTAGGGATTTTTTCAAAAAAAGGTGTTCAGACATCTAGGGCGAATTCTGTTTCCCATGATAAAAACCCATCTGTTTCCACCGAAAAAGCTTTCAGGGGATCGTTTGCAACAGTTTGGCACCATTTCTGACTGAATTGAGAACGTCAGATTTTTGCTGAAATGGTGACCGCGCGGCTTAGGGATTTTTTCAAAAAAAGTTGTTCAGACATCGAGGGCTAATTCTGTTTCCCGTGATAAAAACCCATCTGTTTTCACCGAAAAAGCTTTCAGTCGATCGTTTGCAACAGTTTGGCACCATTTCTGACTGAATTGAGAACGTCAGATTTTTGCTGAAATGGTGACCGCGCGGCTTAGGGATTTTTTCAAAAAAAAGTTGTTGAGACATCGAGGGCTAATTCTGTTTCCCATGATAAAAACCCATCTGTTTTCACCGAAAAAGCTTTCAGGGGATCGTTTGCAACAGTTTGGCACGATTTCTGAGTGAATTGCAGAACGTCAGATTTTTGCTGAAATTCTGACCGCGCGGCTTAGGGATTTTTTCAAAAAAAGTTGTTCAGACATCGAGGGCTAATTCTGTTTACCATGATAAAAACCCATCTGTTTCCACCGAAAAAGCTTTCAGTCGATCGTTTGCAATAGTTTGGCACCATTTCTGAGTGAATGGCAGAAAGTCAGAGTTTTGCTGAAATTGTGACCACGCGGCTTAGGTATTTTTTCAAAAAAAGTTGCTCAGACGTCCAGGGCTAATTCTATTTCCCATGATACAAACCCATCTGTTTCCACCGAAAAAGCTTTCAGGGGACCGTTTGCAACAGTTTGGCCCCATTTCTGAGTGAATTGCAGAATGTCAGATTTTTGCTGAAATTGTGACCGCGCGACCTAGGTAATTTGTCAAAAAAAGTTGTTGAGATATCGACGGCTAATTCTGTTTCCCATGATAAAACCCCATCTGTTTCCGCCGAAAAAGCTTTCAGGGGATCGTTTGCAACAGTTTGGCACCATTTCTGAGTGAATTGCAGAACGTCAGATTTTTGGTGAAATTCTGACCGCGCGGCTTAGGGATTTTTTCAAAAAAATGTGTTCAGACATCTAGGGCGAATTCTGTTTCCCATGATAAAAACCCATCTGTTTCCACCGAAAAAGCTTTCAGGGGATCGTTTGCAACAGTTTGGCACCATTTCTGAGTGAATTGCAGAAAGTCAGATTTTTGCTGAAATTCTGACCGCGCGGCTTAGGGATTTTTTCAAAAAAAGTTGTTCAGATGTCGAGGGCTAATTCTCTTTCCCATGAGAAAAACCCCTCTGTTTTCACCGAAAAAGCTTTCAGTCGATCGTTTGCAACAGTTTGGCACCATTTCTGAGTGAATTGCAGAACGTCAGATTTTTGCTGAAATTGTG
Organism: Podarcis tiliguerta; assembly: GCF_965153285.1. NCBI lineage: Eukaryota > Metazoa > Chordata > Lepidosauria > Squamata > Lacertidae > Podarcis > Podarcis tiliguerta. The sequence continues at coordinate 9,864,017 of NC_139547.1, read as the reverse complement.
ACCGCGCGGCTTAGGGGTTTTTTCAAAAAAGGTGTTCAGACATCGAGGGCGAATTCTGTTTCCCATGATAAAACCCCATCTGTTTCCGCCGAAAAAGCTTTCAGGGGATCGTTTGCAACAGTTTGGCACCATTTCTGAGTGAATTGCAGAACGTCAGATTTTTGCTGAAATTCTGACGGCGCGGCTTAGGGATTTTTTCAAAAAAAGGTGTTCAGACATCTAGGGCGAATTCTGTTTCCCATGATAAAAACCCATCTGTTTCCACCGAAAAAGCTTTCAGGGGATCGTTTGCAACAGTTTGGCACCATTTCTGACTGAATTGAGAACGTCAGATTTTTGCTGAAATGGTGACCGCGCGGCTTAGGGATTTTTTCAAAAAAAAGTTGTTGAGACATCGAGGGCTAATTCTGTTTCCCATGATAAAAACCCATCTGTTTTCACCGAAAAAGCTTTCAGGGGATCGTTTGCAACAGTTTGGCACGATTTCTGAGTGAATTGCAGAACGTCAGATTTTTGCTGAAATTCTGACCGCGCGGCTTAGGGATTTTTTCAAAAAAAGTTGTTCAGACATCGAGGGCTAATTCTGTTTACCATGATAAAAACCCATCTGTTTCCACCGAAAAAGCTTTCAGTCGATCGTTTGCAATAGTTTGGCACCATTTCTGAGTGAATGGCAGAAAGTCAGAGTTTTGCTGAAATTGTGACCACGCGGCTTAGGTATTTTTTCAAAAAAAGTTGCTCAGACGTCCAGGGCTAATTCTATTTCCCATGATACAAACCCATCTGTTTCCACCGAAAAAGCTTTCAGGGGACCGTTTGCAACAGTTTAGCCCCATTTCTGAGTGAATTGCAGAATGTCAGATTTTTGCTGAAATTGTGACCGCGCGACCTAGGTAATTTGTCAAAAAAAGTTGTTGAGATATCGAGGGCTAATTCTGTTTCCCATGATAAAACCCCATCTGTTTCCGCCGAAAAAGCTTTCAGGGGATCGTTTGCAACAGTTTGGCACCATTTCTGAGTGAATTGCAAAACGTCAGATTTTTGCTGAAATTCTGACCGCGCGGCTTAGGGATTTTTTCAAAAAAATGTGTTCAGACATCTAGGGCGAATTCTGTTTCCCATGATAAAAACCCATCTGTTTCCACCGAAAAAGCTTTCAGGGGATCGTTTGCAACAGTTTGGCACCATTTCTGAGTGAATTGCAGAAAGTCAGATTTTTGCTGAAATTCTGACCGCGCGGCTTAGGGATTTTTTCAAAAAAAGTTGTTCAGATGTCGAGGGCTAATTCTCTTTCCCATGAGAAAAACCCCTCTGTTTTCACCGAAAAAGCTTTCAGTCGATCGTTTGCAACAGTTTGGCACCATTTCTGAGTGAATTGCAGAACGTCAGATTTTTGCTGAAATTTGACCGCGCGGCTTAGGGATTTTTTCAAAAAAAGTTGTTCAGACATCGAGGGCTAATTCTGTTTCCCATGATAAAAACCCATCTGTTTTCACCGAAAAAGCTTTCAGTCGATCGTTTGCAACAGTTTGGCACCATTTCTGAGTGAATTGCAGAAAGTCAGATTTTTGCTGAAATTGTGACCGCGCGGCTTAGGGATTTTTTCAAAAAAAGGTGTTCAGACATTGAGGGCTAATTCTGTTTCCCATGATAAAAACCCCTCTGTTTTCACCGAAAAAGCTTTCAGTCGATCGTTTGCAACAGTTTGGCACCATTTCTGAGTGAATTGCAGAACGTCAGATTTTTGCTGAAATTGTGACCGCGCGGCTTAGGGATTTTTTCAAAAAAAGGTGTTCAGACATCTAGGCCGAATTCTGTTTACCATGATAAAAACCCATCTGTTTTCACCGAAAAAGCTTTCAGTCGAACGTTTGCAACAGTTTGGCACCATTTCTGAGTGAATTGCAGAACGTCAGATTTTTGCTGAAATTGTGACCGCGCGGCTTAGGGATTTTTTCAAAAAAAGGTGTTCAGACATCTAGGCCGAATTCTGTTTACCATGATAAAAACCCATCTGTTTTCACCGAAAAAGCTTTCAGTCGAACGTTTGCAACAGTTTGGCACCATTTCTGAGTGAATTGCAGAACGTCAGATTTTTGCTGAAATTTGACCGCGCGGCTTAGGGGTTTTTTCAAAAAAAGGTGCTCAGACATCGAGGGCGAATTCTGTTTACCATGATAAAAACCCATCTGTATTCACCGAAAAAGCTTTAAGGGGATCGTTTGCAACAGTTTGGCACGATTTCTGAGTGAATTGCAGAACGTCAGATTTTTGCTGAAATTGTGACCGCGCGGCTTAGGGATTTTTTCAAAAAAAGTTGTTCAGACATCGAGGGCTAATTCTGTTTACCATGATAAAAACCCATTTGTTTTCACCGAAAAAGCTTTCAGGGGATCGTTTGCAACAGTTTGGCACCATTTCTGAGTGAATTGCAGAACGTCAGATTTTTGCTGAAATTGTGACCGCGCGGCTTAGGGATTTTTTCAAAAAAAGTTGTTGAGACGTCAGGGGCTAATTCTGTTTACCATGATAAAAACCCATCAGTTTTCACCGAAACAGCTTTCAGGGGATCGTTTGCAACAGTTTGGCCCCATTTCTGAGTGAATTGCAGAATGTCAGATTTTTGCTGAAATTGTGACCGCGCGGCTTAGGGATTTTTTCAAAAAAAAGTTGTTGAGACATCAAGGGCTAATTCTGTTTCTCGTAATAAAAACCCATCTGTTTTCACCAAAAAAGCTTTCAGTCGATCGTTTGCAACAGTTTGGCACCATTTCTGAGTGAATTGCAGAAAGTCAGATTTTTGCTGAAATTGTGACCGCGCGGCTTAGGTATTTTTTCAAAAAAAGTTGTTCAGACATCGAGGGCTAATTCTGTTTCCCATGATAAAAACCCATTTGTTTTCACCGAAAAAGTTTTCAGTCGATCGTTTGCAACAGTTTGGCACCATTTCAGAGTGAATTGCAGAACGTCAGATTTTTGCTGAAATTGTGACCGCGCGGCTTAGGGATTTTTTTCAAAAAAAGTTGTTCAGACGTCGAGGGCTAATTCTGTTTCCCATTATAAAAACCCATCTGTTTCCACCGAAAAAGCTTTCAGTCGATCGTTTGCAATAGTTTGGCACCATTTCTGAGTGAATGGCAGAAAGTCAGAGTTTTGCTGAAATTGTGACCGCGCGGCTTAGGTATTTTTTCAAAAAAAGTTGCTCAGACATCCAGGGCTAATTCTATTTCCCATGATACAAACCCATCTGTTTCCACCGAAAAAGCTTTCAGGGGACCGTTTGCAACAGTTTGGCCCCATTTCTGAGTGAATTGCAGAATGTCAGATTTTTGCTGAAATTGTGACCGCGCGACCTAGGTAATTTGTCAAAAAAAGTTGTTGAGACATCGAGGGCTAATTCTGTTTCCCATGATAAAACCCCATCTGTTTCCGCCGAAAAAGCTTTCAGGGGATCGTTTGCAACAGTTTGGCACCATTTCTGAGTGAATTGCAGAACGTCAGATTTTTGCTGAAATTCTGACCGCGCGGCTTAGGGATTTTTTCAAAAAAAGGTGTTCAGACATCTAGGGCGAATTCTGTTTCCCATGATAAAAACCCATCTGTTTCCACCGAAAAAGCTTTCAGGGGATCGTTTGCAACAGTTTGGCACCATTTCTGAGTGAATTGCAGAAAGTCAGATTTTTGCTGAAATTCTGACCGCGCGGCTTAGGGATTTTTTCAAAAAAAGTTGTTCAGATGTCGAGGGCTAATTCTGTTTCCCATGAGAAAAACCCCTCTGTTTTCACCGAAAAAGCTTTCAGTCGATCGTTTGCAACAGTTTGGCACCATTTGTGAGTGAATTGCAAAACGTCAGATTTTTGCTGAAATTGTGACCGCGCGGCTTAGGGATTTTTTCAAAAAAAGTTGTTCAGACATCGAGGGCTAATTCTGTTTCCCATGATAAAAACCCATCTGTTTTCACCGAAAAAGCTTTCAGTCGATCGTTTGCAACAGTTTGGCACCATTTCTGAGTGAATTGCAGAACGTCAGATTTTTGCTGAAATTGTGACCGCGCGGCTTAGGCATTTTTTCAAAAAAAGGTGTTCAGACATTGAGGGCTAATTCTGTTTCCCATGATAAAAACCCCTCTGTTTTCACCGAAAAAGCTTTCAGTCGATCGTTTGCAACAGTTTGGCACCATTTCTGAGTGAATTGCAGAAAGTCAGATTTTTGCTGAAATTGTGACCGCGCGGCTTAGGGATTTTTTCAAAAAAAGGTGTTCAGACATTGAGGGCTAATTCTGTTTCCCATGATAAAAACCCCTCTGTTTTCACCGAAAAAGCTTTCAGTCGATCGTTTGCAACAGTTTGGCACCATTTCTGAGTGAATTGCAGAACGTCAGATTTTTGCTGAAATTGTGACTGCGCGGCTTAGGGATTTTTTCAAAAAAAGGTGTTCAGACATCTAGGGCGAATTCTGTTTACCATGATAAAAACCCATCTGTTTTCACCGAAAAAGCTTTCAGTCGATCGTTTGCAACAGTTTGGCACCATTTCTGAGTGAATTGCAGAACGTCAGATTTTTGCTGAAATTGTGACCGCGCGGCTTAGGTATTTTTTCAAAAAAAGTTGTTCAGACATCTAGGGCTATTTCTGTTTACCATGATAAAAACCCATCTGTTTCCACCGAAAAAGCTTTCAGTCGATCGTTTGCAACAGTTTGGCACCATTTCTGAGTGAATTGCAGAAAGTCAGATTTTTGCTGAAATTGTGACCGCGCGGCTTAGGGATTTTTTCAAAAAAAGTTGCTAAGACGTCGAGGGCTAATTCTGTTTCCCATGATACAAACCCATCTGTTTCCACCGAAAAAGCTTTCAGGGGATCGTTTGAAACAGTTTGGCACCATTTCTGAGTGAATTGCAGAACGTCAGATTTTTGCTGAAATGGTGACCGCGCGGCTTAGGGATTTTTTCAAAAAAAGTTGTTCAGACATCGAGGGCTAATTCTGTTTCCCGTGATAAAAACCCATCTGTTTTCACCGAAAAAGCTTTCAGTCGATCGTTTGCAACAGTTTGGCACCATTTCTGACTGAATTGAGAACGTCAGATTTTTGCTGAAATGGTGACCGCGCGGCTTAGGGATTTTTTCAAAAAAAAGTTGTTGAGACATCGAGGGCTAATTCTGTTTCCCATGATAAAAACCCATCTGTTTTCACCGAAAAAGCTTTCAGGGGATCGTTTGCAACAGTTTGGCACGATTTCTGAGTGAATTGCAGAACGTCAGATTTTTGCTGAAATTCTGACCGCGCGGCTTAGGGATTTTTTCAAAAAAAGTTGTTCAGACATCGAGGGCTAATTCTGTTTACCATGATAAAAACCCATCTGTTTCCACCGAAAAAGCTTTCAGTCGATCGTTTGCAATAGTTTGGCACCATTTCTGAGTGAATGGCAGAAAGTCAGAGTTTTGCTGAAATTGTGACCACGCGGCTTAGGTATTTTTTCAAAAAAAGTTGCTCAGACGTCCAGGGCTAATTCTATTTCCCATGATACAAACCCATCTGTTTCCACCGAAAAAGCTTTCAGGGGACCGTTTGCAACAGTTTGGCCCCATTTCTGAGTGAATTGCAGAATGTCAGATTTTTGCTGAAATTGTGACCGCGCGACCTAGGTAATTTGTCAAAAAAAGTTGTTGAGATATCGAGGGCTAATTCTGTTTCCCATGATAAAACCCCATCTGTTTCCGCCGAAAAAGCTTTCAGGGGATCGTTTGCAACAGTTTGGCACCATTTCTGAGTGAATTGCAGAACGTCAGATTTTTGCTGAAATTCTGACCGCGCGGCTTAGGGATTTTTTCAAAAAAATGTGTTCAGACATCTAGGGCGAATTCTGTTTCCCATGATAAAAACCCATCTGTTTCCACCGAAAAAGCTTTCAGGGGATCGTTTGCAACAGTTTGGCACCATTTCTGAGTGAATTGCAGAAAGTCAGATTTTTGCTGAAATTCTGACCGCGCGGCTTAGGGATTTTTTCAAAAAAAGTTGTTCAGATGTCGAGGGCTAATTCTGTTTCCCATGAGAAAAACCCCTCTGTTTTCACCGAAAAAGCTTTCAGTCGATCGTTTGCAACAGTTTGGCACCATTTCTGAGTGAATTGCAGAACGTCAGATTTTTGCTGAAATTGTGACCGCGCGGCTTAGGGGTTTTTTCAAAAAAGGTGTTGAGACATCGAGGGCGAATTCTGTTTACCATGATAAAAACCCATCTGTATTCACCGAGAAAGCTTTAAGGGGATCGTTTGCAACAGTTTGGCACGATTTCTGAGTGAATTGCAGAACGTCAGATTTTTGCTGAAATTGTGACCGCGCGGCTTAGGGATTTTTTCAAAAAAAGTTGTTGAGACGTCGGGGGCTAATTCTGTTTCCCATGATAAAAACCCATCTGTTTCCACCGAAAAAGCTTTCAGTCGATCGTTTGCAATAGTTTGGCACCATTTCTGAGTGAATGGCAGAAAGTCAGAGTTTTGCTGAAATTGTGACCGCGCGGCTTAGGTATTTTTTCAAAAAAAGTTGCTCAGACGTCCAGGGCTAATTCTATTTCCCATGATACAAACCCATCTGTTTCCACCGAAAAAGCTTTCAGGGGACCGTTTGCAACAGTTTGGCACCATTTCTGAGTGAATTGCAGAACGTCAGATTTTTGCTGAAATTCTGACCGCGCGGCTTAGGGATTTTTTCAAAAAAAGGTGTTCAGACATCTAGGGCGAATTCTGTTTCCCATGATAAAAACCCATCTGTTTCCACCGAAAAAGCTTTCAGGGGATCGTTTGCAACAGTTTGGCACCATTTCTGAGTGAATTGCAGAAAGTCAGATTTTTGCTGAAATTCTGACCGCGCGGCTTAGGGATTTTTTCAAAAAAAGTTGTTCAGATGTCGAGGGCTAATTCTGTTTCCCATGAGAAAAACCCCTCTGTTTTCACCGAAAAAGCTTTCAGTCGATCGTTTGCAACAGTTTGGCACCATTTCTGAGTGAATTGCAGAACGTCAGATTTTTGCTGAAATTTGACCGCGCGGCTTAGGGATTTTTTCAAAAAAAGTTGTTCAGACATCGAGGGCTAATTCTGTTTCCCATGATAAAAACCCATCTGTTTTCACCGAAAAAGCTTTCAGTCGATCGTTTGCAACAGTTTGGCACCATTTCTGAGTGAATTGCAGAAAGTCAGATTTTTGCTGAAATTGTGACCGCGCGGCTTAGGGATTTTTTCAAAAAAAGGTGTTCAGACATTGAGGGCTAATTCTGTTTCCCATGATAAAAACCCCTCTGTTTTCACCGAAAAAGCTTTCAGTCGATCGTTTGCAACAGTTTGGCACCATTTCTGAGTGAATTGCAGAACGTCAGATTTTTGCTGAAATTGTGACCGCGCGGCTTAGGGGTTTTTTCAAAAAAAGGTGCTCAGACATCGAGGGCGAATTCTGTTTACCATGATAAAAACCCATCTGTATTCACCGAAAAAGCTTTAAGGGGATCGTTTGCAACAGTTTGGCACGATTTCTGAGTGAATTGCAGAACGTCAGATTTTTGCTGAAATTGTGACCGCGCGGCTTAGGGATTTTTTCAAAAAAAGTTGTTGAGACGTCAGGGGCTAATTCTGTTTCCCATGATAAAAACCCATCAGTTTTCACCGAAAAAGCTTTCAGGGGATCGTTTGCAACAGTTTGGCCCCATTTCTGAGTGAATTGCAGAATGTCAGATTTTTGCTGAAATTGTGACCGCGCGGCTTAGGGATTTTTTCAAAAAAAAGTTGTTGAGACATCAAGGGCTAATTCTGTTTCTCGTAATAAAAACCCATCTGTTTTCACCAAAAAAGCTTTCAGTCGATCGTTTGCAACAGTTTGGCACCATTTCTGAGTGAATTGCAGAAAGTCAGATTTTTGCTGAAATTGTGACCGCGCGGCTTAGGTATTTTTTCAAAAAAAGTTGTTCAGACATCGAGGGCTAATTCTGTTTCCCATGATAAAAACCCATTTGTTTTCACCGAAAAAGCTTTCAGTCGATCGTTTGCAACAGTTTGGCACCATTTCAGAGTGAATTGCAGAACGTCAGATTTTTGCTGAAATTGTGACCGCGCGGCTTAGGGATTTTTTTCAAAAAAAGTTGTTCAGACGTCGAGGGCTAATTCTGTTTCCCATTATAAAAACCCATCTGTTTCCACCGAAAAAGCTTTCAGTCGATCGTTTGCAATAGTTTGGCACCATTTCTGAGTGAATGGCAGAAAGTCAGAGTTTTGCTGAAATTGTGACCGCGCGGCTTAGGTATTTTTTCAAAAAAAGTTGCTCAGACATCCAGGGCTAATTCTATTTCCCATGATACAAACCCATCTGTTTCCACCGAAAAAGCTTTCAGGGTACCGTTTGCAACAGTTTGGCCCCATTTCTGAGTGAATTGCAGAATGTCAGATTTTTGCTGAAATTGTGACCGCGCGACCTAGGTAATTTGTCAAAAAAAGTTGTTGAGACATCGAGGGCTAATTCTGTTTCCCATGATAAAACCCCATCTGTTTCCGCCGAAAAAGCTTTCAGGGGATCGTTTGCAACAGTTTGGCACCATTTCTGAGTGAATTGCAGAACGTCAGATTTTTGCTGAAATTCTGACCGCGCGGCTTAGGGATTTTTTCAAAAAAAGGTGTTCAGACATCTAGGGCGAATTCTGTTTCCCATGATAAAAACCCATCTGTTTCCACCGAAAAAGCTTTCAGGGGATCGTTTGCAACAGTTTGGCACCATTTCTGAGTGAATTGCAGAAAGTCAGATTTTTGCTGAAATTGTGACCGCGCGGCTTAGGGATTTTTTCAAAAAAAGTTGTTCAGACATCGAGGGCTAATTCTGTTTCCCATGATAAAAACCCATCTGTTTTCACCGAAAAAGCTTTCAGTCGATCGTTTGCAACAGTTTGGCACCATTTCTGAGTGAATTGCAGAAAGTCAGATTTTTGCTGAAATTGTGACCGCGCGGCTTAGGCATTTTTTCAAAAAAAGGTGTTCAGACATTGAGGGCTAATTCTGTTTCCCATGATAAAAACCCCTCTGTTTTCACCGAAAAAGCTTTCAGTCGATCGTTTGCAACAGTTTGGCACCATTTCTGAGTGAATTGCAGAAAGTCAGATTTTTGCTGAAATTGTGACCGCGCGGCTTAGGGATTTTTTCAAAAAAATGTGTTCAGACATTGAGGGCTAATTCTGTTTCCCATGATAAAAACCCCTCTGTTTTCACCGAAAAAACTTTCAGTCGATCGTTTGCAACAGTTTGGCACCATTTCTGAGTGAATTGCAGAACGTCAGATTTTTGCTGAAATTGTGACCGCGCGGCTTAGGGATTTTTTCAAAAAAAGTTGCTAAGACGTCGAGGGCTAATTCTGTTTCCCATGATACAAACCCAACTGTTTCCACCGAAAAAGCTTTCAGGGGATCGTTTGAAACAGTTTGGCACCATTTCTGAGTGAATTGCAGAACGTCAGATTTTTGCTGAAATGGTGACCGCGCGGCTTAGGTATTTTTTCAAAAAAAGTTGTTCAGACATCTAGGGCTATTTCTGTTTACCATGATAAAAACCCATCTGTTTCCACCGAAAAAGCTTTCAGTCGATCGTTTGCAACAGTTTGGCACCATTTCTGAGTGAATTGCAGAAAGTCAGATTTTTGCTGAAATTGTGACCGCGCGGCTTAGGGATTTTTTCAAAAAAAGTTGCTAAGACGTCGAGGGCTAATTCTGTTTCCCATGATACAAACCCATCTGTTTCCACCGAAAAAGCTTTCAGGGGATCGTTTGAAACAGTTTGGCACCATTTCTGAGTGAATTGCAGAACGTCAGATTTTTGCTGAAATGGTGACCGCGCGGCTTAGGGATTTTTTCAAAAAAAGTTGTTCAGACATCGAGGGCTAATTCTGTTTCCCGTGATAAAAACCCATCTGTTTTCACCGAAAAAGCTTTCAGTCGATCGTTTGCAACAGTTTGGCACCATTTCTGACTGAATTGAGAACGTCAGATTTTTGCTGAAATGGTGACCGCGCGGCTTAGGGATTTTTTCAAAAAAAAGTTGTTGAGACATCGAGGGCTAATTCTGTTTCCCATGATAAAAACCCATCTGTTTTCACCGAAAAAGCTTTCAGGGGATCGTTTGCAACAGTTTGGCACGATTTCTGAGTGAATTGCAGAACGTCAGATTTTTGCTGAAATTCTGACCGCGCGGCTTAGGGATTTTTTCAAAAAAAGTTGTTCAGACATCGAGGGCTAATTCTGTTTACCATGATAAAAACCCATCTGTTTCCACCGAAAAAGCTTTCAGTCGATCGTTTGCAATAGTTTGGCACCATTTCTGAGTGAATGGCAGAAAGTCAGAGTTTTGCTGAAATTGTGACCACGCGGCTTAGGTATTTTTTCAAAAAAAGTTGCTCAGACGTCCAGGGCTAATTCTATTTCCCATGATACAAACCCATCTGTTTCCACCGAAAAAGCTTTCAGGGGACCGTTTGCAACAGTTTGGCCCCATTTCTGAGTGAATTGCAGAATGTCAGATTTTTGCTGAAATTGTGACCGCGCGACCTAGGTAATTTGTCAAAAAAAGTTGTTGAGATATCGAGGGCTAATTCTGTTTCCCATGATAAAACCCCATCTGTTTCCGCCGAAAAAGCTTTCAGGGGATCGTTTGCAACAGTTTGGCACCATTTCTGAGTGAATTGCAGAACGTCAGATTTTTGCTGAAATTCTGACCGCGCGGCTTAGGGATTTTTTCAAAAAAATGTGTTCAGACATCTAGGGCGAATTCTGTTTCCCATGATAAAAACCCATCTGTTTCCACCGAAAAAGCTTTCAGGGGATCGTTTGCAACAGTTTGGCACCATTTCTGAGTGAATTGCAGAAAGTCAGATTTTTGCTGAAATTCTGACCGCGCGGCTTAGGGATTTTTTCAAAAAAAGTTGTTCAGATGTCGAGGGCTAATTCTGTTTCCCATGAGAAAAACCCCTCTGTTTTCACCGAAAAAGCTTTCAGTCGATCGTTTGCAACAGTTTGGCACCATTTCTGAGTGAATTGCAGAACGTCAGATTTTTGCTGAAATTGTGACCGCGCGGCTTAGGGGTTTTTTCAAAAAAGGTGTTGAGACATCGAGGGCGAATTCTGTTTACCATGATAAAAACCCATCTGTATTCACCGAGAAAGCTTTAAGGGGATCGTTTGCAACAGTTTGGCACGATTTCTGAGTGAATTGCAGAACGTCAGATTTTTGCTGAAATTGTGACCGCGCGGCTTAGGGATTTTTTCAAAAAAAGTTGTTGAGACGTCGGGGGCTAATTCTGTTTCCCATGATAAAAACCCATCTGTTTCCACCGAAAAAGCTTTCAGTCGATCGTTTGCAATAGTTTGGCACCATTTCTGAGTGAATGGCAGAAAGTCAGAGTTTTGCTGAAATTGTGACCGCGCGGCTTAGGTATTTTTTCAAAAAAAGTTGCTCAGACGTCCAGGGCTAATTCTATTTCCCATGATACAAACCCATCTGTTTCCACCGAAAAAGCTTTCAGGGGACCGTTTGCAACAGTTTGGCACCATTTCTGAGTGAATTGCAGAACGTCAGATTTTTGCTGAAATTCTGACCGCGCGGCTTAGGGATTTTTTCAAAAAAAGGTGTTCAGACATCTAGGGCGAATTCTGTTTCCCATGATAAAAACCCATCTGTTTCCACCGAAAAAGCTTTCAGGGGATCGTTTGCAACAGTTTGGCACCATTTCTGAGTGAATTGCAGAAAGTCAGATTTTTGCTGAAATTCTGACCGCGCGGCTTAGGGATTTTTTCAAAAAAAGTTGTTCAGATGTCGAGGGCTAATTCTGTTTCCCATGAGAAAAACCCCTCTGTTTTCACCGAAAAAGCTTTCAGTCGATCGTTTGCAACAGTTTGGCACCATTTCTGAGTGAATTGCAGAACGTCAGATTTTTGCTGAAATTTGACCGCGCGGCTTAGGGATTTTTTCAAAAAAAGTTGTTCAGACATCGAGGGCTAATTCTGTTTCCCATGATAAAAACCCATCTGTTTTCACCGAAAAAGCTTTCAGTCGATCGTTTGCAACAGTTTGGCACCATTTCTGAGTGAATTGCAGAAAGTCAGATTTTTGCTGAAATTGTGACCGCGCGGCTTAGGGATTTTTTCAAAAAAAGGTGTTCAGACATTGAGGGCTAATTCTGTTTCCCATGATAAAAACCCCTCTGTTTTCACCGAAAAAGCTTTCAGTCGATCGTTTGCAACAGTTTGGCACCATTTCTGAGTGAATTGCAGAACGTCAGATTTTTGCTGAAATTCTGACCGCGCGGCTTAGGGGTTTTTTCAAAAAAAGGTGCTCAGACATCGAGGGCGAATTCTGTTTACCATGATAAAAACCCATCTGTATTCACCGAAAAAGCTTTAAGGGGATCGTTTGCAACAGTTTGGCACGATTTCTGAGTGAATTGCAGAACGTCAGATTTTTGCTGAAATTGTGACCGCGCGGCTTAGGGATTTTTTCAAAAAAAGTTGTTGAGACGTCAGGGGCTAATTCTGTTTCCCATGATAAAAACCCATCAGTTTTCACCGAAAAAGCTTTCAGGGGATCGTTTGCAACAGTTTGGCCCCATTTCTGAGTGAATTGCAGAATGTCAGATTTTTGCTGAAATTGTGACCGCGCGGCTTAGGGATTTTTTCAAAAAAAAGTTGTTGAGACATCAAGGGCTAATTCTGTTTCTCGTAATAAAAACCCATCTGTTTTCACCAAAAAAGCTTTCAGTCGATCGTTTGCAACAGTTTGGCACCATTTCTGAGTGAATTGCAGAAAGTCAGATTTTTGCTGAAATTGTGACCGCGCGGCTTAGGTATTTTTTCAAAAAAAGTTGTTCAGACATCGAGGGCTAATTCTGTTTCCCATGATAAAAACCCATTTGTTTTCACCGAAAAAGCTTTCAGTCGATCGTTTGCAACAGTTTGGCCCCATTTCAGAGTGAATTGCAGAACGTCAGATTTTTGCTGAAATTGTGACCGCGCGGCTTAGGGATTTTTTTCAAAAAAAGTTGTTCAGACGTCGAGGGCTAATTCTGTTTCCCATTATAAAAACCCATCTGTTTCCACCGAAAAAGCTTTCAGTCGATCGTTTGCAATAGTTTGGCACCATTTCTGAGTGAATGGCAGAAAGTCAGAGTTTTGCTGAAATTGTGACCGCGCGGCTTAGGTATTTTTTCAAAAAAAGTTGCTCAGACATCCAGGGCTAATTCTATTTCCCATGATACAAACCCATCTGTTTCCACCGAAAAAGCTTTCAGGGTACCGTTTGCAACAGTTTGGCCCCATTTCTGAGTGAATTGCAGAATGTCAGATTTTTGCTGAAATTGTGACCGCGCGACCTAGGTAATTTGTCAAAAAAAGTTGTTGAGACATCGAGGGCTAATTCTGTTTCCCATGATAAAACCCCATCTGTTTCCGCCGAAAAAGCTTTCAGGGGATCGTTTGCAACAGTTTGGCACCATTTCTGAGTGAATTGCAGAACGTCAGATTTTTGCTGAAATTCTGACCGCGCGGCTTAGGGGTTTTTTCAAAAAAAGGTGTTCAGACATCTAGGGCGAATTCTGTTTCCCATGATAAAAACCCATCTGTTTCCACCGAAAAAGCTTTCAGGGGATCGTTTGCAACAGTTTGGCACCATTTCTGAGTGAATTGCAGAAAGTCAGATTTTTGCTGAAATTGTGACCGCGCGGCTTAGGGATTTTTTCAAAAAAAGTTGTTCAGACATCGAGGGCTAATTCTGTTTCCCATGATAAAAACCCATCTGTTTTCACCGAAAAAGCTTTCAGTCGATCGTTTGCAACAGTTTGGCACCATTTCTGAGTGAATTGCAGAAAGTCAGATTTTTGCTGAAATTGTGACCGCGCGGCTTAGGCATTTTTTCAAAAAAAGGTGTTCAGACATTGAGGGCTAATTCTGTTTCCCATGATAAAAACCCCTCTGTTTTCACCGAAAAAGCTTTCAGTCGATCGTTTGCAACAGTTTGGCACCATTTCTGAGTGAATTGCAGAAAGTCAGATTTTTGCTGAAATTGTGACCGCGCGGCTTAGGGATTTTTTCAAAAAAATGTGTTCAGACATTGAGGGCTAATTCTGTTTCCCATGATAAAAACCCCTCTGTTTTCACCGAAAAAACTTTCAGTCGATCGTTTGCAACAGTTTGGCACCATTTCTGAGTGAATTGCAGAACGTCAGATTTTTGCTGAAATTGTGACCGCGCGGCTTAGGGATTTTTTCAAAAAAAGTTGCTAAGACGTCGAGGGCTAATTCTGTTTCCCATGATACAAACCCAACTGTTTCCACCGAAAAAGCTTTCAGGGGATCGTTTGAAACAGTTTGGCACCATTTCTGAGTGAATTGCAGAACGTCAGATTTTTGCTGAAATGGTGACCGCGCGGCTTAGGGATTTTTTCAAAAAAAGTTGTTCAGACATCGAGGGCTAATTCTGTTTCCCGTGATAAAAACCCATCTGTTTTCACCGAAAAAGCTTTCAGTCGATCGTTTGCAAGAGTTTGGCACCATTTCTGAGTGAATGGCAGAAAGTCAGAGTTTTGCTGAAATTGTGACCACGCGGCTTAGGTATTTTTTCAAAAAAAGTTGCTCAGACGTCCAGGGCTAATTCTATTTCCCATGATACAAACCCATCTGTTTCCACCGAAAAAGCTTTCAGGGGACCGTTTGCAACAGTTTGGCCCCATTTCTGAGTGAATTGCAGAATGTCAGATTTTTGCTGAAATTCTGACCGCGCGGCTTAGGGATTTTTTCAAAAAAAGTTGTTCAGATGTCGAGGGCTAATTCTGTTTCCCATGAGAAAAACCCCTCTGTTTTCACCGAAAAAGCTTTCAGTCGATCGTTTGCAACAGTTTGGCACCATTTCTGAGTGAATTGCAGAACGTCAGATTTTTGCTGAAATTGTGACCGCGCGGCTTAGGGGTTTTTTCAAAAAAGGTGTTCAGACATCGAGGGCGAATTCTGTTTACCATGATAAAAACCCATCTGTATTCACCGAGAAAGCTTTAAGGGGATCGTTTGCAACAGTTTGGCACGATTTCTGAGTGAATTGCAGAACGTCAGATTTTTGCTGAAATTGTGACCGCGCGGCTTAGGGATTTTTTCAAAAAAAGTTGTTGAGACGTCGGGGGCTAATTCTGTTTCCCATGATAAAAACCCATCTGTTTCCACCGAAAAAGCTTTCAGTCGATCGTTTGCAATAGTTTGGCACCATTTCTGAGTGAATGGCAGAAAGTCAGAGTTTTGCTGAAATTGTGACCGCGCGGCTTAGGTATTTTTTCAAAAAAAGTTGCTCAGACGTCCAGGGCTAATTCTATTTCCCATGATACAAACCCATCTGTTTCCACCGAAAAAGCTTTCAGGGGACCGTTTGCAACAGTTTGGCCCCATTTCTGAGTGAATTGCAGAATGTCAGATTTTTGCTGAAATTGTGACCGCGCGACCTAGGTAATTTGTCAAAAAAAGTTGTTGAGATATCGAGGGCTAATTCTGTTTTCCATGATAAAACCCCATCTGTTTCTTCCGAAAAAGCTTTCAGGGGATCGTTTGCAACAGTTTGGCACCATTTCTGAGTGAATTGCAGAACGTCAGATTTTTGCTGAAATTCTGACCGCGCGGCTTAGGGATTTTTTCAAAAAAATGTGTTCAGACATCTAGGGCGAATTCTGTTTCCCATGATAAAAACCCATCTGTTTCCACCGAAAAAGCTTTCAGGGGATCGTTTGCAACAGTTTGGCACCATTTCTGAGTGAATTGCAGAAAGTCAGATTTTTGCTGAAATTCTGACCGCGCGGCTTAGGGATTTTTTCAAAAAAAGTTGTTCAGATGTCGAGGGCTAATTCTGTTTCCCATGAGAAAAACCCCTCTGTTTTCACCGAAAAAGCTTTCAGTCGATCGTTTGCAACAGTTTGGCACCATTTCTGAGTGAATTGCAGAACGTCAGATTTTTGCTGAAATTGTGACCGCGCGGCTTAGGGGTTTTTTCAAAAAAGGTGTTCAGACATCGAGGGCGAATTCTGTTTACCATGATAAAAACCCATCTGTATTCACCGAGAAAGCTTTAAGGGGATCGTTTGCAACAGTTTGGCACGATTTCTGAGTGAATTGCAGAACGTCAGATTTTTGCTGAAATTGTGACCGCGCGGCTTAGGGATTTTTTCAAAAAAAGTTGTTGAGACGTCGGGGGCTAATTCTGTTTCCCATGATAAAAACCCATCTGTTTCCACCGAAAAAGCTTTCAGTCGATCGTTTGCAATAGTTTGGCACCATTTCTGAGTGAATGGCAGAAAGTCAGAGTTTTGCTGAAATTGTGACCGCGCGGCTTAGGTATTTTTTCAGAAAAAGTTGCTCAGACGTCCAGGGCTAATTCTATTTCCCATGATACAAACCCATCTGTTTCCACCGAAAAAGCTTTCAGGGGACCGTTTGCAACAGTTTGGCCCCATTTCTGAGTGAATTGCAGAATGTCAGATTTTTGCTGAAATTGTGACCGCGCGGCTTAGGTATTTTTTCAAAAAAAGTTGCTCAGACGTCCAGGGCTAATTCTATTTCCCATGATACAAACCCATCTGTTTCCACCGAAAAAGCTTTCAGGGGACCGTTTGCAACAGTTTGGCCCCATTTCTGAGTGAATTGCAGAATGTCAGATTTTTGCTGAAATTGTGACCGCGCGACCTAGGTAATTTGTCAAAAAAAGTTGTTGAGACATCGAGGGCTAATTCTGTTTCCCATGATAAAACCCCATCTGTTTCCGCCGAAAAAGCTTTCAGGGGATCGTTTGCAACAGTTTGGCACCATTTCTGAGTGAATTGCAGAACGTCAGATTTTTGCTGAAATTCTGACGGCGCGGCTTAGGGATTTTTTCAAAAAAAGGTGTTCAGACATCTAGGGCGAATTCTGTTTCCCATGATAAAAACCCATCTGTTTCCACCGAAAAAGCTTTCAGGGGATCGTCTGCAACAGTTTGGCACCATTTCTGAGTGAATTGCAGAAAGTCAGATTTTTGCTGAAATTCTGACCGCGCGGCTTAGGGATTTTTTCAAAAAAAGTTGTTCAGATGTCGAGGGCTAATTCTGTTTCCCATGAGAAAAGCCCCTCTGTTTTCACCGAAAAAGCTTTCAGTCGATCGTTTGCAGCAGTTTGGCACCATTTCTGAGTGAATTGCAGAACGTCAGATTTTTGCTGAAATTTGACCGCGCGGCTTAGGGATTTTTTCAAAAAAAGTTGTTCAGACATCGAGGGCTAATTCTGTTTCCCATGATAAAAACCCATCTGTTTTCACCGAAAAAGCTTTCAGTCGATCGTTTGCAACAGTTTGGCACCATTTCTGAGTGAATTGCAGAACGTCAGATTTTTGCTGAAATTGTGACCGCGCGGCTTAGGGATTTTTTCAAAAAAAGGTGTTCAGACATCTAGGCCGAATTCTGTTTACCATGATAAAAACCCATCTGTTTTCACCGAAAAAGCTTTCAGTCGAACGTTTGCAACAGTTTGGCACCATTTCTGAGTGAATTGCAGAACGTCAGATTTTTGCTGAAATTGTGACCGCGCGGCTAAGGTATTTTTTCAAAAAAAGTTGTTCAGACGTCGAGGGCTAATTCTGTTTCCCATGATAAAAACCCATCTGTTTCCACCGAAAAAGCTTTCAGTCGATCGTTTGCAACAGTTTGGCACCATTTCTGAGTGAATTGCAGAAAGTCAGATTTTTGTTGAAATTGTGACCGCGCGGCTTAGGTATTTTTTCAAAAAAAGTTGTTCAGACATCGAGGGCTAATTCTGTTTCCCGTGATAAAAACCCATCTGTTTTCACCGAAAAAGCTTTCAGTCGATCGTTTGCAACAGTTTGGCACCATTTCTGCCTGAATTGAGAACGTCAGATTTTTGCTGAAATGGTGACCGCGCGGCTTAGGGATTTTTTCAAAAAAAAGTTGTTGAGACATCGAGGGCTAATTCTGTTTCCCATGATAAAAACCCATCTGTTTTCACCGAAAAAGCTTTCAGTCGATCGTTTGCAACAGTTTGGCACCATTTCTGAGTGAATTGCAGAACGTCAGATTTTTGCTGAAATTCTGACCGCGCGGCTTAGGCGTTTTTTCAAAAAAAGGTGCTCAGACATCGAGGGCGAATTCTGTTTACCATGATAAAAACCCATCTGTATTCACCGAAAAAGCTTTAAGGGGATCGTTTGCAACAGTTTGGCACGATTTCTGAGTGAATTGCAGAACGTCAGATTTTTGCTGAAATTGTGACCGCGCGGCTTAGGGATTTTTTCAAAAAAAGTTGTTCAGACATCGAGGGCTAATTCTGTTTACCATGATAAAAACCCATTTGTTTTCACCGAAAAAGCTTTCAGGGGATCGTTTGCAACAGTTTGGCACCATTTCTGAGTGAATTGCAGAACGTCAGATTTTTGCTGAAATTGTGACCGCGCGGCTTAGGGATTTTTTCAAAAAAAGTTGTTGAGACGTCAGGGGCTAATTCTGTTTACCATGATAAAAACCCATCAGTTTTCACCGAAAAAGCTTTCAGGGGATCGTTTGCAACAGTTTGGCCCCATTTCTGAGTGAATTGCAGAATGTCAGATTTTTGCTGAAATTGTGACCGCGCGGCTTAGGGATTTTTTCAAAAAAAGGTGTTCAGACATTGAGGGCTAATTCTGTTTCCCATGATAAAAACCCCTCTGTTTTCACCGAAAAAGCTTTCAGTCGATCGTTTGCAACAGTTTGGCACCATTTCTGAGTGAATTGCAGAACGTCAGATTTTTGGTGGAATTCTGACCGCGCGGCTTAGGGATTTTTTCAAAAAAATGTGTTCAGACATCTAGGGCGAATTCTGTTTCCCATGATAAAAACCCATCTGTTTCCACCGAAAAAGCTTTCAGGGGATCGTTTGCAACAGTTTGGCACCATTTCTGAGTGAATTGCAGAAAGTCAGATTTTTGCTGAAATTCTGACCGCGCGGCTTAGGGATTTTTTCAAAAAAAGTTGTTCAGATGTCGAGGGCTAATTCTCTTTCCCATGAGAAAAACCCCTCTGTTTTCACCGAAAAAGCTTTCAGTCGATCGTTTGCAACAGTTTGGCACCATTTCTGAGTGAATTGCAGAACGTCAGATTTTTGCTGAAATTGTGACCGCGCGGCTTAGGGGTTTTGTCAAAAAAGGTGTTCAGACATCGAGGGCGAATTCTGTTTACCATGATAAAAACCCATCTGTATTCACCGAGAAATCTTTAAGGGGATCGTTTGCAACAGTTTGGCACGATTTCTGAGTGAATTGCAGAACGTCAGATTTTTGCTGAAATTGTGACCGCGCGGCTTAGGGATTTTTTCAAAAAAAGTTGTTGAGACGTCGGGGGCTAATTCTGTTTCCCATGATAAAAACCCATCTGTTTCCACCGAAAAAGCTTTCAGTCGATCGTTTGCAATAGTTTGGCACCATTTCTGAGTGAATTGCAGAACGTCAGATTTTTGCTGAAATTCTGACGGCGCGGCTTAGGGATTTTTTCAAAAAAAGGTGTTCAGACATCTAGGGCGAATTCTGTTTCCCATGATAAAAACCCATCTGTTTCCACCGAAAAAGCTTTCAGGGGATCGTTTGCAACAGTTTGGCACCATTTCTGACTGAATTGAGAACGTCAGATTTTTGCTGAAATGGTGACCGCGCGGCTTAGGGATTTTTTCAAAAAAAGTTGTTCAGACATCGAGGGCTAATTCTGTTTCCCGTGATAAAAACCCATCTGTTTTCACCGAAAAAGCTTTCAGTCGATCGTTTGCAACAGTTTGGCACCATTTCTGACTGAATTGAGAACGTCAGATTTTTGCTGAAATGGTGACCGCGCGGCTTAGGGATTTTTTCAAAAAAAAGTTGTTGAGACATCGAGGGCTAATTCTGTTTCCCATGATAAAAACCCATCTGTTTTCACCGAAAAAGCTTTCAGGGGATCGTTTGCAACAGTTTGGCACGATTTCTGAGTGAATTGCAGAACGTCAGATTTTTGCTGAAATTCTGACCGCGCGGCTTAGGGATTTTTTCAAAAAAAGTTGTTCAGACATCGAGGGCTAATTCTGTTTACCATGATAAAAACCCATCTGTTTCCACCGAAAAAGCTTTCAGTCGATCGTTTGCAATAGTTTGGCACCATTTCTGAGTGAATGGCAGAAAGTCAGAGTTTTGCTGAAATTGTGACCACGCGGCTTAGGTATTTTTTCAAAAAAAGTTGCTCAGACGTCCAGGGCTAATTCTATTTCCCATGATACAAACCCATCTGTTTCCACCGAAAAAGCTTTCAGGGGACCGTTTGCAACAGTTTGGCCCCATTTCTGAGTGAATTGCAGAATGTCAGATTTTTGCTGAAATTGTGACCGCGCGACCTAGGTAATTTGTCAAAAAAAGTTGTTGAGATATCGAGGGCTAATTCTGTTTCCCATGATAAAACCCCATCTGTTTCCGCCGAAAAAGCTTTCAGGGGATCGTTTGCAACAGTTTGGCACCATTTCTGAGTGAATTGCAGAACGTCAGATTTTTGCTGAAATTCTGACCGCGCGGCTTAGGCGTTTTTTCAAAAAAAGGTGCTCAGACATCGAGGGCGAATTCTGTTTACCATGATAAAAACCCATCTGTATTCACCGAAAAAGCTTTAAGGGGATCGTTTGCAACAGTTTGGCACGATTTCTGAGTGAATTGCAGAACGTCAGATTTTTGCTGAAATTGTGACCGCGCGGCTTAGGGATTTTTTCAAAAAAAGTTGTTCAGACATCGAGGGCTAATTCTGTTTACCATGATAAAAACCCATTTGTTTTCACCGAAAAAGCTTTCAGGGGATCGTTTGCAACAGTTTGGCACCATTTCTGAGTGAATTGCAGAACGTCAGATTTTTGCTGAAATTGTGACCGCGCGGCTTAGGGATTTTTTCAAAAAAAGTTGTTGAGACGTCAGGGGCTAATTCTGTTTACCATGATAAAAACCCATCAGTTTTCACCGAAAAAGCTTTCAGGGGATCGTTTGCAACAGTTTGGCCCCATTTCTGAGTGAATTGCAGAATGTCAGATTTTTGCTGAAATTGTGACCGCGCGGCTTAGGGATTTTTTCAAAAAAAAGTTGTTGAGACATCAAGGGCTAATTCTGTTTCTCGTAATAAAAACCCATCTGTTTTCACCAAAAAAGCTTTCAGTCGATCGTTTGCAACAGTTTGGCACCATTTCTGAGTGAATTGCAGAAAGTCAGATTTTTGCTGAAATTGTGACCGCGCGGCTTAGGTATTTTTTCAAAAAAAGTTGTTCAGACATCGAGGGCTAATTCTGTTTCCCATGATAAAAACCCATTTGTTTTCACCGAAAAAGTTTTCAGTCGATCGTTTGCAACAGTTTGGCACCATTTCAGAGTGAATTGCAGAACGTCAGATTTTTGCTGAAATTGTGACCGCGCGGCTTAGGGATTTTTTTCAAAAAAAGTTGTTCAGACGTCGAGGGCTAATTCTGTTTCCCATTATAAAAACCCATCTGTTTCCACCGAAAAAGCTTTCAGTCGATCGTTTGCAATAGTTTGGCACCATTTCTGAGTGAATGGCAGAAAGTCAGAGTTTTGCTGAAATTGTGACCGCGCGGCTTAGGTATTTTTTCAAAAAAAGTTGCTCAGACATCCAGGGCTAATTCTATTTCCCATGATACAAACCCATCTGTTTCCACCGAAAAAGCTTTCAGGGGACCGTTTGCAACAGTTTGGCCCCATTTCTGAGTGAATTGCAGAATGTCAGATTTTTGCTGAAATTGTGACCGCGCGACCTAGGTAATTTGTCAAAAAAAGTTGTTGAGACATCGAGGGCTAATTCTGTTTCCCATGATAAAACCCCATCTGTTTCCGCCGAAAAAGCTTTCAGGGGATCGTTTGCAACAGTTTGGCACCATTTCTGAGTGAATTGCAGAACGTCAGATTTTTGCTGAAATTCTGACCGCGCGGCTTAGGGATTTTTTCAAAAAAAGGTGTTCAGACATCTAGGGCGAATTCTGTTTCCCATGATAAAAACCCATCTGTTTCCACCGAAAAAGCTTTCAGGGGATCGTTTGCAACAGTTTGGCACCATTTCTGAGTGAATTGCAGAAAGTCAGATTTTTGCTGAAATTCTGACCGCGCGGCTTAGGGATTTTTTCAAAAAAAGTTGTTCAGATGTCGAGGGCTAATTCTGTTTCCCATGAGAAAAACCCCTCTGTTTTCACCGAAAAAGCTTTCAGTCGATCGTTTGCAACAGTTTGGCACCATTTCTGAGTGAATTGCAAAACGTCAGATTTTTGCTGAAATTGTGACCGCGCGGCTTAGGGATTTTTTCAAAAAAAGTTGTTCAGACATCGAGGGCTAATTCTGTTTCCCATGATAAAAACCCATCTGTTTTCACCGAAAAAGCTTTCAGTCGATCGTTTGCAACAGTTTGGCACCATTTCTGAGTGAATTGCAGAAAGTCAGATTTTTGCTGAAATTGTGACCGCGCGGCTTAGGGATTTTTTCAAAAAAAGGTGTTCAGACATTGAGGGCTAATTCTGTTTCCCATGATAAAAACCCCTCTGTTTTCACCGAAAAAGCTTTCAGTCGATCGTTTGCAACAGTTTGGCACCATTTCTGAGTGAATTGCAGAACGTCAGATTTTTGCTGAAATTGTGACTGCGCGGCTTAGGGATTTTTTCAAAAAAAGGTGTTCAGACATCTAGGGCGAATTCTGTTTACCATGATAAAAACCCATCTGTTTTCACCGAAAAAGCTTTCAGTCGATCGTTTGCAACAGTTTGGCACCATTTCTGAGTGAATTGCAGAACGTCAGATTTTTGGTGAAATTCTGACCGCGCGGCTTAGGGATTTTTTCAAAAAAATGTGTTCAGACATCTAGGGCGAATTCTGTTTCCGATGATAAAAACCCATCTGTTTCCACCGAAAAAGCTTTCAGGGGATCGTTTGCAACAGTTTGGCACCATTTCTGAGTGAATTGCAGAAAGTCAGATTTTTGCTGAAATTCTGACCGCGCGGCTTAGGGATTTTTTCAAAAAAAGTTGTTCAGATTTCGAGGGCTAATTCTCTTTCCCATGAGAAAAACCCCTCTGTTTTCACCGAAAAAGCTTTCAGTCGATCGTTTGCAACAGTTTGGCACCATTTCTGAGTGAATTGCAGAACGTCAGATTTTTGCTGAAATTGTGACCGCGCGGCTTAGGGGTTTTTTCAAAAAAGGTGTTCAGACATCGAGGGCGAATTCTGTTTACCATGATAAAAACCCATCTGTATTCACCGAGAAATCTTTAAGGGGATCGTTTGCAACAGTTTGGCACGATTTCTGAGTGAATTGCAGAACGTCAGATTTTTGCTGAAATTGTGACCGCGCGGCTTAGGGATTTTTTCAAAAAAAGTTGTTGAGACGTCGGGGGCTAATTCTGTTTCCCATGATAAAAACCCATCTGTTTCCACCGAAAAAGCTTTCAGTCGATCGTTTGCAATAGTTTGGCACCATTTCTGAGTGAATTGCAGAACGTCAGATTTTTGCTGAAATTCTGACGGCGCGGCTTAGGGATTTTTTCAAAAAAAGGTGTTCAGACATCTAGGGCGAATTCTGTTTCCCATGATAAAAACCCATCTGTTTCCACCGAAAAAGCTTTCAGGGGATCGTTTGCAACAGTTTGGCACCATTTCTGACTGAATTGAGAACGTCAGATTTTTGCTGAAATGGTGACCGCGCGGCTTAGGGATTTTTTCAAAAAAAGTTGTTCAGACATCGAGGGCTAATTCTGTTTCCCGTGATAAAAACCCATCTGTTTTCACCGAAAAAGCTTTCAGTCGATCGTTTGCAACAGTTTGGCACCATTTCTGACTGAATTGAGAACGTCAGATTTTTGCTGAAATGGTGACCGCGCGGCTTAGGGATTTTTTCAAAAAAAAGTTGTTGAGACATCGAGGGCTAATTCTGTTTCCCATGATAAAAACCCATCTGTTTTCACCGAAAAAGCTTTCAGGGGATCGTTTGCAACAGTTTGGCACGATTTCTGAGTGAATTGCAGAACGTCAGATTTTTGCTGAAATTCTGACCGCGCGGCTTAGGGATTTTTTCAAAAAAAGTTGTTCAGACATCGAGGGCTAATTCTGTTTACCATGATAAAAACCCATCTGTTTCCACCGAAAAAGCTTTCAGTCGATCGTTTGCAATAGTTTGGCACCATTTCTGAGTGAATGGCAGAAAGTCAGAGTTTTGCTGAAATTGTGACCACGCGGCTTAGGTATTTTTTCAAAAAAAGTTGCTCAGACGTCCAGGGCTAATTCTATTTCCCATGATACAAACCCATCTGTTTCCACCGAAAAAGCTTTCAGGGGACCGTTTGCAACAGTTTGGCCCCATTTCTGAGTGAATTGCAGAATGTCAGATTTTTGCTGAAATTGTGACCGCGCGACCTAGGTAATTTGTCAAAAAAAGTTGTTGAGATATCGAGGGCTAATTCTGTTTCCCATGATAAAACCCCATCTGTTTCCGTCGAAAAAGCTTTCAGGGGATCGTTTGCAACAGTTTGGCACCATTTCTGAGTGAATTGCAGAACGTCAGATTTTTGGTGAAATTCTGACCGCGCGGCTTAGGGATTTTTTCAAAAAAATGTGTTCAGACATCTAGGGCGAATTCTGTTTCCCATGATAAAAACCCATCTGTTTCCACCGAAAAAGCTTTCAGGGGATCGTTTGCAACAGTTTGGCACCATTTCTGAGTGAATTGCAGAAAGTCAGATTTTTGCTGAAATTCTGACCGCGCGGCTTAGGGATTTTTTCAAAAAAAGTTGTTCAGATGTCGAGGGCTAATTCTCTTTCCCATGAGAAAAACCCCTCTGTTTTCACCGAAAAAGCTTTCAGTCGATCGTTTGCAACAGTTTGGCACCATTTCTGAGTGAATTGCAGAACGTCAGATTTTTGCTGAAATTGTGACCGCGCGGCTTAGGGGTTTTTTCAAAAAAGGTGTTCAGACATCGAGGGCGAATTCTGTTTACCATGATAAAAACCCATCTGTATTCACCGAGAACGCTTTAAGGGGATCGTTTGCAACAATTTGGCACGATTTCTGAGTGAATTGCAGAACGTCAGATTTTTGCTGAAATTGTGACCGCGCGGCTTAGGGATTTTTTCAAAAAAAGTTGTTGAGACGTCGGGGGCTAATTCTGTTTCCCATGATAAAAACCCATCTGTTTCCACCGAAAAAGCTTTCAGTCGATCGTTTGCAATAGTTTGGCACCATTTCTGAGTGAATGGCAGAAAGTCAGAGTTTTGCTGAAATTGTGACCGCGCGGCTTAGGTATTTTTTCAAAAAAAGTTGCTCAGACGTCCAGGGCTAATTCTATTTCCCATGATACAAACCCATCTGTTTCCACCCAAAAAGCTTTCAGGGGACCGTTTGCAACAGTTTGGCCCCATTTCTGAGTGAATTGCAGAATGTCAGATTTTTGCTGAAATTGTGACCGCGCGACCTAGGTAATTTGTCAAAAAAAGTTGTTGAGACATCGAGGGCTAATTCTGTTTCCCATGATAAAACCCCATCTGTTTCCGCCGAAAAAGCTTTCAGGGGATCGTTTGCAACAGTTTGGCACCATTTCTGAGTGAATTGCAGAACGTCAGATTTTTGCTGAAATTCTGACCGCGCGGCTTAGGGATTTTTTCAAAAAAAGGTGTTCAGACATCTAGGGCGAATTCTGTTTCCCATGATAAAAACCCATCTGTTTCCACCGAAAAAGCTTTCAGGGGATCGTTTGCAACAGTTTGGCACCATTTCTGACTGAATTGAGAACGTCAGATTTTTGCTGAAATGGTGACCGCGCGGCTTAGGGATTTTTTCAAAA
This sequence comes from Podarcis tiliguerta, assembly GCF_965153285.1. Classification (NCBI taxonomy): domain Eukaryota; kingdom Metazoa; phylum Chordata; class Lepidosauria; order Squamata; family Lacertidae; genus Podarcis; species Podarcis tiliguerta. The sequence continues at coordinate 9,838,125 of NC_139547.1, read as the reverse complement.
AAAAGTTGTTGAGACATCGAGGGCTAATTCTGTTTCCCATGATAAAAACCCATCTGTTTTCACCGAAAAAGCTTTCAGGGGATCGTTTGCAACAGTTTGGCACGATTTCTGAGTGAATTGCAGAACGTCAGATTTTTGCTGAAATTCTGACCGCGCGGCTTAGGGATTTTTTCAAAAAAAGTTGTTCAGACATCGAGGGCTAATTCTGTTTACCATGATAAAAACCCATCTGTTTCCACCGAAAAAGCTTTCAGTCGATCGTTTGCAATAGTTTGGCACCATTTCTGAGTGAATTGCAGAATGTCAGATTTTTGCTGAAATTGTGACCGCGCGACCTAGGTAATTTGTCAAAAAAAGTTGTTGAGATATCGAGGGCTAATTCTGTTTCCCATGATAAAACCCCATCTGTTTCCGCCGAAAAAGCTTTCAGGGGATCGTTTGCAACAGTTTGGCACCATTTCTGAGTGAATTGCAAAACGTCAGATTTTTGCTGAAATTCTGACCGCGCGGCTTAGGGATTTTTTCAAAAAAATGTGTTCAGACATCTAGGGCGAATTCTGTTTCCCATGATAAAAACCCATCTGTTTCCACCGAAAAAGCTTTCAGGGGATCGTTTGCAACAGTTTGGCACCATTTCTGAGTGAATTGCAGAAAGTCAGATTTTTGCTGAAATTCTGACCGCGCGGCTTAGGGATTTTTTCAAAAAAAGTTGTTCAGATGTCGAGGGCTAATTCTCTTTCCCATGAGAAAAACCCCTCTGTTTTCACCGAAAAAGCTTTCAGTCGATCGTTTGCAACAGTTTGGCACCATTTCTGAGTGAATTGCAGAACGTCAGATTTTTGCTGAAATTTGACCGCGCGGCTTAGGGATTTTTTCAAAAAAAGTTGTTCAGACATCGAGGGCTAATTCTGTTTCCCATGATAAAAACCCATCTGTTTTCACCGAAAAAGCTTTCAGTCGATCGTTTGCAACAGTTTGGCACCATTTCTGAGTGAATTGCAGAAAGTCAGATTTTTGCTGAAATTGTGACCGCGCGGCTTAGGGATTTTTTCAAAAAAAGGTGTTCAGACATTGAGGGCTAATTCTGTTTCCCATGATAAAAACCCCTCTGTTTTCACCGAAAAAGCTTTCAGTCGATCGTTTGCAACAGTTTGGCACCATTTCTGAGTGAATTGCAGAACGTCAGATTTTTGCTGAAATTGTGACCGCGCGGCTTAGGGATTTTTTCAAAAAAAGGTGTTCAGACATCTAGGCCGAATTCTGTTTACCATGATAAAAACCCATCTGTTTTCACCGAAAAAGCTTTCAGTCGAACGTTTGCAACAGTTTGGCACCATTTCTGAGTGAATTGCAGAACGTCAGATTTTTGCTGAAATTGTGACCGCGCGGCTAAGGTATTTTTTCAAAAAAAATTTTTCAGACGTCGAGGGCTAATTCTGTTTCCCATGATAAAAACCCATCTGTTTCCACCGAAAAAGCTTTCAGTCGATCGTTTGCAACAGTTTGGCACCATTTCTGAGTGAATTGCAGAAAGTCAGATTTTTGCTGAAATTGTGACCGCGCGGCTTAGGTATTTTTTCAAAAAAAGTTGTTCAGACATCGAGGGCTAATTCTGTTTCCCGTGATAAAAACCCATCTGTTTTCACCGAAAAAGCTTTCAGTCGATCGTTTGCAACAGTTTGGCACCATTTCTGAGTGAATTGCAGAACGTCAGATTTTTGCTGAAATTCTGACCGCGCGGCTTAGGGGTTTTTTCAAAAAAAGGTGCTCAGACATCGAGGGCGAATTCTGTTTACCATGATAAAAACCCATCTGTATTCACCGAAAAAGCTTTAAGGGGATCGTTTGCAACAGTTTGGCACGATTTCTGAGTGAATTGCAGAACGTCAGATTTTTGCTGAAATTGTGACCGCGCGGCTTAGGGATTTTTTCAAAAAAAGTTGTTCAGACATCGAGGGCTAATTCTGTTTACCATGATAAAAACCCATTTGTTTTCACCGAAAAAGCTTTCAGGGGATCGTTTGCAACAGTTTGGCACCATTTCTGAGTGAATTGCAGAACGTCAGATTTTTGCTGAAATTGTGACCGCGCGGCTTAGGGATTTTTTCAAAAAAAGTTGTTGAGACGTCAGGGGCTAATTCTGTTTACCATGATAAAAACCCATCAGTTTTCACCGAAACAGCTTTCAGGGGATCGTTTGCAACAGTTTGGCCCCATTTCTGAGTGAATTGCAGAATGTCAGATTTTTGCTGAAATTGTGACCGCGCGGCTTAGGGATTTTTTCAAAAAAAAGTTGTTGAGACATCAAGGGCTAATTCTGTTTCTCGTAATAAAAACCCATCTGTTTTCACCAAAAAAGCTTTCAGTCGATCGTTTGCAACAGTTTGGCACCATTTCTGAGTGAATTGCAGAAAGTCAGATTTTTGCTGAAATTGTGACCGCGCGGCTTAGGTATTTTTTCAAAAAAAGTTGTTCAGACTTCGAGGGCTAATTCTGTTTCCCATGATAAAAACCCATTTGTTTTCACCGAAAAAGTTTTCAGTCGATCGTTTGCAACAGTTTGGCACCATTTCAGAGTGAATTGCAGAACGTCAGATTTTTGCTGAAATTGTGACCGCGCGGCTTAGGGATTTTTTTCAAAAAAAGTTGTTCAGACGTCGAGGGCTAATTCTGTTTCCCATTATAAAAACCCATCTGTTTCCACCGAAAAAGCTTTCAGTCGATCGTTTGCAATAGTTTGGCACCATTTCTGAGTGAATGGCAGAAAGTCAGAGTTTTGCTGAAATTGTGACCGCGCGGCTTAGGTATTTTTTCAAAAAAAGTTGCTCAGACATCCAGGGCTAATTCTATTTCCCATGATACAAACCCATCTGTTTCCACCGAAAAAGCTTTCAGGGGACCGTTTGCAACAGTTTGGCCCCATTTCTGAGTGAATTGCAGAATGTCAGATTTTTGCTGAAATTGTGACCGCGCGACCTAGGTAATTTGTCAAAAAAAGTTGTTGAGACATCGAGGGCTAATTCTGTTTCCCATGATAAAACCCCATCTGTTTCCGCCGAAAAAGCTTTCAGGGGATCGTTTGCAACAGTTTGGCACCATTTCTGAGTGAATTGCAGAACGTCAGATTTTTGCTGAAATTCTGACCGCGCGGCTTAGGGATTTTTTCAAAAAAAGGTGTTCAGACATCTAGGGCGAATTCTGTTTCCCATGATAAAAACCCATCTGTTTCCACCGAAAAAGCTTTCAGGGGATCGTTTGCAACAGTTTGGCACCATTTCTGAGTGAATTGCAGAAAGTCAGATTTTTGCTGAAATTCTGACCGCGCGGCTTAGGGATTTTTTCAAAAAAAGTTGTTCAGATGTCGAGGGCTAATTCTGTTTCCCATGAGAAAAACCCCTCTGTTTTCACCGAAAAAGCTTTCAGTCGATCGTTTGCAACAGTTTGGCACCATTTCTGAGTGAATTGCAAAACGTCAGATTTTTGCTGAAATTGTGACCGCGCGGCTTAGGGATTTTTTCAAAAAAAGTTGTTCAGACATCGAGGGCTAATTCTGTTTCCCATGATAAAAACCCATCTGTTTTCACCGAAAAAGCTTTCAGTCGATCGTTTGCAACAGTTTGGCACCATTTCTGAGTGAATTGCAGAACGTCAGATTTTTGCTGAAATTGTGACCGCGCGGCTTAGGCATTTTTTCAAAAAAAGGTGTTCAGACATTGAGGGCTAATTCTGTTTCCCATGATAAAAACCCCTCTGTTTTCACCGAAAAAGCTTTCAGTCGATCGTTTGCAACAGTTTGGCACCATTTCTGAGTGAATTGCAGAAAGTCAGATTTTTGCTGAAATTGTGACCGCGCGGCTTAGGGATTTTTTCAAAAAAAGGTGTTCAGACATTGAGGGCTAATTCTGTTTCCCATGATAAAAACCCCTCTGTTTTCACCGAAAAAGCTTTCAGTCGATCGTTTGCAACAGTTTGGCACCATTTCTGAGTGAATTGCAGAACGTCAGATTTTTGCTGAAATTGTGACTGCGCGGCTTAGGGATTTTTTCAAAAACAGGTGTTCAGACATCTAGGGCGAATTCTGTTTACCATGATAAAAACCCATCTGTTTTCACCGAAAAAGCTTTCAGTCGATCGTTTGCAACAGTTTGGCACCATTTCTGAGTGAATTGCAGAACGTCAGATTTTTGCTGAAATTGTGACCGCGCGGCTTAGGTATTTTTTCAAAAAAAGTTGTTCAGACATCTAGGGCTATTTCTGTTTACCATGATAAAAACCCATCTGTTTCCACCGAAAAAGCTTTCAGTCGATCGTTTGCAACAGTTTGGCACCATTTCTGAGTGAATTGCAGAAAGTCAGATTTTTGCTGAAATTGTGACCGCGCGGCTTAGGGATTTTTTCAAAAAAAGTTGCTAAGACGTCGAGGGCTAATTCTGTTTCCCATGATACAAACCCATCTGTTTCCACCGAAAAAGCTTTCAGGGGATCGTTTGAAACAGTTTGGCACCATTTCTGAGTGAATTGCAGAACGTCAGATTTTTGCTGAAATGGTGACCGCGCGGCTTAGGGATTTTTTCAAAAAAAGTTGTTCAGACATCGAGGGCTAATTCTGTTTCCCGTGATAAAAACCCATCTGTTTTCACCGAAAAAGCTTTCAGTCGATCGTTTGCAACAGTTTCGCACCATTTCTGACTGAATTGAGAACGTCAGATTTTTGCTGAAATGGTGACCGCGCGGCTTAGGGATTTTTTCAAAAAAAAGTTGTTGAGACATCGAGGGCTAATTCTGTTTCCCATGATAAAAACCCATCTGTTTTCACCGAAAAAGCTTTCAGGGGATCGTTTGCAACAGTTTGGCACGATTTCTGAGTGAATTGCAGAACGTCAGATTTTTGCTGAAATTCTGACCGCGCGGCTTAGGGATTTTTTCAAAAAAAGTTGTTCAGACATCGAGGGCTAATTCTGTTTACCATGATAAAAACCCATCTGTTTCCACCGAAAAAGCTTTCAGTCGATCGTTTGCAATAGTTTGGCACCATTTCTGAGTGAATGGCAGAAAGTCAGAGTTTTGCTGAAATTGTGACCACGCGGCTTAGGTATTTTTTCAAAAAAAGTTGCTCAGACGTCCAGGGCTAATTCTATTTCCCATGATACAAACCCATCTGTTTCCACCGAAAAAGCTTTCAGGGGACCGTTTGCAACAGTTTGGCCCCATTTCTGAGTGAATTGCAGAATGTCAGATTTTTGCTGAAATTGTGACCGCGCGACCTAGGTAATTTGTCAAAAAAAGTTGTTGAGATATCGAGGGCTAATTCTGTTTCCCATGATAAAACCCCATCTGTTTCCGCCGAAAAATCTTTCAGGGGATCGTTTGCAACAGTTTGGCACCATTTCTGAGTGAATTGCAGAACGTCAGATTTTTGCTGAAATTCTGACCGCGCGGCTTAGGGATTTTTTCAAAAAAATGTGTTCAGACATCGAGGGCGAATTCTGTTTCCCATGATAAAAACCCATCTGTTTCCACCGAAAAAGCTTTCAGGAGATCGTTTGCAACAGTTTGGCACCATTTCTGAGTGAATTGCAGAAAGTCAGATTTTTGCTGAAATTCTGACCGCGCGGCTTAGGGATTTTTTCAAAAAAAGTTGTTCAGATGTCGAGGGCTAATTCTGTTTCCCATGAGAAAAACCCCTCTGTTTTCACCGAAAAAGCTTTCAGTCGATCGTTTGCAACAGTTTGGCACCATTTCTGAGTGAATTGCAGAACGTCAGATTTTTGCTGAAATTGTGACCGCGCGGCTTAGGGATTTTTTCAAAAACAGGTGTTCAGACATCTAGGGCGAATTCTGTTTACCATGATAAAAACCCATCTGTTTTCACCGAAAAAGCTTTCAGTCGATCGTTTGCAACAGTTTGGCACCATTTCTGAGTGAATTGCAGAACGTCAGATTTTTGCTGAAATTGTGACCGCGCGGCTTAGGTATTTTTTCAAAAAAAGTTGTTCAGACATCTAGGGCTATTTCTGTTTACCATGATAAAAACCCATCTGTTTCCACCGAAAAAGCTTTCAGTCGATCGTTTGCAACAGTTTGGCACCATTTCTGAGTGAATTGCAGAAAGTCAGATTTTTGCTGAAATTGTGACCGCGCGGCTTAGGGATTTTTTCAAAAAAAGTTGCTAAGACGTCGAGGGCTAATTCTGTTTCCCATGATACAAACCCATCTGTTTCCACCGAAAAAGCTTTCAGGGGATCGTTTGAAACAGTTTGGCACCATTTCTGAGTGAATTGCAGAACGTCAGATTTTTGCTGAAATGGTGACCGCGCGGCTTAGGGATTTTTTCAAAAAAAGTTGTTCAGACATCGAGGGCTAATTCTGTTTCCCGTGATAAAAACCCATCTGTTTTCACCGAAAAAGCTTTCAGTCGATCGTTTGCAACAGTTTCGCACCATTTCTGACTGAATTGAGAACGTCAGATTTTTGCTGAAATGGTGACCGCGCGGCTTAGGGATTTTTTCAAAAAAAAGTTGTTGAGACATCGAGGGCTAATTCTGTTTCCCATGATAAAAACCCATCTGTTTTCACCGAAAAAGCTTTCAGGGGATCGTTTGCAACAGTTTGGCACGATTTCTGAGTGAATTGCAGAACGTCAGATTTTTGCTGAAATTCTGACCGCGCGGCTTAGGGATTTTTTCAAAAAAAGTTGTTCAGACATCGAGGGCTAATTCTGTTTACCATGATAAAAACCCATCTGTTTCCACCGAAAAAGCTTTCAGTCGATCGTTTGCAATAGTTTGGCACCATTTCTGAGTGAATGGCAGAAAGTCAGAGTTTTGCTGAAATTGTGACCACGCGGCTTAGGTATTTTTTCAAAAAAAGTTGCTCAGACGTCCAGGGCTAATTCTATTTCCCATGATACAAACCCATCTGTTTCCACCGAAAAAGCTTTCAGGGGACCGTTTGCAACAGTTTGGCCCCATTTCTGAGTGAATTGCAGAATGTCAGATTTTTGCTGAAATTGTGACCGCGCGACCTAGGTAATTTGTCAAAAAAAGTTGTTGAGATATCGAGGGCTAATTCTGTTTCCCATGATAAAACCCCATCTGTTTCCGCCGAAAAATCTTTCAGGGGATCGTTTGCAACAGTTTGGCACCATTTCTGAGTGAATTGCAGAACGTCAGATTTTTGCTGAAATTCTGACCGCGCGGCTTAGGGATTTTTTCAAAAAAATGTGTTCAGACATCGAGGGCGAATTCTGTTTCCCATGATAAAAACCCATCTGTTTCCACCGAAAAAGCTTTCAGGAGATCGTTTGCAACAGTTTGGCACCATTTCTGAGTGAATTGCAGAAAGTCAGATTTTTGCTGAAATTCTGACCGCGCGGCTTAGGGATTTTTTCAAAAAAAGTTGTTCAGATGTCGAGGGCTAATTCTGTTTCCCATGAGAAAAACCCCTCTGTTTTCACCGAAAAAGCTTTCAGTCGATCGTTTGCAACAGTTTGGCACCATTTCTGAGTGAATTGCAGAACGTCAGATTTTTGCTGAAATTGTGACCGCGCGGCTTAGGGGTTTTTTCAAAAAAGGTGTTCAGACATCGAGGGCGAATTCTGTTTACCATGATAAAAACCCATCTGTATTCACCGAGAAAGCTTTAAGGGGATCGTTTGCAACAGTTTGGCACCATTTCAGAGTGAATTGCAGAACGTCAGATTTTTGCTGAAATTGTGACCGCGCGGCTTAGGGATTTTTTCAAAAAAAGTTGTTGAGACGTCGGGGGCTAATTCTGTTTCCCATGATAAAAACCCATCTGTTTCCACCTAAAAAGCTTTCAGTCGATCGTTTGCAATAGTTTGGCACCATTTCTGAGTGAATGGCAGAAAGTCAGAGTTTTGCTGAAATTGTGACCGCGCGGCTTAGGTATTTTTTCAAAAAAAGTTGCTCAGACGTCCAGGGCTAATTCTATTTCCCATGATACAAACCCATCTGTTTCCACCGAAAAAGCTTTCAGGGGACCGTTTGCAACAGTTTGGCACCATTTCTGAGTGAATTGCAGAACGTCAGATTTTTGCTGAAATTCTGACCGCGCGGCTTAGGGATTTTTTCAAAAAAAGGTGTTCAGACATCTAGGGCGAATTCTGTTTCCCATGATAAAAACCCATCTGTTTCCACCGAAAAAGCTTTCAGGGGATCGTTTGCAACAGTTTGGCACCATTTCTGAGTGAATTGCAGAAAGTCAGATTTTTGCTGAAATTCTGACCGCGCGGCTTAGGGATTTTTTCAAAAAAAGTTGTTCAGATGTCGAGGGCTAATTCTCTTTCCCATGAGAAAAACCCCTCTGTTTTCACCGAAAAAGCTTTCAGTCGATCGTTTGCAACAGTTTGGCACCATTTCTGAGTGAATTGCAGAACGTCAGATTTTTGCTGAAATTTGACCGCGCGGCTTAGGGATTTTTTCAAAAAAAGTTGTTCAGACATCGAGGGCTAATTCTGTTTCCCATGATAAAAACCCATCTGTTTTCACCGAAAAAGCTTTCAGTCGATCGTTTGCAACAGTTTGGCACCATTTCTGAGTGAATTGCAGAAAGTCAGATTTTTGCTGAAATTGTGACCGCGCGGCTTAGGGATTTTTTCAAAAAAAGGTGTTCAGACATTGAGGGCTAATTCTGTTTCCCATGATAAAAACCCCTCTGTTTTCACCGAAAAAGCTTTCAGTCGATCGTTTGCAACAGTTTGGCACCATTTCTGAGTGAATTGCAGAACGTCAGATTTTTGCTGAAATTCTGACCGCGCGGCTTAGGGGTTTTTTCAAAAAAAGGTGCTCAGACATCGAGGGCGAATTCTGTTTACCATGATAAAAACCCATCTGTATTCACCGAAAAAGCTTTAAGGGGATCGTTTGCAACAGTTTGGCACGATTTCTGAGTGAATTGCAGAACGTCAGATTTTTGCTGAAATTGTGACCGCGCGGCTTAGGGATTTTTTCAAAAAAAGTTGTTGAGACGTCAGGGGCTAATTCTGTTTACCATGATAAAAACCCATCAGTTTTCACCGAAAAAGCTTTCAGGGGATCGTTTGCAACAGTTTGGCCCCATTTCTGAGTGAATTGCAGAATGTCAGATTTTTGCTGAAATTGTGACCGCGCGGCTTAGGGATTTTTTCAAAAAAAAGTTGTTGAGACATCAAGGGCTAATTCTGTTTCTCGTAATAAAAACCCATCTGTTTTCACCAAAAAAGCTTTCAGTCGATCGTTTGCAACAGTTTGGCACCATTTCTGAGTGAATTGCAGAAAGTCAGATTTTTGCTGAAATTGTGACCGCGCGGCTTAGGTATTTTTTCAAAAAAAGTTGTTCAGACATCGAGGGCTAATTCTGTTTCCCATGATAAAAACCCATTTGTTTTCACCGAAAAAGCTTTCAGTCGATCGTTTGCAACAGTTTGGCACCATTTCAGAGTGAATTGCAGAACGTCAGATTTTTGCTGAAATTGTGACCGCGCGGCTTAGGGATTTTTTTCAAAAAAAGTTGTTCAGACGTCGAGGGCTAATTCTGTTTCCCATTATAAAAACCCATCTGTTTCCACCGAAAAAGCTTTCAATCGATCGTTTGCAATAGTTTGGCACCATTTCTGAGTGAATGGCAGAAAGTCAGAGTTTTGCTGAAATTGTGACCGCGCGGCTTAGGTATTTTTTCAAAAAAAGTTGCTCAGACATCCAGGGCTAATTCTATTTCCCATGATACAAACCCATCTGTTTCCACCGAAAAAGCTTTCAGGGTACCGTTTGCAACAGTTTGGCCCCATTTCTGAGTGAATTGCAGAATGTCAGATTTTTGCTGAAATTGTGACCGCGCGACCTAGGTAATTTGTCAAAAAAAGTTGTTGAGACATCGAGGGCTAATTCTGTTTCCCATGATAAAACCCCATCTGTTTCCGCCGAAAAAGCTTTCAGGGGATCGTTTGCAACAGTTTGGCACCATTTCTGAGTGAATTGCAGAACGTCAGATTTTTGCTGAAATTCTGACCGCGCGGCTTAGGGATTTTTTCAAAAAAAGGTGTTCAGACATCTAGGGCGAATTCTGTTTCCCATGATAAAAACCCATCTGTTTCCACCGAAAAAGCTTTCAGGGGATCGTTTGCAACAGTTTGGCACCATTTCTGAGTGAATTGCAGAAAGTCAGATTTTTGCTGAAATTGTGACCGCGCGGCTTAGGGATTTTTTCAAAAAAAGTTGTTCAGACATCGAGGGCTAATTCTGTTTCCCATGATAAAAACCCATCTGTTTTCACCGAAAAAGCTTTCAGTCGATCGTTTGCAACAGTTTGGCACCATTTCTGAGTGAATTGCAGAAAGTCAGATTTTTGCTGAAATTGTGACCGCGCGGCTTAGGCATTTTTTCAAAAAAAGGTGTTCAGACATTGAGGGCTAATTCTGTTTCCCATGATAAAAACCCCTCTGTTTTCACCGAAAAAGCTTTCAGTCGATCGTTTGCAACAGTTTGGCACCATTTCTGAGTGAATTGCAGAAAGTCAGATTTTTGCTGAAATTGTGACCGCGCGGCTTAGGGATTTTTTCAAAAAAATGTGTTCAGACATTGAGGGCTAATTCTGTTTCCCATGATAAAAACCCCTCTGTTTTCACCGAAAAAACTTTCAGTCGATCGTTTGCAACAGTTTGGCACCATTTCTGAGTGAATTGCAGAACGTCAGATTTTTGCTGAAATTGTGACCGCGCGGCTTAGGGATTTTTTCAAAAAAAGTTGCTAAGACGTCGAGGGCTAATTCTGTTTCCCATGATACAAACCCAACTGTTTCCACCGAAAAAGCTTTCAGGGGATCGTTTGAAACAGTTTGGCACCATTTCTGAGTGAATTGCAGAACGTCAGATTTTTGCTGAAATGGTGACCGCGCGGCTTAGGGATTTTTTCAAAAAAAGTTGTTCAGACATCGAGGGCTAATTCTGTTTCCCGTGATAAAAACCCATCTGTTTTCACCGAAAAAGCTTTCAGTCGATCGTTTGCAAGAGTTTGGCACCATTTCTGAGTGAATGGCAGAAAGTCAGATTTTTGCTGAAATTGTGACCACGCGACCTAGGTAATTTGTCAAAAAAAGTTGTTGAGATATCGAGGGCTAATTCTGTTTTCCATGATAAAACCCCATCTGTTTCTTCCGAAAAAGCTTTCAGGGGATCGTTTGCAACAGTTTGGCACCATTTCTGAGTGAATTGCAGAACGTCAGATTTTTGCTGAAATTCTGACCGCGCGGCTTAGGGATTTTTTCAAAAAAATGTGTTCAGACATCTAGGGCGAATTCTGTTTCCCATGATAAAAACCCATCTGTTTCCACCGAAAAAGCTTTCAGGGGATCGTTTGCAACAGTTTGGCACCATTTCTGAGTGAATTGCAGAAAGTCAGATTTTTGCTGAAATTCTGACCGCGCGGCTTAGGGATTTTTTCAAAAAAAGTTGTTCAGATGTCGAGGGCTAATTCTGTTTCCCATGAGAAAAACCCCTCTGTTTTCACCGAAAAAGCTTTCAGTCGATCGTTTGCAACAGTTTGGCACCATTTCTGAGTGAATTGCAGAACGTCAGATTTTTGCTGAAATTGTGACCGCGCGGCTTAGGGGTTTTTTCAAAAAAGGTGTTCAGACATCGAGGGCGAATTCTGTTTACCATGATAAAAACCCATCTGTATTCACCGAGAAAGCTTTAAGGGGATCGTTTGCAACAGTTTGGCACGATTTCTGAGTGAATTGCAGAACGTCAGATTTTTGCTGAAATTGTGACCGCGCGGCTTATGGATTTTTTCAAAAAGGTTGTTGAGACATCAAGGGCTAATTCTGTTTCCCATGATAAAAAACCATCTGTTTCCACCGAAAAAGCTTTCAGTCGATCGTTTGCAACAGTTTGGCACCATTTCTGAGTGAATTGCAGAACGTCAGTTTTTTGCTGAAATTGTGACCGCGCGGCTTAGGGATTTTTTCAAAAAAAGTTGTTGAGACGTCGGGGGCTAATTCTGTTTCCCATGATAAAAACCCATCTGTTTCCACCGAAAAAGCTTTCAGTCGATCGTTTGCAATAGTTTGGCACCATTTCTGAGTGAATGGCAGAAAGTCAGAGTTTTGCTGAAATTGTGACCGCGCGGCTTAGGTATTTTTTCAAAAAAAGTTGCTCAGACGTCCAGGGCTAATTCTATTTCCCATGATACAAACCCATCTGTTTCCACCGAAAAAGCTTTCAGGGGACCGTTTGCAACAGTTTGGCCCCATTTCTGAGTGAATTGCAGAATGTCAGATTTTTGCTGAAATTGTGACCGCGCGACCTAGGTAATTTGTCAAAAAATGTTGTTGAGACATCGAGGGCTAATTCTGTTTCCCATGATAAAACCCCATCTGTTTCCGCCGAAAAAGCTTTCAGGGGATCGTTTGCAACAGTTTGGCACCATTTCTGAGTGAATTGCAGAACGTCAGATTTTTGCTGAAATTCTGACCGCGCGGCTTAGGGATTTTTTCAAAAAAAGGTGTTCAGACATCTAGGGCGAATTCTGTTTCCCATGATAAAAACCCATCTGTTTCCACCGAAAAAGCTTTCAGGGGATCGTTTGCAACAGTTTGGCACCATTTCTGAGTGAATTGCAGAAAGTCAGATTTTTGCTGAAATTCTGACCGCGCGGCTTAGGGATTTTTTCAAAAAAAGTTGTTCAGATGTCGAGGGCTAATTCTGTTTCCCATGAGAAAAACCCCTCTGTTTTCACCGAAAAAGCTTTCAGTCGATCGTTTGCAACAGTTTGGCACCATTTCTGAGTGAATTGCAGAACGTCAGATTTTTGCTGAAATTTGACCGCGCGGCTTAGGGATTTTTTCAAAAAAAGTTGTTCAGACATCGAGGGCTAATTCTGTTTCCCATGATAAAAACCCATCTGTTTTCACCGAAAAAGCTTTCAGTCGATCGTTTGCAACAGTTTGGCACCATTTCTGAGTGAATTGCAGAAAGTCAGATTTTTGCTGAAATTGTGACCGCGCGGCTTAGGGATTTTTTCAAAAAAAGGTGTTCAGACATTGAGGGCTAATTCTGTTTCCCATGATAAAAACCCCTCTGTTTTCACCGAAAAAGCTTTCAGTCGATCGTTTGCAACAGTTTGGCACCATTTCTGAGTGAATTGCAGAACGTCAGATTTTTGCTGAAATTCTGACCGCGCGGCTTAGGGGTTTTTTCAAAAAAAGGTGCTCAGACATCGAGGGCGAATTCTGTTTACCATGATAAAAACCCATCTGTATTCACCGAAAAAGCTTTAAGGGGATCGTTTGCAACAGTTTGGCACCATTTCTGAGTGAATTGCAGAACGTCAGATTTTTGCTGAAATTGTGACCGCGCGGCTTAGGGATTTTTTCAAAAAAAGTTGTTCAGACATCGAGGGCTAATTCTGTTTCCCATGATAAAAACCCATCTGTTTTCACCGAAAAAGCTTTCAGTCGATCGTTTGCAACAGTTTGGCACCATTTCAGAGTGAATTGCAGAACGTCAGATTTTTGCTGAAATTGTGACCGCGCGGCTTAGGGATTTTTTCAAAAAAAAGTGTTCAGACATCTAGGGCGAATTCTGTTTACCATGATAAAAACCCATTTGTTTTCACCGAAAAAGCTTTCAGGGGATCGTTTGCAACAGTTTGGCACCATTTCTGAGTGAATTGCAGAACGTCAGATTTTTGCTGAAATTGTGACCGCGCGGCTTAGGGATTTTTTCAAAAAAAGTTGTTGAGACGTCAGGGGCTAATTCTGTTTACCATGATAAAAACCCATCAGTTTTCACCGAAAAAGCTTTCAGGGGATCGTTTGCAACAGTTTGGCCCCATTTCTGAGTGAATTGCAGAATGTCAGATTTTTGCTGAAATTGTGACCGCGCGGCTTAGGGATTTTTTCAAAAAAAAGTTGTTGAGACATCAAGGGCTAATTCTGTTTCTCGTAATAAAAACCCATCTGTTTTCACCAAAAAAGCTTTCAGTCGATCGTTTGCAACAGTTTGGCACCATTTCTGAGTGAATTGCAGAAAGTCAGATTTTTGCTGAAATTGTGACCGCGCGGCTTAGGTATTTTTTCAAAAAAAGTTGTTCAGACATCGAGACCTAATTCTGTTTCCCATGATAAAAACCCATTTGTTTTCACCGAAAAAGCTTTCAGTCGATCGTTTGCAACAGTTTGGCACCATTTCAGAGTGAATTGCAGAATGTCAGATTTTTGCTGAAATTGTGACCGCGCGGCTTAGGGATTTTTTCAAAAAAAGTTGTTGAGACATCAAGGGCTAATTCTGTTTCTCGTAATAAAAACCCATCTGTTTTCACCAAAAAAGCTTTCAGTCGATCGTTTGCAACAGTTTGGCACCATTTCTGAGTGAATTGCAGAAAGTCAGATTTTTGCTGAAATTGTGACCGCGCGGCTTAGGTATTTTTTCAAAAAAAGTTGTTCAGACATCGAGGGCTAATTCTGTTTCCCATGATAAAAACCCATTTGTTTTCACCGAAAAAGCTTTCAGTCGATCGTTTGCAACAGTTTGGCACCATTTCAGAGTGAATTGCAGAACGTCAGATTTTTGCTGAAATTGTGACCGCGCGGCTTAGGGATTTTTTTCAAAAAAAGTTGTTCAGACGTCGAGGGCTAATTCTGTTTCCCATTATAAAAACCCATCTGTTTCCACCGAAAAAGCTTTCAGTCGATCGTTTGCAATAGTTTGGCACCATTTCTGAGTGAATGGCAGAAAGTCAGAGTTTTGCTGAAATTGTGACCGCGCGGCTTAGGTATTTTTTCAAAAAAAGTTGCTCAGACATCCAGGGCTAATTCTATTTCCCATGATACAAACCCATCTGTTTCCACCGAAAAAGCTTTCAGGGGACCGTTTGCAACAGTTTGGCCCCATTTCTGAGTGAATTGCAGAATGTCAGATTTTTGCTGAAATTGTGACCGCGCGACCTAGGTAATTTGTCAAAAAAAGTTGTTGAGACATCGAGGGCTAATTCTGTTTCCCACGATAAAACCCCATCTGTTTCCGCCGAAAAAGCTTTCAGGGGATCGTTTGCAACAGTTTGGCACCATTTCTGAGTGAATTGCAGAACGTCAGATTTTTGCTGAAATTCTGACCGCGCGGCTTAGGGATTTTTTCAAAAAAAGGTGTTCAGACATCTAGGGCGAATTCTGTTTCCCATGATAAAAACCCATCTGTTTCCACCGAAAAAGCGTTCAGGGGATCGTTTGCAACAGTTTGGCACCATTTCTGAGTGAATTGCAGAAAGTCAGATTTTTGCTGAAATTCTGACCGCGCGGCTTAGGGATTTTTTCAAAAAAAAAGTTGTTCAGATGTCGAGGGCTAATTCTGTTTCCCATGAGAAAAACCCCTCTGTTTTCACCGAAAAAGCTTTCAGTCGATCGTTTGCAACAGTTTGGCACCATTTCTGAGTGAATTGCAGAAAGTCAGATTTTTGCTGAAATTGTGACCGCGCGGCTTAGGGATTTTTTCAAAAAAAGTTGTTCAGACATTGAGGGCTAATTCTGTTTCCCATGATAAAAACCCATCTGTTTTCACCGAAAAAGCTTTCAGTCGATCGTTTGCAACAGTTTGGCACCATTTCTGAGTGAATTGCAGAAAGTCAGATTTTTGCTGAAATTGTGACCGCGCGGCTTAGGCATTTTTTCAAAAAAAGGTGTTCAGACATTGAGGGCTAATTCTGTTTCCCATGATAAAAACACCTCTGTTTTCACCGAAAAAGCTTTCAGTCGATCGTTTGCAACAGTTTGGCACCATTTCTGAGTGAATTGCAGAAAGTCAGATTTTTGCTGAAATTGTGACCGCGCGGCTTAGGGATTTTTTCAAAAAAATGTGTTCAGACATTGAGGGCTAATTCTGTTTCCCATGATAAAAACCCCTCTGTTTTCACCGAAAAAACTTTCAGTCGATCGTTTGCAACAGTTTGGCACCATTTCTGAGTGAATTGCAGAACGTCAGATTTTTGCTGAAATTGTGACCGCGCGGCTTAGGGATTTTTTCAAAAAAAGTTGTTGAGACGTCAGGGGCTAATTCTGTTTACCATGATAAAAACCCATCAGTTTTCACCGAAAAAGCTTTCAGGGGATCGTTTGCAACAGTTTGGCCCCATTTCTGAGTGAATTGCAGAATGTCAGATTTTTGCTGAAATTGTGACCGCGCGGCTTAGGGATTTTTTCAAAAAAAAGTTGTTGAGACATCAAGGGCTAATTCTGTTTCTCGTAATAAAAACCCATCTGTTTTCACCAAAAAAGCTTTCAGTCGATCGTTTGCAACAGTTTGGCACCATTTCTGAGTGAATTGCAGAAAGTCAGATTTTTGCTGAAATTGTGACCGCGCGGCTTAGGTATTTTTTCAAAAAAAGTTGTTCAGACATCGAGGGCTAATTCTGTTTCCCATGATAAAAACCCATTTGTTTTCACCGAAAAAGCTTTCAGTCGATCGTTTGCAACAGTTTGGCACCATTTCAGAGTGAATTGCAGAACGTCAGATTTTTGCTGAAATTGTGACCGCGCGGCTTAGGGATTTTTTTCAAAAAAAGTTGTTCAGACGTCGAGGGCTAATTCTGTTTCCCATTATAAAAACCCATCTGTTTCCACCGAAAAAGCTTTCAGTCGATCGTTTGCAATAGTTTGGCACCATTTCTGAGTGAATGGCAGAAAGTCAGAGTTTTGCTGAAATTGTGACCGCGCGGCTTAGGTATTTTTTCAAAAAAAGTTGCTCAGACATCCAGGGCTAATTCTATTTCCCATGATACAAACCCATCTGTTTCCACCGAAAAAGCTTTCAGGGGACCGTTTGCAACAGTTTGGCCCCATTTCTGAGTGAATTGCAGAATGTCAGATTTTTGCTGAAATTGTGACCGCGCGACCTAGGTAATTTGTCAAAAAAAGTTGTTGAGACATCGAGGGCTAATTCTGTTTCCCATGATAAAACCCCATCTGTTTCCGCCGAAAAAGCTTTCAGGGGATCGTTTGCAACAGTTTGGCACCATTTCTGAGTGAATTGCAGAACGTCAGATTTTTGCTGAAATTCTGACCGCGCGGCTTAGGGATTTTTTCAAAAAAAGGTGTTCAGACATCTAGGGCGAATTCTGTTTCCCATGATAAAAACCCATCTGTTTCCACCGAAAAAGCTTTCAGGGGATCGTTTGCAACAGTTTGGCACCATTTCTGAGTGAATTGCAGAAAGTCAGATTTTTGCTGAAATTCTGACCGCGCGGCTTAGGGATTTTTTCAAAAAAAGTTGTTCAGATGTCGAGGGCTAATTCTGTTTCCCATGAGAAAAACCCCTCTGTTTTCACCGAAAAAGCTTTCAGTCGATCGTTTGCAACAGTTTGGCACCATTTCTGAGTGAATTGCAGAAAGTCAGATTTTTGCTGAAATTGTGACCGCGCGGCTTAGGGATTTTTTCAAAAAAAGTTGTTCAGACATCGAGGGCTAATTCTGTTTCCCATGATAAAAACCCATCTGTTTTCACCGAAAAAGCTTTCAGTCGATCGTTTGCAACAGTTTGGCACCATTTCTGAGTGAATTGCAGAAAGTCAGATTTTTGCTGAAATTGTGACCGCGCGGCTTAGGCATTTTTTCAAAAAAAGGTGTTCAGACATTGAGGGCTAATTCTGTTTCCCATGATAAAAACCCCTCTGTTTTCACCGAAAAAGCTTTCAGTCGATCGTTTGCAACAGTTTGGCACCATTTCTGAGTGAATTGCAGAAAGTCAGATTTTTGCTGAAATTGTGACCGCGCGGCTTAGGGATTTTTTCAAAAAAATGTGTTCAGACATTGAGGGCTAATTCTGTTTCCCATGATAAAAACCCCTCTGTTTTCACCGAAAAAACTTTCAGTCGATCGTTTGCAACAGTTTGGCACCATTTCTGAGTGAATTGCAGAACGTCAGATTTTTGCTGAAATTGTGACCGCGCGGCTTAGGGATTTTTTCAAAAAAAGTTGCTAAGACGTCGAGGGCTAATTCTGTTTCCCATGATACAAACCCAACTGTTTCCACCGAAAAAGCTTTCAGGGGATCGTTTGAAACAGTTTGGCACCATTTCTGAGTGAATTGCAGAACGTCAGATTTTTGCTGAAATGGTGACCGCGCGGCTTAGGGATTTTTTCAAAAAAAGTTGTTCAGACATCGAGGGCTAATTCTGTTTCCCGTGATAAAAACCCATCTGTTTTCACCGAAAAAGCTTTCAGTCGATCGTTTGCAACAGTTTGGCACCATTTCTGACTGAATTGAGAACGTCAGATTTTTGCTGAAATGGTGACTGCGCGGCTTAGGGATTTTTTCAAAAAAAAGTTGTTGAGACATCGAGGGCTAATTCTGTTTCCCATGATAAAAACCCATCTGTTTTCACCGAAAAAGCTTTCAGGGGATCGTTTGCAACAGTTTGGCACGATTTCTGAGTGAATTGCAGAATGTCAGATTTTTGCTGAAATTCTGACCGCGCGGCTTAGGGATTTTTTCAAAAAAAGTTGTTCAGACATCGAGGGCTAATTCTGTTTACCATGATAAAAACCCATCAGTTTTCACCGAAAAAGCTTTCAGTCGATCGTTTGCAACAGTTTGGCACCATTTCTGAGTGAATTGCAGAACGTCAGATTTTTGCTGAAATTTGACCGCGCGGCTTAGGGATTTTTTCAAAAAAAGTTGTTCAGACATCGAGGGCTAATTCTGTTTCCCATGATAAAAACCCATCTGTTTTCACCGAAAAAGCTTTCAGTCGATCGTTTGCAACAGTTTGGCACCATTTCTGAGTGAATTGCAGAAAGTCAGATTTTTGCTGAAATTGTGACCGCGCGGCTTAGGGATTTTTTCAAAAAAAGGTGTTCAGACATTGAGGGCTAATTCTGTTTCCCATGATACAAACCCATCTGTTTCCACCGAAAAAGCTTTCAGGGGATCGTTTGAAACAGTTTGGCACCATTTCTGAGTGAATTGCAGAACGTCAGATTTTTGCTGAAATGGTGACCGCGCGGCTTAGGGATTTTTTCAAAAAAAGTTGTTCAGACATCGAGGGCTAATTCTGTTTCCCGTGATAAAAACCCATCTGTTTTCACCGAAAAAGCTTTCAGTCGATCGTTTGCAAGAGTTTGGCACCATTTCTGACTGAATTGAGAACGTCAGATTTTTGCTGAAATGGTGACCGCGCGGCTTAGAGATTTTTTCAAAAAAAAGTTGTTGAGACATCGAGGGCTAATTCTGTTTCCCATAATAAAAACCCATCTGTTTTCACCGAAAAAGCTTTCAGGGGATCGTTTGCAACAGTTTGGCACGATTTCTGAGTGAATTGCAGAACGTCAGATTTTTGCTGAAATGGTGACCGCGCGGCTTAGGAATTTTTTCAAAAAAAAGTTGTTGAGACATCGAGGGCTAATTCTGTTTCCCATGATAAAAACCCATCTGTTTTCACCGAAAAAGCTTTCAGGGGATTGTTTGCAACAGTTTGGCACGATTTCTGAGTGAATTGCAGAACGTCAGATTTTTGCTGAAATTCTGACCGCGCGGCTTAGGGATTTTTTCAAAAAAAGTTGTTCAGACATCGAGGGCTAATTCTGTTTACCATGATAAAAACCCATCAGTTTTCACCGAAAAAGCTTTCAGGGGATCGTTTGCAACAGTTTGGCCCCATTTCTGAGTGAATTGCAGAATGTCAGATTTTTGCTGAAATTGTGACCGCGCGGCTTAGGGATTTTTTCAAAAAAAAGTTGTTGAGACATCGAGGGCTAATTCTGTTTCCCATGATAAAAACCCATCTGTTTTCACCGAAAAAGCTTTCAGTCGATCGTTTGCAACAGTTTGGCACCATTTCTGAGTGAATTGCAGAAAGTCAGATTTTTGCTGAAATTGTGACCGCGCGGCTTAGGGATTTTTTCAAAAAAAGTTGCTAAGACGTCGAGGGCTAATTCTGTTTCCCATGATACAAACCCATCTGTTTCCACCGAAAAAGCTTTCAGGGGATCGTTTGAAACAGTTTGGCACCATTTCTGAGTGAATTGCAGAACGTCAGATTTTTGCTGAAATGGTGACCGCGCGGCTTAGGGATTTTTTCAAAAAATGGTGTTCGGACATCGAGGGCTAATTCTTTTTCCCGTGATAAAAACCCATCTGTTTTCACCGAAAAAGCTTTCAGTCGATCGTTTGCAACAGTTTGGCACCATTTCTGACTGAATTGAGAACGTCAGATTTTTGCTGAAATGGTGACCGCGCGGCTTAGGGACTTTTTCAAAAAAAAGTTGTTGAGACATCGAGGGCTAATTCTGTTTCCCATGATAAAAACCCATCTGTTTTCACCGAAAAAGCTTTCAGGGGATCGTTTGCAACAGTTTGGCACGATTTCTGAGTGAATTGCAGAACGTCAGATTTTTGCTGAAATTCTGACCGCTCGGCTTAGGGATTTTTTCAAAAAAAGTTGTTCAGACATCGAGGGCTAATTCTGTTTCCCGTGATAAAAACCCATCTGTTTTCACCGAAAAAGCTTTCAGGGGATCGTTTGCAACAGTTTGGCACCATTTCTGACTGAATTGAGAACGTCAGATTTTTGCTGAAATGGTGACCGCGCGGCTTAGGGATTTTTTCAAAAAAAAGTTGTT
This sequence comes from Podarcis tiliguerta, assembly GCF_965153285.1. Classification (NCBI taxonomy): domain Eukaryota; kingdom Metazoa; phylum Chordata; class Lepidosauria; order Squamata; family Lacertidae; genus Podarcis; species Podarcis tiliguerta. The sequence continues at coordinate 9,817,518 of NC_139547.1, read as the reverse complement.
GAGACATCGAGGGCTAATTCTGTTTCCCATGATAAAAACCCATCTGTTTTCACCGAAAAAGCTTTCAGGGGATCGTTTGCAACAGTTTGGCACGATTTCTGAGTGAATTGCAGAACGTCAGATTTTTGCTGAAATTCTGACCGCGCGGCTTAGGGATTTTTTCAAAAAAAGTTGTTCAGACATCGAGGGCTAATTCTGTTTACCATGACAAAAACCCATCAGTTTTCACCGAAAAAGCTTTCAGGGGATCGTTTGCAACAGTTTGGCCCCATTTCTGAGTGAATTGCAGAATGTCAGATTTTTGCTGAAATTGTGACCGCGCGGCTTAGGGATTTTTTCAAAAAAAAGTTGTTGAGACATCGAGGGCTAATTCTGTTTCCCATGATAAAAACCCATCTGTTTTCACCGAAAAAGCTTTCAGTCGATCGTTTGCAACAGTTTGGCACCATTTCTGACTGAATTGAGAACGTCAGATTTTTGCTGAAATGGTGACCGCGCGGCTTAGGGACTTTTTCAAAAAAAAGTTGTTGAGACATCGAGGGCTAATTCTGTTTCCCATGATAAAAACCCATCTGTTTTCACCGAAAAAGCTTTCAGGGGATCGTTTGCAACAGTTTGGCACGATTTCTGAGTGAATTGCAGAACGTCAGATTTTTGCTGAAATTCTGACCGCTCGGCTTAGGGATTTTTTCAAAAAAAGTTGTTCAGACATCGAGGGCTAATTCTGTTTACCATGATAAAAACCCATCAGTTTTCACCGAAAAAGCTTTCAGGGGATCGTTTGCAACAGTTTGACCCCATTTCTGAGTGAATTTCAGAATGTCAGATTTTTGCTGAAATTGTGACCGCGCGACTTAGGGATTTTTTCAAAAAAAAGTTGTTGAGACATCGAGGGCTAATTCTGTTTCCCATGATAAAAACCCATCTGTTTTCACCGAAAAAGCTTTCAGTCGATCGTTTGCAACAGTTTGGCCCCATTTCTGAGTGAATTGCAGAAAGTCAGATTTTTGCTGAAATTGTGACCGCGCGGCTTAGGGATATTTTCAAAAAAAGGTGTTCAGACATCTAGGGCTAATTCTGTTTCCCATGATAAAAACCCATCTGTTTTCACCGAAAAAGCTTTCAGTCGATCGTTTGCAACAGTTTGGCACCATTTCAGAGTTAATTGCAGAACGTCAGATTTTTGCTGAAATTGTGACCGCGCGGCTTAGGGATTTTTTTCAAAAAAAGTTGTTCAGACATCGAGGGCTAATTCTGTTTCCCATGATAAAAACCCATCTGTTTCCACCGAAAAAGCTTTCAGTCGATCGTTTGCAACAGTTTGGCACCATTTCTGAGTGAATTGCAGAAAGTCAGATTTTTGCTGAAATTCTGACCGCGCGGCTTAGGGATTTTTTCAAAAAATGGTGTTCAGACATCGAGGGCTAATTCTATTTCCCATGATAAATCCCATCTGTTTTCACCGAAAAAGCTTTCAGTCGATCGTTTGCAACAGTTTGGCACCATTTCTGAGTGAATTGCAGAACGTCAGATTTTTGCTGAAATTGTGACCGCGCGGCTTAGGGATTTTTTCAAAAAAAGTTGTTCAGACATCTAGGGCTAATTCTATTTCCCATGATAAAAACCCATCTGTTTTCACCGAAAAAGCTTTCAGGGGATCGTTTGCAACAGTTTGGCACGATTTCTGAGTGAATTGCAGAACGTCAGATTTTTGCTGAAATTCTGACCGCTCGGCTTAGGGATTTTTTCAAAAAAAGTTGTTCAGACATCGAGGGCTAATTCTGTTTCCCGTGATAAAAACCCATCTGTTTTCACCGAAAAAGCTTTCAGGGGATCGTTTGCAACAGTTTGGCACCATTTCTGACTGAATTGAGAACGTCAGATTTTTGCTGAAATGGTGACCGCGCGGCTTAGGGATTTTTTCAAAAAAAAGTTGTTGAGACATCGAGGGCTAATTCTGTTTCCCATGATAAAAACCCATCTGTTTTCACCGAAAAAGCTTTCAGGGGATCGTTTGCAACAGTTTGGCACGATTTCTGAGTGAATTGCAGAACGTCAGATTTTTGCTGAAATTCTGACCGCGCGGCTTAGGGATTTTTTCAAAAAAAGTTGTTCAGACATCGAGGGCTAATTCTGTTTACCATGACAAAAACCCATCAGTTTTCACCGAAAAAGCTTTCAGGGGATCGTTTGCAACAGTTTGGCCCCATTTCTGAGTGAATTGCAGAATGTCAGATTTTTGCTGAAATTGTGACCGCGCGGCTTAGGGATTTTTTCAAAAAAAAGTTGTTGAGACATCGAGGGCTAATTCTGTTTCCCATGATAAAAACCCATCTGTTTTCACCGAAAAAGGTTTCAGTCGATCGTTTGCAACAGTTTGGCACCATTTCTGACTGAATTGAGAACGTCAGATTTTTGCTGAAATGGTGACCGCGCGGCTTAGGGACTTTTTCAAAAAAAAGTTGTTGAGACATCGAGGGCTAATTCTGTTTCCCATGATAAAAACCCATCTGTTTTCACCGAAAAAGCTTTCAGGGGATCGTTTGCAACAGTTTGGCACGATTTCTGAGTGAATTGCAGAACGTCAGATTTTTGCTGAAATTCTGACCGCTCGGCTTAGGGATTTTTTCAAAAAAAGTTGTTCAGACATCGAGGGCTAATTCTGTTTACCATGATAAAAACCCATCAGTTTTCACCGAAAAAGCTTTCAGGGGATCGTTTGCAACAGTTTGACCCCATTTCTGAGTGAATTTCAGAATGTCAGATTTTTGCTGAAATTGTGACCGCGCGGCTTAGGGATTTTTTCAAAAAAAAGTTGTTGAGACATCGAGGGCTAATTCTGTTTCCCATGATAAAAACCCATCTGTTTTCACCGAAAAAGCTTTCAGTCGATCGTTTGCAACAGTTTGGCCCCATTTCTGAGTGAATTGCAGAAAGTCAGATTTTTGCTGAAATTGTGACCGCGCGGCTTAGGGATATTTTCAAAAAAAGGTGTTCAGACATCTAGGGCTAATTCTGTTTCCCATGATAAAAACCCATCTGTTTTCACCGAAAAAGCTTTCAGGGGACCGTTTGCAACAGTTTGGCACCATTTCTGAGTGAATTGCAGAACGTCAGATTTTTGCTGAAATTATGACCGCGCGGCTTAGGGATTTTTTCAAAAAAAGGTGTTCAGACATCTAGGGCTGATTCTGTTTACCATGATAAAAACCCATCTTTTTCCACCGAAAAAGCTTTCAGTCGATCGTTTGCAACAGTTTCGCACCATTTGTGAGTGAATTGCAGAACGTCAGATTTTTGCTGAAATTGTGACCGCGCGGCTTAGGTATTTTTTCAAAAAAAGTTGTTCAGACATCGAGGGCTAATTCTGTTTCCCATGATAAAAACCCATCTGTTTTCACCGAAAAAGCTTTCAGTCGATCGTTTGCAACAGTTTGGCACCATTTCAGAGTTAATTGCAGAACGTCAGATTTTTGCTGAAATTCTGACCGCGCGGCTTAGGGATTTTTTTCAAAAAAAGTTGTTCAGACATCGAGGGCTAATTCTGTTTCCCATGATACAAACCCATCTGTTTCCACCGAAAAAGCTTTCAGTCGATCGTTTGCAACAGTTTGGCACCATTTCTGAGTGAATTGCAGAAAGTCAGATTTTTGCTGAAATTCTGACCGCGCGGCTTAGGGATTTTTTCAAAAAATGGTGTTCAGACATCGAGGGCTAATTCTATTTCCCATGATAAATCCCATCTGTTTTCACCGAAAAAGCTTTCAGTCGATCGTTTGCAACAGTTTGGCACCATTTCTGAGTGAATTGCAGAACGTCAGATTTTTGCTGAAATTGTGACCGCGCGGCTTAGGGATTTTTTCAAAAAAAGTTGTTCAGACATCAAGGGCTAATTCTATTTCCCATGATAAAAACCCATTTGTTTTCACCGAAAAAGCTTTCAGGGGATCGTTTGCAACAGTTTGGCACCATTTCTGAGTGAATTGCAGAACGTCAGATTTTTGCTGAAATTGTGACCGCGCGGCTTAGGGATTTTTTCAAAAAAAGTTGTTGAGACGTCGAGGGCTAATTCTGTTTCCCATGATACAAACCCATCCGTTTCCACCGAAAAAGCTTTCAGGGGATCGTTTGCAACAGTTTGGCACCATTTCTGAGTGAATTGCAGAAAGTCAGATTTTTGCTGAAATTGTGACCGCGCGGCTTAGGGATTTTTTCAAAAAAAGTTGTTCAGACATCGAGGGCTAATTCTGTTTCCCATGATAAAAACCCATCTGTTTTCACCGAAAAAGCTTTCAGTCGATCGTTTGCAACAGTTTGGCACCATTTCTGACTGAATTGAGAACGTCAGATTTTTGCTGAAATGGTGACCGCGCGGCTTAGGGATTTTTTCAAAAAAAAGTTGTTGAGACATCGAGGGCTAATTCTGTTTCCCATGATAAAAACCCATCTGTATTCACCGAAAAAGCTTTCAGGGGATCGTTTGCAACAGTTTGGCACGATTTCTGAGTGAATTGCAGAACGTCAGATTTTTGCTGAAATTGTGACCGCGCGGCTTAGGGATTTTTTCAAAAAAAGGTGTTCAGACATTGAGGGCTAATTCTGTTTCCCATGATAAAAACCCCTCTGTTTTCACCAAAAAAGCTTTCAGTCGATCGTTTGCAACAGTTTGGCACCATTTCTGAGTGAATTGCAGAAAGTCAGATTTTTGCTGAAATTGTGACCGCGCGGCTTAGGGATTTTTTCAAAAAAAGTTGTTCATACGTCGAGGGCTAATTCTGTTTCCCATGAGAAAAACCCATCTGTTTCCACCGAAAAAGCTTTCAGTCGATCGTTTGCAACAGTTTGGCACCATTTCTGAGTGAATTGCAGAACGTCAGATTTTTGCTGAAATTGTGACCGCGCGGCTTAGGGATTTTTTTCAAAAAAAGTTGTTCAGACATCGAGGGCTAATTCTGTTTCCCATGATAAAAACCCATCTGTTTCCACCGAAAAAGCTTTCAGTCGATCGTTTGCAACAGTTTGGCACCATTTCTGACTGAATTGAGAACGTCAGATTTTTGCGGAAATGGTGACCGCGCGGCTTAGGGATTTTTTCAAAAAAAGTTGTTCAGACATCGAGGGCTAATTCTGTTTCCCATGATAAAAACCCATCTGTTTTCACCGAAAAAGCTTTCAGTCGATCGTTTGCAACAGTTTGGCACGATTTCTGAGTGAATTGCAGAACGTCAGATTTTTGCTGAAATTGTGACCGCGCGGCTTAGGGATTTTTTCAAAAAAAGTTGTTCAGACATCGAGGGCTAATTCTGTTTACCATGATAAAAACCCATCAGTTTTCACCGAAGAAGCTTTCAGGGGATCGTTTGCAACAGTTTGGCACCATTTCTGAGTGAATTGCAGAACGTCAGATTTTTGCTGAAATTCTGACCGCGCGGCTTAGGGATTTTTTCAAAAAAAGGTGTTCAGACATCTAGGGCGAATTCTGTTTCCCATGATAAAAACCCATCTGTTTCCACCGAAAAAGCTTTCAGGGGATCGTTTGCAACAGTTTGGCACCATTTCTGAGTGAATTGCAGAAAGTCAGATTTTTGCTGAAATTCTGACCGCGCGGCTTAGGGATTTTTTCAAAAAAAGTTGTTCAGATGTCGAGGGCTAATTCTGTTTCCCATGAGAAAAACCCCTCTGTTTTCACCGAAAAAGCTTTCAGTCGATCGTTTGCAACAGTTTGGCACCATTTCTGAGTGAATTGCAGAACGTCAGATTTTTGCTGAAATTGTGACCGCGCGGCTTAGGGATTTTTTCAAAAAAAGTTGTTCAGACATCGAGGGCTAATTCTGTTTCCCATGATAAAAACCCATCTGTTTCCACCGAAAAAGCTTTCAGTCGATCGTTTGCAACAGTTTGGCACCATTTCTGAGTGAATTGCAGAAAGTCAGATTTTTGCTGAAATTGTGACCGCGCGGCTTAGGGATTTTTTTCAAAAAAAGTTGTTCAGACATCGAGGGCTAATTCTGTTTCCCATGATAAAAACCCATCTGTTTCCACCGAAAAAGCTTTCAGTCGATCGTTTGCAACAGTTTGGCACCATTTCTGACTGAATTGAGAACGTCAGATTTTTGCGGAAATGGTGACCGCGCGGCTTAGGGATTTTTTCAAAAAAAGTTGTTCAGACATCGAGGGCTAATTCTGTTTCCCATGATAAAAACCCATCTGTTTTCACCGAAAAAGCTTTCAGTCGATCGTTTGCAACAGTTTGGCACGATTTCTGAGTGAATTGCAGAACGTCAGATTTTTGCTGAAATTCTGACCGCGCGGCTTAGGGATTTTTTCAAAAAAAGGTGTTCAGACATCTAGGGCGAATTCTGTTTCCCATGATAAAAACCCATCTGTTTCCACCGAAAAAGCTTTAAGGGGATCGTTTGCAACAGTTTGGCACCATTTCTGAGTGAATTGCAGAAAGTCAGATTTTTGCTGAAATTCTGACCGCGCGGCTTAGGGATTTTTTCAAAAAAAGTTGTTCAGATGTCGAGGGCTAATTCTGTTTCCCATGAGAAAAACCCCTCTGTTTTCACCGAAAAAGCTTTCAGTCGATCGTTTGCAACAGTTTGGCACCATTTCTGAGTGAATTGCAGAACGTCAGATTTTTGCTGAAATTGTGACCGCGCGGCTTAGGGATTTTTTCAAAAAAAGTTGTTCAGACATCGAGGGCTAATTCTGTTTCCCATGATAAAAACCCATCAGTTTTCACCGAAAAAGCTTTCAGTCGATCGTTTGCAACAGTTTGGCACCATTTCTGAGTGAATTGCAGAAAGTCAGATTTTTGCTGAAATTGTGACCGCGCGGCTTAGGCATTTTTTCAAAAAAAGGTGTTCAGACATTGAGGGCTAATTCTGTTTCCCATGATAAAAACCCCTCTGTTTTCACCGAAAAAGCTTTCAGTCGATCGTTTGCAACAGTTTGGCACCATTTCTGAGTGAATTGCAGAAAGTCAGATTTTTGCTGAAATTGTGACCGCGCGGCTTAGGGATTTTTTCAAAAAAAGGTGTTCAGACATTGAGGGCTAATTCTGTTTCCCATGATAAAAACCCCTCTGTTTTCACCGAAAAAGCTTTCAGTCGATCGTTTGCAACAGTTTGGCACCATTTCTGAGTGAATTGCAGAACGTCAGATTTTTGCTGAAATTGTGACTGCGCGGCTTAGGGATTTTTTCAAAAAAAGGTGTTCAGACATCTAGGGCGAATTCTGTTTACCATGATAAAAACCCATCTCTTTTCACCGAAAAAGCTTTCAGGGGATCGTTTGCAACAGTTTGGCACCATTTCTGAGTGAATTGCAGAACGTCAGATTTTTGCTGAAATTCTGACCGCGCGGCTTAGGGATTTTTTCAAAAAAAGGTGTTCAGACATCTAGGGCGAATTCTGTTTCCCATGATAAAAACCCATCTGTTTCCACCGAAAAAGCTTTCAGGGGATCGTTTGCAACAGTTTGGCACCATTTCTGAGTGAATTGCAGAAAGTCAGATTTTTGCTGAAATTCTGACCGCGCGGCTTAGGGATTTTTTCAAAAAAAGTTGTTCAGATGTCGAGGGCTAATTCTGTTTCCCATGAGAAAAACCCCTCTGTTTTCACCGAAAAAGCTTTCAGTCGATCGTTTGCAACAGTTTGGCACCATTTCTGAGTGAATTGCAGAACGTCAGATTTTTGCTGAAATTGTGACCGCGCGGCTTAGGGATTTTTTCAAAAAAAGTTGTTCAGACATCGAGGGCTAATTCTGTTTCCCATGATAAAAACCCATCTGTTTTCACCGAAAAAGCTTTCAGTCGATCGTTTGCAACAGTTTGGCACCATTTCTGAGTGAATTGCAGAAAGTCAGATTTTTGCTGAAATTGTGACCGCGCGGCTTAGGCATTTTTTCAAAAAAAGGTGTTCAGACATTGAGGGCTAATTCTGTTTCCCATGATAAAAACCCCTCTGTTTTCACCGAAAAAGCTTTCAGTCGATCGTTTGCAACAGTTTGGCACCATTTCTGAGTGAATTGCAGAAAGTCAGATTTTTGCTGAAATTGTGACCGCGCGGCTTAAGGATTTTTTCAAAAAAAGGTGTTCAGACATTGAGGGCTAATTCTGTTTCCCATGATAAAAACCCCTCTGTTTTCACCGAAAAAGCTTTCAGTCGATCGTTTGCAACAGTTTGGCACCATTTCTGAGTGAATTGCAGAACGTCAGATTTTTGCTGAAATTGTGACTGCGCGGCTTAGGGATTTTTTCAAAAAAAGGTGTTCAGACATCTAGGGCGAATTCTGTTTACCATGATAAAAACCCATCTCTTTTCACCGAAAAAGCTTTCAGTCGATCGTTTGCAACAGTTTGGCACCATTTCTGAGTGAATTGCAGAACGTCAGATTTTTGCTGAAATGGTGACCGCGCGGCTTAGGGATTTTTTCAAAAAAAGTTGTTCAGACATCGAGGGCTAATTCTGTTTCCCGTGATAAAAACCCATCTGTTTTCACCAAAAAAGCTTTCAGTCGATCGTTTGCAACAGTTTGGCACCATTTCTGACTGAATTGAGAACGTCAGATTTTTGCTGAAATGGTGACCGCGCGGCTTAGGGATTTTTTCAAAAAAAAGTTGTTGAGACATCGAGGGCTAATTCTGTTTCCCATGATAAAAACCCATCTGTTTTCACCGAAAAAGCTTTCAGGGGATCGTTTGCAACAGTTTGGCACGATTTCTGAGTGAATTGCAGAACGTCAGATTTTTGCTGAAATTCTGACCGCACGGCTTAGGGATTTTTTCAAAAAAAGTTGTTCAGACGTCGAGGGCTAATTCTGTTTCCCATGATAAAAACCCATCTGTTTCCACCGAAAAAGCTTTCAGTCGATCGTTTGCAACAGTTTGGCACCATTTCTGAGTGAATTGCAGAAAGTCAGATTTTTGCTGAAATTGTGACCGCGCGGCTTAGGTATTTTTTCAAAAAAAGTTGTTCAGACATCGAGGGCTAATTCTGTTTCCCGTGATAAAAACCTATCTGTTTTCACCGAAAAAGCTTTCAGTCGATCGTTTGCAACAGTTTGGCACCATTTCTGACTGAATTGAGAACGTCAGATTTTTGCTGAAATGGTGACCGCGCGGCTTAGGGATTTTTTCAAAAAAAAGTTGTTGAGACATCGAGGGCTAATTCTGTTTCCCATGATAAAAACCCATCTGTTTTCACCGAAAAAGCTTTCAGTCGATCGTTTGCAACAGTTTGGCACCATTTCTGAATGAATTGCAGAACGTCAGATTTTTGCTGAAATTCTGACCGCGCGGCTTAGGGGTTTTTTCAAAAAAAGGTGCTCAGACATCGAGGGCGAATTCTGTTTACCATGATAAAAACCCATCTGTATTCACCGAAAAAGCTTTAAGGGGATCGTTTGCAACAGTTTGGCACGATTTCTGAGTGAATTGCAGAACGTCAGATTTTTGCTGAAATTGTGACCGCGCGGCTTAGGGATTTTTTCAAAAAAAGTTGTTCAGACATCGAGGGCTAATTCTGTTTCCCATGATAAAAACCCATCTGTTTTCACCGAAAAAGCTTTCAGTCGATCGTTTGCAACAGTTTGGCACCATTTCTGAGTGAATTGCAGAACGTCAGATTTTTGCTGAAATTGTGACCGCGCGGCTTAGGGATTTTTTCAAAAAAAGTTGTTCAGACATCGAGGGCTAATTCTGTTTCCCATGATAAAAACCCATCTGTTTTCACCGAAAAAGCTTTCAGTCGATCGTTTGCAACAGTTTGGCACCATTTCTGAGTGAATTGCAGAAAGTCAGATTTTTGCTGAAATTGTGACCGCGCGGCTTAGGGATTTTTTCAAAAAAAGGTGTTCAGACATTGAGGGCTAATTCTGTTTCCCATGATAAAAACCCCTCTGTTTTCACCGAAAAAGCTTTCAGTCGATCGTTTGCAACAGTTTGGCACCATTTCTGAGTGAATTGCAGAAAGTCAGATTTTTGCTGAAATTGTGACCGCGCGGCTTAGGGATTTTTTCAAAAAAAGGTGTTCAGACATTGAGGGCTAATTCTGTTTCCCATGATAAAAACCCCTCTGTTTTCACCGAAAAAGCTTTCAGTCGATCGTTTGCAACAGTTTGGCACCATTTCTGAGTGAATTGCAGAACGTCAGATTTTTGCTGAAATTGTGACTGCGCGGCTTAGGGATTTTTTCAAAAAAAGGTGTTCAGACATCTAGGGCGAATTCTGTTTACCATGATAAAAACCCATCTCTTTTCACCGAAAAAGCTTTCAGTCGATCGTTTGCAACAGTTTGGCACCATTTCTGAGTGAATTGCAGAACGTCAGATTTTTGCTGAAATGGTGACCGCGCGGCTTAGGGATTTTTTCAAAAAAAGTTGTTCAGACATCGAGGGCTAATTCTGTTTCCCGTGATAAAAACCCATCTGTTTTCACCAAAAAAGCTTTCAGTCGATCGTTTGCAACAGTTTGGCACCATTTCTGACTGAATTGAGAACGTCAGATTTTTGCTGAAATGGTGACCGCGCGGCTTAGGGATTTTTTCAAAAAAAAGTTGTTGAGACATCGAGGGCTAATTCTGTTTCCCATGATAAAAACCCATCTGTTTTCACCGAAAAAGCTTTCAGGGGATCGTTTGCAACAGTTTGGCACCATTTCTGAGTGAATTGCAGAAAGTCAGATTTTTGCTGAAATTGTGACCGCGCGGCTTAGGCATTTTTTCAAAAAAAGGTGTTCAGACATTGAGGGCTAATTCTGTTTCCCATGATAAAAACCCCTCTGTTTTCACCGAAAAAGCTTTCAGTCGATCGTTTGCAACAGTTTGGCACCATTTCTGAGTGAATTGCAGAAAGTCAGATTTTTGCTGAAATTGTGACCGCGCGGCTTAGGGATTTTTTCAAAAAAAGGTGTTCAGACATTGAGGGCTAATTCTGTTTCCCATGATAAAAACCCCTCTGTTTTCACCGAAAAAGCTTTCAGTCGATCGTTTGCAACAGTTTGGCACCATTTCTGAGTGAATTGCAGAACTTCAGATTTTTGCTGAAATTGTTACTGCGCGGCTTAGGGATTTTTTCAAAAAAAGGTGTTCAGACATCTAGGGCGAATTCTGTTTACCATGATAAAAACCCATCTCTTTTCACCGAAAAAGCTTTCAGTCGATCGTTTGCAACAGTTTGGCACCATTTCTGAGTGAATTGCAGAACGTCAGATTTTTGCTGAAATGGTGACCGCGCGGCTTAGGGATTTTTTCAAAAAAAGTTGTTCAGACATCGAGGGCTAATTCTGTTTCCCGTGATAAAAACCCATCTGTTTTCACCAAAAAAGCTTTCAGTCGATCGTTTGCAACAGTTTGGCACCATTTCTGACTGAATTGAGAACGTCAGATTTTTGCTGAAATGGTGACCGCGCGGCTTAGGGATTTTTTCAAAAAAAAGTTGTTGAGACATCGAGGGCAAATTCTGTTTCCCATGATAAAAACCCATCTGTTTTCACCGAAAAAGCTTTCAGGGGATCGTTTGCAACAGTTTGGCACGATTTCTGAGTGAATTGCAGAACGTCAGATTTTTGCTGAAATTCTGACCGCGCGGCTTAGGGATTTTTTCAAAAAAAGTTGTTCAGACGTCGAGGGCTAATTCTGTTTCCCATGATAAAAACCCATCTGTTTCCACCGAAAAAGCTTTCAGTCGATCGTTTGCAACAGTTTGGCACCATTTCTGAGTGAATTGCAGAAAGTCAGATTTTTGCTGAAATTGTGACCGCGCGGCTTAGGTATTTTTTCAAAAAAAGTTGTTCAGACATCGAGGGCTAATTCTGTTTCCCGTGATAAAAACCCATCTGTTTTCACCGAAAAAGCTTTCAGTCAATCGTTTGCAACAGTTTGGCACCATTTCTGACTGAATTGAGAACGTCAGATTTTTGCTGAAATGGTGACCGCGCGGCTTAGGGATTTTTTCAAAAAAAAGTTGTTGAGACATCGAGGGCTAATTCTGTTTCCCATGATAAAAACCCATCTGTTTTCACCGAAAAAGCTTTCAGTCGATCGTTTGCAACAGTTTGGCACCATTTCTGAGTGAATTGCAGAACGTCAGATTTTTGCTGAAATTCTGACCGCGCGGCTTAGGGGTTTTTTCAAAAAAAGGTGCTCAGACATCGAGGGCGAATTCTGTTTACCATGATAAAAACCCATCTGTATTCACCGAAAAAGCTTTAAGGGGATCGTTTGCAACAGTTTGGCACGATTTCTGAGTGAATTGCAGAACGTCAGATTTTTGCTGAAATTGTGACCGCGCGGCTTAGGGATTTTTTCAAAAAAAGTTGTTCAGACATCGAGGGCTAATTCTGTTTCCCATGATAAAAACCCATCTGTTTTCACCGAAAAAGCTTTCAGTCGATCGTTTGCAACAGTTTGGCACCATTTCAGAGTGAATTGCAGAACGTCAGATTTTTGCTGAAATTCTGACCGCGCGGCTTAGGGGTTTTTTCAAAAAAAGGTGCTCAGACATCGAGGGCGAATTCTGTTTACCATGATAAAAACCCATCTGTATTCACCGAAAAAGCTTTAAGGGGATCGTTTGCAACAGTTTGGCACGATTTCTGAGTGAATTGCAGAACGTCAGATTTTTGCTGAAATTGTGACCGCGCGGCTTAGGGATTTTTTCAAAAAAAGTTGTTCAGACATCGAGGGCTAATTCTGTTTCCCATGATAAAAACCCATCTGTTTTCACCGAAAAAGCTTTCAGTCGATCGTTTGCAACAGTTTGGCACCATTTCAGAGTGAATTGCAGAACGTCAGATTTTTGCTGAAATTGTGACCGCGCGGCTTAGGGATTTTTTTAAAAAAAAGTGTTCAGACATCTAGGGCGAATTCTGTTTACCATGATAAAAACCCATTTGTTTTCACCGAAAAAGCTTTCAGGGGATCGTTTGCAACAGTTTGGCACCATTTCTGAGTGAATTGCAGAACGTCAGATTTTTGCTGAAATTGTGACCGCGCGGCTTAGGGATTTTTTCAAAAAAAGTTGTTGAGACGTCAGGGGCTAATTCTGTTTACCGTGATAAAAACCCATCAGTTTTCACCGAAAAAGCTTTCAGGGGATCGTTTGCAACAGTTTGGCCCCATTTCTGAGTGAATTGCAGAATGTCAGATTTTTGCTGAAATTGTGACCGCGCGGCTTAGGGATTTTTTCAAAAAAAAAGTTGTTGAGACATCAAGGGCTAATTCTGTTTCTCGTAATAAAAACCCATCTGTTTTCACCAAAAAAGCTTTCAGTCGATCGTTTGCAACAGTTTGGCACCATTTCTGAGTGAATTGCAGAAAGTCAGATTTTTGCTGAAATTGTGACCGCGCGGCTTAGGTATTTTTTCAAAAAAAGTTGTTCAGACATCGAGGGCTAATTCTGTTTCCCATGATAAAAACCCATCTGTTTTCACCGAAAAAGCTTTCAGTCGATCGTTTGCAACAGTTTGGCACCATTTCAGAGTGAATTGCAGAACGTCAGATTTTTGCTGAAATTGTGACCGCGCGGCTTAGGGATTTTTTTCAAAAAAAGTTGTTCAGACGTCGAGGGCTAATTCTGTTTCCCATTATAAAAACCCATCTGTTTCCACCGAAAAAGCTTTCAGTCGATCGTTTGCAATAGTTTGGCACCATTTCTGAGTGAATGGCAGAAAGTCAGAGTTTTGCTGAAATTGTGACCGCGCCTGTCAGGGCTGGCTCCGGGTCCCAGCTCACCAAGGACCAACGCTAGCCGATAGTACAGTATCAAAGTCTTTATTGAAGAATAGTCTCCATTTACAAGTCTCAGCGTCCCAGCCCTACGTCTGGACTTTAGACCGGCGAAGCTCTGTCTGGATCTCCACCCCCTGTGCACCAGTTTAAGACTCTAATCTTACTCCACCTCTTCCTTCTCTCTCTCTTCCTCTGGGTCTTACTACCCCCCGGGGTCTCCTTCCTCCTGGACTCTTCCGACGCAGAGCTTGACCCCTCTGACTCCTCCCCCTCTCTTCGGCGGGCTTTAGGACCTGGCTCCCTACCCGGGCTGCCCACCTTGCCGCCCTCCTGTACATTTGAACTTGGCGCGCGCGCGCGTTTTACTTTCCGGATGACCGTTTCCTCGCTCCCTGACGAGGGTGTGGCCACTCCTGCCTCACGTTCTCCCTCTGCCTGCGCGCTCCCTGATCCCGATGCCTTGGACTCCTCCCCCCTACTGCACTCTGGGGGGGACGCTGGTCCGGATTTCCAGCTGCTACTCTCTGAGTCCCCTCTGGCCCCTTCTTCCCGAGGTGTCCCCCTGGGCACTCCCCTTGCCCTGACCATGGGGGCCCCTTTCTGTGAATCCTCCGAGTCACTGGAGAGACTCAGAGACCTTGGACTACTGTCGCCGCTGACATTTCCTTCCGACTCCTCCCCCTTGCTCTCCGTTTCTTCCCTCTCCTGTGACTCTGCTCCTGAACCCCTGACAGCGCGGCTTAGGTATTTTTTCAAAAAAAGTTGCTCAGACATCCAGGGCTAATTCTATTTCCCATGATACAAACCCATCTGTTTCCACCGAAAAAGCTTTCAGGGGACCGTTTGCAACAGTTTGGCCCCATTTCTGAGTGAATTGCAGAATGTCAGATTTTTGCTGAAATTGTGACCGCGCGACCTAGGTAATTTGTCAAAAAAAGTTGTTGAGACATCGAGGGCTAATTCTGTTTCCCATGATAAAACCCCATCTGTTTCCGCCGAAAAAGCTTTCAGGGGATCGTTTGCAACAGTTTGGCACCATTTCTGAGTGAATTGCAGAACGTCAGATTTTTGCTGAAATTCTGACCGCGCGGCTTAGGGATTTTTTCAAAAAAAGGTGTTCAGACATCTAGGGCGAATTCTGTTTCCCATGATAAAAACCCATCTGTTTCCACCGAAAAAGCTTTCAGGGGATCGTTTGCAACAGTTTGGCACCATTTCTGAGTGAATTGCAGAAAGTCAGATTTTTGCTGAAATTCTGACCGCGCGGCTTAGGGATTTTTTCAAAAAAAGTTGTTCAGATGTCGAGGGCTAATTCTGTTTCCCATGAGAAAAACCCCTCTGTTTTCACCGAAAAAGCTTTCAGTCGATCGTTTGCAACAGTTTGGCACCATTTCTGAGTGAATTGCAGAACGTCAGATTTTTGCTGAAATTGTGACCGCGCGGCTTAGGGATTTTTTCAAAAAAAGTTGTTCAGACATCGAGGGCTAATTCTGTTTCCCATGATAAAAACCCATCTGTTTTCACCGAAAAAGCTTTCAGTCGATCGTTTGCAACAGTTTGGCACCATTTCTGAGTGAATTGCAGAAAGTCAGATTTTTGCTGAAATTGTGACCGCGCGGCTTAGGCATTTTTTCAAAAAAAGGTGTTCAGACATTGAGGGCTAATTCTGTTTCCCATGATAAAATCCCCTCTGTTTTCACCGAAAAAGCTTTCAATCGATCGTTTGCAACAGTTTGGCACCATTTCTGAGTGAATTGCAGAAAGTCAGATTTTTGCTGAAATTGTGACCGCGCGGCTTAGGGATTTTTTCAAAAAAAGGTGTTCAGACATTGAGGGCTAATTCTGTTTCCCATGATAAAAACCCCTCTGTTTTCACCGAAAAAGCTTTCAGTCGATCGTTTGCAACAGTTTGGCACCATTTCTGACTGAATTGCAGAACGTCAGATTTTTGCTGAAATTGTGACTGCGCGGCTTAGGGATTTTTTCAAAAAAAGGTGTTCAGACATCTAGGGCGAATTCTGTTTACCATGATAAAAACCCATCTCTTTTCACCGAAAAAGCTTTCAGTCGATCGTTTGCAACAGTTTGGCACCATTTCTGAGTGAATTGCAGAACGTCAGATTTTTGCTGAAATTGTGACCGCGCGGCTTAGGTATTTTTTCAAAAAAAGTTGTTCAGACATCTAGGGCTATTTCTGTTTACCATGATAAAAACCCATCTGTTTCCACCGAAAAAGCTTTCAGTCGATCGTTTGCAACAGTTTGGCACCATTTCTGAGTGAATTGCAGAAAGTCAGATTTTTGCTGAAATTGTGACCGCGCGGCTTAGGGATTTTTTCAAAAAAAGTTGCTAAGACGTCGAGGGCTAATTCTGTTTCCCATGATACAAACCCATCTGTTTCCACCGAAAAAGCTTTCAGGGGATCGTTTGAAACAGTTTGGCACCATTTCTGAGTGAATTGCAGAACGTCAGATTTTTGCTGAAATGGTGACCGCGCGGCTTAGGGATTTTTTCAAAAAAAGTTGTTCAGACATCGAGGGCTAATTCTGTTTCCCGTGATAAAAACCCATCTGTTTTCACCGAAAAAGCTTTCAGTCGATCGTTTGCAACAGTTTGGCACCATTTCTGACTGAATTGAGAACGTCAGATTTTTGCTGAAATGGTGACCGCGCGGCTTAGGGATTTTTTCAAAAAAAAGTTGTTGAGACATCGAGGGCTAATTCTGTTTCCCATGATAAAAACCCATCTGTTTTCACCGAAAAAGCTTTCAGGGGATCGTTTGCAACAGTTTGGCACGATTTCTGAGTGAATTGCAGAACGTCAGATTTTTGCTGAAATTCTGACCGCGCGGCTTAGGGATTTTTTCAAAAAAAGTTGTTCAGACATCGAGGGCTAATTCTGTTTACCATGATAAAAACCCATCAGTTTTCACCGAAAAAGCTTTCAGGGGATCGTTTGCAACAGTTTGGCCCCATTTCTGAGTGAATTGCAGAATGTCAGATTTTTGCTGAAATTGTGACCGCGCGGCTTAGGGATTTTTTCAAAAAAAAGTTGTTGAGATATCGAGGGCTAATTCTGTTTCCCATGATAAAAACCCATCTGTTTTCACCGAAAAAGCTTTCAGTCGATCGTTTGCAACAGTTTGTCACCATTTCTGAGTGAATTGCAGAAAGTCAGATTTTTGCTGAAATTGTGACCGCGCGGCTTAGGGATTTTTTCAAAAAAAGTTGCTAAGACGTCGAGGGCTAATTCTGTTTCCCATGATACAAACCCATCTGTTTCCACCGAAAAAGCTTTCAGGGGATCGTTTGAAACAGTTTGGCACCATTTCTGAGTGAATTGCAGAACGTCAGATTTTTGCTGAAATGGTGACCGCGCGGCTTAGGGATTTTTTCAAAAAAAGTTGTTCAGACATCGAGGGCTAATTCTGTTTCCCGTGATAAAAACCCATCTGTTTTCACCGAAAAAGCTTTCAGTCGATCGTTTGCAACAGTTTGGCACCATTTCTGACTGAATTGAGAACGTCAGATTTTTGCTGAAATGGTGACCGCGCGGCTTAGGGATTTTTTCAAAAAAAAGTTGTTGAGACATCGAGGGCTAATTCTGTTTCCCATGATAAAAACCCATCTATTTTCACCGAAAAAGCTTTCAGGGGATCGTTTGCAACAGTTTGGCACGATTTCTGAGTGAATTGCAGAACGTCAGATTTTTGCTGAAATGGTGACCGCGCGGCTTAGGCATTTTTTCAAAAAAAGTTGTTCAGACATCGAGGGCTAATTCTGTTTCCCGTGATAAAAACCCATCTGTTTTCACCGAAAAAGCTTTCAGGGGATCGTTTGCAACAGTTTGGCACCATTTCTGACTGAATTGAGAACGTCAGATTTTTGCTGAAATGGTGACCGCGCGGCTTAGGGATTTTTTCAAAAAAAAGTTGTTGAGACATCGAGGGCTAATTCTGTTTCCCATGATAAAAACCCATCTGTTTTCACCGAAAAAGCTTTCAGGGGATCGTTTGCAACAGTTTGGCACGATTTCTGAGTGAATTGCAGAACGTCAGATTTTTGCTGAAATTCTGACCGCGCGGCTTAGGGATTTTTTCAAGAAAAGTTGTTCAGACATCGAGGGCTAATTCTGTTTACCATGATAAAAACCCATCAGTTTTCACCGAAAAAGCTTTCAGGGGATCGTTTGCAACAGTTTGGCCCCATTTCTGAGAAAATTGCAGAATGTCAGATTTTTGCTGAAATTGTGACCGCGCGGCTTAGGGATTTTTTCAAAAAAAAGTTGTTGAGACATCGAGGGCTAATTCTGTTTCCCATGATAAAAACCCATCTGTTTTCACCGAAAAAGCTTTCAGTCGATCGTTTGCAACAGTTTGGCACGATTTCTGAGTGAATTGCAGAAAGTCAGATTTTTGCTGAAATTGTGACCGCGCGGCTTAGGGATTTTTTCAAAAAAAGTTGCTAAGACGTCGAGGGCTAATTCTGTTTCCCATGATACAAACCCATCTGTTTCCACCGAAAAAGCTTTCAGGGGATCGTTTGAAACAGTTTGGCACCATTTCTGAGTGAATTGCAGAACGTCAGATTTTTGCTGAAATGGTGACCGCGCGGCTTAGGGATTTTTTCAAAAAATGGTGTTCAGACATCGAGGGCTAATTCTGTTTCCCGTGATAAAAACCCATCTGTTTTCACCGAAAAAGCTTTCAGTCGATCGTTTGCAACAGTTTGGCACCATTTCTGACTGAATTGAGAACGTCAGATTTTTGCTGAAATGGTGACCGCGCGGCTTAGGGACTTTTTCAAAAAAAAGTTGTTGAGACATCGAGGGCTAATTCTGTTTCCCATGATAAAAACCCATCTGTTTTCACCGAAAAAGCTTTCAGGGGATCGTTTGCAACAGTTTGGCACGATTTCTGAGTGAATTGCAGAACCTCAGATTTTTGCTGAAATTCTGACCGCTCGGCTTAGGGATTTTTTCAAAAAAAGTTGTTCAGACATCGAGGGCTAATTCTGTTTACCATGATAAAAACCCATCAGTTTTCACCGAAAAAGCTTTCAGGGGATCGTTTGCAACAGTTTGACCCCATTTCTGAGTGAATTGCAGAATGTCAGATTTTTGCTGAAATTGTGACCGCGCGGCTTAGGGATTTGTTCAAAAAAAAGTTGTTGAGACATCGAGGGCTAATTCTGTTTCCCATGATAAAAACCCATCTGTTTTCACCGAAAAAGCTTTCAGTCGATCGTTTGCAACAGTTTGGCCCCATTTCTGAGTGAATTGCAGAAAGTCAGATTTTTGCTGAAATTGTCACCGCGCGGCTTAGGGATTTTTTCAAAAAAAGTTGCTAAGACGTCGAGGGCTAATTCTGTTTCCCATGATACAAACCCATCTGTTTCCACCGAAAAAGCTTTCAGGGGATCGTTTGAAACAGTTTGGCACCATTTCTGAGTGAATTGCAGAAAGTCAGATTTTTGCTGAAATGGTGACCGCGCGGCTTAGGGATTTTTTCAAAAAAAGTTGTTCAGACATCGAGGGCTAATTCTGTTTCCCGTGATAAAAACCCATCTGTTTTCACCGAAAAAGCTTTCAGTCGATCGTTTGCAACAGTTTGGCACCATTTCTGACTGAATTGAGAACGTCAGATTTTTGCTGAAATGGTGACCGCGCGGCTTAGGGATTTTTTCAAAAAAAAGTTGTTGAGACATCGAGGGCTAATTCTGTTTCCCATGATAAAACCCCATCTGTTTCCGCCGAAAATGCTTTCAGGGGATCGTTTGCAACAGTTTGGCACCATTTCTGAGTGAATTGCAGAACGTCAGATTTTTGCTGAAATTCTGACCGCGCGGCTTAGGGATTTTTTCAAAAAAAGGTGTTCAGACATCTAGGGCGAATTCTGTTTCCCATGATAAAAACCCATCTGTTTCCACCGAAAAAGCTTTCAGGGGATCGTTTGCAACAGTTTGGCACCATTTCTGAGTGAATTGCAGAAAGTCAGATTTTTGCTGAAATTCTGACCGCGCGGCTTAGGGATTTTTTCAAAAAAAGTTGTTCAGATGTCGAGGGCTAATTCTGTTTCCCATGAGAAAAACCCCTCTGTTTTCACCGAAAAAGCTTTCAGTCGATCGTTTGCAACAGTTTGGCACCATTTCTGAGTGAATTGCAGAACGTCAGATTTTTGCTGAAATTGTGACCGCGCGGCTTAGGGATTTTTTCAAAAAAAGTTGTTCAGACATCGAGGGCTAATTCTGTTTCCCATGATAAAAACCCATCTGTTTTCACCGAAAAAGCTTTCAGTCGATCGTTTGCAACAGTTTGGCACCATTTCTGAGTGAATTGCAGAAAGTCAGATTTTTGCTGAAATTGTGACCGCGCGGCTTAGGCATTTTTTCAAAAAAAGGTGTTCAGACATTGAGGGCTAATTCTGTTTCCCATGATAAAAACCCCTCTGTTTTCACCGAAAAAGCTTTCAGTCGATCGTTTGCAACAGTTTGGCACCATTTCTGAGTGAATTGCAGAAAGTCAGATTTTTGCTGAAATTGTGACCGCGCGGCTTAGGGATTTTTTCAAAAAAAGGTGTTCAGACATTGAGGGCTAATTCTGTTTCCCATGATAAAAACCCCTCTGTTTTCACCGAAAAAGCTTTCAGTCGATCGTTTTCAACAGTTTGGCACCATTTCTGAGTGAATTGCAGAAAGTCAGATTTTTGCTGAAATTGTGACCGCGCGGCTTAGGGATTTTTTCAAAAAAAGGTGTTCAGACATTGAGGGCTAATTCTGTTTCCCATGATAAAAACCCCTCTGTTTTCACCGAAAAAGCTTTCAGTCGATCGTTTGCAACAGTTTGGCACCATTTCTGAGTGAATTGCAGAACGTCAGATTTTTGCTGAAATGGTGACCGCGCGGCTTAGGGATTTTTTCAAAAAAAGTTGTTCAGACATCGAGGGCTAATTCTGTTTCCCGTGATAAAAACCCATCTGTTTTCACCAAAAAAGCTTTCAGTCGATCGTTTGCAACAGTTTGGCACCATTTCTGACTGAATTGAGAACGTCAGATTTTTGCTGAAATGGTGACCGCGCGGCTTAGGGATTTTTTCAAAAAAAAGTTGTTGAGACATCGAGGGCTAATTCTGTTTCCCATGATAAAAACCCATCTGTTTTCACCGAAAAAGCTTTCAGGGGATCGTTTGCAACAGTTTGGCACCATTTCTGAGTGAATTGCAGAAAGTCAGATTTTTGCTAAAATTGTGACCGCGCGGCTTAGGCATTTTTTCAAAAAAAGGTGTTCAGACATTGAGGGCTAATTCTGTTTCCCATGATAAAAACCCCTCTGTTTTCACCGAAAAAGCTTTCAGTCGATCGTTTGCAACAGTTTGGCACGATTTCTGAGTGAATTGCAGAAAGTCAGATTTTTGCTGAAATTGTGACCGCGCGGCTTAGGGATTTTTTCAAAAAAAGTTGCTAAGACGTCGAGGGCTAATTCTGTTTCCCATGATACAAACCCATCTGTTTCCACCGAAAAAGCTTTCAGGGGATCGTTTGAAACAGTTTGGCACCATTTCTGAGTGAATTGCAGAACGTCAGATTTTTGCTGAAATGGTGACCGCGCGGCTTAGGGATTTTTTCAAAAAATGGTGTTCAGACATCGAGGGCTAATTCTGTTTCCCGTGATAAAAACCCATCTGTTTTCACCGAAAAAGCTTTCAGTCGATCGTTTGCAACAGTTTGGCACCATTTCTGACTGAATTGAGAACGTCAGATTTTTGCTGAAATGGTGACCGCGCGGCTTAGGGACTTTTTCAAAAAAAAGTTGTTGAGACATCGAGGGCTAATTCTGTTTCCCATGATAAAAACCCATCTGTTTTCACCGAAAAAGCTTTCAGGGGATCGTTTGCAACAGTTTGGCACGATTTCTGAGTGAGTTGCAGGACGTCAGATTTTTGCTGAAATTCTGACCGCTCGGCTTAGGGATTTTTTCAAAAAAAGTTGTTCAGACATCGAGGGCTAATTCTGTTTACCATGATAAAAACCCATCAGTTTTCACCGAAAAAGCTTTCAGGGGATCGTTTGCAACAGTTTGACCCCATTTCTGAGTGAATTGCAGAATGTCAGATTTTTGCTGAAATTGTGACCGCGCGGCTTAGGGATTTTTTCAAAAAAAAGTTGTTGAGACATCGAGGGCTAATTCTGTTTCCCATGATAAAAACCCATCTGTTTTCACCGAAAAAGCTTTCAGTCGATCGTTTGCAACAGTTTGGCCCCATTTCTGAGTGAATTGCAGAAAGTCAGATTTTTGCTGAAATTGTCACCGCGCGGCTTAGGGATTTTTTCAAAAAAAGTTGCTAAGACGTCGAGGGCTAATTCTGTTTCCCATGATACAAACCCATCTGTTTCCACCGAAAAAGCTTTCAGGGGATCGTTTGAAACAGTTTGGCACCATTTCTGAGTGAATTGCAGAACGTCAGATTTTTGCTGAAATGGTGACCGCGCGGCTTAGGGATTTTTTCAAAAAAAGTTGTTCAGACATCGAGGGCTAATTCTGTTTCCCGTGATAAAAACCCATCTGTTTTCACCGAAAAAGCTTTCAGTCGATCGTTTGCAACAGTTTGGCACCATTTCTGACTGAATTGAGAACGTCAGATTTTTGCTGAAATGGTGACCGCGCGGCTTAGGGATTTTTTCAAAAAAAAGTTGTTGAGACATCGAGGGCTAATTCTGTTTCCCATGATAAAACCCCATCTGTTTCCGCCGAAAATGCTTTCAGGGGATCGTTTGCAACAGTTTGGCACCATTTCTGAGTGAATTGCAGAACGTCAGATTTTTGCTGAAATTCTGACCGCGCGGCTTAGGGATTTTTTCAAAAAAAGGTGTTCAGACATCTAGGGCGAATTCTGTTTCCCATGATAAAAACCCATCTGTTTCCACCGAAAAAGCTTTCAGGGGATCGTTTGCAACAGTTTGGCACCATTTCTGAGTGAATTGCAGAAAGTCAGATTTTTGCTGAAATTCTGACCGCGCGGCTTAGGGATTTTTTCAAAAAAAGTTGTTCAGATGTCGAGGGCTAATTCTGTTTCCCATGAGAAAAACCGCTCTGTTTTCACCGAAAAAGCTTTCAGTCGATCGTTTGCAACAGTTTGGCACCATTTCTGAGTGAATTGCAGAACGTCAGATTTTTGCTGAAATTGTGACCGCGCGGCTTAGGGATTTTTTCAAAAAATGGTGTTCAGACATCGAGGGCTAATTCTGTTTCCCATGATAAAAACCCATCTGTTTTCACCGAAAAAGCTTTCAGTCGATCGTTTGCAACAGTTTGGCACCATTTCTGAGTGAATTGCAGAAAGTCAGATTTTTGCTGAAATTGTGACCGCGCGGCTTAGGCATTTTTTCAAAAAAAGGTGTTCAGACATTGAGGGCTAATTCTGTTTCCCATGATAAAAACCCCTCTGTTTTCACCGAAAAAGCTTTCAGTCGATCGTTTGCAACAGTTTGGCACCATTTCTGAGTGAATTGCAGAAAGTCAGATTTTTGCTGAAATTGTGACCGCGCGGCTTAGGGATTTTTTCAAAAAAAGGTGTTCAGACATTGAGGGCTAATTCTGTTTCCCATGATAAAAACCCCTCTGTTTTCACCGAAAAAGCTTTCAGTCGATCGTTTGCAACAGTTTGGCACCATTTCTGAGTGAATTGCAGAAAGTCAGATTTTTGCTGAAATTGTGACCGCGCGGCTTAGGGATTTTTTCAAAAAAAGGTGTTCAGACATTGAGGGCTAATTCTGTTTCCCATGATAAAAACCCCTCTGTTTTCACCGAAAAAGCTTTCAGTCGATCGTTTGCAACAGTTTGGCACCATTTCTGAGTGAATTGCAGAACGTCAGATATTTGCTGAAATTGTGACTGCGCGGCTTAGGGATTTTTTCAAAAAAAGGTGTTCAGACATCTAGGGCGAATTCTGTTTACCATGATAAAAACCCATCTCTTTTCACCGAAAAAGCTTTCAGTCGATCGTTTGCAACAGTTTGGCACCATTTCTCAGTGAATTGCAGAACGTCAGATTTTTGCTGAAATGGTGACCGCGCGGCTTAGGGATTTTTTCAAAAAAAGTTGTTCAGACATCGAGGGCTAATTCTGTTTCCCGTGATAAAAACCCATCTGTTTTCACCAAAAAAGCTTTCAGTCGATCGTTTGCAACAGTTTGGCACCATTTCTGACTGAATTGAGAACGTCAGATTTTTGCTGAAATGGTGACCGCGCGGCTTAGGGATTTTTTCAAAAAAAAGTTGTTGAGACATCGAGGGCTAATTCTGTTTCCCATGATAAAAACCCATCTGTTTTCACCGAAAAAGCTTTCAGGGGATCGTTTGCAACAGTTTGGCACCATTTCTGAGTGAATTGCAGAAAGTCAGATTTTTGCTGAAATTGTGACCGCGCGGCTTAGGCATTTTTTCAAAAAAAGGTGTTCAGACATTGAGGGCTAATTCTGTTTCCCATGATAAAAACCCCTCTGTTTTCACCGAAAAAGCTTTCAGTCGATCGTTTGCAACAGTTTGGCACCATTTCTGAGTGAATTGCAGAAAGTCAGATTTTTGCTGAAATTGTGACCGCTCGGCTTAGGGATTTTTTCAAAAAAAGGTGTTCAGACATTGAGGGCTAATTCTGTTTCCCATGATAAAAACCCCTCTGTTTTCACCGAAAAAGCTTTCAGTCGATCGTTTGCAACAGTTTGGCACCATTTCTGAGTGAATTGCAGAACGTCAGATTTTTGCTGAAATTGTGACTGCGCGGCTTAGGGATTTTTTCAAAAAAAGGTGTTCAGACATCTAGGGCGAATTCTGTTTACCATGATAAAAACCCATCTCTTTTCACCGAAAAAGCTTTCAGTCGATCGTTTGCAACAGTTTGGCACCATTTCTGAGTGAATTGCAGAACGTCAGATTTTTGCTGAAATGGTGACCGCGCGGCTTAGGGATTTTTTCAAAAAAAGTTGTTCAGACATCGAGGGCTAATTCTGTTTCCCGTGATAAAAACCCATCTGTTTTCACCAAAAAAGCTTTCAGTCGATCGTTTGCAACAGTTTGGCACCATTTCTGACTGAATTGAGAACGTCAGATTTTTGCTGAAATGGTGACCGCGCGGCTTAGGGATTTTTTCAAAAAAAAGTTGTTGAGACATCGAGGGCTAATTCTGTTTCCCATGATAAAAACCCATCTGTTTTCACCGAAAAAGCTTTCAGGGGATCGTTTGCAACAGTTTGGCACCATTTCTGAGTGAATTGCAGAAAGTCAGATTTTTGCTAAAATTGTGACCGCGCGGCTTAGGCATTTTTTCAAAAAAAGGTGTTCAGACATTGAGGGCTAATTCTGTTTCCCATGATAAAAACCCCTCTGTTTTCACCGAAAAAGCTTTCAGTCGATCGTTTGCAACAGTTTGGCACGATTTCTGAGTGAATTGCAGAAAGTCAGATTTTTGCTGAAATTGTGACCGCGCGGCTTAGGGATTTTTTCAAAAAAAGTTGCTAAGACGTCGAGGGCTAATTCTGTTTCCCATGATACAAACCCATCTGTTTCCACCGAAAAAGCTTTCAGGGGATCGTTTGCAACAGTTTGGCACCATTTCTGAGTGAATTGCAGAACGTCAGATTTTTGCTGAAATGGTGACCGCGCGGCTTAGGGATTTTTTCAAAAAATGGTGTTCAGACATCGAGGGCTAATTCTGTTTCCCGTGATAAAAACCCATCTGTTTTCACCGAAAAAGCTTTCAGTCGATCGTTTGCAACAGTTTGGCACCATTTCTGACTGAATTGAGAACGTCAGATTTTTGCTGAAATGGTGACCGCGCGGCTTAGGGACTTTTTCAAAAAAAAGTTGTTGAGACATCGAGGGCGAATTCTGTTTACCATGATAAAAACCCATTTGTTTTCACCGAAAAAGCTTTCAGGGGATCGTTTGCAACAGTTTGGCACCATTTCTGAGTGAATTGCAGAACGTCAGATTTTTGCTGAAATTGTGACCGCGCGGCTTAGGGATTTTTTCAAAAAAAGTTGTTGAGACGTCAGGGGCTAATTCTGTTTACCGTGATAAAAACCCATCAGTTTTCACCGAAAAAGCTTTCAGTCGATCGTTTGCAACAGTTTGGCCCCATTTCTGAGTGAATTGCAGAATGTCAGATTTTTGCTGAAATTGTGACCGCGCGGCTTAGGGATTTTTTCAAAAAAAGGTGTTCAGACATTGAGGGCTAATTCTGTTTCCCATGATAAAAACCCCTCTGTTTTCACCGAAAAAGCTTTCAGTCGATCGTTTGCAACAGTTTGGCACCATTTCTGAGTGAATTGCAGAAAGTCAGATTTTTGCTGAAATTGTGACCGCGCGGCTTAGGGATTTTTTCAAAAAAAGGTGTTCAGACATTGAGGGCTAATTCTGTTTCCCATGATAAAAACCCCTCTGTTTTCACCGAAAAAGCTTTCAGTCGATCGTTTGCAACAGTTTGGCACCATTTCTGAGTGAATTGCAGAACGTCAGATTTTTGCTGAAATTGTGACTGCGCGGCTTAGGGATTTTTTCAAAAAAAGGTGTTCAGACATCTAGGGCGAATTCTGTTTACCATGATAAAAACCCATCAGTTTTCACCGAAAAAGCTTTCAGTCGATCGTTTGCAACAGTTTGGCACCATTTCTGAGTGAATTGCAGAACGTCAGATTTTTGCTGAAATGGTGACCGCGCGGCTTAGGTATTTTTTCAAAAAAAGTTGTTCAGACATCTAGGGCTATTTCTGTTTACCATGATAAAAACCCATCTGTTTCCACCGAAAAAGCTTTCAGTCGATCGTTTGCAACAGTTTGGCACCATTTCTGAGTGAATTGCAGAAAGTCAGATTTTTGCTGAAATTGTGACCGCGCGGCTTAGGGATTTTTTCAAAAAAAGTTGCTAAGACGTCGAGGGCTAATTCTGTTTCCCATGATACAAACCCATCTGTTTCCACCGAAAAAGCTTTCAGGGGATCGTTTGAAACAGTTTGGCAACATTTCTGAGTGAATTGCAGAACGTCAGATTTTTGCTGAAATGGTGACCGCGCGGCTTAGGGATTTTTTCAAAAAAAGTTGTTCAGACATCGAGGGCTAATTCTGTTTCCCGTGATAAAAACCCATCTGTTTTCACCGAAAAAGCTTTCAGTCGATCGTTTGCAACAGTTTGGCACCATTTCTGACTGAATTGAGAACGTCAGATTTTTGCTGAAATGGTGACCGCGCGGCTTAGGGATTTTTTCAAAAAAAAGTTGTTGAGACATCGAGGGCTAATTCTGTTTCCCATGATAAAACCCCATCTGTTTCCGCCGAAAATGCTTTCAGGGGATCGTTTGCAACAGTTTGGCACCATTTCTGAGTGAATTGCAGAAAGTCAGATTTTTGCTAAAATTGTGACCGCGCGGCTTAGGCATTTTTTCAAAAAAAGGTGTTCAGACATTGAGGGCTAATTCTGTTTCCCATGATAAAAACCCCTCTGTTTTCACCGAAAAAGCTTTCAGTCGATCGTTTGCAACAGTTTGGCACGATTTCTGAGTGAATTGCAGAAAGTCAGATTTTTGCTGAAATTGTGACCGCGCGGCTTAGGGATTTTTTCAAAAAAAGTTGCTAAGACGTCGAGGGCTAATTCTGTTTCCCATGATACAAACCCATCTGTTTCCACCGAAAAAGCTTTCAGGGGATCGTTTGCAACAGTTTGGCACCATTTCTGAGTGAATTGCAGAACGTCAGATTTTTGCTGAAATGGTGACCGCGCGGCTTAGGGATTTTTTCAAAAAATGGTGTTCAGACATCGAGGGCTAATTCTGTTTCCCGTGATAAAAACCCATCTGTTTTCACCGAAAAAGCTTTCAGTCGATCGTTTGCAACAGTTTGGCACCATTTCTGACTGAATTGAGAACGTCAGATTTTTGCTGAAATGGTGACCGCGCGGCTTAGGGACTTTTTCAAAAAAAAGTTGTTGAGACATCGAGGGCGAATTCTGTTTACCATGATAAAAACCCATTTGTTTTCACCGAAAAAGCTTTCAGGGGATCGTTTGCAACAGTTTGGCACCATTTCTGAGTGAATTGCAGAACGTCAGATTTTTGCTGAAATTGTGACCGCGCGGCTTAGGGATTTTTTCAAAAAAAGTTGTTGAGACGTCAGGGGCTAATTCTGTTTACCGTGATAAAAACCCATCAGTTTTCACCGAAAAAGCTTTCAGTCGATCGTTTGCAACAGTTTGGCCCCATTTCTGAGTGAATTGCAGAATGTCAGATTTTTGCTGAAATTGTGACCGCGCGGCTTAGGGATTTTTTCAAAAAAAGGTGTTCAGACATTGAGGGCTAATTCTGTTTCCCATGATAAAAACCCCTCTGTTTTCACCGAAAAAGCTTTCAGTCGATCGTTTGCAACAGTTTGGCACCATTTCTGAGTGAATTGCAGAAAGTCAGATTTTTGCTGAAATTGTGACCGCGCGGCTTAGGGATTTTTTCAAAAAAAGGTGTTCAGACATTGAGGGCTAATTCTGTTTCCCATGATAAAAACCCCTCTGTTTTCACCGAAAAAGCTTTCAGTCGATCGTTTGCAACAGTTTGGCACCATTTCTGAGTGAATTGCAGAACGTCAGATTTTTGCTGAAATTGTGACTGCGCGGCTTAGGGATTTTTTCAAAAAAAGGTGTTCAGACATCTAGGGCGAATTCTGTTTACCATGATAAAAACCCATCAGTTTTCACCGAAAAAGCTTTCAGTCGATCGTTTGCAACAGTTTGGCACCATTTCTGAGTGAATTGCAGAACGTCAGATTTTTGCTGAAATGGTGACCGCGCGGCTTAGGTATTTTTTCAAAAAAAGTTGTTCAGACATCTAGGGCTATTTCTGTTTACCATGATAAAAACCCATCTGTTTCCACCGAAAAAGCTTTCAGTCGATCGTTTGCAACAGTTTGGCACCATTTCTGAGTGAATTGCAGAAAGTCAGATTTTTGCTGAAATTGTGACCGCGCGGCTTAGGGATTTTTTCAAAAAAAGTTGCTAAGACGTCGAGGGCTAATTCTGTTTCCCATGATACAAACCCATCTGTTTCCACCGAAAAAGCTTTCAGGGGATCGTTTGAAACAGTTTGGCAACATTTCTGAGTGAATTGCAGAACGTCAGATTTTTGCTGAAATGGTGACCGCGCGGCTTAGGGATTTTTTCAAAAAAAGTTGTTCAGACATCGAGGGCTAATTCTGTTTCCCGTGATAAAAACCCATCTGTTTTCACCGAAAAAGCTTTCAGTCGATCGTTTGCAACAGTTTGGCACCATTTCTGACTGAATTGAGAACGTCAGATTTTTGCTGAAATGGTGACCGCGCGGCTTAGGGATTTTTTCAAAAAAAAGTTGTTGAGACATCGAGGGCTAATTCTGTTTCCCATGATAAAACCCCATCTGTTTCCGCCGAAAATGCTTTCAGGGGATCGTTTGCAACAGTTTGGCACCATTTCTGAGTGAATTGCAGAACGTCAGATTTTTGCTGAAATTCTGACCGCGCGGCTTAGGGATTTTTTCAAAAAAAGGTGTTCAGACATCTAGGGCGAATTCTGTTTCCCATGATAAAAACCCATCTGTTTCCACCGAAAAAGCTTTCAGGGGATCGTTTGCAACAGTTTGGCACCATTTCTGAGTGAATTGCAGAAAGTCAGATTTTTGCTGAAATTCTGACCGCGCGGCTTAGGGATTTTTTCAAAAAAAGTTGTTCAGATGTCGAGGGCTAATTCTGTTTCCCATGAGAAAAACCCCTCTGTTTTCACCGAAAAAGCTTTCAGTCGATCGTTTGCAACAGTTTGGCACCATTTCTGAGTGAATTGCAGAACGTCAGATTTTTGCTGAAATTGTGACCGCACGGCTTAGGGATTTTTTCAAAAAAAGTTGTTCAGACATCGAGGGCTAATTCTGTTTCCCATGATAAAAACCCATCTGTTTTCACCGAAAAAGCTTTCAGTCGATCGTTTGCAACAGTTTGGCACCATTTCTGAGTGAATTGCAGAAAGTCAGATTTTTGCTGAAATTGTGACCGCGCGGCTTAGGCATTTTTTCAAAAAAAGGTGTTCAGACATTGAGGGCTAATTCTGTTTCCCATGATAAAAACCCCTCTGTTTTCACCGAAAAAGCTTTCAGTCGATCGTTTGCAACAGTTTGGCACCATTTCTGAGTGAATTGCAGAAAGTCAGATTTTTGCTGAAATTGTGACCGCGCGGCTTAGGGATTTTTTCAAAAAAAGGTGTTCAGACATTGAGGGCTAATTCTGTTTCCCATGATAAAAACCCCTCTGTTTTCACCAAAAAAGCTTTCAGTCGATCGTTTGCAACAGTTTGGCACCATTTCTGAGTGAATTGCAGAACGTCAGATTTTTGCTGAAATTGTGACTGCGCGGCTTAGGGATTTTTTCAAAAAAAGGTGTTCAGACATCTAGGGCGAATTCTGTTTACCATGATAAAAACCCATCTCTTTTCACCGAAAAAGCTTTCAGTCGATCGTTTGCAACAGTTTGGCACCATTTCTGAGTGAATTGCAGAACGTCAGATTTTTGCTGAAATTGTGACCGCGCGGCTTAGGTATTTTTTCAAAAAAAGTTGTTCAGACATCTAGGGCTATTTCTGTTTACCATGATAAAAACCCATCTGTTTCCACCGAAAAAGCTTTCAGTCGATCGTTTGCAACAGTTTGGCACGATTTCTGAGTGAATTGCAGAAAGTCAGATTTTTGCTGAAATTGTGACCGCGCGGCTTAGGGATTTTTTCAAAAAAAGTTGCTAAGACGTCGAGGGCTAATTCTGTTTCCCATGATACAAACCCATCTGTTTCCACCGAAAAAGCTTTCAGGGGATCGTTTGAAACAGTTTGGCACCATTTCTGAGTGAATTGCAGAACGTCAGATTTTTGCTGAAATGGTGACCGCGCGGCTTAGGGATTTTTTCAAAAAAAGTTGTTCAGACATCGAGGGCTAATTCTGTTTCCCGTGATAAAAACCCATCTGTTTTCACCGAAAAAGCTTTCAGTCGATCGTTTGCAACAGTTTGGCACCATTTCTGACTGAATTGAGAACGTCAGATTTTTGCTGAAATGGTGACCGCGCGGCTTAGGGATTTTTTCAAAAAAAAGTTGTTGAGACATCGAGGGCTAATTCTGTTTCCCATGATAAAAACCCATCTGTTTTCACCGAAAAAGCTTTCAGGGGATCGTTTGCAACAGTTTGGCACGATTTCTGAGTGAATTGCAGAACGTCAGATTTTTGCTGAAATTCTGACCGCGCGGCTTAGGGATTTTTTCAAAAAAAGTTGTTCAGACATCGAGGGCTAATTCTGTTTACCATGATAAAAACCCATCAGTTTTCACCGAAAAAGCTTTCAGGGGATCGTTTGCAACAGTTTGGCCCCATTTCTGAGTGAATTGCAGAATGTCAGATTTTTGCTGAAATTGTGACCGCGCGGCTTAGGGATTTTTTCAAAAAAAAGTTGTTGAGACATCGAGGGCTAATTCTGTTTCCCATGATAAAAACCCATCTGTTTTCACCGAAAAAGCTTTCAGTCGATCGTTTGCAACAGTTTGGCACCATTTCTGAGTGAATTGCAGAAAGTCAGATTTTTGCTGAAATTGTGACCGCGCGGCTTAGGGATTTTTTCAAAAAAAGTTGCTAAGACGTCGAGGGCTAATTCTGTTTCCCATGATACAAACCCATCTGTTTCCACCGAAAAAGCTTTCAGGGGATCGTTTGAAACAGTTTGGCACCATTTCTGAGTGAATTGCAGAACGTCAGATTTTTGCTGAAATGGTGACCGCGCGGCTTAGGGACTTTTTCAAAAAAAAGTTGTTGAGACATCGAGGGCTAATTCTGTTTCCCATGATAAAAACCCATCTGTTTTCACCGAAAAAGCTTTCAGGGGATCGTTTGCAACAGTTTGGCACGATTTCTGAGTGAATTGCAGAACGTCAGATTTTTGCTGAAATTCTGACCGCTCGGCTTAGGGATTTTTTCAAAAAAAGTTGTTCAGACATCGAGGGCTAATTCTGTTTACCATGATAAAAACCCATCAGTTTTCACCGAAAAAGCTTTCAGGGGATCGTTTGCAACAGTTTGACCCCATTTCTGAGTGAATTGCAGAATGTCAGATTTTTGCTGAAATTGTGACCGCGCGGCTTAGGGATTTTTTCAAAAAAAAGTTGTTGAGACATCGAGGGCTAATTCTGTTTCCCATGATAAAAACCCATCTGTTTTCACCGAAAAAGCTTTCAGTCGATCGTTTGCAACAGTTTGGCACCATTTCTGAGTGAATTGCAGAAAGTCAGATTTTTGCTGAAATTGTCACCGCGCGGCTTAGGGATATTTTCAAAAAAAGGTGTTCAGACATCTAGGGCTAATTCTGTTTCCCATGATAAAAACCCATCTGTTTTCACCGAAAAAGCTTTCAGGGGACCGTTTGCAACAGTTTGGCACCATTTCTGAGTGAATTGCAGAACGTCAGATTTTTGCTGAAATTATGACCGCGCGGCTTAGGGATTTTTTCAAAAAAAGGTGTTCAGACATCTAGGGCTGATTCTGTTTACCATGATAAAAACCCATCTGTTTCCACCGAAAAAGCTTTCAGTCGATCGTTTGCAACAGTTTCGCACCATTTGTGAGTGAATTGCAGAACGTCAGATTTTTGCTGAAATTGTGACCGCGCGGCTTAGGTATTTTTTCAAAAAAAGTTGTTCAGACATCGAGGGCTAATTCTGTTTCCCATGATAAAAACCCATCTGTTTTCACCGAAAAAGCTTTCAGTCGATCGTTTGCAACAGTTTGGCACCATTTCAGAGTGAATTGCAGAACGTCAGATTTTTGCTGAAATGGTGACCGCGCGGCTTAGGGATTTTTTCAAAAAAAGGTGTTCAGACATTGAGGGCTAATTCTGTTTCCCATGATAAAAACCCCTCTGTTTTCACCAAAAAAGCTTTCAGTCGATCGTTTGCAACAGTTTGGCACCATTTCTGAGTGAATTGCAGAAAGTCAGATTTTTGCTGAAATTGTGACCGCGCGGCTTAGGGATTTTTTCAAAAAAAGGTGTTCAGACATTGAGGGCTAATTCTGTTTCCCATGATAAAAACCCCTCTGTTTTCACCGAAAAAGCTTTCAGTCGATCGTTTGCAACAGTTTGGCACCATTTCTGACTGAATTGAGAACGTCAGATTTTTGCTGAAATGGTGACCGCGCGGCTTAGGGATTTTTTCAAAAAAAAGTTGTTGAGACATCGAGGGCTAATTCTGTTTCCCATGATAAAAACCCATCTGTTTTCACCGAAAAAGCTTTCAGGGGATCGTTTGCAACAGTTTGGCACGATTTCTGAGTGAATTGCAGAACGTCAGATTTTTGCTGAAATTCTGACCGCGCGGCTTAGGGATTTTTTCAAAAAAAGTTGTTCAGACGTCGAGGGCTAATTCTGTTTCCCATGATAAAAACCCATCTGTTTCCACCGAAAAAGCTTTCAGTCGATCGTTTGCAACAGTTTGGCACCATTTCTGAGTGAATTGCAGAAAGTCAGATTTTTGCTGAAATTGTGACCGCGCGGCTTAGGTATTTTTTCAAAAAAA
The DNA here is from genome assembly GCF_965153285.1 of Podarcis tiliguerta. NCBI lineage: Eukaryota > Metazoa > Chordata > Lepidosauria > Squamata > Lacertidae > Podarcis > Podarcis tiliguerta. The sequence continues at coordinate 9,784,185 of NC_139547.1, read as the reverse complement.
GTTGTTCAGACATCGAGGGCTAATTCTGTTTCCCGTGATAAAAACCCATCTGTTTTCACCGAAAAAGCTTTCAGTCGATCGTTTGCAACAGTTTGGCACCATTTCTGACTGAATTGAGAACGTCAGATTTTTGCTGAAATGGTGACCGCGCGGCTTAGGGATTTTTTCAAAAAAAAGTTGTTGAGACATCGAGGGCTAATTCTGTTTCCCATGATAAAAACCCATCTGTTTTCACCGAAAAAGCTTTCAGTCGATCGTTTGCAACAGTTTGGCACCATTTCTGAGTGAATTGCAGAACGTCAGATTTTTGCTGAAATTCTGACCGCGCGGCTTAGGGGTTTTTTCAAAAAAAGGTGCTCAGACATCGAGGGCGAATTCTGTTTACCATGATAAAAACCCATCTGTATTCACCGAAAAAGCTTTAAGGGGATCGTTTGCAACAGTTTGGCACGATTTCTGAGTGAATTGCAGAACGTCAGATTTTTGCTGAAATTGTGACCGCGCGGCTTAGGGATTTTTTCAAAAAAAGTTGTTCAGACATCGAGGGCTAATTCTGTTTCCCATGATAAAAACCCATCTGTTTTCACCGAAAAAGCTTTCAGTCGATCGTTTGCAACAGTTTGGCACCATTTCAGAGTGAATTGCAGAACGTCAGATTTTTGCTGAAATTGTGACCGCGCGGCTTAGGGATTTTTTAAAAAAAAAGTGTTCAGACATCTAGGGCGAATTCTGTTTACCATGATAAAAACCCATTTGTTTTCACCGAAAAAGCTTTCAGGGGATCGTTTGCAACAGTTTGGCACCATTTCTGAGTGAATTGCAGAACGTCAGATTTTTGCTGAAATTGTGACCGCGCGGCTTAGGGATTTTTTCAAAAAAAGTTGTTGAGACGTCAGGGGCTAATTCTGTTTACCGTGATAAAAACCCATCAGTTTTCACCGAAAAAGCTTTCAGGGGATCGTTTGCAACAGTTTGGCCCCATTTCTGAGTGAATTGCAGAATGTCAGATTTTTGCTGAAATTGTGACCGCGCGGCTTAGGGATTTTTTCAAAAAAAAAGTTGTTGAGACATCAAGGGCTAATTCTGTTTCTCGTAATAAAAACCCATCTGTTTTCACCAAAAAAGCTTTCAGTCGATCGTTTGCAACAGTTTGGCACCATTTCTGAGTGAATTGCAGAAAGTCAGATTTTTGCTGAAATTGTGACCGCGCGGCTTAGGTATTTTTTCAAAAAAAGTTGTTCAGACATCGAGGGCTAATTCTGTTTCCCATGATAAAAACCCATCTGTTTTCACCGAAAAAGCTTTCAGTCGATCGTTTGCAACAGTTTGGCACCATTTCAGAGTGAATTGCAGAACGTCAGATTTTTGCTGAAATTGTGACCGCGCGGCTTAGGGATTTTTTTCAAAAAAAGTTGTTCAGACGTCGAGGGCTAATTCTGTTTCCCATTATAAAAACCCATCTGTTTCCACCGAAAAAGCTTTCAGTCGATCGTTTGCAATAGTTTGGCACCATTTCTGAGTGAATGGCAGAAAGTCAGAGTTTTGCTGAAATTGTGACCGCGCCTGTCAGGGCTGGCTCCGGGTCCCAGCTCACCAAGGACCAACGCTAGCCGATAGTACAGTATCAAAGTCTTTATTGAAGAATAGTCTCCATTTACAAGTCTCAGCGTCCCAGCCCTACGTCTGGACTTTAGACCGGCGAAGCTCTGTCTGGATCTCCACCCCCTGTGCACCAGTTTAAGACTCTAATCTTACTCCACCTCTTCCTTCTCTCTCTCTTCCTCTGGGTCTTACTACCCCCCGGGGTCTCCTTCCTCCTGGACTCTTCCGACGCAGAGCTTGACCCCTCTGACTCCTCCCCCTCTCTTCGGCGGGCTTTAGGACCTGGCTCCCTACCCGGGCTGCCCACCTTGCCGCCCTCCTGTACATTTGAACTTGGCGCGCGCGCGCGTTTTACTTTCCGGATGACCGTTTCCTCGCTCCCTGACGAGGGTGTGGCCACTCCTGCCTCACGTTCTCCCTCTGCCTGCGCGCTCCCTGATCCCGATGCCTTGGACTCCTCCCCCCTACTGCACTCTGGGGGGGACGCTGGTCCGGATTTCCAGCTGCTACTCTCTGAGTCCCCTCTGGCCCCTTCTTCCCGAGGTGTCCCCCTGGGCACTCCCCTTGCCCTGACCATGGGGGCCCCTTTCTGTGAATCCTCCGAGTCACTGGAGAGACTCAGAGACCTTGGACTACTGTCGCCGCTGACATTTCCTTCCGACTCCTCCCCCTTGCTCTCCGTTTCTTCCCTCTCCTGTGACTCTGCTCCTGAACCCCTGACAGCGCGGCTTAGGTATTTTTTCAAAAAAAGTTGCTCAGACATCCAGGGCTAATTCTATTTCCCATGATACAAACCCATCTGTTTCCACCGAAAAAGCTTTCAGGGGACCGTTTGCAACAGTTTGGCCCCATTTCTGAGTGAATTGCAGAATGTCAGATTTTTGCTGAAATTGTGACCGCGCGACCTAGGTAATTTGTCAAAAAAAGTTGTTGAGACATCGAGGGCTAATTCTGTTTCCCATGATAAAACCCCATCTGTTTCCGCCGAAAAAGCTTTCAGGGGATCGTTTGCAACAGTTTGGCACCATTTCTGAGTGAATTGCAGAACGTCAGATTTTTGCTGAAATTGTGACCGCGCGGCTTAGGGATTTTTTCAAAAAAAGGTGTTCAGACATCTAGGGCGAATTCTGTTTCCCATGATAAAAACCCATCTGTTTCCACCGAAAAAGCTTTCAGGGGATCGTTTGCAACAGTTTGGCACCATTTCTGAGTGAATTGCAGAAAGTCAGATTTTTGCTGAAATTCTGACCGCGCGGCTTAGGGATTTTTTCAAAAAAAGTTGTTCAGATGTCGAGGGCTAATTCTGTTTCCCATGAGAAAAACCCCTCTGTTTTCACCGAAAAAGCTTTCAGTCGATCGTTTGCAACAGTTTGGCACCATTTCTGAGTGAATTGCAGAAAGTCAGATTTTTGCTGAAATTGTGACCGCGCGGCTTAGGCATTTTTTCAAAAAAAGGTGTTCAGACATTGAGGGCTAATTCTGTTTCCCATGATAAAAACCCCTCTGTTTTCACCGAAAAAGCTTTCAGGGGATCGTTTGCAACAGTTTGGCACCATTTCTGAGTGAATTGCAGAAAGTCAGATTTTTGCTGAAATTGTGACCGCGCGGCTTAGGGATTTTTTCAAAAAAAGGTGTTCAGACATTGAGGGCTAATTCTGTTTCCCATGATAAAAACCCCTCTGTTTTCACCGAAAAAGCTTTCAGTCGATCGTTTGCAACAGTTTGGCACCATTTCTGAGTGAATTGCAGAACGTCAGATTTTTGCTGAAATTGTGACTGCGCGGCTTAGGGATTTTTTCAAAAAAAGGTGTTCAGACATCTAGGGCGAATTCTGTTTACCATGATAAAAACCCATCTCTTTTCACTGAAAAAGCTTTCAGTCGATCGTTTGCAACAGTTTGGCACCATTTCTGAGTGAATTGCAGAACGTCAGATTTTTGCTGAAATGGTGACCGCGCGGCTTAGGTATTTTTTCAAAAAAAGTTGTTCAGACATCTAGGGCTATTTCTGTTTACCATGATAAAAACCCATCTGTTTCCACCGAAAAAGCTTTCAGTCGATCGTTTGCAACAGTTTGGCACCATTTCTGAGTGAATTGCAGAAAGTCAGATTTTTGCTGAAATTGTGACCGCGCGGCTTAGGGATTTTTTCAAAAAAAGTTGCTAAGACGTCGAGGGCTAATTCTGTTTCCCATGATACAAACCCATCTGTTTCCACCGAAAAAGCTTTCAGGGGATCGTTTGAAACAGTTTGGCACCATTTCTGAGTGAATTGCAGAACGTCAGATTTTTGCTGAAATGGTGACCGCGCGGCTTAGGGATTTTTTCAAAAAAAGTTGTTCAGACATCGAGGGCTAATTCTGTTTCCCGTGATAAAAACCCATCTGTTTTCACCGAAAAAGCTTTCAGTCGATCGTTTGCAACAGTTTGGCACCATTTCTGACTGAATTGAGAACGTCAGATTTTTGCTGAAATGGTGACCGCGCGGCTTAGGGATTTTTTCAAAAAAAAGTTGTTGAGACATCGAGGGCTAATTCTGTTTCCCATGATAAAACCCCATCTGTTTCCGCCGAAAATGCTTTCAGGGGATCGTTTGCAACAGTTTGGCACCATTTCTGAGTGAATTGCAGAACGTCAGATTTTTGCTGAAATTCTGACCGCGCGGCTTAGGGATTTTTTCAAAAAAAGGTGTTCAGACATCTAGGGCGAATTCTGTTTCCCATGATAAAAACCCATCTGTTTCCACCGAAAAAGCTTTCAGGGGATCGTTTGCAACAGTTTGGCACCATTTCTGAGTGAATTGCAGAAAGTCAGATTTTTGCTGAAATTCTGACCGCGCGGCTTAGGGATTTTTTCAAAAAAAGTTGTTCAGATGTCGAGGGCTAATTCTGTTTCCCATGAGAAAAACCCCTCTGTTTTCACCGAAAAAGCTTTCAGTCGATCGTTTGCAACAGTTTGGCACCATTTCTGAGTGAATTGCAGAACGTCAGATTTTTGCTGAAATTGTGACCGCGCGGCTTAGGGATTTTTTCAAAAAAAGTTGTTCAGACATCGAGGGCTAATTCTGTTTCCCATGATAAAAACCCATCTGTTTTCACCGAAAAAGCTTTCAGTCGATCGCTTGCAACAGTTTGGCACCATTTCTGAGTGAATTGCAGAAAGTCAGATTTTTGCTGAAATTGTGACCGCGCGGCTTAGGCATTTTTTCAAAAAAAGGTGTTCAGACATTGAGGGCTAATTCTGTTTCCCATGATAAAAACCCCTCTGTTTTCACCGAAAAAGCTTTCAGTCGATCGTTTGCAACAGTTTGGCACCATTTCTGAGTGAATTGCAGAAAGTCAGATTTTTGCTGAAATTGTGACCGCGCGGCTTAGGGATTTTTTCAAAAAATGGTGTTCAGACATTGAGGGCTAATTCTGTTTCCCATGATAAAAACCCCTCTGTTTTCACCGAAAAAGCTTTCAGTCGATCGTTTGCAACAGTTTGGCACCATTTCTGACTGAATTGAGAACGTCAGATTTTTGCTGAAATGGTGACCGCGCGGCTTAGGGATTTTTTCAAAAAAAGTTGTTCAGACATCGAGGGCTAATTCTGTTTCCCATGATAAAACCCCATCTGTTTCTGCCGAAAATGCTTTCAGGGGATCGTTTGCAACAGTTTGGCACCATTTCTGAGTGAATTGCAGAACGTCAGATTTTTGCTGAAATTCTGACCGCGCGGCTTAGGGATTTTTTCAAAAAAAGGTGTTCAGACATCTAGGGCGAATTCTGTTTCCCATGATAAAAACCCATCTGTTTCCACCGAAAAAGCTTTCAGGGGATCGTTTGCAACAGTTTGGCACCATTTCTGAGTGAATTGCAGAAAGTCAGATTTTTGCTGAAATTCTGACCGCGCGGCTTAGGGATTTTTTCAAAAAAAGTTGTTCAGATGTCGAGGGCTAATTCTGTTTCCCATGATAAAAACCTCTCTGTTTTCACCGAAAAAGCTTTCAGTCGATCGTTTGCAACAGTTTGGCACCATTTCTGAGTGAATTGCAGAACGTCAGATTTTTGCTGAAATTGTGACCGCGCGGCTTAGGGATTTTTTCAAAAAAAGTTGTTCAGACATCGAGGGCTAATTCTGTTTCCCATGATAAAAACCCATCTGTTTTCACCGAAAAAGCTTTCAGTCGATCGTTTGCAACAGTTTGGCACCATTTCTGAGTGAATTGCAGAAAGTCAGATTTTTGCTGAAATTGTGACCGCGCGGCTTAGGCATTTTTTCAAAAAAAGGTGTTCAGACATTGAGGGCTAATTCTGTTTCCCATGATAAAAACCCCTCTGTTTTCACCGAAAAAGCTTTCAGTCGATCGTTTGCAACAGTTTGGCACCATTTCTGAGTGAATTGCAGAAAGTCAGATTTTTGCTGAAATTGTGACCGCGCGGCTTAGGGATTTTTTCAAAAAATGGTGTTCAGACATTGAGGGCTAATTCTGTTTCCCATGATAAAAACCCCTCTGTTTTCACCGAAAAAGCTTTCAGTCGATCGTTTGCAACAGTTTGGCACCATTTCTGACTGAATTGAGAACGTCAGATTTTTGCTGAAATGGTGACCGCGCGGCTTAGGGATTTTTTCAAAAAAAGTTGTTCAGACATCGAGGGCTAATTCTGTTTCCCGTGATAAAAACCCATCTGTTTTCACCGAAAAAGCTTTCAGTCGATCGTTTGCAACAGTTTGGCACCATTTCTGACTGAATTGAGAACGTCAGATTTTTGCTGAAATGGTGACCGCGCGGCTTAGGGATTTTTTCAAAAAAAAGTTGTTGAGACATCGAGGGCTAATTCTGTTTCCCATGATAAAAACCCATCTGTTTTCACCGAAAAAGCTTTCAGGGGATCGTTTGCAACAGTTTGGCACGATTTCTGAGTGAATTGCAGAACGTCAGATTTTTGCTGAAATTCTGACCGCGCGGCTTAGGGATTTTTTCAAAAAAAGTTGTTCAGACATCGAGGGCTAATTCTGTTTACCATGATAAAAACCCATCAGTTTTCACCGAAAAAGCTTTCAGGGGATCGTTTGCAACAGTTTGGCCCCATTTCTGAGTGAATTGCAGAATGTCAGATTTTTGCTGAAATTGTGACCGCGCGGCTTAGGGATTTTTTCAAAAAAAAGTTGTTGAGACATCGAGGGCTAATTCTGTTTCCCATGATAAAAACCCATCTGTTTTCACCGAAAAAGCTTTCAGTCGATCGTTTGCAACAGTTTGGCACGATTTCTGAGTGAATTGCAGAAAGTCAGATTTTTGCTGAAATTGTGACCGCGCGGCTTAGGGATTTTTTCAAAAAAAGTTGCTAAGACGTCGAGGGCTAATTCTGTTTCCCATGATACAAACCCATCTGTTTCCACCGAAAAAGCTTTCAGGGGATCGTTTGAAACAGTTTGGCACCATTTCTGAGTGAATTGCAGAACGTCAGATTTTTGCTGAAATGGTGACCGCGCGGCTTAGGGATTTTTTCAAAAAAAGTTGTTCAGACATCGAGGGCTAATTCTGTTTCCCGTGATAAAAACCCATCTGTTTTCACCGAAAAAGCTTTCAGTCGATCGTTTGCAACAGTTTGGCACCATTTCTGACTGAATTGAGAACGTCAGATTTTTGCTGAAATGGTGACCGCGCGGCTTAGGGATTTTTTCAAAAAAAAGTTGTTGAGACATCGAGGGCTAATTCTGTTTCCCATGATAAAAACCCATCTGTTTTCACCGAAAAAGCTTTCAGGGGATCGTTTGCAACAGTTTGGCACGATTTCTGAGTGAATTGCAGAACGTCAGATTTTTGCTGAAATGGTGACCGCGCGGCTTAGGCATTTTTTCAAAAAAAGTTGTTCAGACATCGAGGGCTAATTCTGTTTCCCGTGATAAAAACCCATCTGTTTTCACCGAAAAAGCTTTCAGGGGATCGTTTGCAACAGTTTGGCACCATTTCTGACTTAATTGAGAACGTCAGATTTTTGCTGAAATGGTGACCGCGCGGCTTAGGGATTTTTTCAAAAAAAAGTTGTTGAGACATCGAGGGCTAATTCTGTTTCCCATGATAAAAACCCATCTGTTTTCACCGAAAAAGCTTTCAGGGGATCGTTTGCAACAGTTTGGCACGATTTCTGAGTGAATTGCAGAACGTCAGATTTTTGCTGAAATTCTGACCGCGCGGCTTAGGGATTTTTTCAAGAAAAGTTGTTCAGACATCGAGGGCTAATTCTGTTTACCATGATAAAAACCCATCAGTTTTCACCGAAAAAGCTTTCAGGGGATCGTTTGCAACAGTTTGGCCCCATTTCTGAGTGAATTGCAGAATGTCAGATTTTTGCTGAAATTGTGACCGCGCGGCTTAGGGATTTTTTCAAAAAAAAGTTGTTGAGACATCGAGGGCTAATTCTGTTTCCCATGATAAAAACCCATCTGTTTTCACCGAAAAAGCTTTCAGTCGATCGTTTGCAACAGTTTGGCACGATTTCTGAGTGAATTGCAGAAAGTCAGATTTTTGCTGAAATTGTGACCGCGCGGCTTAGGGATTTTTTCAAAAAAAGTTGCTAAGACGTCGAGGGCTAATTCTGTTTCCCATGATACAAACCCATCTGTTTCCACCGAAAAAGCTTTCAGGGGATCGTTTGAAACAGTTTGGCACCATTTCTGAGTGAATTGCAGAACGTCAGATTTTTGCTGAAATGGTGACCGCGCGGCTTAGGGATTTTTTCAAAAAATGGTGTTCAGACATCGAGGGCTAATTCTGTTTCCCGTGATAAAAACCCATCTGTTTTCACCGAAAAAGCTTTCAGTCGATCGTTTGCAACAGTTTGGCACCATTTCTGACTGAATTGAGAACGTCAGATTTTTGCTGAAATGGTGACCGCGCGGCTTAGGGACTTTTTCAAAAAAAAGTTGTTGAGACATCGAGGGCTAATTCTGTTTCCCATGATAAAAACCCATCTGTTTTCACCGAAAAAGCTTTCAGGGGATCGTTTGCAACAGTTTGGCACGATTTCTGAGTGAATTGCAGAACGTCAGATTTTTGCTGAAATTCTGACCGCTCGGCTTAGGGATTTTTTCAAAAAAAGTTGTTCAGACATCGAGGGCTAATTCTGTTTACCATGATAAAAACCCATCAGTTTTCACCGAAAAAGCTTTCAGGGGATCGTTTGCAACAGTTTGACCCCATTTCTGAGTGAATTGCAGAATGTCAGATTTTTGCTGAAATTGTGACCGCGCGGCTTAGGGATTTTTTCAAAAAAAAGTTGTTGAGACATCGAGGGCTAATTCTGTTTCCCATGATAAAAACCCATCTGTTTTCACCGAAAAAGCTTTCAGTCGATCGTTTGCAACAGTTTGGCCCCATTTCTGAGTGAATTGCAGAAAGTCAGATTTTTGCTGAAATTGTCACCGCGCGGCTTAGGGATATTTTCAAAAAAAGGTGTTCAGACATCTAGGGCTAATTCTGTTTCCCATGATAAAAACCCATCTGTTTTCACCGAAAAAGCTTTCAGGGGACCGTTTGCAACAGTTTGGCACCATTTCTGAGTGAATTGCAGAACGTCAGATTTTTGCTGAAATTATGACCGCGCGGCTTAGGGATTTTTTCAAAAAAAGGTGTTCAGACATCTAGGGCTGATTCTGTTTACCATGATAAAAACCCATCTGTTTTCACCGAAAAAGCTTTCAGGGGATCGTTTGCAACAGTTTGGCACGATTTCTGAGTGAATTGCAGAACGTCAGATTTTTGCTGAAATTCTGACCGCGCGGCTTAGGGATTTTTTCAAAAAAAGTTGTTCAGACATCGAGGGCTAATTCTGTTTACCATGATAAAAACCCATCAGTTTTCACCGAAAAAGCTTTCAGGGGATCGTTTGCAACAGTTTGGCCCCATTTCTGAGTGAATTGCAGAATGTCAGATTTTTGCTGAAATTGTGACCGCGCGGCTTAGGGATTTTTTCAAAAAAAAGTTGTTGAGACATCGAGGGCTAATTCTGTTTCCCATGATAAAAACCCATCTGTTTTCACCGAAAAAGCTTTCAGTCGATCGTTTGCAACAGTTTGGCACGATTTCTGAGTGAATTGCAGAAAGTCAGATTTTTGCTGAAATTGTGACCGCGCGGCTTAGGGATTTTTTCAAAAAAAGTTGCTAAGACGTCGAGGGCTAATTCTGTTTCCCATGATACAAACCCATCTGTTTCCACCGAAAAAGCTTTCAGGGGATCGTTTGAAACAGTTTGGCACCATTTCTGAGTGAATTGCAGAACGTCAGATTTTTGCTGAAATGGTGACCGCGCGGCTTAGGGATTTTTTCAAAAAATGGTGTTCAGACATCGAGGGCTAATTCTGTTTCCCGTGATAAAAACCCATCTGTTTTCACCGAAAAAGCTTTCAGGGGATCGTTTGCAACAGTTTGGCACCATTTCTGACTGAATTGAGAACGTCAGATTTTTGCTGAAATGGTGACCGCGCGGCTTAGGGATTTTTTCAAAAAAAAGTTGTTGAGACATCGAGGGCTAATTCTGTTTCCCATGATAAAAACCCATCTGTTTTCACCGAAAAAGCTTTCAGGGGATCGTTTGCAACAGTTTGGCATGATTTCTGAGTGAATTGCAGAACGTCAGATTTTTGCTGAAATTATGACCGCGCGGCTTAGGGATTTTTTCAAAAAAAGTTGTTCAGACATCGAGGGCTAATTCTGTTTACCATGATAAAAACCCATCAGTTTTCACCGAAAAAGCTTTCAGGGGATCGTTTGCAACAGTTTGGCCCCATTTCTGAGTGAATTGCAGAATGTCAGATTTTTGCTGAAATTGTGACCGCGCGGCTTAGGGATTTTTTCAAAAAAAAGTTGTTGAGACATCGAGGGCTAATTCTGTTTCCCATGATAAAAACCCATCTGTTTTCACCGAAAAAGCTTTCAGTCGATCGTTTGCAACAGTTTGGCACGATTTCTGAGTGAATTGCAGAAAGTCAGATTTTTGCTGAAATTGTGACCGCGCGGCTTAGGGATTTTTTCAAAAAAAGTTGCTAAGACGTCGAGGGCTAATTCTGTTTCCCATGATACAAACCCATCTGTTTCCACCGAAAAAGCTTTCAGGGGATCGTTTGAAACAGTTTGGCACCATTTCTGAGTGAATTGCAGAACGTCAGATTTTTGCTGAAATGGTGACCGCGCGGCTTAGGGATTTTTTCAAAAAATGGTGTTCAGACATCGAGGGCTAATTCTGTTTCCCGTGATAAAAACCCATCTGTTTTCACCGAAAAAGCTTTCAGTCGATCGTTTGCAACAGTTTGGCACCATTTCTGACTGAATTGAGAACGTCAGATTTTTGCTGAAATGGTGACCGCGCGGCTTAGGGACTTTTTCAAAAAAAAGTTGTTGAGACATCGAGGGCTAATTCTGTTTCCCATGATAAAAACCCATCTGTTTTCACCGAAAAAGCTTTCAGGGGATCGTTTGCAACAGTTTGGCACGATTTCTGAGTGAATTGCAGAACGTCAGATTTTTGCTGAAATTCTGACCGCTCGGCTTAGGGATTTTTTCAAAAAAAAGTTGTTGAGACATCGAGGGCTAATTCTGTTTCCCATGATAAAAACCCATCTGTTTTCACCGAAAAAGCTTTCAGTCGATCGTTTGCAACAGTTTGGCCCCATTTCTGAGTGAATTGCAGAAAGTCAGATTTTTGCTGAAATTGTCACCGCGCGGCTTAGGGATATTTTCAAAAAAAGGTGTTCAGACATCTAGGGCTAATTCTGTTTCCCATGATAAAAACCCATCTGTTTTCACCGAAAAAGCTTTCAGGGGACCGTTTGCAACAGTTTGGCTCCATTTCTGAGTGAATTGCAGAACGTCAGATTTTTGCTGAAATTATGACCGCGCGGCTTAGGGATTTTTTCAAAAAAAGGTGTTCAGACATCTAGGGCTGATTCTGTTTACCATGATAAAAACCCATCTGTTTCCACCGAAAAAGCTTTCAGTCGATCGTTTGCAACAGTTTCGCACCATTTGTGAGTGAATTGCAGAACGTCAGATTTTTGCTGAAATTGTGACCGCGCGGCTTAGGTATTTTTTCAAAAAAAGTTGTTCAGACATCGAGGGCTAATTCTGTTTCCCATGATAAAAACCCATCTGTTTTCACCGAAAAAGCTTTCAGTCGATCGTTTGCAACAGTTTGGCACCATTTCTGAGTGAATTGCAGAACGTCAGATTTTTGCTGAAATTGTGACCGCGCGGCTTAGGGATTTTTTTCAAAAAAAGTTGTTCAGACATCGAGGGCTAATTCTGTTTCCCATGATAAAAACCCATCTGTTTCCACCGAAAAAGCTTTCAGTCGATCGTTTGCAACAGTTTGGCACCATTTCTGAGTGAATTGCAGAAAGTCAGATTTTTGCTGAAATTGTGACCGCGCGGCTTAGGGATTTTTTCAAAAAATGGTGTTCAGACATCGAGGGCTAATTCTATTTCCCATGATAAATCCCATCTGTTTTCACCGAAAAAGCTTTCAGTCGATCGTTTGCAACAGTTTGGCACCATTTCTGAGTGAATTGCAGAACGTCAGATTTTTGCTGAAATTGTGACCGCGCGGCTTAGGGATTTTTTCAAAAAAAGTTGTTCAGACATCTAGGGCTAATTCTATTTCCCATGATAAAAACCCATTTGTTTTCACCGAAAAAGCTTTCAGGGGATCGTTTGCAACAGTTTGGCACCATTTCTGAGTGAATTGCAGAACGTCAGATTTTTGCTGAAATTGTGACCGCGCGGCTTAGGGATTTTTTCAAAAAAAGTTGTTGAGACGTCAAGGGCTAATTCTGTTTCCCATGATACAAACCCATCCGTTTCCAACGAAAAAGCTTTCAGGGGATCGTTTGCAACAGTTTGGCACCATTTCTGAGTGAATTGCAGAAAGTCAGATTTTTGCTGAAATGGTGACCGCGCGGCTTAGGGATTTTTTCAAAAAAAGTTGTTCAGACATCGAGGGCTAATTCTGTTTCCCGTGATAAAAACCCATCTGTTTTCACCGAAAAAGCTTTCAGTCGATCATTTGCAACAGTTTGGCACCATTTCTGACTGAATTGAGAACGTCAGATTTTTGCTGAAATGGTGACCGCGCGGCTTAGGGATTTTTTCAAAAAAAAGTTGTTGAGACATCGAGGGCTAATTCTGTTTCCCATGATAAAAACCCATCTGTATTCACCGAAAAAGCTTTCAGGGGATCGTTTGCAACAGTTTGGCACGATTTCTGAGTGAATTGCAGAACGTCAGATTTTTGCTGAAATTGTGACCGCGCGGCTTAGGGATTTTTTCCAAAAAAGTTGTTCAGACATCGAGGGCTAATTCTGTTTACCATGATAAAAACCCATCAGTTTTCACCGAAAAAGCTTTCAGGGGATCGTTTGCAACAGTTTGGCACCATTTCTGAGTGAATTGCAGAATGTCAGATTTTTGCTGAAATTGTGACCGCGCGGCTTAGGGATTTTTTTCAAAAAAAGTTGTTCAGACGTCGAGGGCTAATTCTGTTTCCCATTATAAAAACCCATCTGTTTCCACCGAAAAAGCTTTCAGTCGATCGTTTGCAATAGTTTGGCACCATTTCTGAGTGAATGGCAGAAAGTCAGAGTTTTGCTGAAATTGTGACCGCGCCTGTCAGGGCTGGCTCCGGGTCCCAGCTCACCAAGGACCAACGCTAGCCGATAGTACAGTATCAAAGTCTTTATTGAAGAATAGTCTCCATTTACAAGTCTCAGCGTCCCAGCCCTACGTCTGGACTTTAGACCGGCGAAGCTCTGTCTGGATCTCCACCCCCTGTGCACCAGTTTAAGACTCTAATCTTACTCCACCTCTTCCTTCTCTCTCTCTTCCTCTGGGTCTTACTACCCCCCGGGGTCTCCTTCCTCCTGGACTCTTCCGACGCAGAGCTTGACCCCTCTGACTCCTCCCCCTCTCTTCGGCGGGCTTTAGGACCTGGCTCCCTACCCGGGCTGCCCACCTTGCCGCCCTCCTGTACATTTGAACTTGGCGCGCGCGCGCGTTTTACTTTCCGGATGACCGTTTCCTCGCTCCCTGACGAGGGTGTGGCCACTCCTGCCTCACGTTCTCCCTCTGCCTGCGCGCTCCCTGATCCCGATGCCTTGGACTCCTCCCCCCTACTGCACTCTGGGGGGGACGCTGGTCCGGATTTCCAGCTGCTACTCTCTGAGTCCCCTCTGGCCCCTTCTTCCCGAGGTGTCCCCCTGGGCACTCCCCTTGCCCTGACCATGGGGGCCCCTTTCTGTGAATCCTCCGAGTCACTGGAGAGACTCAGAGACCTTGGACTACTGTCGCCGCTGACATTTCCTTCCGACTCCTCCCCCTCGCTCTCCGTTTCTTCCCTCTCCTGTGACTCTGCTCCTGAACCCCTGACAGCGCGGCTTAGGTATTTTTTCAAAAAAAGTTGCTCAGACATCCAGGGCTAATTCTATTTCCCATGATACAAACCCATCTGTTTCCACCGAAAAAGCTTTCAGGGGACCGTTTGCAACAGTTTGGCCCCATTTCTGAGTGAATTGCAGAATGTCAGATTTTTGCTGAAATTGTGACCGCGCGACCTAGGTAATTTGTCAAAAAAAGTTGTTGAGACATCGAGGGCTAATTCTGTTTCCCATGATAAAACCCCATCTGTTTCCGCCGAAAAAGCTTTCAGGGGATCGTTTGCAACAGTTTGGCACCATTTCTGAGTGAATTGCAGAACGTCAGATTTTTGCTGAAATTCTGACCGCGCGGCTTAGGGATTTTTTTAAAAAAAGGTGTTCAGACATCTAGGGCGAATTCTGTTTCCCATGATAAAAACCCATCTGTTTCCACCGAAAAAGCTTTCAGGGGATCGTTTGCAACAGTTTGGCACCATTTCTGAGTGAATTGCAGAAAGTCAGATTTTTGCTGAAATTCTGACTGCGCGGCTTAGGGATTTTTTCAAAAAAAGTTGTTCAGATGTCGAGGGCTAATTCTGTTTCCCATGAGAAAAACCCCTCTGTTTTCACCGAAAAAGCTTTCAGTAGATCGTTTGCAACAGTTTGGCACCATTTCTGAGTGAATTGCAGAACGTCAGATTTTTGCTGAAATTGTGACCGCGCGGCTTAGGGATTTTTTCAAAAAAAGTTGTTCAGACATCGAGGGCTAATTCTGTTTCCCATGATAAAAACCCATCTGTTTTCACCGAAAAAGCTTTCAGTCGATCGTTTGCAACAGTTTGGCACCATTTCTGAGTGAATTGCAGAAAGTCAGATTTTTGCTGAAATTGTGACCGCGCGGCTTAGGCATTTTTTCAAAAAAAGGTGTTCAGACATCGAGGGCTAATTCTGTTTCCCATGATAAAAACCCCTCTGTTTTCACCGAAAAAGCTTTCAGTCGATCGTTTGCAACAGTTTGGCACCATTTCTGAGTGAATTGCAGAAAGTCAGATTTTTGCTGAAATTGTGACCGCGCGGCTTAGGGATTTTTTCAAAAAAAGGTGTTCAGACATTGAGGGCTAATTCTGTTTCCCATGATAAAAACCCCTCTGTTTTCACCGAAAAAGCTTTCAGTCGATCGTTTGCAACAGTTTGGCACCATTTCTGAGTGAATTGCAGAACGTCAGAATTTTGCTGAAATTGTGACTGCGCGGCTTAGGGATTTTTTCAAAAAAAGGTGTTCAGACATCTAGGGCGAATTCTGTTTACCATGATAAAAACCCATCTCTTTTCACCGAAAAAGCTTTCAGTCGATCGTTTGCAACAGTTTGGCACCATTTCTGAGTGAATTGCAGAACGTCAGATTTTTGCTGAAATTCTGACCGCGCGGCTTAGGTATTTTTTCAAAAAAAGTTGTTCAGACATCTAGGGCTATTTCTGTTTACCATGATAAAAACCCATCTGTTTCCACCGAAAAAGCTTTCAGTCGATCGTTTGCAACAGTTTGGCACCATTTCTGAGTGAATTGCAGAAAGTCAGATTTTTGCTGAAATTGTGACCGCGCGACTTAGGGATTTTTTCAAAAAAAGTTGCTAAGACGTCGAGGGCTAATTCTGTTTCCCATGATACAAACCCATCTGTTTCCACCGAAAAAGCTTTCAGGGGATCGTTTGAAACAGTTTGGCACCATTTCTGAGTGAATTGCAGAACGTCAGATTTTTGCTGAAATGGTGACCGCGCGGCTTAGGGATTTTTTCAAAAAAAGTTGTTCAGACATCGAGGGCTAATTCTGTTTCCCGTGATAAAAACCCATCTGTTTTCACCGAAAAAGCTTTCAGTCGATCGTTTGCAACAGTTTGGCACCATTTCTGACTGAATTGAGAACGTCAGATTTTTGCTGAAATGGTGACCGCGCGGCTTAGGGATTTTTTCAAAAAAAAGTTATTGAGACATCGAGGGCTAATTCTGTTTCCCATGTTAAAAACCCATCTGTTTTCACCGAAAAAGCTTTCAGGGGATCGTTTGCAACAGTTTGGCACGATTTCTGAGTGAATTGCAGAACGTCAGATTTTTGCTGAAATTCTGACCGCGCGGCTTAGGGATTTTTTCAAAAAAAGTTGTTCAGACATCGAGGGCTAATTCTGTTTACCATGATAAAAACCCATCAGTTTTCACCGAAAAAGCTTTCAGGGGATCGTTTGCAACAATTTGGCCCCATTTCTGAGTGAATTGCAGAATGTCAGATTTTTGCTGAAATTGTGACCGCGCGGCTTAGGGATTTTTTCAAAAAAAAGTTGTTGAGACATCGAGGGCTAATTCTGTTTCCCATGATAAAAACCCATCTGTTTTCACCGAAAAAGTTTTCAGTCGATCGTTTGCAACAGTTTGGCACCATTTCTGAGTGAATTGCAGAAAGTCAGATTTTTGCTGAAATTGTGACCGCGCAGCTTAGGGATTTTTTCAAAAAAAGTTGCTAAGACGTCGAGGGCTAATTCTGTTTCCCATGATACAAACCCATCTGTCTCCACCGAAAAAGCTTTCAGGGGATCGTTTGAAACAGTTTGGCACCATTTCTGAGTGAATTGCAGAACGTCAGATTTTTGCTGAAATGGTGACCGCGCGGCTTAGGGATTTTTTCAAAAAAAGTTGTTCAGACATCGAGGGCTAATTCTGTTTCCCGTGATAAAAACCCATCTGTTTTCACCGAAAAAGCTTTCAGTCGATCGTTTGCAACAGTTTGGCACCATTTCTGACTGAATTGAGAACGTCAGATTTTTGCTGAAATGGTGACCGCGCGGCTTAGGGATTTTTTCAAAAAAA
This sequence comes from Podarcis tiliguerta, assembly GCF_965153285.1. Lineage (NCBI taxonomy): Eukaryota > Metazoa > Chordata > Lepidosauria > Squamata > Lacertidae > Podarcis > Podarcis tiliguerta. The sequence goes on along the minus strand of NC_139547.1, from coordinate 9,767,335 downwards.
AGTTGTTGAGACATCGAGGGCTAATTCTGTTTCCCATGATAAAAACCCATCTGTTTTCACCGAAAAAGCTTTCAGGGGATCGTTTGCAACAGTTTGGCACGATTTCTGAGTGAATTGCAGAACGTCAGATTTTTGCTGAAATGGTGACCGCGCGGCTTAGGGATTTTTTCAAAAAAAGTTGTTCAGACATCGAGGGCTAATTCTGTTTCCCGTGATAAAAACCCATCTGTTTTCACCGAAAAAGCTTTCAGGGGATCGTTTGCAACAGTTTGGCACCATTTCTGACTGAATTGAGAACGTCAGATTTTTGCTGAAATGGTGACCGCGCGGCTTAGGGATTTTTTCAAAAAAAAGTTGTTGAGACATCGAGGGCTAATTCTGTTTCCCATGATAAAAACCCATCTGTTTTCACCGAAAAAGCTTTCAGGGGATCGTTTGCAACAGTTTGGCACGATTTCTGAGTGAATTGCAGAACGTCAGATTTTTGCTGAAATTGTGACCGCGCGGCTTAGGGATTTTTTCAAAAAAAGTTGTTCAGACATCGAGGGCTAATTCTGTTTACCATGATAAAAACCCATCAGTTTTCACCGAAAAAGCTTTCAGGGGATCGTTTGCAACAGTTTGGCCCCATTTCTGAGTGAATTGCAGAATGTCAGATTTTTGCTGAAATTGTGACCGCGCGGCTTAGGGATTTTTTCAAAAAAAAGTTGTTGAGACATCGAGGGCTAATTCTGTTTCCCATGATAAAAACCCATCTGTTTTCACCGAAAAAGCTTTCAGTCGATCGTTTGCAACAGTTTGGCACCATTTCTGAGTGAATTGCAGAAAGTCAGATTTTTGCTGAAATGGTGACCGCGCGGCTTAGGGACTTTTTCAAAAAAAAGTTGTTGAGACATCGAGGGCTAATTCTGTTTCCCATGATAAAAACCCATCTGTTTTCACCGAAAAAGCTTTCAGGGGATCGTTTGCAACAGTTTGGCACGATTTCTGAGTGAATTGCAGAACGTCAGATTTTTGCTGAAATTCTGACCGCTCGGCTTAGGGATTTTTTCAAAAAAAGTTGTTCAGACATCGAGGGCTAATTCTGTTTACCATGATAAAAACCCATCAGTTTTCACCGAAAAAGCTTTCAGGGGATCGTTTGCAACAGTTTGACCCCATTTCTGAGTGAATTGCAGAATGTCAGATTTTTGCTGAAATTGTGACCGCGCGGCTTAGGGATTTTTTCAAAAAAAAGTTGTTGAGACATCGAGGGCTAATTCTGTTTCCCATGATAAAAACCCATCTGTTTTCACCGAAAAAGCTTTCAGTCGATCGTTTGCAACAGTTTGGCCCCATTTCTGAGTGAATTGCAGAAAGTCAGATTTTTGCTGAAATTGTGACCGCGCGGCTTAGGGATATTTTCAAAAAAAGGTGTTCAGACATCTAGGGCTAATTCTGTTTCCCATGATAAAAACCCATCTGTTTTCACCGAAAAAGCTTTCAGGGGACCGTTTGCAACAGTTTGGCACCATTTCTGAGTGAATTGCAGAACGTCAGATTTTTGCTGAAATTATGACCGCGCGGCTTAGGGATTTTTTCAAAAAATGGTGTTCAGACATCGAGGGCTAATTCTATTTCCCATGATAAAAACCCATCTGTTTTCACCGAAAAAGCTTTCAGTCGATCGTTTGCAACAGTTTGGCACCATTTCTGAGTGAATTGCAGAACGTCAGATTTTTGCTGAAATTGTGACCGCGCGGCTTAGGGATTTTTTCAAAAAAAGTTGTTCAGACATCGAGGGCTAATTCTGTTTCCCATGATAAAAACCCCTCTGTTTTCACCGAAAAAGCTTTCAGTCGATCGTTTGCAACAGTTTGGCACCATTTCTGAGTGAATTGCAGAACGTCAGATTTTTGCTGAAATTGTGACTGCGCGGCTTAGGGATTTTTTCAAAAAAAGTTGTTCAGACATCTAGGGCTGATTCTGTTTACCATGATAAAAACCCATCTGTTTCCACCGAAAAAGCTTTCAGTCGATCGTTTGCAACAGTTTCGCACCATTTGTGAGTGAATTGCAGAACGTCAGATTTTTGCTGAAATTGTGACCGCGCGGCTTAGGTATTTTTTCAAAAAAAGTTGTTCAGACATCGAGGGCTAATTCTGTTTCCCATGATAAAAACCCATCTGTTTTCACCGAAAAAGCTTTCAGTCGATCGTTTGCAACAGTTTGGCACCATTTCAGAGTGAATTGCAGAACGTCAGATTTTTGCTGAAATTGTGACCGCGCGGCTTAGGGATTTTTTTCAAAAAAAGTTGTTCAGACATCGAGGGCTAATTCTGTTTCCCATGATAAAAACCCATCTGTTTCCACCGAAAAAGCTTTCAGTCGATCGTTTCCAACAGTTTGGCACCATTTCTGAGTGAATTGCAGAAAGTCAGATTTTTGCTGAAATTGTGACCGCGCGGCTTAGGGATTTTTTCAAAAAATGGTTTTCAGACATCGAGGGCTAATTCTATTTCCCATGATAAATCCCATCTGTTTTCACCGAAAAAGCTTTCAGTCGATCGTTTGCAACAGTTTGGCACCATTTCTGAGTGAATTGCAGAACGTCAGATTTTTGCTGAAATTGTGACCGCGCGGCTTAGGGATTTTTTCAAAAAAAGTTGTTCAGACATCGAGGGCTAATTCTGTTTCCCATGATAAAAACCCATCTGTTTTCACCGAAAAAGCTTTCAGTCGATCGTTTGCAACAGTTTGGCACCATTTCTGACTGAATTGAGAACGTCAGATTTTTGCTGAAATGGTGACCGCGCGGCTTAGGGATTTTTTCAAAAAAAAGTTGCTGAGACATCGAGGGCTAATTCTGTTTCCCATGATAAAAACCCATCTGTTTTCACCGAAAAAGCTTTCAGGGGATCGTTTGCAACAGTTTGGCACGATTTCTGAGTGAATTGCAGAACGTCAGATTTTTGCTGAAATTCTGACCGCTCGGCTTAGGGATTTTTTCAAAAAAAGTTGTTCAGACATCGAGGGCTAATTCTGTTTACCATGATAAAAACCCATCAGTTTTCACCGAAAAAGCTTTCAGGGGATCGTTTGCAACAGTTTGACCCCATTTCTGAGTGAATTGCAGAATGTCAGATTTTTGCTGAAATTGTGACCGCGCGGCTTAGGGATTTTTTCAAAAAAAAGTTGTTGAGACATCGAGGGCTAATTCTGTTTCCCATGATAAAAACCCATCTGTTTTCACCGAAAAAGCTTTCAGTCGATCGTTTGCAACAGTTTGGCCCCATTTCTGAGTGAATTGCAGAACGTCAGATTTTTGCTGAAATTGTGACCGCGCGGCTTAGGGATTTTTTCAAAAAAAGTTGTTGAGACGTCGAGGGCTAATTCTGTTTCCCATGATAAAAACCCATCTGTTTTCACCGAAAAAGCTTTCAGTCGATCGTTTGCAACAGTTTGGCACCATTTCTGACTGAATTGAGAACGTCAGATTTTTGCTGAAATGGTGACCGCGCGGCTTAGGGATTTTTTCAAAAAAAAGTTGCTGAGACATCGAGGGCTAATTCTGTTTCCCATGATAAAAACCCATCTGTATTCACCGAAAAAGCTTTCAGGGGATCGTTTGCAACAGTTTGGCACGATTTCTGAGTGAATTGCAGAACGTCAGATTTTTGCTGAAATTGTGACCGCGCGGCTTAGGGATTATTTCCAAAAAAGTTGTTCAGACATCGAGGGCTAATTCTGTTTACCATGATAAAAACCCATCAGTTTTCACCGAAAAAGCTTTCAGGGGATCGTTTGCAACAGTTTGGCACCATTTCTGAGTGAATTGCAGAATGTCAGATTTTTGCTGAAATTGTGACCGCGCGGCTTAGGGATTTTTTCAAAAAAAAGTTGTTGAGACATCGAGGGCTAATTCTGTTTCCCATGATAAAAACCCATCTGTTTTCACCGAAAAAGCTTTCAGTCGATCGTTTGCAACAGTTTGGCCCCATTTCTGAGTGAATTGCAGAAAGTCAGATTTTTGCTGAAATTGTGACCGCGCGGCTTAGGGATATTTTCAAAAAAAGGTGTTCAGACATCTAGGGCTAATTCTGTTTCCCATGACAAAAACCCATCTGTTTTCACCGAAAAAGCTTTCAGGGGACCGTTTGCAACAGTTTGGCACCATTTCTGAGTGAATTGCAGAACGTCAGATTTTTGCTGAAATTATGACCGCGCGGCTTAGGGATTTTTTCAAAAAATGGTGTTCAGACATCGAGGGCTAATTCTATTTCCCATGATAAAAACCCATCTGTTTTCACCGAAAAAGCTTTCAGTCGATCGTTTGCAACAGTTTGGCACCATTTCTGAGTGAATTGCAGAACGTCAGATTTTTGCTGAAATTGTGACCGCGCGGCTTAGGGATTTTTTCAAAAAAAGTTGTTCAGACATCGAGGGCTAATTCTGTTTCCCATGATAAAAACCCCTCTGTTTTCACCGAAAAAGCTTTCAGTCGATCGTTTGCAACAGTTTGGCACCATTTCTGAGTGAATTGCAGAAAGTCAGATTTTTGCTGAAATTGTGACCGCGCGGCTTATGGATTTTTTCAAAAAAAGGTGTTCAGACATTGAGGGCTAATTCTGTTTCCCATGATAAAAACCCCTCTGTTTTCACCGAAAAAGCTTTCAGGGGATCGTTTGCAACAGTTTGGCACGATTTCTGAGTGAATTGCAGAACGTCAGATTTTTGCTGAAATTCTGACCGCGCGGCTTAGGGATTTTTTCAAAAAAAGTTGTTGAGACGTCGAGTGCTAATTCTGTTTCCCATGATAAAAACCCATCTGTTTCCACCGAAAAAGCTTTCAGGGGATCGTTTGCAACAGTTTGGCACTATTTCTGAGTGAATTGCAGAAAGTCAGATTTTTGCTGAAATTGTGACCGCGCGGCTTAGGTATTTTTTCAAAAAAAGTTGTTCAGACATCGAGGGCTAATTCTGTTTCCCATGATAAAAACCCATCTGTTTCCACCGAAAAAGCTTTCAGTCGATCGTTTGCAATAGTTTGGCACCATTTCTGACTGAATTGAGAACGTCAGATTTTTGCGGAAATGGTGACCGCGCGGCTTAGGGATTTTTTCAAAAAAAGTTGTTCAGACATCGAGGGCTAATTCTGTTTCCCATGATAAAAACCCATCTGTTTTCACCGAAAAAGCTTTCAGTCGATCGTTTGCAACAGTTTGGCACGATTTCTGAGTGAATTGCAGAACGTCAGATTTTTGCTGAAATTGTGACCGCGCGGCTTAGGGATTTTTTCAAAAAAAGTTGTTCAGACATCGAGGGCTAATTCTGTTTACCATGATAAAAACCCATCAGTTTTCACCGAAAAAGCTTTCAGGGGATCGTTTGCAACAGTTTGGCCCCATTTCTGAGTGAATTGCAGAATGTCAGATTTTTGCTGAAATTGTGACCGCGCGGCTTAGGGATTTTTTCAAAAAAAAGTTGTTGAGACATCGAGGGCTAATTCTGTTTCCCATGATAAAAACCCATCTGTTTTCACCGAAAAAGCTTTCAGTCGATCGTTTGCAACAGTTTGGCACCATTTCTGAGTGAATTGCAGAACGTCAGATTTTTGCTGAAATTGTGACCGCGCGGCTTAGGTATTTTTTCAAAAAAAGTTGTTCAGACATCGAGGGCTAATTCTGTTTCCCATGATAAAAACCCATCTGTTTCCACCGAAAAAGCTTTCAGTCGATCGTTTGCAATAGTTTGGCACCATTTCTGACTGAATTGAGAACGTCAGATTTTTGCGGAAATGGTGACCGCGCGGCTTAGGGATTTTTTCAAAAAAAGTTGTTCAGACATCGAGGGCTAATTCTGTTTACCATGATAAAAACCCATCAGTTTTCACCGAAAAAGCTTTCAGGGGATCGTTTGCAACAGTTTGGCCCCATTTCTGAGTGAATTGCAGAATGTCAGATTTTTGCTGAAATTGTGACTGCGCGGCTTAGGGATTTTTTCAAAAAAAAGTTGTTGAGACATCGAGGGCTAATTCTGTTTCCCATGATAAAAACCCATCTGTTTTCACCGAAAAAGCTTTCAGTCGATCGTTTGCAACAGTTTGGCACCATTTCTGAGTGAATTGCAGAACGTCAGATTTTTGCTGAAATTGTGACCGCGGGGCTTAGGGATTTTTTCAAAAAATGGTGTTCAGACATCGAGGGCTAATTCTATTTCCCATGATAAAAACCCATCTGTTTTCACCGAAAAAGCTTTCAGTCGATCGTTTGCAACAGTTTGGCACCATTTCTGAGTGAATTGCAGAACGTCAGATTTTTGCTGAAATTGTGACCGCGCGGCTTAGCGATTTTTTCAAAAAAAGTTGTTCACACATCGAGGGCTAATTCTGTTTCCCATGATAAAAACCCATCTGTTTTCACCGAAAAAGCTTTCAGTCGATCGTTTGCAACAGTTTGGCACCATTTCTGAGTGAATTGCAGAAAGTCAGATTTTTGCTGAAATTGTGACTGCGCGGCTTAGGGATTTTTTCAAAAAAAGGTGTTCAGACATTGAGGGCTAATTCTGTTTCCCATGATAAAAACCCCTCTGTTTTCACCGAAAAAGCTTTCAGTCGATCGTTTGCAACAGTTTGGCACCATTTCTGAGTGAATTGCAGAACGTCAGATTTTTGCTGAAATTGTGACCGCGCGGCTTAGGGATTTTTTCAAAAAAAGTTGTTCAGACGTCGAGGGCTAATTCTGTTTCCCATGATAAAAACCCATCTGTTTCCACCGAAAAAGCTTTCAGTCGATCGTTTGCAACAGTTTGGCACCATTTCTGAGTGAATTGCAGAACGTCAGATTTTTGCTGAAATTGTGACCACGCGGCTTAGGGATTTTTTTCAAAAAAAGTTGTTCAGACATCGAGGGCTAATTCTGTTTCCCATGATAAAAACCCATCTGTTTCCACCGAAAAAGCTTTCAGTCGATCGTTTGCAACAGTTTGGCACCATTTCTGACTGAATTGAGAACGTCAGATTTTTGCGGAAATGGTGACCGCGCGGCTTAGGGATTTTTTCAAAAAAAGTTGTTCAGACATCGAGGGCTAATTCTGTTTCCCATGATAAAAACCCATCTGTTTTCACCGAAAAAGCTTTCAGTCGATCGTTTGCAACAGTTTGGCACGATTTCTGAGTGAATTGCAGAACGTCAGATTTTTGCTGAAATTGTGACCGCGCGGCTTAGGGATTTTTTCAAAAAAAGTTGTTCAGACATCGAGGGCTAATTCTGTTTACCATGATAAAAACCCATCAGTTTTCACCGAAAAAGCTTTCAGGGGATCGTTTGCAACAGTTTGGCCCCATTTCTGAGTGAATTGCAGAATGTCAGATTTTTGCTGAAATTGTGACCACGCGGCTTAGGGATTTTTTCAAAAAAAAGTTGTTGAGACATCGAGGGCTAATTCTGTTTCCCATGATAAAAACCCATCTGTTTTCACCGAAAAAGCTTTCAGTCGATCGTTTGCAACAGTTTGGCCCCATTTCTGAGTGAATTGCAGAAAGTCAGATTTTTCCTGAAATTGTGACCGCGCGGCTTAGGGATATTTTCAAAAAAAGGTGTTCAGACATCTAGGGCTAATTCTGTTTCCCATGATAAAAACCCATCTGTTTTCACCCAAAAAGCTTTCAGGGGACCGTTTGCAACAGTTTGGCACCATTTCTGAGTGAATTGCAGAACGTCAGATTTTTGCTGAAATTGTGACCGCAGGGCTTAGGGATTTTTTCAAAAAATGGTGTTCAGACATCGAGGGCTAATTCTATTTCCCATGATAAAAACCCATCTGTTTTCACCGAAAAAGCTTTCAGTCGATCGTTTGCCACAGTTTGGCACCATTTCTGAGTGAATTGCAGAACGTCAGATTTTTGCTGAAATTGTGACCGCGCGGCTTAGGGATTTTTTCAAAAAAAGTTGCTAAGACGTCGAGGGCTAATTCTGTTTCCCATGATACAAACCCATCTGTTTCCACCGAAAAAGCTTTCAGGGGATCGTTTGAAACAGTTTGGCACCATTTCTGAGTGAATTGCAGAACGTCAGATTTTTGCTGAAATGGTGACCGCGCGGCTTAGGGATTTTTTCAAAAAAAGTTGTTCAGACATCGAGGGCTAATTCTGTTTCCCGTGATAAAAACCCATCTGTTTTCACCGAAAAAGCTTTCAGTCGATCGTTTGCAACAGTTTGGCACCATTTCTGAGTGAATTGCAGAATGTCAGATTTTTGCTGAAATGGTGACCGCTCGGCTTAGGGACTTTTTCAAAAAAAAGTTGTTGAGACATCGAGGGCTAATTCTGTTTCCCATGATAAAAACCCATCTGTTTTCACCGAAAAAGCTTTCAGGGGATCGTTTGCAACAGTTTGGCACGATTTCTGAGTGAATTGCAGAACGTCAGATTTTTGCTGAAATTCTGACCGCTCGGCTTAGGGATTTTTTCAAAAAAAGTTGTTCAGACATCGAGGGCTAATTCTGTTTACCATGATAAAAACCCATCAGTTTTCACCGAAAAAGCTTTCAGGGGATCGTTTGCAACAGTTTGACCCCATTTCTGAGTGAATTGCAGAATGTCAGATTTTTGCTGAAATTGTGACCGCGCGGCTTAGGGATTTTTTCAAAAAAAGTTGTTCAGACATCGAGGGCTAATTCTGTTTCCCATGATAAAAACCCCTCTGTTTTCACCGAAAAAGCTTTCAGTCGATCGTTTGCAACAGTTTGGCACCATTTCTGAGTGAATTGCAGAACTTCAGATTTTTGCTGAAATTGTGACTGCGCGGCTTAGGGATTTTTTCAAAAAAAGGTGTTCAGACATCTAGGGCTGATTCTGTTTACCATGATAAAAACCCATCTGTTTCCACCGAAAAAGCTTTCAGTCGATCGTTTGCAACAGTTTCGCACCATTTGTGAGTGAATTGCAGAACGTCAGATTTTTGCTGAAATTGTGACCGCGCGGCTTAGGTATTTTTTCAAAAAAAGTTGTTCAGACATCGAGGGCTAATTCTGTTTCCCATGATAAAAACCCATCTGTTTTCACCGAAAAAGCTTTCAGTCGATCGTTTGCAACAGTTTGGCACCATTTCAGAGTGAATTGCAGAACGTCAGATTTTTGCTGAAATTGTGACCGCGCGGCTTAGGGATTTTTTTCAAAAAAAGTTGTTCAGACATCGAGGGCTAATTCTGTTTCCCATGATAAAAACCCATCTGTTTCCACCGAAAAAGCTTTCAGTCGATCGTTTCCAACAGTTTGGCACCATTTCTGAGTGAATTGCAGAACGTCAGATTTTTGCTGAAATTGTGACCGCACGGCTTAGGGATTTTTTCAAAAAAAGTTGTTCAGACATCTAGGGCTAATTCTATTTCCCATGATAAAAACCCATTTGTTTTCACCGAAAAAGCTTTCAGGGGATCGTTTGCAACAGTTTGGCACCATTTCTGAGTGAATTGCAGAACGTCAGATTTTTGCTGAAATTGTGACCGCGCGGCTTAGGGATTTTTTCAAAAAAAGTTGTTGAGACGTCGAGGGCTAATTCTGTTTCCCATGATACAAACCCATCCGTTTCCACCGAAAAAGCTTTCAGGGGATCGTTTGCAACAGTTTGGCACCATTTCTGAGTGAATTGCAGAAAGTCAGATTTTTGCTGAAATTGTGACCGCGCGGCTTAGGTATTTTTTCAAAAAAAGTTGTTCAGACATCGAGGGCTAATTCTGTTTCCCATGATAAAAACCCATCTGTTTTCACCGAAAAAGCTTTCAGTCGATCGTTTGCAACAGTTTGGCACCATTTCTGACTGAATTGAGAACGTCAGATTTTTGCTGAAATGGTGACCGCGCGGCTTAGGGATTTTTTCCAAAAAAAAGTTGCTGAGACATCGAGGGCTAATTCTGTTTCCCATGATAAAAACCCATTTGTTTTCACCGAAAAAGCTTTCAGGGGATCGTTTGCAACAGTTTGGCACGATTTCTGAGTGAATTGCAGAACGTCAGATTTTTGCTGAAATTGTGACCGCGCGGCTTAGGGATTTTTTCCAAAAAAGTTGTTCAGACATCGAGGGCTAATTCTGTTTACCATGATAAAAACCCATCAGTTTTCACCGAAAAAGCTTTCAGGGGATCGTTTGCAACAGTTTGGCACCATTTCTGAGTGAATTGCAGAATGTCAGATTTTTGCTGAAATTGTGACCGCGCGGCTTAGGGATTTTTTCAAAAAAAAGTTGTTGAGACATCGAGGGCTAATTCTGTTTCCCATGATAAAAACCCATCTGTTTTCACCGAAAAAGCTTTCAGTCGATCGTTTGCAACAGTTTGGCCCCATTTCTGAGTGAATTGCAGAAAGTCAGATTTTTGCTGAAATTGTGACCGCGCGGCTTAGGGATATTTTCAAAAAAAGGTGTTCAGACATCTAGGGCTAATTCTGTTTCCCATGACAAAAACCCATCTGTTTTCACCGAAAAAGCTTTCAGGGGACCGTTTGCAACAGTTTGGCACCATTTCTGAGTGAATTGCAGAACGTCAGATTTTTGCTGAAATTGTGACCGCGGGGCTTAGGGATTTTTTCAAAAAATGGTGTTCAGACATCGAGGGCTAATTCTATTTCCCATGATAAAAACTCATCTGTTTTCACCGAAAAAGCTTTCAGTCTATCATTTGCAACAGTTTGGCACCATTTCTGAGTGAATTGCAGAACGTCAGATTTTTGCTGAAATTGTGACCGCGCGGCTTAGCGATTTTTTCAAAAAAAGTTGTTCAGACATCGAGGGCTAATTCTGTTTCCCATGATAAAAACCCATCTGTTTTCACCGAAAAAGCTTTCAGTCGATCGTTTGCAACAGTTTGGCACCATTTCTGAGTGAATTGCAGAAAGTCAGATTTTTGCTGAAATTGTGACCGCGCGGCTTAGGGATTTTTTCAAAAAAAGGTGTTCAGACATTGAGGGCTAATTCTGTTTCCCATGATAAAAACCCCTCTGTTTTCACCGAAAAAGCTTTCAGTCGATCGTTTGCAACAGTTTGGCACCATTTCTGACTGAATTGAGAACGTCAGATTTTTGCGGAAATGGTGACCGCGCGGCTTAGGGATTTTTTCAAAAAAAGTTGTTCAGACATCGAGGGCTAATTCTGTTTCCCATGATAAAAACCCCTCTGTTTTCACCGAAAAAGCTTTCAGTCGATCGTTTGCAACAGTTTGGCACGATTTCTGAGTGAATTGCAGAACGTCAGATTTTTGCTGAAATTGTGACCGCGCGGCTTAGGGATTTTTTCAAAAAAAGTTGTTCAGACATCGAGGGCTAATTCTGTTTACCATGATAAAAACCCATCAGTTTTCACCGAAAAAGCTTTCAGGGGATCGTTTGCAACAGTTTGGCCCCATTTCTGAGTGAATTGCAGAATGTCAGATTTTTGCTGAAATTGTGACCGCGCGGCTTAGGGATTTTTTCAAAAAAAAGTTGTTGAGACATCGAGGGCTAATTCTGTTTCCCATGATAAAAACCCATCTGTTTTCACCGAAAAAGCTTTCAGTCGATCGTTTGCAACAGTTTGGCCCCATTTCTGAGTGAATTGCAGAAAGTCAGATTTTTGCTGAAATTGTGACCGCGCGGCTTAGGGATATTTTCAAAAAAAGGTGTTCAGACATCTAGGGCTAATTCTGTTTCCCATGATAAAAACCCATCTGTTTTCACCCAAAAAGCTTTCAGGGGACCGTTTGCAACAGTTTGGCACCATTTCTGAGTGAATTGCAGAACGTCAGATTTTTGCTGAAATTGTGACCGCGCGGCTTAGGGATTTTTTCAAAAAATGGTGTTCAGACATCGAGGGCTAATTCTATTTCCCATGATAAAAACCCATCTGTTTTCACCGAAAAAGCTTTCAGTCGATCGTTTGCAACAGTTTGGCACCATTTCTGAGTGAATTGCAGAACGTCAGATTTTTGCTGAAATTGTGACCGCGCGGCGTAGCGATTTTTTCAAAAAAAGTTGTTCACACATCGAGGGCTAATTCTGTTTCCCATGATAAAAACCCATCTGTTTTCACCGAAAAAGCTTTCAGTCGATCGTTTGCAACAGTTTGGCACCATTTCTGAGTGAATTGCAGAAAGTCAGATTTTTGCTGAAATTGTGACTGCGCGGCTTAGGGATTTTTTCAAAAAAAGGTGTTCAGACATTGAGGGCTAATTCTGTTTCCCATGATAAAAACCCCTCTGTTTACACCGAAAAAGCTTTCAGTCGATCGTTTGCAACAGTTTGGCACCATTTCTGAGTGAATTGCAGAACGTCAGATTTTTGCTGAAATTGTGACCGCGCGGCTTAGGGATTTTTTCAAAAAAAGTTGTTCAGACGTCGAGGGCTAATTCTGTTTCCCATGATAAAAACCCATCTGTTTCCACCGAAAAAGCTTTCAGTCGATCGTTTGCAACAGTTTGGCACCATTTCTGAGTGAATTGCAGAACGTCAGATTTTTGCTGAAATTGTGACCACGCGGCTTAGGGATTTTTTTCAAAAAAAGTTGTTCAGACATCGAGGGCTAATTCTGTTTCCCATGATAAAAACCCATCTGTTTCCACCGAAAAAGCTTTCAGTCGATCGTTTGCAACAGTTTGGCACCATTTCTGACTGAATTGAGAACGTCAGATTTTTGCGGAAATGGTGACCGCGCGGCTTAGGGATTTTTTCAAAAAAAGTTGTTCAGACATCGAGGGCTAATTATGTTTCCCATGATAAAAACCCATCTGTTTTCACCGAAAAAGCTTTCAGTCGATCGTTTGCAACAGTTTGGCACGATTTCTGAGTGAATTGCAGAACATCAGATTTTTGCTGAAATTGTGACCGCGCGGCTTAGGGATTTTTTCAAAAAAAGTTGTTCAGACATCGAGGGCTAATTCTGTTTACCATGATAAAAACCCATCAGTTTTCACCGAAAAAGCTTTCAGGGGATCGTTTGCAACAGTTTGGCCCCATTTCTGAGTGAATTGCAGAATGTCAGATTTTTGCTGAAATTGTGACCGCGCGGCTTAGGGATTTTTTCAAAAAAAAGTTGTTGAGACATCGAGGGCTAATTCTGTTTCCCATGATAAAAACCCATCTGTTTTCACCGAAAAAGCTTTCAGTCGATCGTTTGCAACAGTTTGGCCCCATTTCTGAGTGAATTGCAGAAAGTCAGATTTTTGCTGAAATTGTGACCGCGCGGCTTAGGGATATTTTCAAAAAAAGGTGTTCAGACATCTAGGGCTAATTCTGTTTCCCATGATAAAAACCCATCTGTTTTCACCCAAAAAGCTTTCAGGGGACCGTTTGCAACAGTTTGGCACCATTTCTGAGTGAATTGCAGAACGTCAGATTTTTGCTGAAATTGTGACCGCAGGGCTTAGGGATTTTTTCAAAAAATGGTGTTCAGACATCGAGGGCTAATTCTATTTCCCATGATAAAAACCCATCTGTTTTCACCGAAAAAGCTTTCAGTCGATCGTTTGCCACAGTTTGGCACCATTTCTGAGTGAATTGCAGAACGTCAGATTTTTGCTGAAATTGTGACCGCGCGGCTTAGGTATTTTTTCAAAAAAAGTTGTTCAGACTTCGAGGGCTAATTCTGTTTCCCATGATAAAAACCCATCTGTTTCCACCGAAAAAGCTTTCAGTCGATCGTTTGCAACAGTTTGGCACCATTTCAGAGTGAATTGCAGAACGTCAGATTTTTGCTGAAATTGTGACCGCGCGGCTTAGGGATTTTTTTCAAAAAAAGTTGTTCAGACATCGAGGGCTAATTCTGTTTCCCATGATAAAAACCCATCTGTTTCCACCGAAAAAGCTTTCAGTCGATCGTTTGCAACAGTTTGGCACCATTTCTGAGTGAATTGCAGAACGTCAGATTTTTGCTGAAATTCTGACCGCGCGGCTTAGGGATTTTTTCAAAAAATGGTGTTCTGACTTCGAGGGCTAATTCTATTTCCCATGATAAAAACCCATCTGTTTTCACCGAAAAAGCTTTCAGTCGATCGTTTGCAACAGTTTGGCACCATTTCTGAGTGAATTGCAGAACGTCAGATTTTTGCTGAAATTGTGACCGCGCGGATTAGGGATTTTTTCAAAAAAAGTTGTTCAGACATCTAGGGCTAATTCTATTTCCCATGATAAAAACCCATCTGTTTTCACCGAAAAAGCTTTCAGTCGATCGTTTGAAACAGTTTGGCACGATTTCTGAGTGAATTGCAGAACGTCAGATTTTTACTGAAATTCTGACCGCTTAGGGATTTTTTCAAAAAAAGTTGTTCAGACATCGAGGGCTAATTCTGTTTACCATGATAAAAACCCATCAGTTTTCACCGAAAAAGCTTTCAGGGGATCGTTTGCAACAGTTTGGCCCCATTTCTGAGTGAATTGCAGAATGTCAGATTTTTGCTGAAATTGTGACCGCGCGGCTTAGGGATTTTTTCAAAAAAAAGTTGTTGAGACATCAAGGGCTAATTCTGTTTCCCATGATAAAAACCCATCTGTTTTCACCGAAAAAGCTTTCAGTCGATCGTTTGCAACAGTTTGGCACCATTTCTGAGTGAATTGCAGAAAGTCAGATTTTTGCTGAAATTGTGACCGCGCGGCTTAGGTATTTTTTCAAAAAAAGTTGTTGAGACGTCGAGGGCTAATTCTGTTTCCCATGATAAAAACCCATCTGTTTCCACCGAAAAAGCTTTCAGGGGATCGTTTGCAACAGTTTGGCACCATTTCAGAGTGAATTGCAGAACGTCAGATTTTTGCTGAAATTGTGACCGCGCGGCTTGGGGATTTTTTCAAAAAAAGGTGTTCAGACATCTAGGGCTAATTCTGTTTACCATGATAAAAACCCATTTGTTTCCACCGAAAAAGCTTTCAGGAGATCGTTTGCAACAGTTTGGCACCATTTCTGAGTGAATTGCAGAACGTCAGATTTTTGCTGAAATTGTGACCGCGCGGCTTAGGGATTTTTTCAAAAAAAGTTGCTCAGACGTCGAGGGCTAATTCTGTTTCCCATGATAAAAACCCATCTGTTTTCACCGAAAAAGCTTTCAGTCGATCGTTTGCAACAGTTTGGCACGATTTCTGAGTGAATTGCAGAACGTCAGATTTTTGCTGAAATTGTGACCGCGCGGCTTAGGGATTTTTTCAAAAAAAGGTGTTCAGACATCTAGGGCGAATTCTGTTTACCATGATAAAAACCCATTTGTTTTCACCGAAAAAGCTTTCAGGGGATCGTTTGCCACAGTTTGGCACCATTTCTGAGTGAATTGCAGAACGTCAGATTTTTGCTGAAATTGTGACCGCGCGGCTTAGGTATTTTTTCAAAAAAAGTTGTTCAGACTTCGAGGGCTAATTCTGTTTCCCATGATAAAAACCCATCTGTTTCCACCGAAAAAGCTTTCAGTCGATCGTTTGCAACAGTTTGGCACCATTTCAGAGTGAATTGCAGAACGTCAGATTTTTGCTGAAATTGTGACCGCGCGGCTTAGGGATTTTTTTCAAAAAAAGTTGTTCAGACATCGAGGGCTAATTCTGTTTCCCATGATAAAAACCCATCTGTTTCCACCGAAAAAGCTTTCAGTCGATCGTTTGCAACAGTTTGGCACCATTTCTGAGTGAATTGCAGAACGTCAGATTTTTGCTGAAATTCTGACCGCGCGGCTTAGGGATTTTTTCAAAAAATGGTGTTCTGACTTCGAGGGCTAATTCTATTTCCCATGATAAAAACCCATCTGTTTTCACCGAAAAAGCTTTCAGTCGATCGTTTGCAACAGTTTGGCACCATTTCTGAGTGAATTGCAGAACGTCAGATTTTTGCTGAAATTGTGACCGCGCGGATTAGGGATTTTTTCAAAAAAAGTTGTTCAGACATCTAGGGCTAATTCTATTTCCCATGATAAAAACCCATCTGTTTTCACCGAAAAAGCTTTCAGTCGATCGTTTGAAACAGTTTGGCACGATTTCTGAGTGAATTGCAGAACGTCAGATTTTTACTGAAATTCTGACCGCTTAGGGATTTTTTCAAAAAAAGTTGTTCAGACATCGAGGGCTAATTCTGTTTACCATGATAAAAACCCATCAGTTTTCACCGAAAAAGCTTTCAGGGGATCGTTTGCAACAGTTTGGCCCCATTTCTGAGTGAATTGCAGAATGTCAGATTTTTGCTGAAATTGTGACCGCGCGGCTTAGGGATTTTTTCAAAAAAAAGTTGTTGAGACATCAAGGGCTAATTCTGTTTCCCATGATAAAAACCCATCTGTTTTCACCGAAAAAGCTTTCAGTCGATCGTTTGCAACAGTTTGGCACCATTTCTGAGTGAATTGCAGAAAGTCAGATTTTTGCTGAAATTGTGACCGCGCGGCTTAGGTATTTTTTCAAAAAAAGTTGTTGAGACGTCGAGGGCTAATTCTGTTTCCCATGATAAAAACCCATCTGTTTCCACCGAAAAAGCTTTCAGGGGATAGTTTGCAACAGTTTGGCACCATTTCAGAGTGAATTGCAGAACGTCAGATTTTTGCTGAAATTGTGACCGCGCGGCTTGGGGATTTTTTCAAAAAAAGGTGTTCAGACATCTAGGGCTAATTCTGTTTACCATGATAAAAACCCATTTGTTTCCACCGAAAAAGCTTTCAGGAGATCGTTTGCAACAGTTTGGCACCATTTCTGAGTGAATTGCAGAACGTCAGATTTTTGCTGAAATTGTGACCGCGCGGCTTAGGGATTTTTTCAAAAAAAGTTGCTCAGACGTCGAGGGCTAATTCTGTTTCCCATGATAAAAACCCATCTGTTTTCACCGAAAAAGCTTTCAGTCGATCGTTTGCAACAGTTTGGCACGATTTCTGAGTGAATTGCAGAACGTCAGATTTTTGCTGAAATTGTGACCGCGCGGCTTAGGGATTTTTTCAAAAAAAGGTGTTCAGACATCTAGGGCGAATTCTGTTTACCATGATAAAAACCCATTTGTTTTCACCGAAAAAGCTTTCAGGGGATCGTTTGCCACAGTTTGGCACCATTTCTGAGTGAATTGCAGAACGTCAGATTTTTGCTGAAATTGTGACCGCGCGGCTTAGGTATTTTTTCAAAAAAAGTTGTTCAGACTTCGAGGGCTAATTCTGTTTCCCATGATAAAAACCCATCTGTTTCCACCGAAAAAGCTTTCAGTCGATCGTTTGCAACAGTTTGGCACCATTTCAGAGTGAATTGCAGAACGTCAGATTTTTGCTGAAATTGTGACCGCGCGGCTTAGGGATTTTTTTCAAAAAAAGTTGTTCAGACATCGAGGGCTAATTCTGTTTCCCATGATAAAAACCCATCTGTTTCCACCGAAAAAGCTTTCAGTCGATCGTTTGCAACAGTTTGGCACCATTTCTGAGTGAATTGCAGAACGTCAGATTTTTGCTGAAATTCTGACCGCGCGGCTTAGGGATTTTTTCAAAAAATGGTGTTCTGACTTCGAGGGCTAATTCTATTTCCCATGATAAAAACCCATCTGTTTTCACCGAAAAAGCTTTCAGTCGATCGTTTGCAACAGTTTGGCACCATTTCTGAGTGAATTGCAGAACGTCAGATTTTTGCTGAAATTGTGACCGCGCGGATTAGGGATTTTTTCAAAAAAAGTTGTTCAGACATCTAGGGCTAATTCTATTTCCCATGATAAAAACCCATCTGTTTTCACCGAAAAAGCTTTCAGTCGATCGTTTGAAACAGTTTGGCACGATTTCTGAGTGAATTGCAGAACGTCAGATTTTTACTGAAATTCTGACCGCTTAGGGATTTTTTCAAAAAAAGTTGTTCAGACATCGAGGGCTAATTCTGTTTACCATGATAAAAACCCATCAGTTTTCACCGAAAAAGCTTTCAGGGGATCGTTTGCAACAGTTTGGCCCCATTTCTGAGTGAATTGCAGAATGTCAGATTTTTGCTGAAATTGTGACCGCGCGGCTTAGGGATTTTTTCAAAAAAAAGTTGTTGAGACATCAAGGGCTAATTCTGTTTCCCATGATAAAAACCCATCTGTTTTCACCGAAAAAGCTTTCAGTCGATCGTTTGCAACAGTTTGGCACCATTTCTGAGTGAATTGCAGAAAGTCAGATTTTTGCTGAAATTGTGACCGCGCGGCTTAGGTATTTTTTCAAAAAAAGTTGTTGAGACGTCGAGGGCTAATTCTGTTTCCCATGATAAAAACCCATCTGTTTCCACCGAAAAAGCTTTCAGTCGATCGTTTGCAACAGTTTGGCACCATTTCAGAGTGAATTGCAGAACGTCAGATTTTTGCTGAAATTGTGACCGCGCGGCTTGGGGATTTTTTCAAAAAAAGGTGTTCAGACATCTAGGGCTAATTCTGTTTACCATGATAAAAACCCATTTGTTTCCACCGAAAAAGCTTTCAGGAGATCGTTTGCAACAGTTTGGCACCATTTCTGAGTGAATTGCAGAACGTCAGATTTTTGCTGAAATTGTGACCGCGCGGCTTAGGGATTTTTTCAAAAAAAGTTGCTCAGACGTCGAGGGCTAATTCTGTTTCCCATGATAAAAACCCATCTGTTTTCACCGAAAAAGCTTTCAGTCGATCGTTTGCAACAGTTTGGCACGATTTCTGAGTGAATTGCAGAACGTCAGATTTTTGCTGAAATTGTGACCGCGCGGCTTAGGGATTTTTTCAAAAAAAGGTGTTCAGACATCTAGGGCGAATTCTGTTTACCATGATAAAAACCCATTTGTTTTCACCGAAAAAGCTTTCAGGGGATCGTTTGCCACAGTTTGGCACCATTTCTGAGTGAATTGCAGAACGTCAGATTTTTGCTGAAATTGTGACCGCGCGGCTTAGGTATTTTTTCAAAAAAAGTTGTTCAGACTTCGAGGGCTAATTCTGTTTCCCATGATAAAAACCCATCTGTTTCCACCGAAAAAGCTTTCAGTCGATCGTTTGCAACAGTTTGGCACCATTTCAGAGTGAATTGCAGAACGTCAGATTTTTGCTGAAATTGTGACCGCGCGGCTTAGGGATTTTTTTCAAAAAAAGTTGTTCAGACATCGAGGGCTAATTCTGTTTCCCATGATAAAAACCCATCTGTTTCCACCGAAAAAGCTTTCAGTCGATCGTTTGCAACAGTTTGGCACCATTTCTGAGTGAATTGCAGAACGTCAGATTTTTGCTGAAATTCTGACCGCGCGGCTTAGGGATTTTTTCAAAAAATGGTGTTCTGACTTCGAGGGCTAATTCTATTTCCCATGATAAAAACCCATCTGTTTTCACCGAAAAAGCTTTCAGTCGATCGTTTGCAACAGTTTGGCACCATTTCTGAGTGAATTGCAGAACGTCAGATTTTTGCTGAAATTGTGACCGCGCGGATTAGGGATTTTTTCAAAAAAAGTTGTTCAGACATCTAGGGCTAATTCTATTTCCCATGATAAAAACCCATCTGTTTTCACCGAAAAAGCTTTCAGTCGATCGTTTGAAACAGTTTGGCACGATTTCTGAGTGAATTGCAGAACGTCAGATTTTTACTGAAATTCTGACCGCTTAGGGATTTTTTCAAAAAAAGTTGTTCAGACATCGAGGGCTAATTCTGTTTACCATGATAAAAACCCATCAGTTTTCACCGAAAAAGCTTTCAGGGGATCGTTTGCAACAGTTTGGCCCCATTTCTGAGTGAATTGCAGAATGTCAGATTTTTGCTGAAATTGTGACCGCGCGGCTTAGGGATTTTTTCAAAAAAAAGTTGTTGAGACATCAAGGGCTAATTCTGTTTCCCATGATAAAAACCCATCTGTTTTCACCGAAAAAGCTTTCAGTCGATCGTTTGCAACAGTTTGGCACCATTTCTGAGTGAATTGCAGAAAGTCAGATTTTTGCTGAAATTGTGACCGCGCGGCTTAGGTATTTTTTCAAAAAAAGTTGTTGAGACGTCGAGGGCTAATTCTGTTTCCCATGATAAAAACCCATCTGTTTCCACCGAAAAAGCTTTCAGTCGATCGTTTGCAACAGTTTGGCACCATTTCAGAGTGAATTGCAGAACGTCAGATTTTTGCTGAAATTGTGACCGCGCGGCTTGGGGATTTTTTCAAAAAAAGGTGTTCAGACATCTAGGGCTAATTCTGTTTACCATGATAAAAACCCATTTGTTTCCACCGAAAAAGCTTTCAGGAGATCGTTTGCAACAGTTTGGCACCATTTCTGAGTGAATTGCAGAACGTCAGATTTTTGCTGAAATTGTGACCGCGCGGCTTAGGGATTTTTTCAAAAAAAGTTGCTCAGACGTCGAGGGCTAATTCTGTTTCCCATGATAAAAACCCATCTGTTTTCACCGAAAAAGCTTTCAGTCGATCGTTTGCAACAGTTTGGCACGATTTCTGAGTGAATTGCAGAACGTCAGATTTTTGCTGAAATTGTGACCGCGCGGCTTAGGGATTTTTTCAAAAAAAGGTGTTCAGACATCTAGGGCGAATTCTGTTTACCATGATAAAAACCCATTTGTTTTCACCGAAAAAGCTTTCAGGGGATCGTTTGCCACAGTTTGGCACCATTTCTGAGTGAATTGCAGAACGTCAGATTTTTGCTGAAATTGTGACCGCGCGGCTTAGGTATTTTTTCAAAAAAAGTTGTTCAGACTTCGAGGGCTAATTCTGTTTCCCATGATAAAAACCCATCTGTTTCCACCGAAAAAGCTTTCAGTCGATCGTTTGCAACAGTTTGGCACCATTTCAGAGTGAATTGCAGAACGTCAGATTTTTGCTGAAATTGTGACCGCGCGGCTTAGGGATTTTTTTCAAAAAAAGTTGTTCAGACATCGAGGGCTAATTCTGTTTCCCATGATAAAAACCCATCTGTTTCCACCGAAAAAGCTTTCAGTCGATCGTTTGCAACAGTTTGGCACCATTTCTGAGTGAATTGCAGAACGTCAGATTTTTGCTGAAATTCTGACCGCGCGGCTTAGGGATTTTTTCAAAAAATGGTGTTCTGACTTCGAGGGCTAATTCTATTTCCCATGATAAAAACCCATCTGTTTTCACCGAAAAAGCTTTCAGTCGATCGTTTGCAACAGTTTGGCACCATTTCTGAGTGAATTGCAGAACGTCAGATTTTTGCTGAAATTGTGACCGCGCGGATTAGGGATTTTTTCAAAAAAAGTTGTTCAGACATCTAGGGCTAATTCTATTTCCCATGATAAAAACCCATCTGTTTTCACCGAAAAAGCTTTCAGTCGATCGTTTGAAACAGTTTGGCACGATTTCTGAGTGAATTGCAGAACGTCAGATTTTTACTGAAATTCTGACCGCTTAGGGATTTTTTCAAAAAAAGTTGTTCAGACATCGAGGGCTAATTCTGTTTACCATGATAAAAACCCATCAGTTTTCACCGAAAAAGCTTTCAGGGGATCGTTTGCAACAGTTTGGCCCCATTTCTGAGTGAATTGCAGAATGTCAGATTTTTGCTGAAATTGTGACCGCGCGGCTTAGGGATTTTTTCAAAAAAAAGTTGTTGAGACATCAAGGGCTAATTCTGTTTCCCATGATAAAAACCCATCTGTTTTCACCGAAAAAGCTTTCAGTCGATCGTTTGCAACAGTTTGGCACCATTTCTGAGTGAATTGCAGAAAGTCAGATTTTTGCTGAAATTGTGACCGCGCGGCTTAGGTATTTTTTCAAAAAAAGTTGTTGAGACGTCGAGGGCTAATTCTGTTTCCCATGATAAAAACCCATCTGTTTCCACCGAAAAAGCTTTCAGGGGATCGTTTGCAACAGTTTGGCACCATTTCAGAGTGAATTGCAGAACGTCAGATTTTTGCTGAAATTGTGACCGCGCGGCTTGGGGATTTTTTCAAAAAAAGGTGTTCAGACATCTAGGGCTAATTCTGTTTACCATGATAAAAACCCATTTGTTTCCACCGAAAAAGCTTTCAGGAGATCGTTTGCAACAGTTTGGCACCATTTCTGAGTGAATTGCAGAACGTCAGATTTTTGCTGAAATTGTGACCGCGCGGCTTAGGGATTTTTTCAAAAAAAGTTGCTCAGACGTCGAGGGCTAATTCTGTTTCCCATGATAAAAACCCATCTGTTTTCACCGAAAAAGCTTTCAGTCGATCGTTTGCAACAGTTTGGCACGATTTCTGAGTGAATTGCAGAACGTCAGATTTTTGCTGAAATTGTGACCGCGCGGCTTAGGGATTTTTTCAAAAAAAGGTGTTCAGACATCTAGGGCGAATTCTGTTTACCATGATAAAAACCCATTTGTTTTCACCGAAAAAGCTTTCAGGGGATCGTTTGCCACAGTTTGGCACCATTTCTGAGTGAATTGCAGAACGTCAGATTTTTGCTGAAATTGTGACCGCGCGGCTTAGGTATTTTTTCAAAAAAAGTTGTTCAGACTTCGAGGGCTAATTCTGTTTCCCATGATAAAAACCCATCTGTTTCCACCGAAAAAGCTTTCAGTCGATCGTTTGCAACAGTTTGGCACCATTTCAGAGTGAATTGCAGAACGTCAGATTTTTGCTGAAATTGTGACCGCGCGGCTTAGGGATTTTTTTCAAAAAAAGTTGTTCAGACATCGAGGGCTAATTCTGTTTCCCATGATAAAAACCCATCTGTTTCCACCGAAAAAGCTTTCAGTCGATCGTTTGCAACAGTTTGGCACCATTTCTGAGTGAATTGCAGAACGTCAGAT
The DNA here is from genome assembly GCF_965153285.1 of Podarcis tiliguerta. Taxonomy (NCBI): domain Eukaryota; kingdom Metazoa; phylum Chordata; class Lepidosauria; order Squamata; family Lacertidae; genus Podarcis; species Podarcis tiliguerta. The sequence goes on along the minus strand of NC_139547.1, from coordinate 9,744,680 downwards.
TTTTGCTGAAATTCTGACCGCGCGGCTTAGGGATTTTTTCAAAAAATGGTGTTCTGACTTCGAGGGCTAATTCTATTTCCCATGATAAAAACCCATCTGTTTTCACCGAAAAAGCTTTCAGTCGATCGTTTGCAACAGTTTGGCACCATTTCTGAGTGAATTGCAGAACGTCAGATTTTTGCTGAAATTGTGACCGCGCGGATTAGGGATTTTTTCAAAAAAAGTTGTTCAGACATCTAGGGCTAATTCTATTTCCCATGATAAAAACCCATCTGTTTTCACCGAAAAAGCTTTCAGTCGATCGTTTGAAACAGTTTGGCACGATTTCTGAGTGAATTGCAGAACGTCAGATTTTTACTGAAATTCTGACCGCTTAGGGATTTTTTCAAAAAAAGTTGTTCAGACATCGAGGGCTAATTCTGTTTACCATGATAAAAACCCATCAGTTTTCACCGAAAAAGCTTTCAGGGGATCGTTTGCAACAGTTTGGCCCCATTTCTGAGTGAATTGCAGAATGTCAGATTTTTGCTGAAATTGTGACCGCGCGGCTTAGGGATTTTTTCAAAAAAAAGTTGTTGAGACATCAAGGGCTAATTCTGTTTCCCATGATAAAAACCCATCTGTTTTCACCGAAAAAGCTTTCAGTCGATCGTTTGCAACAGTTTGGCACCATTTCTGAGTGAATTGCAGAAAGTCAGATTTTTGCTGAAATTGTGACCGCGCGGCTTAGGTATTTTTTCAAAAAAAGTTGTTGAGACGTCGAGGGCTAATTCTGTTTCCCATGATAAAAACCCATCTGTTTCCACCGAAAAAGCTTTCAGGGGATCGTTTGCAACAGTTTGGCACCATTTCAGAGTGAATTGCAGAACGTCAGATTTTTGCTGAAATTGTGACCGCGCGGCTTGGGGATTTTTTCAAAAAAAGGTGTTCAGACATCTAGGGCTAATTCTGTTTACCATGATAAAAACCCATTTGTTTTCACCGAAAAAGCTTTCAGTCGATCGTTTGCAACAGTTTGGCACGATTTCTGAGTGAATTGCAGAACGTCAGATTTTTGCTGAAATTGTGACCGCGCGGCTTAGGGATTTTTTCAAAAAAAGGTGTTCAGACATCTAGGGCGAATTCTGTTTACCATGATAAAAACCCATTTGTTTTCACCGAAAAAGCTTTCAGGGGATCGTTTGCAACAGTTTGGCACCATTTCTGAGTGAATTGCAAAACGTCAGATTTTTGCTGAAATTGTGACCGCGCGGCTTAGGGATTTTTTCAAAAAAAGTTGTTGAGACGTCGAGGGCTGATTCTGTTTCCCATGATAAAAACCCATCTGTTTCCACCGAAAAAGCTTTCAGTCGATCGTTTGCAACAGTTTGGCACCATTTCTGAGTGAATTGCAGAACGTCAGATTTTTGCTGAAATTGTGACCGCGCGGCTTAGGGATTTTTTTCAAAAAAAGTTATTCAGACATCGAGGGCTAATTCTGTTTCCCATGATAAAAACCCATCTGTTTCCACCGAAAAAGCTTTCAGTCAATCGTTTGCAACAGTTTGGCACGATTTCTGAGTGAATTGCAGAACGTCAGATTTTTGCTGAAATTGTGACCGCGCGGCTTAGGGATTTTTTCAAAAAAAGTTGTTCAGACATCGAGGGCTAATTCTGTTTACCATGATAAAAACCCATCAGTTTTCACCGAAAAAGCTTTCAGGGGATCGTTTGCAACAGTTTGGCCCCATTTCTGAGTGAATTGCAGAATGTCAGATTTTTGCTGAAATTGTGACCGCGCGGCTTAGGGATTTTTTCAAAAAAAAGTTGTTGAGACATCGAGGGCTAATTCTGTTTCCCATGATAAAAACCCATCTGTTTTCACCGAAAAAGCTTTCAGTCGATCGTTTGCAACAGTTTGGCCCCATTTCTGAGTGAATTGCAGAAAGTCAGATTTTTGCTGAAATTGTGACCGCGCGGCTTAGGGATATTTTCAAAAAAAGGTGTTCAGACATCTAGGGCTAATTCTGTTTCCCATGATAAAAACCCATCTGTTTTCACCCAAAAAGCTTTCAGGGGACCGTTTGCAACAGTTTGGCACCATTTCTGAGTGAATTGCAGAACGTCAGATTTTTGCTGAAATTGTGACCGCGGGGCTTAGGGATTTTTTCAAAAAATGGTGTTCAGACATCGAGGGCTAATTCTATTTCCCATGATAAAAACCCATCTGTTTTCACCGAAAAAGCTTTCAGTCGATCGTTTGCGACAGTTTGGCACCATTTCTGAGTGAATTGCAGAACGTCAGATTTTTGCTGAAATTGTGACCGCGCGGCTTAGCGATTTTTTCAAAAAAAGTTGTTCACACATCGAGGGCTAATTCTGTTTCCCATGATAAAAACCCATCTGTTTTCACCGAAAAAGCTTTCAGTCGATCGTTTGCAACAGTTTGGCACCATTTCTGAGTGAATTGCAGAAAGTCAGATTTTTGCTGAAATTGTGACTGCGCGGCTTAGGGATTTTTTCAAAAAAAGGTGTTCAGACATTGAGGGCTAATTCTGTTTCCCATGATAAAAACCCCTCTGTTTTCACCGAAAAAGCTTTCAGTCGATCGTTTGCAACAGTTTGGCACCATTTCTGAGTGAATTGCAGAACGTCAGATTTTTGCTGAAATTGTGACCGCGCGGCTTAGGGATTTTTTCAAAAAAAGTTGTTCAGACGTCGAGGGCTAATTCTGTTTCCCATGATAAAAACCCATCTGTTTCCACCGAAAAAGCTTTCAGTCGATCGTTTGCAACAGTTTGGCACCATTTCTGAGTGAATTGCAGAACGTCAGATTTTTGCTGAAATTGTGACCACGCGGCTTAGGGATTTTTTTCAAAAAAAGTTGTTCTGACATCGAGGGCTAATTCTGTTTCCCATGATAAAAACCCATCTGTTTCCACCGAAAAAGCTTTCAGTCGATCGTTTGCAACAGTTTGGCACCATTTCTGACTGAATTGAGAACGTCAGATTTTTGCGGAAATGGTGACCGCGCGGCTTAGGGATTTTTTCAAAAAAAGTTGTTCAGACATCGAGGGCTAATTCTGTTTCCCATGATAAAAACCCATCTGTTTTCACCGAAAAAGCTTTCAGTCGATCGTTTGCAACAGTTTGGCACGATTTCTGAGTGAATTGCAGAACGTCAGATTTTTGCTGAAATTGTGACCGCGCGGCTTAGGGATTTTTTCAAAAAAAGTTGTTCAGACATCGAGGGCTAATTCTGTTTACCATGATAAAAACCCATCAGTTTTCACCGAAAAAGCTTTCAGGGGATCGTTTGCAACAGTTTGGCCCCATTTCTGAGTGAATTGCAGAATGTCAGATTTTTGCTGAAATTGTGACCGCGCGGCTTAGGGATTTTTTCAAAAAAAAGTTGTTGAGACATCGAGGGCTAATTCTGTTTCCCATGATAAAAACCCATCTGTTTTCACCCAAAAAGCTTTCAGGGGACCGTTTGCAACAGTTTGGCACCATTTCTGAGTGAATTGCAGAACGTCAGATTTTTGCTGAAATTGTGACCGCGGGGCTTAGGGATTTTTTCAAAAAATGGTGTTCAGACATCGAGGGCTAATTCTATTTCCCATGATAAAAACCCATCTGTTTTCACCGAAAAAGCTTTCAGTCGATCGTTTGCCACAGTTTGGCACCATTTCTGAGTGAATTGCAGAACGTCAGATTTTTGCTGAAATTGTGACCGCGCGGCTTAGGTATTTTTTCAAAAAAAGTTGTTCAGACTTCGAGGGCTAATTCTGTTTCCCATGATAAAAACCCATCTGTTTCCACCGAAAAAGCTTTCAGTCGATCGTTTGCAACAGTTTGGCACCATTTCAGAGTGAATTGCAGAACGTCAGATTTTTACTGAAATTCTGACCGCTTAGGGATTTTTTCAAAAAAAGTTGTTCAGACATCGAGGGCTAATTCTGTTTACCATGATAAAAACCCATCAGTTTTCACCGAAAAAGCTTTCAGGGGATCGTTTGCAACAGTTTGGCCCCATTTCTGAGTGAATTGCAGAATGTCAGATTTTTGCTGAAATTGTGACCGCGCGGCTTAGGGATTTTTTCAAAAAAAAGTTGTTGAGACATCAAGGGCTAATTCTGTTTCCCATGATAAAAACCCATCTGTTTTCACCGAAAAAGCTTTCAGTCGATCGTTTGCAACAGTTTGGCACCATTTCTGAGTGAATTGCAGAAAGTCAGATTTTTGCTGAAATTGTGACCGCGCGGCTTAGGTATTTTTTCAAATAAAGTTGTTGAGACGTCGAGGGCTAATTCTGTTTCCCATGATAAAAACCCATCTGTTTCCACCGAAAAAGCTTTCAGGGGATCGTTTGCAACAGTTTGGCACCATTTCAGAGTGAATTGCAGAACGTCAGATTTTTGCTGAAATTGTGACCGCGCGGCTTGGGGATTTTTTCAAAAAAAGGTGTTCAGACATCTAGGGCTAATTCTGTTTACCATGATAAAAACCCATTTGTTTCCACCGAAAAAGCTTTCAGGAGATCGTTTGCAACAGTTTGGCACCATTTCTGAGTGAATTGCAGAACGTCAGATTTTTGCTGAAATTGTGACCGCGCGGCTTAGGGATTTTTTCAAAAAAAGTTGCTCAGACGTCGAGGGCTAATTCTGTTTCCCATGATAAAAACCCATCTGTTTTCACCGAAAAAGCTTTCAGTCGATCGTTTGCAACAGTTTGGCACGATTTCTGAGTGAATTGCAGAACGTCAGATTTTTGCTGAAATTGTGACCGCGCGGCTTAGGGATTTTTTCAAAAAAAGGTGTTCAGACATCTAGGGCGAATTCTGTTTACCATGATAAAAACCCATTTGTTTTCACCGAAAAAGCTTTCAGGGGATCGTTTGCAACAGTTTGGCACCATTTCTGAGTGAATTGCAAAAAGTCAGATTTTTGCTGAAATTGTGACCGCGCGGCTTAGGGATTTTTTCAAAAAAAGTTATTCAGACATCGAGGGCTAATTCTGTTTCCCATGATAAAAACCCATCTGTTTCCACCGAAAAAGCTTTCAGTCGATCGTTTGCAACAGTTTGGCACGATTTCTGAGTGAATTGCAGAACGTCAGATTTTTGCTGAAATTGTGACCGCGCGGCTTAGGGATTTTTTCAAAAAAAGTTGTTCAGACATCGAGGGCTAATTCTGTTTACCATGATAAAAACCCATCAGTTTTCACCGAAAAAGCTTTCAGGGGATCGTTTGCAACAGTTTGGCCCCATTTCTGAGTGAATTGCAGAATGTCAGATTTTTGCTGAAATTGTGACCGCGCGGCTTAGGGATTTTTTCAAAAAAAAGTTGTTGAGACATCGAGGGCTAATTCTGTTTCCCATGATAAAAACCCATCTGTTTTCACCGAAAAAGCTTTCAGTCGATCGTTTGCAACAGTTTGGCCCCATTTCTGAGTGAATTGCAGAAAGTCAGATTTTTGCTGAAATTGTGACCGCGCGGCTTAGGGATATTTTCAAAAAAAGGTGTTCAGACATCTAGGGCTAATTCTGTTTCCCATGATAAAAACCCATCTGTTTTCACCCAAAAAGCTTTCAGGGGACCGTTTGCAACAGTTTGGCACCATTTCTGAGTGAATTGCAGAACGTCAGATTTTTGCTGAAATTGTGACCGCGGGGCTTAGGGATTTTTTCAAAAAATGGTGTTCAGACATCGAGGGCTAATTCTATTTCCCATGATAAAAACCCATCTGTTTTCACCGAAAAAGCTTTCAGTCGATCGTTTGCGACAGTTTGGCACCATTTCTGAGTGAATTGCAGAACGTCAGATTTTTGCTGAAATTGTGACCGCGCGGCTTAGCGATTTTTTCAAAAAAAGTTGTTCACACATCGAGGGCTAATTCTGTTTCCCATGATAAAAACCCATCTGTTTTCACCGAAAAAGCTTTCAGTCGATCGTTTGCAACAGTTTGGCACCATTTCTGAGTGAATTGCAGAAAGTCAGATTTTTGCTGAAATTGTGACTGCGCGGCTTAGGGATTTTTTCAAAAAAAGGTGTTCAGACATTGAGGGCTAATTCTGTTTCCCATGATAAAAACCCCTCTGTTTTCACCGAAAAAGCTTTCAGTCGATCGTTTGCAACAGTTTGGCACCATTTCTGAGTGAATTGCAGAACGTCAGATTTTTGCTGAAATTGTGACCGCGCGGCTTAGGGATTTTTTCAAAAAAAGTTGTTCAGACGTCGAGGGCTAATTCTGTTTCCCATGATAAAAACCCATCTGTTTCCACCGAAAAAGCTTTCAGTCGATCGTTTGCAACAGTTTGGCACCATTTCTGAGTGAATTGCAGAACGTCAGATTTTTGCTGAAATTGTGACCACGCGGCTTAGGGATTTTTTTCAAAAAAAGTTGTTCTGACATCGAGGGCTAATTCTGTTTCCCATGATAAAAACCCATCTGTTTCCACCGAAAAAGCTTTCAGTCGATCGTTTGCAACAGTTTGGCACCATTTCTGACTGAATTGAGAACGTCAGATTTTTGCGGAAATGGTGACCGCGCGGCTTAGGGATTTTTTCAAAAAAAGTTGTTCAGACATCGAGGGCTAATTCTGTTTCCCATGATAAAAACCCATCTGTTTTCACCGAAAAAGCTTTCAGTCGATCGTTTGCAACAGTTTGGCACGATTTCTGAGTGAATTGCAGAACGTCAGATTTTTGCTGAAATTGTGACCGCGCGGCTTAGGGATTTTTTCAAAAAAAGTTGTTCAGACATCGAGGGCTAATTCTGTTTACCATGATAAAAACCCATCAGTTTTCACCGAAAAAGCTTTCAGGGGATCGTTTGCAACAGTTTGGCCCCATTTCTGAGTGAATTGCAGAATGTCAGATTTTTGCTGAAATTGTGACCGCGCGGCTTAGGGATTTTTTCAAAAAAAAGTTGTTGAGACATCGAGGGCTAATTCTGTTTCCCATGATAAAAACCCATCTGTTTTCACCGAAAAAGCTTTCAGTCGATCGTTTGCAACAGTTTGGCCCCATTTCTGAGTGAATTGCAGAAAGTCAGATTTTTGCTGAAATTGTGACCGCGCGGCTTAGGGATATTTTCAAAAAAAGGTGTTCAGACATCTAGGGCTAATTCTGTTTCCCATGATAAAAACCCATCTGTTTTCACCCAAAAAGCTTTCAGGGGACCGTTTGCAACAGTTTGGCACCATTTCTGAGTGAATTGCAGAACGTCAGATTTTTGCTGAAATTGTGACCGCGGGGCTTAGGGATTTTTTCAAAAAATGGTGTTCAGACATCGAGGGCTAATTCTATTTCCCATGATAAAAACCCATCTGTTTTCACCGAAAAAGCTTTCAGTCGATCGTTTGCCACAGTTTGGCACCATTTCTGAGTGAATTGCAGAACGTCAGATTTTTGCTGAAATTGTGACCGCGCGGCTTAGGTATTTTTTCAAAAAAAGTTGTTCAGACTTCGAGGGCTAATTCTGTTTCCCATGATAAAAACCCATCTGTTTCCACCGAAAAAGCTTTCAGTCGATCGTTTGCAACAGTTTGGCACCATTTCAGAGTGAATTGCAGAACGTCAGATTTTGGCTGAAATTGTGACCGCGCGGCTTAGGGATTTTTTTCAAAAAAAGTTGTTCAGACGTTGAGGGCTAATTCTGTTTCCCATGATAAAAACCCATCTGTTTCCACCGAAAAAGCTTTCAGTCGATCGTTTGCAACAGTTTGGCACCATTTCTGAGTGAATTGCAGAACGTCAGATTTTTGCTGAAATTCTGACCGCGCGGCTTAGGGATTTTTTCAAAAAATGGTGTTCAGACTTCGAGGGCTAATTCTATTTCCCATGATAAAAACCCATCTGTTTTCACCGAAAAAGCTTTCAGTCGATCGTTTGCAACAGTTTGGCACCATTTCTGAGTGAATTGCAGAACGTCAGATTTTTGCTGAAATTGTGACCGCGCGGATTAGGGATTTTTTCAAAAAAAGTTGTTCAGACATCTAGGGCTAATTCTATTTCCCATGATAAAAACCCATCTGTTTTCACCGAAAAAGCTTTCAGTCGATCGTTTGAAACAGTTTGGCACGATTTCTGAGTGAATTGCAGAACGTCAGATTTTTACTGAAATTCTGACCGCTTAGGGATTTTTTCAAAAAAAGTTGTTCAGACATCGAGGGCTAATTCTGTTTACCATGATAAAAACCCATCAGTTTTCACCGAAAAAGCTTTCAGGGGATCGTTTGCAACAGTTTGGCCCCATTTCTGAGTGAATTGCAGAATGTCAGATTTTTGCTGAAATTGTGACCGCGCGGCTTAGGGATTTTTTCAAAAAAAAGTTGTTGAGACATCAAGGGCTAATTCTGTTTCCCATGATAAAAACCCATCTGTTTTCACCGAAAAAGCTTTCAGTCGATCGTTTGCAACAGTTTGGCACCATTTCTGAGTGAATTGCAGAAAGTCAGATTTTTGCTGAAATTGTGACCGCGCGGCTTAGGTATTTTTTCAAAATAAGTTGTTGAGACGTCGAGGGCTAATTCTGTTTCCCATGATAAAAACCCATCTGTTTCCACCGAAAAAGCTTTCAGGGGATCGTTTGCAACAGTTTGGCACCATTTCTAAGTGAATTGCAGAACGTCAGATTTTTGCTGAAATTGTGACCGCGCGGCTTGGGGATTTTTTCAAAAAAAGGTGTTCAGACATCTAGGGCTAATTCTGTTTACCATGATAAAAACCCATTTGTTTCCACCGAAAAAGCTTTCAGGAGATCGTTTGCAACAGTTTGGCACCATTTCTGAGTGAATTGCAGAACGTCAGATTTTTGCTGAAATTGTGACCGCGCGGCTTAGGGATTTTTTCAAAAAAAGTTGCTCAGACGTCGAGGGCTAATTCTGTTTCCCATGATAAAAACCCATCTGTTTTCACCGAAAAAGCTTTCAGTCGATCGTTTGCAACAGTTTGGCACGATTTCTGAGTGAATTGCAGAACGTCAGATTTTTGCTGAAATTGTGACCGCGCGGCTTAGGGATTTTTTCAAAAAAAGGTGTTCAGACATCTAGGGCGAATTCTGTTTACCATGATAAAAACCCATTTGTTTTCACCGAAAAAGCTTTCAGGGGATCGTTTGCAACAGTTTGGCACCATTTCTGAGTGAATTGCAAAACGTCAGATTTTTGCTGAAATTGTGACCGCGCGGCTTAGGGATTTTTTCAAAAAAAGTTGTTGAGACGTCGAGGGCTGATTCTGTTTCCCATGATAAAAACCCATCTGTTTCCACCGAAAAAGCTTTCAGTCGATCGTTTGCAACAGTTTGGCACCATTTCTGAGTGAATTGCAGAACGTCAGATTTTTGCTGAAATTGTGACCGCGCGGCTTAGGGATTTTTTTCAAAAAAAGTTGTTCAGACATCGAGGGCTAATTCTGTTTCCCATGATAAAAACCCATCTGTTTCCACCGAAAAAGCTTTCAGTCGATCGTTTGCAACAGTTTGGCACCATTTCTGAGTGAATTGCAGAAAGTCAGATTTCTGCTGAAATTGTGACCGCGCGGCTTAGGGATTTTTTCAAAAAATGGTGTTCAGACATCGAGGGCTAATTCCATTTCCCATGATAAAAACCCATCTGTTTTCACCGAAAAAGCTTTCAGTCGATCGTTTGCAACAGTTTGGCACCATTTCTGAGTGAATTGCAGAACGTCAGATTTTTGCTGAAATTGTGACCGCGCGGCTTAGGGATTTTTTCAAAAAAAGTTGTTCAGACATCTAGGGCTAATTCTATTTCCCATGATAAAAACCCATCTGTTTTCACCGAAAAAGCTTTCAGTCGATCGTTTGCAACAGTTTGGCACCATTTCTGAGTGAATTGCAGAAAGTCAGATTTTTGCTGAAATTGTGACCGCGCGGCTTAGGGATTTTTTTCAAAAAAAGTTGTTCAGACATCGAGGGCTAATTCTGTTTCCCATGATAAAAACCCATCTGTTTCCACCGAAAAAGCTTTCAGTCGATCGTTTGCAACAGTTTGGCACCATTTCTGAGTGAATTGCAGAAAGTCAGATTTTTGCTGAAATTGTGACCGCGCGGCTTAGGGATTTTTTCAAAAAATGGTGTTCAGACATCGAGGGCTACTTCTATTTCCCATGATAAAAACCCATCTGTTTTCACCGAAAGAGCTTTCATTCGATCGTTTGCAACAGTTTGGCACCATTTCTGAGTGAATTGCAGAAAGTCAGATTTTTGCTGAAATTGTGACCGCGCGGCTTAGGGATTTTTTCAAAAAAAGGTGTTCAGACATCTAGGGCGAATTCTGTTTACCATGATAAAAACCCATCAGTTTTCACCGAAAAAGCTTTCAGGGGATCGTTTGCAACAGTTTGGCACAATTTCTGAGTGAATTGCAGAACGTTAGATTTTTGCTGAAATTGTGACCGCGCGGCTTAGGGATTTTTTCAAAAAAAGGTGTTCAGACATCTATGGCGAATTCTGTTTACCATGATAAAAACCCATCTGTTTTCACCGAAAAAGCTTTCAGTCGATCGTTTGCAATAGTGTGGCACCATTTCTGAGAGAATTGAGAACGTCAGATTTTTGCTGAAATGGTGACCGCGCGGCTTAGGGATTTTTTCAAAAAAAAGTTATTGAGACATCGAGGGCTAATTCTGTTCCCCATGATAAAAACCCATCTGTTTTCACCGAAAAAGCTTTCAGTCGATCGTTTGCAACAGTTTGGCACCATTTCTGAGTGAAGTGCAGAACGTCAGATTTTTGCTGAAATTGTGACCGCGCGGCTTAGGGGTTTTTTCAAAAAAAGGTGTTCGGACATCTAGGGCGAATTCTGTTTACCATGATAAAAACCCATCTGTATTCACCGAAAAAGCTTTCAGGGGATCGTTTGCAACAGTTTGGCACCATTTCTGAGTGAATTGCAGAACGTCAGATTTTTGCTGAAATTGTGACCGCGCGGCTTAGGGATTTTTTCAAAAAAAGTTATTCAGATGTCGAGGGCTAATTCTGTTTCCCATGATAAAAACCCATCTGTTTTCACCGAAAAAGCTTTCAGGGGATTGTTTGCAACAGTTTGGCACGATTTCTGAGTGAATTGCAGAATGTCAGATTTTTGCTGAAATTGTGACCGCGCGGCTTAGGGATTTTTTCAAAAAAAGGTGTTCAGACATCTAGGGCTAATTCTGTTTACCATGATAAAAACCCATCAGTTTCCACCGAAAAAGCTTTCAGTCGATCGTTTGCAACAGTTTGGCACCATTTCTGAGTGAATTGCAGAACGTCAGATTTTTGCTGAAATTGTGACCGCGCGGCTTAGGGATTTTTTCAAAAAAAGTTGTTCAGACATCTAGGGCTAATTCTATTTCCCATGATAAAAACCCATCTGTTTTCACCGAAAAAGCTTTCAGTCGATCGTTTGCAACAGTTTGGCACCATTTCTGAGTGAATTGCAGAAAGTCAGATTTTTGCTGAAATTGTGACCGCGCGGCTTAGGGATTTTTTTCAAAAAAAGTTGTTCAGACATCGAGGGCTAATTCTGTTTCCCATGATAAAAACCCATCTGTTTCCACCGAAAAAGCTTTCAGTCGATCGTTTGCAACAGTTTGGCACCATTTCTGAGTGAATTGCAGAAAGTCAGATTTTTGCTGAAATTGTGACCGCGCGGCTTAGGGATTTTTTCAAAAAATGGTGTTCAGACATCGAGGGCTACTTCTATTTCCCATGATAAAAACCCATCTGTTTTCACCGAAAGAGCTTTCATTCGATCGTTTGCAACAGTTTGGCACCATTTCTGAGTGAATTGCAGAAAGTCAGATTTTTGCTGAAATTGTGACCGCGCGGCTTAGGGATTTTTTCAAAAAAAGGTGTTCAGACATCTAGGGCGAATTCTGTTTACCATGATAAAAACCCATCAGTTTTCACCGAAAAAGCTTTCAGGGGATCGTTTGCAACAGTTTGGCACAATTTCTGAGTGAATTGCAGAACGTTAGATTTTTGCTGAAATTGTGACCGCGCGGCTTAGGGATTTTTTCAAAAAAAGGTGTTCAGACATCTATGGCGAATTCTGTTTACCATGATAAAAACCCATCTGTTTTCACCGAAAAAGCTTTCAGTCGATCGTTTGCAATAGTGTGGCACCATTTCTGAGAGAATTGAGAACGTCAGATTTTTGCTGAAATGGTGACCGCGCGGCTTAGGGATTTTTTCAAAAAAAAGTTATTGAGACATCGAGGGCTAATTCTGTTCCCCATGATAAAAACCCATCTGTTTTCACCGAAAAAGCTTTCAGTCGATCGTTTGCAACAGTTTGGCACCATTTCTGAGTGAAGTGCAGAACGTCAGATTTTTGCTGAAATTGTGACCGCGCGGCTTAGGGGTTTTTTCAAAAAAAGGTGTTCGGACATCTAGGGCGAATTCTGTTTACCATGATAAAAACCCATCTGTATTCACCGAAAAAGCTTTCAGGGGATCGTTTGCAACAGTTTGGCACCATTTCTGAGTGAATTGCAGAACGTCAGATTTTTGCTGAAATTGTGACCGCGCGGCTTAGGGATTTTTTCAAAAAAAGTTATTCAGATGTCGAGGGCTAATTCTGTTTCCCATGATAAAAACCCATCTGTTTTCACCGAAAAAGCTTTCAGGGGATTGTTTGCAACAGTTTGGCACGATTTCTGAGTGAATTGCAGAATGTCAGATTTTTGCTGAAATTGTGACCGCGCGGCTTAGGGATTTTTTCAAAAAAAGGTGTTCAGACATCTAGGGCTAATTCTGTTTACCATGATAAAAACCCATCAGTTTCCACCGAAAAAGCTTTCAGGAGATCGTTTGCAACAGTTTGGCACCATTTCTGAGTGAATTGCAGAACGTCAGATTTTTGCTGAAATTGTGACCGCGCGGCTTAGGGATTTTTTCAAAAAAAGTTGTTGAGACGTCGAAGGCTAATTCTGTTTCCCATGATAAAAACCCATCTGTTTTCACCGAAAAAGCTTTCAGGGGATCGTTTGCAACAGTTTGGCACCATTTCTGAGTGAATTGCAGAACGTCAGATTTTTGCTGAAATTGTGACCGCGCGGCTTAGGGATTTTTTCAAAAAAAGTTGTTCAGACGTTGAGGGCTAATTCTGTTTCCCATGATAATAACCCCTCTGTTTTCACCGAAAAAGCTTTCAGTCGATCGTTTGCAACAGTTTGGCACGATTTCTGAGTGAATTGCAGAACGTCACATTTTTGCTGAAATTGTGAACGCGCGGCTTAGGGATTTTTTCAAAAAAAGTTGTTCAGACATCTAGGGCTAATTCTGTTTACCATGATAAAAACCCATTTGTTTTCACCGAAAAAGCTTTCAGGGGATCGTTTGCAACAGTTTGGCACCATTTCTGAGTGAATTGCAGAACGTCAGATTTTTGCTGAAATTGTGACCGCGCGGCTTAGGGATTTTTTCAAAAAAAGGTGTTCAGACATCTATGGCGAATTCTGTTTACCATGATAAAAACCCATCTGTTTTCACCGAAAAAGCTTTCAGTCGATCGTTTGCAATAGTGTGGCACCATTTCTGAGAGAATTGAGAACGTCAGATTTTTGCTGAAATGGTGACCGCGCGGCTTAGGGATTTTTTCAAAAAAAAGTTGTTGAGACATCGAGGGCTAATTCTGTTTCCCATGATAAAAACCCATCTGTTTTCACAGAAAAAGCTTTCAGTCGATCGTTTGCAACAGTTTGGCACCATTTCTGAGTGAAGTGCAGAACGTCAGATTTTTGCTGAAATTCTGCCCGCGCGGCTTAGGGGTTTTTTCAAAAAAAGGTGTTCAGACATCTAGGGCGAATTCTGTTTACCATGATAAAAACCCATCTGTATTCACCGAAAAAGCTTTCAGGGGATCGTTTGCAACAGTTTGGCACTATTTCTGAGTGAATTGCAGAACGTCAGATTTTTGCTGAAATTGTGACCGCGCGGCTTAGGGATTTTTTCAAAAAAAGTTGTTCAGACGTTGAGGGCTAATTCTGTTTCCCATGATAATAACCCCTCTGTTTTCACCGAAAAAGCTTTCAGTCGATCGTTTGCAACAGTTTGGCACGATTTCTGAGTGAATTGCAGAACGTCAGATTTTTGCTGAAATTGTGACCGCGCGGCTTAGGGATTTTTTCAAAAAAAGGTGTTCAGACATCGAGGGCTAATTCTGTTTCCCATGATAAAAACCCATCTGTTTTCACCGAAAAAGCTTTCAGGGGATTGTTTGCAACAGTTTGGCACGATTTCTGAGAGAATTGCAGAAAGTCAGATTTTTGCTGAAATTGTGACAGCGCGGCTTAGGGATTTTTTTAAAAAAAAGTTGTTCAGACATCGATTGCTAATTCTGTTTCCCATGATAAAAACCCATCTGTTTTCACCGAAAAAGTTTTCAGTCGATCGTTTGCAACAGTTTGGCACCATTTCTGACTGAATTGAGAACGTCAGATTTTTGCTGAAATGGTGACCGCGCGGCTTAGGGACTTTTTCAAAAAAAAGTTGTTGAGACATCGAGGGCTAATTCTGTTTCCCATGATAAAAACCCATCTGTTTTCACCGAAAAAGCTTTCAGTCGATCGTTTGCAACAGTTTGGCACCATTTCTGAGTGAAGTGCAGAACGTCAGATTTTTGCTGAAATTCTGACCGCGCGGCTTAGGGGTTTTTTCAAAAAAAGGTGTTCAGACATCTAGGGCGAATTCTGTTTACCATGATAAAAACCCATCTGTATTCACCGAAAAAGCTTTCAGGGGATCGTTTGCAACAGTTTGGCACGATTTCTGAGTGAATTGCAGTACGTCAGATTTTTGCTGAAATTGTGACCGCGCGGCTTAGGGATTTTTTCCAAAAAAAGTTGTTCAGATGTCGAGGGCTAATTCAGTTTCCCATGATAAAAACCCATCTGTTTTCACCGAAAAAGCTTTCAGGGGAACGTTTGCAACAGTTTGGCCCCATTTCTGAGTGAATTGCAGAACGTCAGATTTTTGCTGAAATTCTGACCGCGCGGCTTAGGGATTTTTTCACAAAAAGGTGTTGAGACATCTAGGGCGAATTCTGTTTCCCATGATAAAAACCCATCTGTTTCCACCGAAAAAACTTTCAGGGGATCGTTTGCAACAGTTTGGCACCATTTCTGAGTGAATTGCAGAACGTCAGATTTTTGCTGAAATTGTGACCGCGCGGCTTAGGGATTTTTTCAAAAAAAGTTGTTCAGATGTCGAGGGCTAATTCTGTTTCCCATGATAAAAACCCATCTGTTTTCACCGAAAAAGCTTTCAGGGGATTGTTTGCAACAGTTTGGCACGATTTCTGAGTGAATTGCAGAACGTCAGATTTTTCCTGAAATTGTGACCGCGCGGCTTAGGGATTTTTTCAAAAAAAGTTGCTCAGACGTCGAGGGCTAATTCTGTTTACCATGATAAAAACCCATCAGTTTCCACCGAAAAAGCTTTCAGGGGATCGTTTGCAACAGTTTGGCACCATTTCTGAGTGAATTGCAGAACGTCAGATTTTTGCTGAAATTGTGACCGCGCGGCCTAGGGATTTTTTCAAAAAAAGTTGTTGAGACGTCGAAGGCTAATTCTGTTTCCCATGATAAAAACCCATCTGTTTTCACCGAAAAAGCTTTCAGGGGATCGTTTGCAACAGTTTGGCACCATTTCTGAGTGAATTGCAGAACGTCAGATTTTTGCTGAAATTGTGACCGCGCGGCTTAGGGATTTTTTCAAAAAAAGTTGCTCAGACGTCGAGGGCTAATTCTGTTTACCATGATAAAAACCCATCAGTTTCCACCGAAAAAGCTTTCAGGGGATCGTTTGCAACAGTTTGGCACCATTTCTGAGTGAATTGCAGAACGTCAGATTTTTGCTGAAATTGTGACCGCGCGGCCTAGGGATTTTTTCAAAAAAAGTTGTTGAGACGTCGAAGGCTAATTCTGTTTCCCATGATAAAAACCCATCTGTTTTCACCGAAAAAGCTTTCAGGGGATCGTTTGCAACAGTTTGGCACCATTTCTGAGTGAATTGCAGAACGTCAGATTTTTGCTGAAATTGTGACCGCGCGGCTTAGGGATTTTTTCAAAAAAAGTTGTTCAGACGTTGAGGGCTAATTCTGTTTCCCATGATAATAACCCCTCTGTTTTCACCGAAAAAGCTTTCAGTCGATCGTTTGCAACAGTTTGGCACGATTTCTGAGTGAATTGCAGAACGTCACATTTTTGCTGAAATTGTGACCGCGCGGCTTAGGGATTTTTTCAAAAAAAGTTGTTCAGACATCTAGGGCTAATTCTGTTTACCATGATAAAAACCCATTTGTTTTCACCAAAAAAGCTTTCAGGGGATCGTTTGCAACAGTTTGGCACCATTTCTGAGTGAATTGCAGAACGTCAGATTTTTGCTGAAATTGTGACCGCGCGGCTTAGGGATTTTTTCAAAAAAAGTTGTTCAGACATCGAGGGCTAATTCTGTTTACCATGATAAAAACCCATCAGTTTTCACCGAAAAAGCTTTCAGGGGATTGTTTGCAACAGTTTGGCACCATTTCTGAGTGAATTGCAGAACGTCAGATTTTTGCTGAAATTGTGACCGCGCGGCTTAGGGATTTTTTCAAAAAAAGGTGTTCAGACGTCGGGGGCTAATTCTGTTTCCCATTTTAATAACCCCTCTGTTTTCACCGAAAAAGCTTTCAGTCAATCGTTTGCAACAGTTTGGCACGATTTCTGAGTGAATTGCAGAACGTCAGATTTTTGCTGAAATTGTGACCGTGCGGCTTAGGGATTTTTTCAAAAAAAGGTGTTCAGACATCTAGGGCTAATTCTGTTTACCATGATAAAAACCCATCAGTTTCTACCGAAAAAGCTTTCAGGGGATCGTTTGCAACAGTTTGGCACCATTTCTGAGTGAATTGCAGAACGTCAGATTTTTGCTGAAATTGTGACCGCGCGGCTTAGGGATTTTTTCAAAAAAAGTTGTTGAGACGTCGAAGACTAATTCTGTTTCCCATGATAAAAACCCATCTGTTTTCACCGAAAAAGCTTTCAGGGGATCGTTTGCAACAGTTTGGCACCATTTCTGAGTGAATTGCAGAACGTCAGATTTTTGCTGAAATTGTGACCGCGCGGCTTAGGGATTTTTTCAAAAAAAGTTGTTCAGACGTTGAGGGCTAATTCTGTTTCCCATGATAATAACCCCTCTGTTTTCACCGAAAAAGCTTTCAGTCGATCGTTTGCAACAGTTTGGCACGATTTCTGAGTGAATTGCAGAACGTCACATTTTTGCTGAAATTGTGAACGCGCGGCTTAGGGATTTTTTCAAAAAAAGTTGTTCCGACATCTAGGGCTAATTCTGTTTACCATGATAAAAACCCATTTGTTTTCACCGAAAAAGCTTTCAGGGGATCGTTTGCAACAGTTTGGCACCATTTCTGAGTGAATTGCAGAACGTCAGATTTTTGCTGAAATTGTGACCGCGCGGCTTAGGGATTTTTTCAAAAAAAGTTGTTCAGACATCGAGGGCTAATTCTGTTTACCATGATAAAAACCCATCAGTTTTCACCGAAAAAGCTTTCAGGGGATTGTTTGCAACAGTTTGGCACCATTTCTGAGTGAATTGCAGAACGTCAGATTTTTGCTGAAATTGTGACCGCGCGGCTTAGGGATTTTTTCAAAAAAAGGTGTTCAGACGTCGGGGGCTAATTCTGTTTCCCATTTTAATAACCCCTCTGTTTTCACCGAAAAAGCTTTCAGTCAATCGTTTGCAACAGTTTGGCACGATTTCTGAGTGAATTGCACAACGTCAGATTTTTGCTGAAATTGTGACCGCGCGGCTTAGGGATTTTTTCAAAAAAAGTTGCTCAGACGTCGAGGGCTAATTCTGTTTACCATGGTAAATACCCATCAGTTTCCACCGAAAAAGATTTCAGGGGATCGTTTGCAACAGTTTGGCACCATTTCTGAGTGAATTGCAGAACGTCAGATTTTTGCTGAAATTGTGACCGCGCGGCTTTGGGATTTTTTCAAAAAAAGTTGTTGAGACGTCGAAGGCTAATTCTGTTTCCCATGATAAAAACCCATCTGTTTTCACCGAAAAAGCTTTCAGGGGATCGTTTGCAACAGTTTGGCACCATTTCTGAGTGAATTGCAGAACGTCAGATTTTTGCTGAAATTGTGACCGCGCGGCTTAGGGATTTTTTCAAAAAAAGGTGTTCAGACGTCGGGGGCTAATTCTGTTTCCCATTTTAATAACCCCTCTGTTTTCACCGAAAAAGCTTTCAGTCAATCGTTTGCAACAGTTTGGCACGATTTCTGAGTGAATTGCAGAACGTCAGATTTTTGCTGAAATTGTGACAGCGCGGCTTAGGGATTTTTTCAAAAAAAGGTGTTCAGACATCGAGGGCTAATTCTGTTTCCCATGATAAAAACCCATCTGTTTTCACCGAAAAAGCTTTCAGTCGATCGTTTGCAACAGTTTGGCACCATTTCTGAGTGAATTGGAGAACGTCAAATTTTTGCTGAAATTCTGACCGCGTGGCTTAGGGATTTTTTCAAAAAAAGGTGTTCAGACATCTAGGGCGAATTCTGTTTACCATGATAAAAACCCATCTGTTTTCACCGAAAAAGCTTTCAGGGGATTGTTTGCAACAGTTTGGCACGATTTCTGAGTGAATTGCAGAACGTCAGATTTTTGCTGAAATTGTGACCGCGCGGCTTAGGTATTTTTTCAAAAAAAGGTGCTCAGACATCTAGGGCTAATTCTGTTTACCATGATAAAAATCCATCAGTTTTCACCGAAAAAGCTTTCAGGGGATCGTTTGCAACAGTTTGGCACCATTTCTGAGTCAATTGCAGAACGTCAGGTTTTTACTGAAATTGTGACCGCGCGGCTTAGGGATTTTTTCAAAAAAAGTTGTTCAGACGGCGAGGGCTAATTCTGTTTCCCATGATAATAACCCCTCTGTTTTCACCGAAAAAGCTTTCAGTCGATCGTTTGCAACAGTTTGGCACGATTTCTGAGTGAACTGCAGAACGTCACATTTTTGCTGAAATTGTGACCGCGCGGCTTAGGGATTTTTTCAAAAAAAGGTGTTCAGACATCTAGGGCTAATTCTGTTTACCATGATAAAAACGCATCAGTTTCCACCGAAAAAGCTTTCAGGGGATCGTTTGCAACAGTTTGGCACCATTTCTGAGTGAATTGCAGAACGTCAGATTTTTGCTGAAATTGTGACCGCGCGGCTTAGGGATTTTTTCAAAAAAAGTTGTTGAGACGTCGAAGGCTAATTCTGTTTCCCATGATAAAAACCCATCTGTTTTCACCGAAAAAGCTTTCAGGGGATCGTTTGCAACAGTTTGGCACCATTTCTGAGTGAATTGCAGAACGTCAGATTTTTGCTGAAATTGTGACCGCGCGGCTTAGGGATTTTTTCAAAAAAAGTTGTTCAGACGTTGAGGGCTAATTCTGTTTCCCATGATAATAACCCCTCTGTTTTCACCGAAAAAGCTTTCAGTCGATCGTTTGCAACAGTTTGGCACCATTTCTGAGTGAATTGCAGAAAGTCAGATTTTTGCTGAAATTGTGACCGCGCGGCTTAG
This sequence comes from Podarcis tiliguerta, assembly GCF_965153285.1. Lineage (NCBI taxonomy): Eukaryota > Metazoa > Chordata > Lepidosauria > Squamata > Lacertidae > Podarcis > Podarcis tiliguerta. The sequence goes on along the minus strand of NC_139547.1, from coordinate 9,725,115 downwards.
GGATTTTTTCAAAAAAAGGTGTTCAGACATCTAGGGCGAATTCTGTTTACCATGATAAAAACCCATCAGTTTTCACCGAAAAAGCTTTCAGGGGATCGTTTGCAACAGTTTGGCACAATTTCTGAGTGAATTGCAGAACGTCAGATTTTTGCTGAAATTGTGACCGCGCGGCTTAGGGATTTTTTCAAAAAAAGGTGTTCAGACATCTATGGCGAATTCTGTTTACCATGATAAAAACCCATCTGTTTTCACCGAAAAAGCTTTCAGTCGATCGTTTGCAATAGTGTGGCACCATTTCTGAGAGAATTGAGAACGTCAGATTTTTGCTGAAATGGTGACCGCGCGGCTTAGGGATTTTTTCAAAAAAAAGTTGTTGAGACATCGAGGGCTAATTCTGTTTCCCATGATAAAAACCCATCTGTTTTCACCGAAAAAGCTTTCAGTCGATCGTTTGCAACAGTTTGGCACCATTTCTGAGTGAAGTGCAGAACGTCAGATTTTTGCTGAAATTGTGACCGCGCGGCTTAGGGGTTTTTTCAAAAAAAGGTGTTCAGACATCTAGGGCGAATTCTGTTTACCATGATAAAAACCCATCTGTATTCACCGAAAAAGCTTTCAGGGGATCGTTTGCAACAGTTTGGCACCATTTCTGAGTGAATTGCAGAACGTCAGATTTTTGCTGAAATTGTGACCGCGCGGCTTAGGGATTTTTTCAAAAAAAGGTGTTCAGACGTCGGGGGCTAATTCTGTTTCCCATGATAAAAACCCATCAGTTTTCACCGAAAAAGCTTTCAGGGGATCGTTTGCAACAGTTTGGCACCATTTCTGAGTGAATTGCAGAACGTCAGATTTTTGCTGAAATTGTGACAGCGCGGCTTAGGGATTTTTTCAAAAAAAGGTGTTGAGACATCAAGGGCTAATTCTGTTTCCCATGATAAAAACCCATCTGTTTTCACCGAAAAAGCTTTCAGGGGATCGTTTGCAACAGTTTGGCACCATTTCTGAGTGAATTGCAGAACGTCAGATTTTTGCTGAAATTGTGACCGCGCGGCTTAGGGATTTTTTCAAAAAAAGTTGTTCAGACGTTGAGGGCTAATTCTGTTTCCCATGATAATAACCCCTCTGTTTTCACCGAAAAAGCTTTCAGTCGATCGTTTGCAACAGTTTGGCACGATTTCTGAGTGAATTGCAGAACGTCACATTTTTGCTGAAATTGTGACCGCGCGGCTTAGGGATTTTTTCAAAAAAAGTTGTTCAGACATCTAGGGCTAATTCTGTTTACCATGATAAAAACCCATTTGTTTTCACCGAAAAAGCTTTCAGGGGATCGTTTGCAACAGTTTGGCACCATTTCTGAGTGAATTGCAGAACGTCAGATTTTTGCTGAAATTGTGACCGCGCGGCTTAGGGATTTTTTCAAAAAAAGGTGTTCAGACATCTAGGGCTAATTCTGTTTACCATGATAAAAACGCATCAGTTTCCACCGAAAAAGCTTTCAGGGGATCGTTTGCAACAGTTTGGCACCATTTCTGAGTGAATTGCAGAACGTCAGATTTTTGCTGAAATTGTGACCGCGCGGCTTAGGGATTTTTTCAAAAAAAGTTGTTGAGACGTCGAAGGCTAATTCTGTTTCCCATGATAAAAACCCATCTGTTTTCACCGAAAAAGCTTTCAGTCGATCGTTTGCAACAGTTTGGCACCATTTCTGAGTGAATTGCAGAAAGTCAGATTTTTGCTGAAATTGTGACCGCGCGGCTTAGGGATTTTTTCAAAAAAAGGTGTTCAGACATCTAGGGCGAATTCTGTTTACCATGATAAAAACCCATCAGTTTTCACCGAAAAAGCTTTCAGGGGATCGTTTGCAACAGTTTGGCACAATTTCTGAGTGAATTGCAGAACGTCAGATTTTTGCTGAAATTGTGACCGCGCGGCTTAGGGATTTTTTCAAAAAAAGGTGTTCAGACATCTATGGCGAATTCTGTTTACCATGATAAAAACCCATCTGTTTTCACCGAAAAAGCTTTCAGTCGATCGTTTGCAATAGTGTGGCACCATTTCTGAGAGAATTGAGAACGTCAGATTTTTGCTGAAATGGTGACCGCGCGGCTTAGGGATTTTTTCAAAAAAAAGTTGTTGAGACATCGAGGGCTAATTCTGTTTCCCATGATAAAAACCCATCTGTTTTCACCGAAAAAGCTTTCAGTCGATCGTTTGCAACAGTTTGGCACCATTTCTGAGTGAAGTGCAGAACGTCAGATTTTTGCTGAAATTGTGACCGCGCGGCTTAGGGGTTTTTTCAAAAAAAGGTGTTCAGACATCTAGGGCGAATTCTGTTTACCATGATAAAAACCCATCTGTATTCACCGAAAAAGCTTTCAGGGGATCGTTTGCAACAGTTTGGCACCATTTCTGAGTGAATTGCAGAACGTCAGATTTTTGCTGAAATTGTGACCGCGCGGCTTAGGGATTTTTTCAAAAAAAGGTGTTCAGACGTCGGGGGCTAATTCTGTTTCCCATTTTAATAACCCCTCTGTTTTCACAGAAAAAGCTTTCAGTCAATCGTTTGCAACAGTTTGGCACGATTTCTGAGTGAATTGCAGAACGTCAGATTTTTGCTGAAATTGTGACAGCGCGGCTTAGGGATTTTTTCAAAAAAAGGTGTTGAGACATCGAGGGCTAATTCTGTTTCCCATGATAAAAACCCATCTGTTTTCACCGAAAAAGCTTTCAGTCGATCGTTTGCAACAGTTTGTCACCATTTCTGAGTGAATTGGAGAACGTCAAATTTTTGCTGAAATTCTGACCGCGCGGCTTAGGTATTTTTTCAAAAAAAGGTGTTCAGACATCGAGGGCGAATTCTGTTTACCATGATAAAAATCCATCAGTTTTCACCGAAAAAGCTTTCAGGGGATCGTTTGCAACAGTTTGGCACCATTTCTGAGTCAATTGCAGAACGTCAGATTTTTACTGAAATTGTGACCGCGCGGCTTAGGGATTTTTTCAAAAAAAGTTGTTCAGACGGCGAGGGCTAATTCTGTTTCCCATGATAATAACCCCTCTGTTTTCACCGAAAAAGCTTTCAGTCGATCGTTTGCAACAGTTTGGCACGATTTCTGAGTGAATTGCAGAACGTCACATTTTTGCTGAAATTGTGACCGCGCGGCTTAGGGATTTTTTCAAAAAAAGTTGTTCAGACATCTAGGGCTAATTCTGTTTACCATGATAAAAACCCATTTGTTTTCACCGAAAAAGCTTTCAGGGGATCGTTTGCAACAGTTTGGCACCATTTCTGAGTGAATTGCAGAACGTCAGATTTTTGCTGAAATTGTGACCGCGCGGCTTAGGGATTTTTTCAAAAAAAGTTGTTCAGACATCGAGGGCTAATTCTGTTTACCATGATAAAAACCCATCAGTTTTCACCGAAAAAGCTTTCAGGGGATCGTTTGCAACAGTTTGGCACCATTTCTGAGTGAATTGCAGAAAGTCAGATTTTTAATGAAATTGTGACCGCGCGGCTTAGGTATTTTTTCAAAAAAAGGTGTTCAGACATCTAGGGCGAATTCTGTTTACCATGATAAAAACCCATCTGTTTTCACCGAAAAAGCTTTCAGGGGATTGTTTGCAACAGTTTGGCACGATTTCTGAGTGAATTGCAGAGCGTCAGATTTTTGCTGAAATTGTGACCACGCGGCTTAGGGATTTTTTCAAAAAAAGGTGTTCAGACATCTAGGGCTAATTCTGTTTACCATGATAAAAACCCATCTGTTTTCACCGAAAAAGCTTTCAGTCGATCGTTTGCAACAGTTTGGCACCATTTCTGAGTGAATTGCAGAACGTCAGTTTTTTGCTGAAATTGTGACCGCGCGGCTTAGGGATTTTTTCAAAAAAAGTTGCTCAGACGTCGAGGGCTAATTCTGTTTCCCATGATAAAAACCCATCTGTTTTCACCGAAAAAGCTTTCAGTCGATCGTTTGCCACAGTTTGGCATGATTTCTGAGTGAATTGCAGAACGTCAGATTTTTCCTGAAATTGTGACCGCGCGGCTTAGGGATTTTTTCAAAAAAAGGTGTTCAGACATCTAGGGCGAATTCTGTTTACCATGATAAAAACCCATTTGTTTTCACCGAAAAAGCTTTCAGGGGATCGTTTGCAACATTTTGGCACCATTTCTGAGTGGATTGCAGAACGTCAGATTTTTGCTGAAATTGTGACCGCGCGGCTTAGGGATTTTTTCAAAAAAAGTTGTTGAGACGTCGAGGGCTGATTCTGTTTCCCATGATAAAAACCCATCTGTTTCCACCGAAAAAGCTTTCAGTCGATCGTTTGCAACAGTTTGGCACCATTTCTGAGTGAATTGCAGAAAGTCAGATTTTTGCTGAAATTCTGACCGCGCGGCTTAGGTATTTTTTCAAAAAAAGTTGTTCAGACATCGAGGGCTAATTCTGTTTCCCATGATAAAAACCCATCTGTTTTCACCGAAAAAGCTTTCAGTCGATCGTTTGCAACAGTTTGGCACCATTTCAGAGGGAATTGCAGAACGTCAGATTTTTGCTGAAATTGTGACCGCGCGGCTTAGGTATTTTTTCAAAAAAAGTTGTTCAAACATCGAGGGCTAATTCTGTTTCCCATGATAAAAACCCATCTGTTTTCACCGAAAAAGCTTTCAGTCGATCGTTTGCAACAGTTTGGCACCATTTCAGAGTGAATTGCAGAATGTCAGATTTTTGCTGAAATTGTGACCGCGCAGCTTAGCGATTTTTTTCAAAAAAAGTTGTTCAGACGTCGAGGGCTAACTCTGTTTCCCATTATAAAAACCCATCTGTTTCCACCGAAAAAGCTTTCAGTCAATCGTTTGCAACAGTTTGGCACGATTTCTGAGTGAATTGCAGAACGTCAGATTTTTGCTGAAATTGTGACAGCGCGGCTTAGGTATTTTTTCAAAAAAAGGTGTTCAGACATCGAGGGCTAATTCTGTTTCCCATGATAAAAACCCATCTGTTTTCACCGAAAAAGCTTTCAGTCGATCGTTTGCAACAGTTTGGCACCATTTCTGAGTGAATTGGAGAACGTCAGAGTTTTGCTGAAATTGTGACCGCGCGGCTTAGGTATTTTTTCAAAAAAAGTTGCTCAGACGTCCAGGGCTAATTCTATTTCCCATGATACAAACCCATCTGTTTTCACCGAAAAAGCTTTCAGGGGATTGTTTGCAACAGTTTGGCACGATTTCTGAGTGAATTGCAGAATGTCAGATTTTTGCTGAAATTGTGACCGCGCGACCTAGGTAATTTGTCAAAAAAAGTTGTTGAGACATCGAGGGCTAATTCTGTTTCCCATGATAAAAACCCATCTGTTTCCACCGAAAAAGCTTTCAGGGGATCGTTTGCAACAGTTTGGCACCATTTCTGAGTGAATTGCAGAACGTCAGATTTTTGCTGAAATTCTGACTGCGCGGCTTAGGGATTTTTTCAAAAAAAGTTGTTCAGATGTCGAGGGCTAATTCTGTTTCCCATGATAAAAACCCCTCTGTTTTCACCGAATAAGCTTTCAGTCGATCGTTTGCAACAGTTTGGCACGATTTCTGAGTGAATTGCAGAACGTCAGATTTTTGCTGAAATTGTGACCGCGCGGCTTAGGGATTTTTTCAAAAAAAGTTGTTCAGACATCGAGGGCTAATTCTGTTTACCATGATGAAAACCCATTTGTTTTCACAGAAAAAGCTTTCAGGGGATCGTTTGCAACAGTTTGGCACCATTTCTGAGTGAATTGCAGAACGTCAGATTTTTGCTTAAATTGTGACCGCGCGGCTTAGGGATTTTTTCAAAAAAAGTTGTTCAGACATCGAGGGCTAATTCTGTTTACCATGATAAAAACCCATCAGTTTTCACCGAAAAAGCTTTCAGGGGATCGTTTGCAAGAGTTTGGCACGATTTCTGAGTGAATAGCAGAACGTCAGATTTTTGCTGAAATTCTGACCGCGCGGCTTAGGGATTTTTTCAAAAAAAAGTTGTTGAGACATCGAGGGCTAATTCTGTTTCCCATGATAAAAACCCATCTGTTTTCACCGAAAAAGCTTTCAGTCGATCGTTTGCAACAGTTTGGCCCCATTTCTGAGTGAATTGCAGAAAGTCAGATTTTTGCTGAAATTGTGACCGCGCGGCTTAGGGATATTTTCAAAAAAAGGTGTTCAGACATCTAGGGCTAATTCTGTTTCCCATGATAAAAACCCCTCTGTTTTCACCGAAAAAGCTTTCAGTCGATCGTTTGCAACAGTTTGGCACCATTTCTGAGTGAATTGCAGAAAGTCAGATTTTTGCTGAAATTGTGACCGCGCGGCTTAGGTATTTTTTCAAAAAAAGTTGTTGAGACGTCGAGGGCTAATTCTGTTTCCCATGATAAAACCCCATCTGTTTCCACCGAAAAAGCTTTCAGGGGATCGTTTGCAACAGTTTGGCACCATTTCTGAGTGAATTGCAGAACGTCAGATTTTTGCTGAAATTGTGACCGCGCGGCTTAGGGATTTTTTCAAAAAAAGTTGTTGAGACGTTGAGGGCTGATTCTGTTTCCCATGATAAAAACCCATCTGTTTCCACCGAAAAAGCTTTCAGTCGATCGTTTGCAACAGTTTGGCACCATTTCTGAGTGAATTGCAGAAAGTCAGATTTTTGCTGAAATTGTGACCGCGCGGCTTAGGGATTTTTTCAAAAAAAGTTGTTCAGACATCGATGGCTAATTCTGTTTACCATGATAAAAACCCATCAGTTTTCACCGAAAAAGCTTTCAGGGGATCGTTTGCAACAGTTTGGCACCATTTCTGAGTGAATTGCAGAAAGTCAGATTTTTGCTGAAATTGTGACCGCGCGGCTTAGGGATTTTTTCAAAAAAAGTTGTTCAGACATCGAGGGCTAATTCTGTTTACCATGATAAAAACCCATCAGTTTTCACCGAAAAAGCTTTCAGTCGATCGTTTGCAACAGTTTGGCACGATTTCTGAGTGAATTGCAGAACGTCAGATTTTTGCTGAAATTGTGACCGCGCGGCTTAGGGATTTTTTCAAAAAAAGTTGTTCAGACATCGAGGGCTAATTCTGTTTACCATGATAAAAACCCATTAGTTTTCACCGAAAAAGCTTTCAGGGGATCGTTTGCAACAGTTTGGCACGATTTCTGAGTGAATTGCAGAACGTCAGATTTTTGCTGAAATTGTGACCGCGCGGCTTAGGGATTTTTTCAAAAAAAGTTGTTCAGACATCCAGGGCGAATTCTGTTTACCAGGATAAACACCCATCTGTATTCACCGAAAAAGCTTTCAGGGGATCGTTTGCAACAGTTTGGCACGATTTCTGAATGAATTGCAGAAAGTCAGATTTTTGCTGAAATTGTGACTGCGCGGCTTAGGGATTTTTTCAAAAAAAGTTGCTCCGACGTCGAGGGCTAATTCTGTTTCCCATGATACAAACTCATCTGTTTTCACCGAAAAAGCTTTCAGTCGATCGTTTGCAACAGTTAGGCACCATTTCTGAGTGAATTGCAGGACGTCAGATTTTTGCTGAAATTGTGACCGCGCGGCTTAGGTATTTTTTCAAAAAAAGTTGTTCAGGCATCGAGGGCTAATTCTGTTTACCATGATAAAAACCCATCAGTTTTCACCGAAAAAGCTTTCAGGGGATCGTTTGCAACAGTTTGGCACCATTTCTGAGTGAATTGCAGAAAGTCAGATTTTTAATGAAATTGTGACCGCGCGGCTTAGGTATTTTTTCAAAAAAAGGTGTTCAGACATCTAGGGCGAATTCTGTTTACCATGATAAAAACCCATCTGTTTTCACCGAAAAAGCTTTCAGGGGATTGTTTGCAACAGTTTGGCACGATTTCTGAGTGAATTGCAGAGCGTCAGATTTTTGCTGAAATTGTGACCACGCGGCTTAGGGATTTTTTCAAAAAAAGGTGTTCAGACATCTAGGGCTAATTCTGTTTACCATGATAAAAACCCATCTGTTTTCACCGAAAAAGCTTTCAGTCGATCGTTTGCAACAGTTTGGCACCATTTCTGAGTGAATTGCAGAACGTCAGTTTTTTGCTGAAATTGTGACCGCGCGGCTTAGGGATTTTTTCAAAAAAAGTTGCTCAGACGTCGAGGGCTAATTCTGTTTCCCATGATAAAAACCCATCTGTTTTCACCGAAAAAGCTTTCAGTCGATCGTTTGCCACAGTTTGGCATGATTTCTGAGTGAATTGCAGAACGTCAGATTTTTCCTGAAATTGTGACCGCGCGGCTTAGGGATTTTTTCAAAAAAAGGTGTTCAGACATCTAGGGCGAATTCTGTTTACCATGATAAAAACCCATTTGTTTTCACCGAAAAAGCTTTCAGGGGATCGTTTGCAACAATTTGGCACCATTTCTGAGTGAATTGCAGAACGTCAGATTTTTGCTGAAATTGTGACCGCGCGGCTTAGGGATTTTTTCAAAAAAAGTTGTTGAGACGTCGAGGGCTGATTCTGTTTCCCATGATAAAAACCCATCTGTTTCCACCGAAAAAGCTTTCAGTCGATCGTTTGCAACAGTTTGGCACCATTTCTGAGTGAATTGCAGAAAGTCAGATTTTTGCTGAAATTCTGACCGCGCGGCTTAGGTATTTTTTCAAAAAAAGTTGTTCAGACATCGAGGGCTAATTCTGTTTCCCATGATAAAAACCCATCTGTTTTCACCGAAAAAGCTTTCAGTCGATCGTTTGCAACAGTTTGGCACCATTTCAGAGGGAATTGCAGAACGTCAGATTTTTGCTGAAATTGTGACCGCGCGGCTTAGGTATTTTTTCAAAAAAAGTTGTTCAAACATCGAGGGCTAATTCTGTTTCCCATGATAAAAACCCATCTGTTTTCACCGAAAAAGCTTTCAGTCGATCGTTTGCAACAGTTTGGCACCATTTCAGAGTGAATTGCAGAATGTCAGATTTTTGCTGAAATTGTGACCGCGCAGCTTAGCGATTTTTTTCAAAAAAAGTTGTTCAGACGTCGAGGGCTAACTCTGTTTCCCATTATAAAAACCCATCTGTTTCCACCGAAAAAGCTTTCAGTCAATCGTTTGCAACAGTTTGGCACGATTTCTGAGTGAATTGCAGAACGTCAGATTTTTGCTGAAATTGTGACAGCGCGGCTTAGGTATTTTTTCAAAAAAAGGTGTTCAGACATCGAGGGCTAATTCTGTTTCCCATGATAAAAACCCATCTGTTTTCACCGAAAAAGCTTTCAGTCGATCGTTTGCAACAGTTTGGCACCATTTCTGAGTGAATTGGAGAACGTAAGAGTTTTGCTGAAATTGTGACCGCGCGGCTTAGGTATTTTTTCAAAAAAAGTTGCTCAGACGTCCAGGGCTAATTCTATTTCCCATGATACAAACCCATCTGTTTTCACCGAAAAAGCTTTCAGGGGATTGTTTGCAACAGTTTGGCACGATTTCTGAGTGAATTGCAGAATGTCAGATTTTTGCTGAAATTGTGACCGCGCGACCTAGGTAATTTGTCAAAAAAAGTTGTTGAGACATCGAGGGCTAATTCTGTTTCCCATGATAAAAACCCATCTGTTTCCACCGAAAAAGCTTTCAGGGGATCGTTTGCAACAGTTTGGCACCATTTCTGAGTGAATTGCAGAACGTCAGATTTTTGCTGAAATTCTGACTGCGCGGCTTAGGGATTTTTTCAAAAAAAGTTGTTCAGATGTCGAGGGCTAATTCTGTTTCCCATGATAAAAACCCCTCTGTTTTCACCGAATAAGCTTTCAGTCGATCGTTTGCAACAGTTTGGCACGATTTCTGAGTGAATTGCAGAACGTCAGATTTTTGCTGAAATTGTGACCGCGCGGCTTAGGGATTTTTTCAAAAAAAGTTGTTCAGACATCGAGGGCTAATTCTGTTTACCATGATGAAAACCCATTTGTTTTCACCGAAAAAGCTTTCAGGGGATCGTTTGCAACAGTTTGGCACCATTTCTGAGTGAATTGCAGAACGTCAGATTTTTGCTTAAATTGTGACCGCGCGGCTTAGGGATTTTTTCAAAAAAAGTTGTTCAGACATCGAGGGCTAATTCTGTTTACCATGATAAAAACCCATCAGTTTTCACCGAAAAAGCTTTCAGGGGATCGTTTGCAAGAGTTTGGCACGATTTCTGAGTGAATAGCAGAACGTCAGATTTTTGCTGAAATTCTGACCGCGCGGCTTAGGGATTTTTTCAAAAAAAAGTTGTTGAGACATCGAGGGCTAATTCTGTTTCCCATGATAAAAACCCATCTGTTTTCACCGAAAAAGCTTTCAGTCGATCGTTTGCAACAGTTTGGCCCCATTTCTGAGTGAATTGCAGAAAGTCAGATTTTTGCTGAAATTGTGACCGCGCGGCTTAGGGATATTTTCAAAAAAAGGTGTTCAGACATCTAGGGCTAATTCTGTTTCCCATGATAAAAACCCCTCTGTTTTCACCGAAAAAGCTTTCAGTCGATCGTTTGCAACAGTTTGGCACCATTTCTGAGTGAATTGCAGAAAGTCAGATTTTTGCTGAAATTGTGACCGCGCGGCTTAGGTATTTTTTCAAAAAAAGTTGTTGAGACGTCGAGGGCTAATTCTGTTTCCCATGATAAAACCCCATCTGTTTCCACCGAAAAAGCTTTCAGGGGATCGTTTGCAACAGTTTGGCACCATTTCTGAGTGAATTGCAGAACGTCAGATTTTTGCTGAAATTGTGACCGCGCGGCTTAGGGATTTTTTCAAAAAAAGTTGTTCAGACATCTAGGGCGAATTCTGTTTACCATGATAAAAACCCATTTGTTTTCACCGAAAAAGCTTTCAGGGGATCGTTTGCAACAGTTTGGCACGATTTCTGAATGAATTGCAGAAAGTCAGATTTTTGCTGAAATTGTGACTGCGCGGCTTAGGGATTTTTTCAAAAAAAGTTGCTCCGACGTCGAGGGCTAATTCTGTTTCCCATGATACAAACTCATCTGTTTTCACCGAAAAAGCTTTCAGTCGATCGTTTGCAACAGTTAGGCACCATTTCTGAGTGAATTGCAGGACGTCAGATTTTTGCTGAAATTGTGACCGCGCGGCTTAGGTATTTTTTCAAAAAAAAGGTGTTCAGACATCTAGGGCGAATACTGTTTACCATGATAAAAACCCATCTGTATTCACCGAAAAAGCTTTCAGGGGATCGTTTGCACCATTTCTGAGTGAATTGCAGAACGTCAGATTTTTGCTGAAATTGTGACCGCGCGGCTTAGGGATTTTTTCAAAAAAAGTTGTTGAGACATCGAGGGCTAATTCTGTTTTCCATGATAAAAACCCATCTGTTTTCACCGAAAAAGCTTTCAGGGGATCGTTTGCAACAGTTTGGCACCATTTCTGAGTGAATTGCAGAACGTCAGATTTTTGCTGAAATTGTGACCGCGTGGCTTTGGGATTTTTTCAAAAAAAGTTGTTCAGACGTCGAGGGCTAATTCTGTTTCCCATGATAAAAACCCATCTGTTTCCACCGAAAAAGCTTTCAGTCGATCGTTTGCAATAGTTTGGCACCATTTCTGAGTGAATTGCAGAAAGTCAGATTTTTGCTGAAATTGTGACCGCGCGGCTTTGGTATTTTTTCAAAAAAAGTTGTTCAGACGTTGAGGGCTAATTCTCTTTCCCATGATAAAAACCCATCTGTTTTCACCGAAAAAACTTTCAGGGGATCGTTTGCAACAGTTTGGCACCATTTCTGAGTGAATTGCAGAACGTCAGATTTTTGCTGAAATTGTTACTGCGCGACCTAGGTATTTTTTCAAAAAAAGGTGTTCAGACATCGAGGGCTAATTGTGTTTCCCATGATAAAATCCCATCTGTTTCCACCGAAAAAGCTTTCTGTCGATCGTTTGCAATAGTTTGGCACCATTTCTGAGTGAATTGCAGAAAGTCAGATTTTTGCTGAAATTGTGACCGCGCGGCTTAGGTATTTTTTCAAAAAAAGTTGTTCAGACGTTGAGGGCTAATTCTCTTTCCCATGATACAAACCCATCTGTTTCCACCGAAAAAGCTTTCAGGGGATCGTTTGCAACAGTTTGGCACCATTTCTGAGTGAATTGCAGAACGTCAGATTTTTGCTGAAATTGTGACCGCGCGGCTTAGCGATTTTTTCAAAAAAAGGTGTTTAGACATCTAGGGCTAATTCTGTTTCCCATGATAAAAACCCATCTGTTTTCACCGAAAAAGCTTTCAGGGGATCGTTTGCAACAGTTTGGCACCATTTCTGAGTGAATTGCAGATCGTCAGATTTTTGCTGAAATTGTGACCGAGCGGCTTAGGGATTTTTTCAAAAAAAGGTGTTCAGACATCTAGGGCGAATTCTGTTTACCAGGATAAACACCCATCTGTATTGACCGAAAAAGCTTTCAGGGGATCGTTTGCAACAGTTTGGCACGATTTCTGAGAGAATTGCAGAACGTCAGATTTTTGCTGAAATTGTGACCGCGCGGCTTAGGGATTTTTTCAAGAAAAGTTGCTCCGACGTCGAGGGCTAATTCTGTTTCCCATGATACAAACTCATCTGTTTTCACCGAAAAAGCTTTCAGTCGATCGTTTGCAACAGTTTGGCACCATTTCTGAGTGAATTGCAGAAAGTCAGATTTTTGCTGAAATTGTGACCGCGTGGCTTTGGGATTTTTTCAAAAAAAGTTGTTCAGACGTCGAGGGCTAATTCTGTTTCCCATGATAAAAACCCATCTGTTTCCACCGAAAAAGCTTTCAGTCGATCGTTTGCAATAGTTTGGCACCATTTCTGAGTGAATTGCAGAAAGTCAGATTTTTGCTGAAATTGTGACCGCGCGGCTTTGGTATTTTTTCAAAAAAAGTTGTTGAGACATCGAGGGCTAATTCTGTTTCCCATGATAAAAACCCATCTGTTTTCACCGAAAAAACTTTCAGGGGATCGTTTGCAACAGTTTGGCACCATTTCTGAGTGAATTGCAGAACGTCAGATTTTTGCTGAAATTGTTACTGCGCGACCTAGGTATTTTTTCAAAAAAAGGTGTTCAGACATCGAGGGCTAATTGTGTTTCCCATGATAAAATCCCATCTGTTTCCACCGAAAAAGCTTTCTGTCGATCGTTTGCAATAGTTTGGCACCATTTCTGAGTGAATTGCAGAAAGTCAGATTTTTGCTGAAATTGTGACCGCGCGGCTTAGGTATTTTTTCAAAAAAAGTTGTTCAGACGTTGAGGGCTAATTCTCTTTCCCATGATACAAACCCATCTGTTTCCACCGAAAAAGCTTTCAGGGGATCGTTTGCAACAGTTTGGCACCATTTCTGAGTGAATTGCAGAACGTCACATTTTTGCTGAAATTGTGACCGCGCGGCTTAGCGATTTTTTCAAAAAAAGTTGTTTAGACATCTAGGGCTAATTCTGTTTCCCATGATAAAAACCCATCTGTTTTCACCGAAAAAGCTTTCAGGGGATCGTTTGCAACAGTTTGGCACCATTTCTGAGTGAATTGCAGATCGTCAGATTTTTGCTGAAATTGTGACCGAGCGGCTTAGGGATTTTTTCAAAAAAAGGTGTTCAGACATCTAGGGCGAATTCTGTTTACCAGGATAAACACCCATCTGTATTGACCGAAAAAGCTTTCAGGGGATCGTTTGCAACAGTTTGGCACGATTTCTGAGAGAATTGCAGAACGTCAGATTTTTGCTGAAATTGTGACCGCGCGGCTTAGGGATTTTTTCAAAAAAAGTTGCTCCGACGTCGAGGGCTAATTCTGTTTCCCATGATACAAACTCATCTGTTTTCACCGAAAAAGCTTTCAGTCGATCGTTTGCAACAGTTTGGCACCATTTCTGAGTGAATTGCAGAAAGTCAGATTTTTGCTGAAATTGTGACCGCGCGGCTTAGGGATTTTTTCAAAAAAAGTTGTTGAGACATCGAGGGCTAATTCTGTTTCCCATGATAAAAACCCATCTGTTTTCACCGAAAAAGCTTTCAGGGGATCGTTTGCAACAGTTTGGCACCATTTCTGAGTGAATTGCAGAACGTCAGATTTTTGCTGAAATTGTGACCGCGCGGCTTTGGGATTTTTTCAAAAAAAGTTGTTCAGACGTCGAGGGCTAATTCTGTTTCCCATGATAAAAACCCATCTGTTTCCACCGAAAAAGCTTTCAGTCGATCGTTTGCAATAGTTTGGCACCATTTCTGAGTGAATTGCAGAAAGTCAGATTTTTGCTGAAATTGTGACCGCGCGGCTTAGGTATTTTTTCAGAAAACGTTGTTCAGACGTCGAGGGCTAATTCTCTTTCCCATGATACAAACCCATCTGTTTCCACCGAAAAAGCTTTCAGTCGATCATTTGCAGCAGTTTGGCACCATTTCTGAGTGAATTGCAGAAAGTCAGATTTTTGCTGAAATTGTGACCGCGCGGCTTAGGGATTTTTTCAAAAAAAGTTGTTGAGACATCGAGGGCTAATTCTGTTTCCCATGATAAAAACCCATCTGTTTTCACCGAAAAAGCTTTCAGGAGATCGTTTGCAACAGTTTGGCACGATTTCTGAATGAATTGCAGAAAGTCAGATTTTTGCTGAAATTGTGACTGCGCGGCTTAGGGATTTTTTCAAAAAAAGTTGCTCCGACGTCGAGGGCTAATTCTGTTTCCCATGATACAAACTCATCTGTTTTCACCGAAAAAGCTTTCAGTCGATCGTTTGCAACAGTTAGGCACCATTTCTGAGTGAATTGCAGGACGTCAGATTTTTGCTGAAATTGTGACCGCGCGGCTTAGGTATTTTTTGAAAAAAAATGTGTTCAGACATCTAGGGCGAATACTGTTTACCATGATAAAAACCCATCTGTATTCACCGAAAAAGCTTTCAGGGGATCGTTTGCACCATTTCTGAGTGAATTGCAGAACGTCAGATTTTTGCTGAAATTGTGTCCGCGCGGCTTAGGGATTTTTTCAAAAAAAGTTGTTGAGACATCGAGGGCTAATTCTGTTTTCCATGATAAAAACCCATCTGTTTTCACCGAAAAAGCTTTCAGGGGATCGTTTGCAACAGTTTGGCACCATTTCTGAGTGAATTGCAGAACGTCAGATTTTTGCTGAAATTGTGACCGCGTGGCTTTGGGATTTTTTCAAAAAAAGTTGTTCAGACGTCGAGGGCTAATTCTGTTTCCCATGATAAAAACCCATCTGTTTCCACCGAAAAAGCTTTCAGTCGATCGTTTGCAATAGTTTGGCACCGTTTCTGAGTGAATTGCAGAAAGTCAGATTTTTGCTGAAATTGTGACCGCGCGGCTTTGGTATTTTTTCAAAAAAAGTTGTTCAGACGTCGAGGGCTAATTCTCTTTCCCATGATACAAACCCATCTGTTTCCACCGAAAAAGCTTTCAGTCGATCGTTTGCAGCAGTTTGGCACCATTTCTGAGTGAATTGCAGAACGTCAGATTTTTGCTGAAATTGTGACCGCGCGGCTTAGGGATTTTTTCAAAAAAAGTTGCTCCGACGTCGAGGGCTAATTCTGTTTCCCATGATACAAACTCATCTGTTTTCACCGAAAAAGCTTTCAGTCGATCGTTTGCAACAGTTTGGCACCATTTCTGAGTGAATTGCAGAAAGTCAGATTTTTGCTGAAATTGTGACCGCGCGGCTTAGGGATTTTTTCAAAAAAAGTTGTTGAGACATCGAGGGCTAATTCTGTTTCCCATGATAAAAACCCATCTGTTTTCACCGAAAAAGCTTTCAGGGGATCGTTTGCAACAGTTTGGCACCATTTCTGAGTGAATTGCAGAACGTCAGATTTTTGCTGAAATTGTGACCGCGCGGCTTTGGGATTTTTTCAAAAAAAGTTGTTCAGACGTCGAGGGCTAATTCTGTTTCCCATGATAAAAACCCATCTGTTTCCACCGAAAAAGCTTTCAGTCGATCGTTTGCAATAGTTTGGCACCATTTCTGAGTGAATTGCAGAAAGTCAGTTTTTTGCTGAAATTGTGACCGCGCGGCTTAGGTATTTTTTCAGAAAACGTTGTTCAGACGTCGAGGGCTAATTCTCTTTCCCATGATACAAACCCATCTGTTTCCACCGAAAAAGCTTTCAGTCGATCATTTGCAGCAGTTTGGCACCATTTCTGAGTGAATTGCAGAAAGTCAGATTTTTGCTGAAATTGTGACCGCGCGGCTTAGGGATTTTTTCAAAAAAAGTTGTTGAGACATCGAGGGCTAATTCTGTTTCCCATGATAAAAACCCATCTGTTTTCACCGAAAAAGCTTTCAGGAGATCGTTTGCAACAGTTTGGCACCATTTCTGAGTGAATTGCAGAACGTCAGATTTTTGCTGAAATTGTGACCGCGCGGCTTAGGTATTTTTTCAAAAAAAGTTGTTCAGAGGTCGAGGGCTAATTCTCTTTCCCATGATACAAACCCATCTGTTTCCACCGAAAAAGCTTTCAGTCGATCGTTTGCAGCAGTTTGGCACCATTTCTGAGTGAATTGCAGAACGTCAGATTTTTGCTGAAATTGTGACCGTGCGGCTTAGGGATTTTTTCAAAAAAAGTTGTTGAGACATCGAGGGCTAATTCTGTTTCCCATGATAAAAACCCATCTGTTTTCACCGAAAAAACTTTCAGGGGATCGTTTGCAACAGTTTGGCACCATTTCTGAGTGAATTGCAGAACGTCAGATTTTTGCTGAAATTGTGACCGCTCGGCTTTGGGATTTTTTCAAAAAAAGTTGTTCAGACGTCGAGGGCTAATTCTGTTTCCCATGATAAAAACCCATCTGTTTCCACCGAAAAAGCTTTCAGTCGATCGTTTGCAATAGTTTGGCACCATTTCTGAGTGAATTGCAGAAAGTCAGATTTTTGCTGAAATTGTGACCGCACGGCTTAGGTATTTTTTCAAAAAAAGTTGTTCAGACGTCGAGGGCTAATTCTCTTTCCCATGATACAAACCCATCTGTTTCCACCGAGAAAGCTTTCAGGGGATCGTTTGCAACAGTTTGGCACCATTTCTGAGTGAATTTCAGAACGTCAGATTTTTGCTGAAATTGTGACCGCGCGGTTTAGGGATTTTTTTCAAAAAAAGTTGCTCCGACGTCGAGGGCTAATTCTGTTTCCCATGATACAAACTCATCTGTTTTCACCGAAAAAGCTTTCAGTCGATCGTTTGCAACAGTTTGGCACCATTTCTGAGTGAATTGCAGAAAGTCAGATTTTTGCTGAAATTGTGACCGCGCGGCTTACGGATTTTTTCAAAAAAAAGGTGTTCAGACATCGAGGGCTAATTCTGTTTCCCATGATAGAAACCCATCTGTTTTCACCGAAAAAGCTTTCTGTCGATCGTTTGCAACAGTTTGGCACCATTTCTGAATGAATTGCAGAACGTCAGATTTTTGCTGAAATTGTGACCGCGCGGCTTAGGTATTTTTTCAAAAAAAGGTGTTCAGACATCTAGGGCGAATTCTGTTTACCATGATAAAAACCCATCTGTATTCACCGAAAAAGCTTTCAGGGGATCGTTTGCAACAGTATGGCACCATTTCTGAGTGAATTGCAGAACGTCAGATTTTTGCTGAAATTGTGACCGCGCGGCTTAGGGATTTTTTCAAAAAAAGTTGTTGAGACATCAAGGGCTAATTCTGTTTTCCATGATAAAAACCCATCTGTTTTCTCCGAAAAAGCTTTCAGGGGATCGTTTGCAACAGTTTGGCACCATTTCTGAGTGAATTGCAGAACGTCAGATTTTTGCTGAAATTGTGACCGCGTGGCTTTGGGATTTTTTCAAAAAAAGTTGTTCAGACGTCGAGGGCTAATTCTCTTTCCCATGATACAAACCCATCTGTTTCCACCGAAAAAGCTTTCAGTCGATCGTTTGCAGCAGTTTGGCACCATTTCTGAGTGAATTGCAGAACGTCAGATTTTTGCTGAAATTGTGACCACGCGGCTTAGGGATTTTTTCAAAAAAAGTTGTTGAGACATCGAGGGCTAATTCTGTTTCCCATGATAAAAACCCATCTGTTTTCACCGAAAAAGCTTTCAGGGGATCGTTTGCAACAGTTTGGCACCATTTCTGAGTGAATTGCAGAACGTCAGATTTTTGCTGAAATTGTTACTGCGCGACCTAGGTATTTTTTCAAAAAAAGGTGCTCAGACATCGAGGGCTAATTCTGTTTCCCATGATACAAACTCATCTGTTTTCACCGAAAAAGCTTTCAGTCGATCGTTTGCAACAGTTTGGCACCATTTCTGAGTGAATTGCAGAAAGTCAGATTTTTGCTGAAATTGTGACCGCGCGGCTTACGGATTTTTTCAAAAAAAAGGTGTTCAGACATCGAGGGCTAATTCTGTTTCCCATGATAGAAACCCATCTGTTTTCACCGAAAAAGCTTTCTGTCGATCGTTTGCAACAGTTTGGCACCATTTCTGAATGAATTGCAGAACGTCAGATTTTTGCTGAAATTGTGACCGCGCGGCTTAGGTATTTTTTCAAAAAAAGGTGTTCAGACATCTAGGGCGAATTCTGTTTACCATGATAAAAACCCATCTGTATTCACCGAAAAAGCTTTCAGGGGATCGTTTGCAACAGTATGGCACCATTTCTGAGTGAATTGCAGAACGTCAGATTTTTGCTGAAATTGTGACCGCGCGGCATAGGGATTTTTTCAAAAAAAGTTGTTGAGACATCAAGGGCTAATTCTGTTTTCCATGATAAAAACCCATCTGTTTTCTCCGAAAAAGCTTTCAGGGGATCGTTTGCAACAGTTTGGCACCATTTCTGAGTGAATTGCAGAACGTCAGATTTTTGCTGAAATTGTGACCGCGTGGCTTTGGGATTTTTTCAAAAAAAGTTGTTCAGACGTCGAGGGCTAATTCTCTTTCCCATGATACAAACCCATCTGTTTCCACCGAAAAAGCTTTCAGTCGATCGTTTGCAGCAGTTTGGCACCATTTCTGAGTGAATTGCAGAACGTCAGATTTTTGCTGAAATTGTGACCACGCGGCTTAGGGATTTTTTCAAAAAAAGTTGTTGAGACATCGAGGGCTAATTCTGTTTCCCATGATAAAAACCCATCTGTTTTCACCGAAAAAGCTTTCAGGGGATCGTTTGCAACAGTTTGGCACCATTTCTGAGTGAATTGCAGAACGTCAGATTTTTGCTGAAATTGTTACTGCGCGACCTAGGTATTTTTTCAAAAAAAGGTGCTCAGACATCGAGGGCTAATTGTGTTTCCCATGATAAAATCCCATCTGTTTCCACCGAAAAAGCTTTCTGTCGATCGTTTGCAACAGTTTGGCACCATTTCTGAGTGAATTGCAGAACGTCAGATTTTTGCTGAAATTGTGACCGCGCGGCTTTGGGATTTTTTCAAAAAAAGTTGTTCAGACGTCGAGGGCTAATTCTGTTTCCCATGATAAAAACCCATCTGTTTCCACCGAAAAAGCTTTCAGTCGATCGTTTGCAATAGTTTCGCACCATTTCTGAGTGAATTGCAGAAAGTCAGATTTTTGCTGAAATTGTGACCGCGCGGCTTAGGGATTTTTTCAAAAAAAAGTGTTCAGACATCTAGGGCTAATTCTGTTTCCCATGAAAAAAACCCATCTGTTTTCACCGAAAAAGCTTTCAGGGGATCGTTTGCAACAGTTTGGCACCATTTCTGAGTGAATTGCAGATCGTCAGATTTTTGCTGAAATTGTGACCGCGCGGCTTAGGGATTTTTTCAAAAAAAGGTGTTCAGACATCTAGGGCGAATTCTGTTTACCAGGATAAACACCCATCTGTTTTCACCGAAAAAGCTTTCAGGGGATCGTTTGCAACAGTTTGGCACCATTTCTGAGTGAATTGCAGAACGTCAGATTTTTGCTGAAATTGTGACCGCGCGGCTTTGGGATTTTTTCAAAAAAAGTTGTTCAGACGTCGAGGGCTAATTCTGTTTCCCATTATAAAAACCCATCTGTTTCCACCGAAAAAGCTTTCAGTCGATCGTTTGCAATAGTTTGGCACCATTTCTGAGTGAATTGCAGAAAGTCAGATTTTTGCTGAAATTGTGACCGCGCGGCTTAGGGATTTTTTCAAAAAAAGGTGTTCAGACATCGAGGGCTAATTCTGTTTCCCATGATAAAAACCCATCTGTTTTCACCGAAAAAGCTTTCAGGGGATCGTTTGCAACAGTTTGGCACCATTTCTGAGTGAATTGCAGAACGTCAGATTTTTGCTGAAATTGTGACCGCGCGGCTTTGGGATTTTTTCAAAAAAAGTTGTTCAGACGTCGAGGGCTAATTCTGTTTCCCATGATACAAACCCATCTGTTTCCACCGAAAAAGCTTTCAGTCGATCGTTTGCAATAGTTTGGCACCATTTCTGAGTGAATTGCAGAAAGTCAGATTTTTGCTGAAATTGTGACCGCACGGCTTAGGTATTTTTTCAAAAAAAGTTGTTCAGACGTCGAGGGCTAATTCTCTTTCCCATGATACAAACCCATCTGTTTCCACCGAAAAAGCTTTCAGTCGATCGTTTGCAGCAGTTTGGCACCATTTCTGAGTGAATTGCAGAACGTCAGATTTTTGCTGAAATTATGACCGCGCGGCTTAGGGATTTTTTCAAAAAAAGTTGTTGAGACATCGAGGGCTAATTCTGTTTCCCATGATAAAAACCCATCTGTTTTCACCGAAAAAGCTTTCAGGGGATCGTTTGCAACAGTTTGGCACCATTTCTGAGTGAATTGCAGAACGTCAGATTTTTGCTGAAATTGTTACTGCGCGACCTAGGTATTTTTTCAAAAAAAGGTGTTCAGACGTCGAGGGCTAATTCTGTTTCCCATGATAAAAACCCATCTGTTTCCACCGAAAAAGCTTTCAGTCGATCGTTTGCAATAGTTTGGCACCATTTCTGAGTGAATTGCAGAAAGTCAGATTTTTGCTGAAATTGTGACCGCGCGGCTTAGGTATTTTTTCAGAAAACGTTGTTCAGACGTCGAGGGCTAATTCTCTTTCCCATGATACAAACCCATCTATTTCCACCGAAAAAGCTTTCAGTCGATCATTTGCAGCAGTTTGGCACCATTTCTGAGTGAATTGCAGAAAGTCAGATTTTTGCTGAAATTGTGACCGCGCGGCTTAGGGATTTTTTCAAAAAAAGTTGTTGAGACATCGAGGGCTAATTCTGTTTCCCATGATAAAAACCCATCTGTTTTCAAAGAAAAAGCTTTCAGGAGATCGTTTGCAACAGTTTGGCACGATTTCTGAATGAATTGCAGAAAGTCAGATTTTTGCTGAAATTGTGACTGCGCGGCTTAGGGATTTTTTCAAAAAAAGTTGCTCCGACGTCGACGGCTAATTCTGTTTCCCATGATACAAACTCATCTGTTTTCACCGAAAAAGCTTTCAGTCGATCGTTTGCAACAGTTAGGCACCATTTCTGAGTGAATTGCAGGACGTCAGATTTTTGCTGAAATTGTGACCGCGCGGCTTAGGTATTTTTTCAAAAAAAAGGTGTTCAGACATCTAGGGCGAATACTGTTTACCATGATAAAAACCCATCTGTATTCACCGAAAAAGCTTTCAGGGGATCGTTTGCACCATTTCTGAGTGAATTGCAGAACGTCAGATTTTTGCTGAAATTGTGTCCGCGCGGCTTAGGGATTTTTTCAAAAAAAGTTGTTGAGACATCGAGGGCTAATTCTGTTTTCCATGATAAAAACCCATCTGTTTTCACCGAAAAAGCTTTCAGGGGATCGTTTGCAACAGTTTGGCACCATTTCTGATTGAATTGCAGAACGTCAGATTTTTGCTGAAATTGTGACCGCGTGGCTTTGGGATTTTTTCAAAAAAAGTTGTTCAGACGTCGAGGGCTAATTCTGTTTCCCATGATAAAAACCCATCTGTTTTCACCGAAAAAGCTTTCAGTCAATCGTTTGCAATAGTTTGGCACCATTTCTGAGTGAATTGCAGAAAGTCAGATTTTTGCTGAAATTGTGACCGCGCGGCTTTGGTATTTTTTCAAAAAAAGTTGTTCAGACGTCGAGGGCTAATTCTCTTTCCCATGATACAAGCCCATCTGTTTCCACCGAAAAAGCTTTCAGTCGATCGTTTGCAGCAGTTTGGCACCATTTCTGAGTGAATTGCAGAACGTCAGATTTTTGCTGAAATTGTGACCGCGCGGTTTAGGGATTTATTTCAAAAAAAGTTGCTCCGACGTCGAGGGCTAATTCTGTTTCCCATGATACAAACTCATCTGTTTTCACCGAAAAAGCTTTCAGTCGATCGTTTGCAACAGTTTGGCACCATTTCTGAGTGAATTGCAGAAAGTCAGATTTTTGCTGAAATTGTGACCGCGCGGCTTACGGATTTTTTCAAAAAAAAGGTGTTCAGACATCGAGGGCTAATTCTGTTTCCCATGATAGAAACCCATCTGTTTTCACCGAAAAAGCTTTCAGTCGATCGTTTGCAACAGTTTGGCACCATTTCTGAATGAATTGCAGAACGTCAGATTTTTGCTGAAATTGTGACCGCGCGGCTTAGGTATTTTTTCAAAAAAAGGTGTTCAGACATCTAGGGCGAATTCTGTTTACCATGATAAAAACCCATCTGTATTCACCGAAAAAGCTTTCAGGGGATCGTTTGCAATAGTATGGCACCATTTCTGAGTGAATTGCAGAACGTCAGATTTTTGCTGAAATTGTGACCGCGCGGCTTAGGGATTTTTTCAAAAAAAGTTGTTGAGACATCGAGGGCTAATTCTGTTTTCCATGATAAAAACCCATCTGTTTTCTCCGAAAAAGCTTTCAGGGGATCGTTTGCAACAGTTTGGCACCATTTCTGAGTGAATTGCAGAACGTCAGATTTTTGCTGAAATTGTGACCGCGTGGCTTTGGGATTTTTTCAAAAAAAGTTCTTCAGACGTCGAGGGCTAATTCTCTTTCCCATGATACAAACCCATCTGTTTCCACCGAAAAAGCTTTCAGTCGATCGTTTGCAGCAGTTTGGCACCATTTCTGAGTGAATTGCAGAACGTCAGATTTTTGCTGAAATTGTGACCACGCGGCTTAGGGATTTTTTCAAAAAAAGTTGTTGAGACATCGAGGGCTAATTCTGTTTCCCATGATAAAAACCCATCTGTTTTCGCCGAAAAAGCTTTCAGGGGATCGTTTGCAACAGTTTGGCACCATTTCTGAGTGAATTGCAGAAAGTCAGATTTTTGCTGAAATTGTTACTGCGCGACCTAGGTATTTTTTCAAAAAAAGGTGCTCAGACATCGAGGGCTAATTGTGTTTCCCATGATAAAATCCCATCTGTTTCCACCGAAAAAGCTTTCTGTCGATCGTTTGCAACAGTTTGGCACCATTTCTGAGTGAATTGCAGAACGTCAGATTTTTGCTGAAATTGTGACCGCGCGGCTTTGGGATTTTTTCAAAAAAAGTTGTTCAGACGTCGAGGGCTAATTCTGTTTCCCATGATAAAAACCCATCTGTTTCCACCGAAAAAGCTTTCAGTCGATCGTTTGCAATAGTTTCGCACCATTTCTGAGTGAATTGCAGAAAGTCAGATTTTTGCTGAAATTGTGACCGCGCGGCTTAGGGATTTTTTCAAAAAAAAGTGTTCAGACAGCTAGGGCTAATTCTGTTTCCCATGAAAAAAACCCATCTGTTTTCACCGAAAAAGCTTTCAGGGGATCGTTTGCAACAGTTTGGCACCATTTCTGAGTGAATTGCAGATCGTCAGATTTTTGCTGAAATTGTGACCGCGCGGCTTAGGGATTTTTTCAAAAAAAGGTGTTCAGACATCTAGGGCGAATTCTGTTTACCAGGATAAACACCCATCTGTTTTCACCAAAAAAGCTTTCAGTCGATCGTTTGCAGCAGTTTGGCACCATTTCTGAGTGAATTGCAGAACGTCAGATTTTTGCTGAAATTGTTACTGCGTGACCTAGGTATTTTTTCAAAAAAAGGTGTTCAGACATCGAGGGCTAATTGTGTTTCCCATGATAAAATCCCATCTGTTTCCACCGAAAAAGCTTTCTGTCGATCGTTTGCAATAGTTTGGCACCATTTCTGAGTGAATTGCTGAAAGTCAGATTTTTGCTGAAATTGTGACCGCGCGGCTTCGGTATTTTTTCAAAAAAAGTTGTTCAGACGTCGAGGGCTAATTCTCTTTCCCATGATACAAACCCATCTGTTTCCACCGAAAAAGCTTTCAGGGGATCGTTTGCAACAGGTTGGCACCATTTCTGAGTGAATTGCAGAACGTCAGATTTTTGCTGAAATTGTGACCGCGCGGCTTAGCGATTTTTTCAAAAAAATTTGTTGAGACATCGAGGGCTAATTCTGTTTCCCATGATAAAAACCCATCTGTTTTCACCAAAAAAGCTTTCAGTTGATCGTTTGCAACAGTTTTGCACCATTTCTGAGTGAATTGCAGAACGTCAAATTTTTGCTGAAACTGTGACCGCGCGGCTTAGGGATTTTTTCAAAAAAACGTGTTCAGACATCTAGGGCTAATTCTGTTTCCCATGAAAAAAACCCATCTGTTTTCACCGAAAAAGCTTTCAGGGGATCGTTTGCAACAGTTTGGCACCATTTCTGAGTGAATTGCAGATCGTCAGATTTTTGCTGAAATTGTGACCGCGCGGCTTAGGGATTTTTTCACAAAAAGGTGTTCAGACATCTAGGGCGAATTCTGTTTACCAGGATAAACACCCATCTGTATTCACCGAAAAAGCTTTCAGGGGATCGTTTGCAACAGTTTGGCACGATTTCTGAGTGAATTGCAGAACGTCAGATTTTTGCTGAAATTGTGACCGCGCGGCTTAGGGATTTTTTCAAAAAAAGTTGCTCCGACGTCGAGGGCTAATTCTGTTTCCCATGATACAAACTCATCTGTTTTCACTGAAAAAGCTTTCAGTCGATCGTTTGCAACAGTTTGGCACCATTTCTGAGTGAATTGCAGAAAGTCAGATTTTTGCTGAAATTGTGACCGCGCGGCTTAGGGATTTTTTCAAAAAAAGTTGTTGAGACATCGAGGGCTAATTCTGTTTCCCATGATAAAAACCCATCTGTTTTCACCGAAAAAGCTTTCAGGGGATCGTTTGCAACAGTTTGGCACCATTTCTGAGTGAATTGCAGAACGTCAGATTTTTGCTGAAATTGTGACCGCGCGGCTTTGGGATTTTTTCAAAAAAAGTTGTTCAGACGTCGAGGGCTAATTCTGTTTCCCATGATAAAAACCCATCTGTTTCCACCGAAAAAGCTTTCAGTCGATCGTTTGCAATAGTTTGGCACCATTTCTGAGTGAATTGCAGAAAGTCAGATTTTTGCTGAAATTGTGACCGCGCGGCTTAGGGATTTTTTCAGAAAAAGTTGTTCAGACGTCGAGGGCTAATTCTCTTTCCCATGATACAAACCCATCTGTTTCCACCGAAAAAGCTTTCAGTCGATCGTTTGCAGCAGTTTGGCACCATTTCTGAGTGAATTGCAGAAAGTCAGATTTTTGCTGAAATTGTGACCGCGCGGCTTAGGGATTTTTTCAAAAAAAGTTGTTGAGACATCGAGGGCTAATTCTGTTTCCCATGATAAAAACCAATCTGTTTTCACTGAAAAAGCTTTCAGGGGATCGTTTGCAACAGTTTGGCACCATTTCTGAGTGAATTGCAGAACGTCAGATTTTTGCTGAAATTGTGACCGCGTGGGTTTGGGATTTTTTCAAAAAAAGTTGTTCAGACGTCGAGGGCTAATTCTGTTTCCCATGATAAAAACCCATCTGTTTCCACCGAAAAAGCTTTCAGTCGATCGTTTGCAATAGTTTGGCACCATTTCTGAGTGAATTGCAGAAAGTCAGATTTTTGCTGAAATTGTGACCGCGCGGCTTTGGTATTTTTTCAAAAAAAGTTGTTCAGACGTCGAGGGCTAATTCTCTTTCCCATGATACAAACCCATCTGTTTCCACCGAAAAAGCTTTCAGTCGATCGTTTGCAGCAGTTTGGCACCATTTCTGAGTGAATTGCAGAACGTCAGATTTTTGCTGAAATTGTGACCGCGCGGCTTAGGGATTTTTTCAAAAAAAGTTGTTGAGACATCGAGGGCTAATTCTGTTTCCCATGATACAAACCCATCTGTTTCCACCGAAAAAGCTTTCAGGGGATCGTTTGCAACAGTTTGGCACCATTTCTGAGTGAATTGCAGAACGTCAGATTTTTGCTGAAATTGTGACCGCGCGGCTTAGCGATTTTTTCAAAAAAATTTGTTGAGACATCGAGGGCTAATTCTCTTTCCCATGATAAAAACCCATCTGTTTTCACCAAAAAAGCTTTCAGTTGATCGTTTGCAACAATTTGGCACCATTTCTGAGTGAATTGCAGAACGTCAAATTTTTGCTGAAATTGTGGCGCGCGGCTTAGGGATTTTTTCAAAAAAAGGTGTTCAGACATCTAGGGCTAATTCTGTTTCCCATGACAAAAACCCATCTGTTTTCACCGAAAAAGCTTTCAGGGGATCGTTTGCAACAGTTTGGCACCATTTCTGAGTGAATTGCAGATCGTCAGATTTTTGCTGAAATTGTGACCGAGCGGCTTAGGGATTTTTTCAAAAAAAGGTGTTCAGACATCTAGGGCTAATTCTGTTTACCAGGATAAACACCCATCTGTATTGACCGAAAAAGCTTTCAGGGGATCGTTTGCAACAGTTTGGCACGATTTCTGAGTGAATTGCAGAACGTCAGATTTTTGCTGAAATTGTGACCGCGCGGCTTAGGGATTTTTTCAAAAAAAGTTGCTCCGACGTCGAGGGCTAATTCTGTTTCCCATGATACAAACTCATCTGTTTTCACCGAAAAAGCTTTCAGTCGATCGTTTGCAACAGTTTGGCACCATTTCTGAGTGAATTGCAGAAAGTCAGATTTTTGCTGAAATTGTGACCGCGCGGCTTAGGGATTTTTTCAAAAAAAGTTGTTGAGACATCGAGGGCTAATTCTGTTTCCCATGATAAAAACCCATCTGTTTTCACCGAAAAAGCTTTCAGGGGATCGTTTGCAACAGTTTGGCACCATTTCTGAGTGAATTGCAGAACGTCAGATTTTTGCTGAAATTGTGACCGCGCGGCTTAGGGATTTTTTCAAAAAAAGTTGTTGAGACATCGAGGGCTAATTCTGTTTCCCATGATAAAAACCCATCTGTTTTCACCGAAAAAGCTTTCAGGGGATCGTTTGCAACAGTTTGGCACCATTTCTGAGTGAATTGCAGAACGTCAGATTTTTCCTGAAATTGTGACCGCGCGGCTTAGGGATTTTTTCAAAAAAAGTTGTCGAGACATTGAGGGCTAATTCTGTTTCCCATGATAAAAACCCATCTGTTTTCACCGAAAAACGTTTCAGTCGATCGTTTGCAATAGTTTGGCACCATTTCTGAGTGAATTGCAGAACGTCAGATTTTTGCTGAAATTGTGACCGCGCGGCTTAGGGATTTTTTCAAAAAAAGTTGTTCAGACGTCGAGGGCTAATTCTCTTTCCCATGATACAAACCCATCTGTTTCCACCGAAAAAGCTTTCAGGGGATCGTTTGCAACAGTTTGGCACCATTTCTGAGTGAATTGCAGAACGTCAGATTTTTGCTGAAATTGTGACCGTGCGGCTTAGCGATTTTTTCAAAAAAAATTGTTGAGACATCGAGGGCTAATTCTGTTTCCCATGATAAAAACCCATCTGTTTTCACCGAAAAAGCTTTCAGTTGATCGTTTGCAACAGTTTGGCACCATTTCTGAGTGAATTGCAGAACGTCAAATTTTTGCTGAAATTGTGACCGCGCGGCTTAGGGATTTTTTCAAAAAAAGGTATTCAGACATCTAGGGCTAATTCTGTTTCCCATGATAAAAACCCATCTGTTTTCACCGAAAAAGCTTTCAGGGGATCGTTTGCAACAGTTTGGCACCATTTCTGAGTGAATTGCAGAAGGTCAGATTTTTGCTGAAATTGTGACCGCGCGGTTTAGGGATTTTTTTCAAAAAAAGTTGCTCCGACGTCGAGGGCTAATTCTGTTTCCCATGATACAAACTCATCTGTTTTCACCGAAAAAGCTTTCAGTCGATCGTTTGCAACAGTTTGGCACCATTTCTGAGTGAATTGCAGAAAGTCAGATTTTTGCTGAAATTGTGACCGCGCGGCTTATGGATTTTTTCCAAAAAAAGGTGTTCAGACATCGAGGGCTAATTGTGTTTCCCATGATAAAATCCCATCTGTTTCCACCGAAAAAGCTTTCTGTCGATCGTTTGCAATAGTTTGGCACCATTTCTGAGTGAATTGCAGAAAGTCAGATTTTTGCTGAAATTGTGACCGCGCGGCTTAGGTATTTTTTCAAAAAAAGTTGTTCAGACGTCGAGGGCTAATTCTCTTTCCCATGATACAAACCCATCTGTTTCCACCGAAAAAGCTTTCAGGGGATCGTTTGCAACAGTTTGGCACCATTTCTGAGTGAATTGCAAAACGTCAGATTTTTGCTGAAATTGTGACCGCGCGGCTTAGGGATTTTTTCAAAAAAAGTTGTTCAGACGTCGAGGGCTAATTCTCTTTCCCATGATACAAACCCATCTGTTTCCACCGAAAAAGCTTTCAGTCGATCGTTTGCAGCAGTTTGGCACCATTTCTGAGTGAATTGCAGAACGTCAGATTTTTGCTGAAATTGTGACCGCGCGGCTTAGGGATCTTTTCAAAAAAATTTGTTGAGACATCGAGGGCTAATTCTGTTTCCCATGATAAAAACCCATCTGTTTTCACCGAAAAAGCTTTCAGGGGATCGTTTGCAATAGTTTGGCACCATTTCTGAGTGAATTGCAGAACGTCAGATTTTTGCTGAAATTGTGACCGCGCGGCTTAGGTATTTTTTCAAAAAAAGTTGTTCAGACGTCGAGGGCTAATTCTCTTTCCCATGATACAAACCCATCTGTTTCCACCGAAAAAGCTTTCAGGGGATCGTTTGCAACAGTTTGGCACCATTTCTGAGTGAATTTCAGAACGTCAGATTTTTGCTGAAATTGTGACCGCGCGGCTTAGCGATTTTTTCAAAAAAAATTGTTGAGACATCGAGGGCTAATTCTGTTTCCCATGATACAAACCCATCTGTTTTCACCGAAAAAGCTTTCAGTTGATCGTTTGCAACAGTTTGGCACCATTTCTGAGTGAATTGCAGAACGTCAAATTTTTGCTCAAATTGTGACCGCGCGGCTTAGGGATTTTTTCAAAAAAAGGTATTCAGACATCTAGGGCTAATTCTGTTTCCCATGATAAAAACCCATCTGTTTTCACCGAAAAAGCTTTCAGGGGATCGTTTGCAACAGTTTGGCACCATTTCTGAGTGAATTGCAGAACGTCAGATTTTTGCTGAAATTGTGACCGCGCGGTTTAGGGATTTTTTTCAAAAAAAGTTGCTCCGACGTCGAGGGCTAATTCTGTTTCCCATGATACAAACTCATCTGTTTTCACCGAAACAGCTTTCAGTCGATCGTTTGCAACAGTTTGGCACCATTTCTGAGTGAATTGCAGAAAGTCAGATTTTTGCTGAAATTGTGACCGCGCGGCTTACGGATTTTTTCCAAAAAAAGGTGTTCAGACATCGATGGCTAATTGTGTTTCCCATGATAAAATCCCATCTGTTTCCACCGAAAAAGCTTTCTGTCGTTCGTTTGCAATAGTTTGGCACCATTTCTGAGTGAATTGCAGAAAGTCAGATTTTTGCTGAAATTGTGACCGCGCAGCTTAGGTATTTTTTCAAAAAAAGTTGTTCAGACGTCGAGGGCTAATTCTCTTTCCCATGATACAATCCCATCTGTTTCCACCGAAAAAGCTTTCAGGGGATCGTTTGCAACAGTTTGGCACCATTTCTGAGTGAATTGCAGAACGTCAGATTTTTGCTGAAATTGTGACCGCGCGGCTTAGCGATTTTTTCAAAAAAATTTGTTGAGACATCGAGGGCTAATTCTGTTTCCCATGATAAAAACCCATCTGTTTTCACCAAAAAAGCTTTCAGTTGATCGTTTGCAACAGTTTGGCACCATTTCTGAGTGAATTGCAGAACGTCAAATTTTTCCTGAAATTGTGACCGCGCGGCTTAGGGATTTTTTCAAAAAAAGGTGTTCAGACATCTAGGGCTAATTCTGTTTCCCATGAAAAAAACCCATCTGTTTTCACCGAAAAAGCTTTCAGGGGATCGTTTGCAACAGTTTGGCACCATTTCTGAGTGAATTGCAGATCGTCAGATTTTTGCTGAAATTGTGACCGCGCGGCTTAGGGATTTTTTCAAAAAAAGGTGTTCAGACATCTAGGGCGAATTCTGTTTACCAGGATAAACACCCATCTGTATTCACCGAAAAAGCTTTCAGGGGATCGTTTGCAACAGTTTGGCACGATTTCTGAGTGAATTGCAGAACGTCAGATTTTTGCTGAAATTGTGACCGCGCGGCTTAGGGATTTTTTCAAAAAAAGTTGCTCCGACGTCGAGGGCTAATTCTGTTTACCATGATAAAAACCCATCTGTTTCCACCGAAAAACGTTTCAGTCGATCGTTTGCAATAGTTTGGCACCATTTCTGAGTGAATTGCAGAAAGTCAGATTTTTGCTGAAATTGTGACCGCGCGGCTTAGGTATTTTTTCAAAAAAAGTTGTTCAGACGTCGAGGGCTAATTCTCTTTCCCATGATACAAACCCATCTGTTTCCACCGAAAAAGCTTTCAGTCGATCGTTTGCAGCAGTTTGGCACCATTTCTGAGTGAATTGCAGAAAGTCAGATTTTTGCTGAAATTGTGACCGCGCGGCTTAGGGATTTTTTCAAAAAAAGTTGTTGAGACATCGAGGGCTAATTCTGTTTCCCATGATAAAAACCCATCTGTTTTCACCGAAAAAGCTTTCAGGGGATCGTTTGCAACAGTTTGGCACCATTTCTGAGTGAATTGCAGAACGTCAGATTTTTGCTGAAATTGTGACCGCGCGGCTTAGGTATTTTTTCAAAAAAAGTTGTTCAGACGTTGAGGGCTAATTCTCTTTCCCATGATACAAACCCATCTGTTTCCACCGAAAAAGCTTTCAGGGGATCGTTTGCAACAGTTTGGCACCATTTCTGAGTGAATTTCAGAACGTCAGATTTTTGCTGAAATTGTGACCGCGCGGCTTAGCGATTTTTTCAAAAAAAATTGTTGAGACATCGAGGGCTAATTCTGTTTCCCATGATAAAAACCCATCTGTTTTCACCGAAAAAGCTTTCAGTTGATCGTTTGCAACAGTTTGGCACCATTTCTGAGTGAATTGCAGAACGTCAAATTTTTGCTGAAATTGTGACCGCGCGGCTTAGGGATTTTTTCAAAAAAAGGTATTCAGACATCTAGGGCTAATTCTGTTTCCCATGATAAAAACCCATCTGTTTTCACCGAAAAAGCTTTCAGGGGATCGTTTGCAACAGTTTGGCACCATTTCTGAGTGAATTGCAGAAGGTCAGATTTTTGCTGAAATTGTGACCGCGCGGTTTAGGTATTTTTTCAAAAAAAGGTGTTCAGACATCTAGGGCTAATTCTGTTTCCCATGAAAAAAACCCATCTGTTTTCACCGAAAAAGCTTTCAGGGGATCGTTTGCAACAGTTTGGCACCATTTCTGAGTGAATTGCAGATCGTCAGATTTTTGCTGAAATTGTGACCGCGCGGCTTAGGGATTTTTTCAAAAAAAGGTGTTCAGACATCTAGGGCGAATTCTGTTTACCAGGATAAACACCCATCTGTATTCACCGAAAAAGCTTTCAGGGGATCGTTTGCAACAGTTTGGCACGATTTCTGAGTGAATTGCAGAACGTCAGATTTTTGCTGAAATTGTGACCGCGCGGCTTAGGGATTTTTTCAAAAAAAGTTGTTGAGACATCGAGGGCTAATTCTCTTTCCCATGAGAAAAAACCCATCTGTTTTCACCGAAAAAGCTTTCAGGGGATCGTTTGCAACAGTTTGGCACCATTTCTGAGTGAATTGCAGAACGTCAGATTTTTGCTGAAATTGTGACCGCGCGGCTTTGGGATTTTTTCAAAAAAAGTTGTTCAGACGTCGAGGGCTAATTCTGTTTCCCATGATAAAAACCCATCTGTTTCCACCGAAAAAGCTTTCAGTCGATCGTTTGCAATAGTTTGGCACCATTTCTGAGTGAATTGCAGAAAGTCAGATTTTTGCTGAAATTGTGACCGCGCGGCTTAGGTATTTTTTCAGAAAAAGTTGTTCAGACATTGAGGGCTAATTCTCTTTCCCATGATACAAACCCATCTGTTTCCACCGAAAAAGCTTTCAGTCGATCGTTTGCAGCAGTTTGGCACTATTTCTGAGTGAATTGCAGAATGTCAGATTTTTGCTGAAATTGTGACCGCGCGGCTTAGGGATTTTTTCAAAAAAAGTTGTTGAGACATCGAGGGCTAATTCTATTTCCCATGATAAAAACCCATCTGTTTTCACCGAAAAAGCTTTCAGGGGATCGTTTGCAACA
This sequence comes from Podarcis tiliguerta, assembly GCF_965153285.1. Classification (NCBI taxonomy): domain Eukaryota; kingdom Metazoa; phylum Chordata; class Lepidosauria; order Squamata; family Lacertidae; genus Podarcis; species Podarcis tiliguerta. The sequence goes on along the minus strand of NC_139547.1, from coordinate 9,692,641 downwards.
GTTTGGCACCATTTCTGAGTGAATTGCAGAACGTCAGATTTTTGCTGAAATTGTGACCGCGCGGCTTTGGGATTTTTTCAAAAAAAGTTGTTCAGACGTCGAGGGCTAATTCTGTTTCCCATGATAAAAACCCATCTGTTTCCACCGAAAAAGCTTTCAGGGGATCGTTTGCAATAGTTTGGCACCATTTCTGAGTGAATTGCAGAAAGTCAGATTTTTGCTGAAATTGTGACCGCGCGGCTTACGGATTTTTTCCAAAAAAAGGTGTTCAGACATCGAGGGCTAATTCTGTTTCCCATGATACAAACCCATCTGTTTTCACCGAAAAAGCTTTCAGTCGATCGTTTGCAACAGTTTGGCACCATTTCTGAGTGAATTGCAGAACGTCAGATTTTTGCTGAAATTCTGACCGCGCGGCTTAGGTATTTTTTCAAAAAAAGGTGTTCAGACATCTAGGGCGAATTCTGTTTACCATGATAAAAACCCATCTGTATTCACCGAAAAAGCTTTCAGGGGATCGTTTGCAACAGTATGGCACCATTTCTGAGTGAATTGCAGAACGTCAGATTTTTGCTGAAATTCTGACCGCGCGGCTTAGGGATTTTTTCAAAAAAAGTTGTTGAGACATCGAGGGCTAATTCTGTTTTCCATGATAAAAACCCATCTGTTTTCACCGAAAAAGCTTTCAGTCGATCGTTTGCAGCAGTTTGGCACCATTTCTGAGTGAATTGCAGAACGTCAGATTTTTGCTGAAATTGTGACCGCGCGGCTTAGGGATTTTTTCAAAAAAAGTTGTTCAGACATCCAGGGCGAATTCTGTTTCCCATGATAAAAACCCATCTGTTTTCACCGAAAAAGCTTTCAGGGGATCGTTTGCAACAGTTTGGCACCATTTCTGAGTGAATTGCAGAACGTCAGATTTTTGCTGAAATTGTTACTGCGCGACCTAGGTATTTTTTCAAAAAAAGGTGTTCAGACATCGAGGGCTAATTGTGTTTCCCATGATAAAATCCCATCTGTTTCCACCGAAAAAGCTTTCTGTCGATCGTTTGCAATAGTTTGGCACCATTTCTGAGTGAATTGCTGAAAGTCAGATTTTTGCTGAAATTGTGACCGCGCGGCTTCGGTATTTTTTCAAAAAAAGTTGTTCAGACGTCGAGGGCTAATTCTCTTTCCCATGATACAAACCCACCTGTTTCCACCGAAAAAGCTTTTAGGGGATCGTTTGCAACAGTTTGGCACCATTTCTGAGTGAATTGCAGAACGTCAGATTTTTGCTGAAATTGTGACCGCGCGGCTTAGCGATTTTTTCAAAAAAATTTGTTGAGACATCGAGGGCTAATTCTGTTTCCCATGATAAAAACCCATCTGTTTTCACCAAAAAAGCTTTCAGTTGATCGTTTGCAACAGTTTGGCACCATTTCTGAGTGAATTGCAGAACGTCAAATTTTTGCTGAAATTGTGACCGCGCGGCTTAGGGATTTTTTCAAAAAAAGGTGTTCAGACATCTAGGGCGAATTCTGTTTACCAGGATAAACACCCATCTGTATTCACCGAAAAAGCTATCAGGGGATCGTTTGCAACAGTTTGGCACCATTTCTGAGTGAATTGCAGAAAGTCAGATTTTTGCTGAAATTGTGACCGCGCGGCTTAGGGATTTTTTCAAAAAAAGTTGCTCCGACGTCGAGGGCTAATTCTGTTTCCCATGATACAAACTCATCTGTTTTCACCGAAAAAGCTTTCAGTCGATCGTTTGCAACAGTTTGGCACCATTTCTGAGTGAATTGCAGAAAGTCAGATTTTTGCTGAAATTGTGACCGCGCGGCTTAGGGATTTTTTCAAAAAAAGTTGTTGAGACATCGAGGGCTAATTCTGTTTCCCATGATAAAAACCCATCTGTTTTCACCGAAAAAGCTTTCAGGGGATCGTTTGCAACAGTTTGGCACCATTTCTGAGTGAATTGCAGAACGTCAGATTTTTGCTGAAATTGTGACCGCGCGGCTTTGGGATTTTTTCAAAAAAAGTTGTTCAGACGTCGAGGGCTAATTCTGTTTCCCATGATAAAAACCCATCTGTTTCCACCGAAAAAGCTTTCAGTCGATCGTTTGCAATAGTTTGGCACCATTTCTGAGTGAATTGCAGAAAGTCAGATTTTTGCTGAAATTGTGACCGCGCGGCTTAGGTATTTTTTCAGAAAAAGTTGTTCAGAAGTCGAGGGCTAATTCTCTTTCCCATGATACAAACCCATCTGTTTCCACCGAAAAAGCTTTCAGTCGATCGTTTGCAGCAGTTTGGCACCATTTCTGAGTGAATTGCAGAACGTCAGATTTTTGCTGAAATTGTGACCGCGCGGCTTAGGGATTTTTTCAAAAAAAGTTGTTGAGACATCGAGGGCTAATTCTGTTTCCCATGATAAAAACCCATCTGTTTTCACCGAGAAAGCTTTCAGGGGATCGTTTGCAACAGTTTGGCACCATTTCTGTGTGAATTGCAGAACGTCAGATTTTTGCTGAAATTGTGACCGCGCGGCTTTGGGATTTTTTCAAAAAAAGTTGTTCAGACGTCGAGGGCTAATTCTGTTTCCCATGATAGAAACCCATCTATTTCCACCGAAAAAGCTTTCAGTCGATCGTTTGCAATATTTTGGCACCATTTCTGAGTGAATTGCAGAAAGTCAGATTTTTGCTGAAATTGTGACCGCGCGGCTTAGGTATTTTTTCAAAAAAAGTTGTTCAGACGTCGAGGGCTAATTCTCTTTCCCATGATAAAAACCCATCTGTTTTCACCTAAAAAGCTTTCAGTTGATCGTTTGCAACAGTTTGGCACCATTTCTGAGTGAATTGCAGAACGTCAGATTTTTGCTGAAATTCTGACCGCGCGGCTTAGGTATTTTTTCAAAAAAAGGTGTTCAGACATCTAGGGCGAATTCTGTTTCCCATGATAAAAACCCATCTGTATTCACCGAAAAAGCTTTCAGGGGATCGTTTGCACCATTTCTGAGTGAATTGCAGAACGTCAGATTTTTGCTGAAATTGTGACCGCGCGGCTTAGGGATTTTTTCAAAAAAAGTTGTTGAGACATCGAGGGCTAATTCTGTTTTCCATGATAAAAACCCATCTGTTTTCACCGAAAAAGCTTTCAGGGGATCGTTTGCAACAGTTTGGCACCATTTCTGAGTGAATTGCAGAACGTCAGATTTTTGCTGAAATTGTGACCGCGCGGCTTTGGGATTTTTTCAAAAAAAAGTGTTCAGACATCTAGGGCTAATTCAGTTTCCCATGAAAAAAACCCATCTGTTTTCACAGAAAAAGCTTTCAGTCGATCGTTTGCAGCAGTTTGGCACCATTTCTGAGTGAATTGCAGAACGTCAGATTTTTGCTGAAATTGTGACCGCGCGGCTTAGGGATTTTTTCAAAAAAAGTTGTTGAGACATCGAGGGCTAATTCTGTTTCCCATGATAAAAACCCATCTGTTTTCACCGAGAAAGCTTTCAGGGGATCGTTTGCAACAGTTTGGCACCATTTCTGTGTGAATTGCAGAACGTCAGATTTTTGCTGAAATTGTGACCGCGCGGCTTTGGGATTTTTTCAAAAAAAGTTGTTCAGACGTCGAGGGCTAATTCTGTTTCCCATGATAGAAACCCATCTATTTCCACCGAAAAAGCTTTCAGTCGATCGTTTGCAACAGTTTGGCACCATTTCTGAGTGAATTGCAGAACGTCAGATTTTTGCTGAAATTGTGACCGCGCGGCTTAGGGATTTTTTCAAAAAAAATTGTTGAGACATCGAGGGCTAATTCTGTTTCCCATGATAAAAACCCATCTGTTTTCACCGAAAAAGCTTTCAGTTGATCGTTTGCAACAGTTTGGCACCATTTCTGAGTGAATTGCAGAACGTCAGATTTTTGCTGAAATTCTGACCGCGCGGCTTAGGTATTTTTTCAAAAAAAGGTGTTCAGACATCTAGGGCGAATTCTGTTTCCCATGATAAAAGCCCATCTGTATTCACCGAAAAAGCTTTCAGGGGATCGTTTGCACCATTTCTGAGTGAATTGCAGAACGTCAGATTTTTGCTGAAATTGTGACCGCGCGGCTTAGGGATTTTTTCAAAAAAACTTGTTGAGACATCGATGGCTAATTCTGTTTTCCATGATAAAAACCCATCTGTTTTCACCGAAAAAGCTTTCAGGGGATCGTTTGCAACAGTTTGGCACCATTTCTGAGTGAATTGCAGAACGTCAGATTTTTGCTGAAATTGTGACCGCGCGGCTTTGGGATTTTTTCAAAAAAAAGTGTTCAGACATCTAGGGCTAATTCTGTTTCCCATGAAAAAAACCCATCTGTTTTCACCGAAAAAGCTTTCAGTCGATCATTTGCAGCAGTTTGGCACCATTTCTGAGTGAATTGCAGAACGTCAGATTTTTGCTGAAATTGTGACCGCGCGGCTTAGGGATTTTTTCAAAAAAAGTTGTTGAGACATCGAGGGCTAATTCTGTTTCCCATGATAAAAACCCATCTGTTTTCACCGAGAAAGCTTTCAGGGGATCGTTTGCAACAGTTTGGCACCATTTCTGTGTGAATTGCAGAACGTCAGATTTTTGCTGAAATTGTGACCGCGCGGCTTTGGGATTTTTTCAAAAAAAGGTGTTCAGACATCTAGGGCGAATTCTGTTTACCAGGATAAACACCCATCTGTATTCACCGAAAAAGCTTTCAGTCGATCGTTTGCAGCAGTTTGGCACCATTTCTGAGTGAATTGCAGAACGTCAGATTTTTGCTGAAATTGTGACCGCGCGGCTTAGGGATTTTTTCAAAAAAAGTTGCTCCGACGTCGAGGGCTAATTCTGTTTCCCATGATACAAACTCATCTGTTTTCACCGAAAAAGCTTTCAGTCGATCGTTTGCAACAGTTTGGCACCATTTCTGAGTGAATTGCAGAAAGTCAGATTTTTGCTGAAATTGTGACCGCGCGGCTTAGGGATTTTTTCAAAAAAAGTTGTTGAGACATCGAGGGCTAATTCTGTTTCCCATGATAAAAACCCATCTGTTTTCACCGAAAAAGCTTTCAGGGGATCGTTTGCAACAGTTTGGCACCATTTCTGAGTGAATTGCAGAACGTCAGATTTTTGCTGAAATTGTGACCGCGCGGCTTTGGGATTTTTTCAAAAAAAGTTGTTCAGACGTCGAGGGCTAATTCTGTTTCCCATGATAAAAACCCATCTGTTTCCACCGAAAAAGCTTTCAGTCGATCGTTTGCAATAGTTTGGCACCATTTCTGAGTGAATTGCAGAAAGTCAGATTTTTGCTGAAATTGTGACCGCGCGGCTTAGGTATTTTTTCAGAAAAAGTTGTTCAGAAGTCGAGGGCTAATTCTCTTTCCCATGATACAAACCCATCTGTTTCCACCAAAAAAGCTTTCAGTCGATCGTTTGCTGCAGTTTGGCACCATTTCTGAGTGAATTGCAGAACGTCAGATTTTTGCTGAAATTGTGACCGCGCGGCTTAGGGATTTTTTCAAAAAAAGTTGTTGAGACATCGAGGGCTAATTCTGTTTCCCATGATAAAAACCCATCTGTTTTCACCGAGAAAGCTTTCAGGGGATCGTTTGCAACAGTTTGGCACCATTTCTGTGTGAATTGCAGAACGTCAGATTTTTGCTGAAATTGTGACCGCGCGGCTTTGGGATTTTTTCAAAAAAAGTTGTTCAGACGTCGAGGGCTAATTCTGTTTCCCATGATAGAAACCCATCTGTTTTCACCTAAAAAGCTTTCAGTTGATCGTTTGCAACAGTTTGGCACCATTTCTGAGTGAATTGCAGAACGTCAGATTTTTGCTGAAATTCTGACCGCGCGGCTTAGGTATTTTTTCAAAAAAAGGTGTTCAGACATCTAGGGCGAATTCTGTTTCCCATGATAAAAACCCATCTGTATTCACCGAAAAAGCTTTCAGGGGATCGTTTGCACCATTTCTGAGTGAATTGCAGAACGTCAGATTTTTGCTGAAATTGTGAAGGCGCGGCTTAGGGATTTTTTCAAAAAAACTTGTTGAGACATCGAGGGCTAATTCTGTTTTCCATGTTAAAAACCCATCTGTTTTCACCGAAAAAGCTTTCAGGGGATCGTTTGCAACAGTTTGGCACCATTTCTGAGTGAATTGCAGAACGTCAGATTTTTGCTGAAATTCTGACCGCGCGGCTTTGGGATTTTTTCAAAAAAAAGTGTTCAGACATCTAGGGCTAATTCTGTTTCCCATGAAAAAAACCCATCTGTTTTCACCGAAAAAGCTTTCAGTCGATCGTTTGCAGCAGTTTGGCACCATTTCTGAGTGAATTGCAGAACGTCAGATTTTTGCTGAAATTGTGACCGCGCGGCTTAGGGATTTTTTCAAAAAAAGTTGTTGAGACATCGAGGGCTAATTCTGTTTCCCATGATAAAAACCCATCTGTTTTCACCGAGAAAGCTTTCAGGGGATCGTTTGCAACAGTTTGGCACCATTTCTGTGTGAATTGCAGAACGTCAGATTTTTGCTGAAATTGTGACCGCGCGGCTTTGGGATTTTTTCAAAAAAAGGTGTTCAGACATCTAGGGCGAATTCTGTTTACCAGGATAAACACCCATCTGTATTCACCGAAAAAGCTTTCAGTCGATCGTTTGCAGCAGTTTGGCACCATTTCTGAGTGAATTGCAGAACGTCAGATTTTTGCTGAAATTGTGACCGCGCGGCTTAGGGATTTTTTCAAAAAAAGTTGCTCCGACGTCGAGGGCTAATTCTGTTTCCCATGATACAAACTCATCTGTTTTCACCGAAAAAGCTTTCAGTCGATCGTTTGCAACAGTTTGGCACCATTTCTGAGTGAATTGCAGAAAGTCAGATTTTTGCTGAAATTGTGACCGCGCGGCTTAGGGATTTTTTCAAAAAAAGTTGTTGAGACATCGAGGGCTAATTCTGTTTCCCATGATAAAAACCCATCTGTTTTCACCGAAAAAGCTTTCAGGGGATCGTTTGCAACAGTTTGGCACCATTTCTGAGTGAATTGCAGAACGTCAGATTTTTGCTGAAATTGTGACCGCGCGGCTTTGGGATTTTTTCAAAAAAAGTTGTTCAGACGTCGAGGGCTAATTCTGTTTCCCATGATAAAAACCCATCTGTTTCCACCGAAAAAGCTTTCAGTCGATCGTTTGCAATAGTTTGGCACCATTTCTGAGTGAATTGCAGAAAGTCAGATTTTTGCTGAAATTGTGACCGCGCGGCTTAGGTATTTTTTCAGAAAAAGTTGTTCAGAAGTCGAGGGCTAATTCTCTTTCCCATGATACAAACCCATCTGTTTCCACCGAAAAAGCTTTCAGTCGATCGTTTGCTGCAGTTTGGCACCATTTCTGAGTGAATTGCAGAACGTCAGATTTTTGCTGAAATTGTGACCGCGCGGCTTAGGGATTTTTTCAAAAAAAGTTGTTGAGACATCGAGGGCTAATTCTGTTTCCCATGATAAAAACCCATCTGTTTTCACCGAGAAAGCTTTCAGGGGATCGTTTGCAAAAGTTTGGCACCATTTCTGTGTGAATTGCAGAACGTCAGATTTTTGCTGAAATTGTGACCGCGCGGCTTTGGGATTTTTTCAAAAAAAGTTGTTCAGACGTCGAGGGCTAATTCTGTTTCCCATGATAGAAACCCATCTATTTCCACCGAAAAAGCTTTCAGTCGATCGTTTGCAATATTTTGGCACCATTTCTGAGTGAATTGCAGAAAGTCAGATTTTTGCTGAAATTGTGACCGCGCGGCTTAGGTATTTTTTCAAAAAAAGTTGTTCAGACGTCGAGGGCTAATTCTCTTTCCCATGATACAAACCCATCTGTTTCCACCGAAAAAGCTTTCAGGGGATCGTTTGCAACAGTTTGGCACCATTTCTGAGTGAATTGCAGAACGTCAGATTTTTGCTGAAATTGTGACCGCGCGGCTTAGCGATTTTTTCAAAAAAAATTGTTGAGACATCGAGGGCTAATTCTGTTTCCCATGATAAAAACCCATCTGTTTTCACCTAAAAAGCTTTCAGTTGATCGTTTGCAACAGTTTGGCACCATTTCTGAGTGAATTGCAGAACGTCAGATTTTTGCTGAAATTCTGACCGCGCGGCTTAGGTATTTTTTCAAAAAAAGGTGTTCAGACATCTAGGGCGAATTCTGTTTCCCATGATAAAAACCCATCTGTATTCACCGAAAAAGCTTTCAGGGGATCGTTTGCACCATTTCTGAGTGAATTGCAGAACGTCAGATTTTTGCTGAAATTGTGACCGCGCGGCTTAGGGATTTTTTCAAAAAAAGTTGTTGAGACATCGAGGGCTAATTCTGTTTTCCATGATAAAAACCCATCTGTTTTCACCGAAGAAGCTTTCAGGGGATCGTTTGCAACAGTTTGGCACCATTTCTGAGTGAATTGCAGAACGTCAGATTTTTGCTGAAATTGTGACCGCGCGGCTTTGGGATTTTTTCAAAAAAAAGTGTTCAGACATCTAGGGCTAATTCTGTTTCCCATGAAAAAAACCCATCTGTTTTCACCGAAAAAGCTTTCAGTCGATCGTTTGCAGCAGTTTGGCACCATTTCTGAGTGAATTGCAGAACGTCAGATTTTTGCTGAAATTGTGACCGCGCGGCTTAGGGATTTTTTCAAAAAAAGTTGTTGAGACATCGAGGGCTAATTCTGTTTCCCATGATAAAAACCCATCTGTTTTCACCGAGAAAGCTTTCAGGGGATCGTTTGCAACAGTTTGGCACCATTTCTGTGTGAATTGCAGAACGTCAGATTTTTGCTGAAATTGTGACCGCGCGGCTTTGGGATTTTTTCAAAAAAAGTTGTTCAGACGTCGAGGGCTAATTCTGTTTCCCATGATAGAAACCCATCTATTTCCACCGAAAAAGCTTTCAGTCGATCGTTTGCAATATTTTGGCACCATTTCTGAGTGAATTGCAGAAAGTCAGATTTTTGCTGAAATTGTGACCGCGCGGCTTAGGTATTTTTTCAAAAAAAGTTGTTCAGACGTCGAGGGCTAATTCTCTTTCCCATGATACAAACCCATCTGTTTCCACCGAAAAAGCTTTCAGGGGATCGTTTGCAACAGTTTGGCACCATTTCTGAGTGAATTGCAGAACATCAGATTTTTGCTGAAATTGTGACCGCGCGGCTTAGCGATTTTTTCAAAAAAAATTGTTGAGACATCGAGGGCTAATTCTGTTTCCCATGATAAAAACCCATCTGTTTTCACCGAAAAAGCTTTCAGTTGATCGTTTGCAACAGTTTGGCACCATTTCTGAGTGAATTGCAGAACGTCAGATTTTTGCTGAAATTCTGACCGCGCGGCTTTGGGATTTTTTCAAAAAAAGGTGTTCAGACATCTAGGGCGAATTCTGTTTCCCATGATAAAAACCCATCTGTATTCACCGAAAAAGCTTTCAGGGGATCGTTTGCACCATTTCTGAGTGAATTGCAGAACGTCAGATTTTTGCTGAAATTCTGACCGCGCGGCTTAGGGATTTTTTCAAAAAAAGTTGTTGAGACATCGAGGGCTAATTCTGTTTTCCATGATAAAAACCCATCTGTTTTCACCGAAAAAGCTTTCAGGGGATCGTTTGCAACAGTTTGGCACCATTTCTGAGTGAATTGCAGAACGTCAGATTTTTGCTGAAATTGTGACCGCGTGGCTTTGGGATTTTTTCAAAAAAAGTTGTTCAGACGTCGAGGCCTAATTCTGTTTCCCATGATAAAAACCCATCTGTTTCCACCGAAAAAGCTTTCAGTCGATCGTTTGCAATAGTTTGGCACCATTTCTGAGTGAATTGCAGAAAGTCAGATTTTTGCTGAAATTATGACCGCGCGGCTTTGGTATTTTTTCAAAAAAAGTTGTTCAGACGTCGAGGGCTAATTCTCTTTCCCATGATACAAACCCATCTGTTTCCACCGAAAAAGCTTTCAGTCGATCGTTTGCAGCAGTTTGGCACCATTTCTGAGTGAATTGCAGAACGTCAGATTTTTGCTGAAATTGTTACTGCGCGACCTAGGTATTTTTTCAAAAAAAGGTGTTCAGACATCGAGGGCTAATTGTGTTTCCCATGATAAAATCCCATCTGTTTCCACCGAAAAAGCTTTCTGTCGATCGTTTGCAATAGTTTGGCACCATTTCTGAGTGAATTGCAGAAAGTCAGATTTTTGCTGAAATTGTGACCGCGCGGCTTAGGTATTTTTTCAAAAAAAGTTGTTCAGACGTCGAGGGCTAATTCTCTTTCCCATGATACAAACCCATCTGTTTCCACCGAAAAAGCTTTCAGGGGATCGTTTGCAACAGTTTGGCACCATTTCTGAGTGAATTGCAGAACGTCAGATTTTTGCTGAAATTGTGACCGCGCGGCTTAGCGATTTTTTCAAAAAAATTTGTTGAGACATCGAGGGCTAATTCTGTTTCCCATGATAAAAACCCATCTGTTTTCACCAAAAAAGCTTTCAGTTGATCGTTTGCAACAGTTTGGCACCATTTCTGAGTGAATTGCAGAACGTCAAATTTTTGCTGAAATTGTGACCGCGCGGCTTAGGGATTTTTTCAAAAAAAGGTGTTCAGACATCTAGGGCTAATTCTGTTTCCCATGATAAAAACCCATCTGTTTTCACCGAAAAAGCTTTCAGGGGATCGTTTGCAACAGTTTGGCACCATTTCTGAGTGAATTGCAGATCGTCAGATTTTTGCTGAAATTGTGACCGCGCGGCTTAGGGATTTTTTCAAAAAAAGGTGTTCAGACATCTAGTGCGAATTCTGTTTACCAGGATAAACACCCATCTGTATTGACCGAAAAAGCTTTCAGGGGATCGTTTGCAACAGTTTGGCACGATTTCTGAGTGAATTGCAGAACGTCCGATTTTTGCTGAAATTGTGACCGCGCGGCTTAGGGATTTTTTCAAAAAAAGTTGCTCCGACGTCGAGGGCTAATTCTGTTTCCCATGATAAAAACCCATCTGTTTTCACCGAAAAAGCTTTCAGGGGATCGTTTGCAACAGTTTGGCACCATTTCTGAGTGAATTGCAGATCGTCAGATTTTTGCTGACATTGTGACCGCGCGGCTTAGGGATTTTTTCAAAAAAAGTTGCTCCGACGTCGAGGGCTAATTCTGTTTCCCATGATAAAAACCCATCTGTTTTCACCGAAAAAGCTTTCAGGGGATCGTTTGCAACAGTTTGGCACCATTTCTGAGTGAATTGCAGAACGTCAGATTTTTGCTGAAATTGTGACCGCGCGGCTTAGGGATTTTTTCAAAAAAAGGTGTTCAGACATCTAGGGCTAATTCTGTTTCCCATGAAAAAAACCCATCTGTTTTCACCGAAAAAGCTTTCAGGGGATCGTTTGCAACAGTTTGGCACCATTTCTGAGTGAATTGCAGATCGTCAGATTTTTGCTGACATTGTGACCGCGCGGCTTAGGGATTTTTTCAAAAAAAGTTGCTCCGACGTCGAGGGCTAATTCTGTTTCCCATGATAAAAACCCATCTGTTTTCACCGAAAAAGCTTTCAGGGGATCGTTTGCAACAGTTTGGCACCATTTCTGAGTGAATTGCAGAACGTCAGATTTTTGCTGAAATTGTTACTGCGCGACCTAGGTATTTTTTCAAAAAAAGGTGTTCAGACATCGAGGGCTAATTGTGTTTCCCATGATAAAATCCCATCTGTTTCCACCGAAAAAGCTTTCTGTCGATCGTTTGTAATAGTTTGGCACCATTTCTGAGTGAATTGCAGAAAGTCAGATTTTTGCTGAAATTGTGACCGCGCAGCTTAGGTATTTTTTCAAAAAAAGTTGTTCAGACGTCGAGGGCTAATTCTCTTTCCCATGATACAAACCCATCTGTTTCCACCAAAAAAGCTTTCAGGGGATCGTTTGCAACAGTTTGGCACCATTTCTGAGTGAATTTCAGAACGTCAGATTTTTGCTGAAATTGTGACCGCGCGGCTTAGCGATTTTTTCAAAAAAAATTGTTGAGACATCGAGGGCTAATTCTGTTTCCCATGATAAAAACCCATCTGTTTTCACCAAAAAAGCTTTCAGTTGATCGTTTGCAACAGTTTGGCACCATTTCTGAGTGAATTGCAGAACGTCAAATTTTTGCTGAAATTGTGACCGCGCGGCTTAGGGATTTTTTTCAAAAAAAGTTGCTCCGACGTCGAGGGCTAATTCTGTTTCCCATGATACAAACTCATCTGTTTTCTCCGAAAAAGCTTTCAGTCGATCGTTTGCAACAGTTTGGCACCATTTCTGAGTGAATTGCAGAAAGTCAGATTTTTTCTGAAATTGTGACCGCACGGCTTACGGATTTTTTCCAAAAAAAAGGTGTTCAGACATCGAGGGCTAATTCTGTTTCCCATGATAAAAACCCATCTGTTTTCACCGAAAAAGCTTTCAGTCGATCGTTTGCAACAGTTTGGCACCATTTCTGAGTGAATTGCTGAAATTCTGACCGCGCGTGTCAGAGCTGGCTCCAGGTTCCAGCTCACCAAGGACCCACGCTAGCCGGTAGTACAGTATCAAAGTCTTTATTGAAGAATAGTCTCCATTTCCAAGTCTCAGCGTCCCAGCTCTACGTCTGGACTTTAGACCGGCGAAGCTCTGTCTGAGTCTCCGCCCCCTGTGCACCAGTTTAAGACTCTAATCTTACTCCACCTCTTCCTTCTCTCTCTCTTCCTCTGGGTCTTACTACCCCCCGGGGTCTCTTCCCTCCTGGACTCTTCTGACGCAGACGTTGACCCCTCTGACTCCTCCCCCTCTCTTCGGCGGGCTTTAGGACCTGGCTCCCTACCCGGGCTGCCCACCTTGCCGCCCTCCTGTACATTTGAACTTGGCGCGCGCGCGCGTTTAACTTTCCTGATGACCGTTTCCTCGCTCCCTGACGAGGGTGTGGCCACTCCTGCCTCACGTTTTCCCTCTGCCTGCGCGCTCCCTGATCCCGATGCCTTGGACTCCTCCCCCCTACTGCCCTCTGGGGGGGACGCTGGTCCGGATTTCCAGCTGCTACTCTCTGAGTCCCCTCTGGCCCCTTCTTCCCGAGGTGTCCCCCTGGGCACTCCCCTTGCCCTGACTATGGGGGCCCCTTTCTGTGAATCCTCCGAGTCACTGGAGAGACTCAGAGACCTCGGACTACTGTCGTAGCTGACATTTCCTTCGGACTCCTCCCCCTCGCTCTCCGTTTCCTCCCTCTCCTGTGACTCTGCTCCTGAACCCCTGACATCCATCCCCCCCTCGAAGCCCCCCCTTCCCCCCTCCCCTTCCTCCGGCGGGGGTGCTGGGTGCTCCGTCGTTGTGGGGGTGAATGGTGGATACAGTTCGTCCCCCGTGGCGTGCATCCAGTTAGATAAATCCGGCTCGTCCTCCGTGTCTTCGCCGACCTCGTTCTCCTCTGCTTCCATCTCCGTGCCGCCATGCTCGAACCCAACGTCCTCCCCCATCACGTCCGTGTCCATCACACCCTCGTTCCCCTCTGGGTCCGTTGCCTGCCAAGGGCCCCTCAGCCACCTCTCCTCTCCTCGATTGTCCCACCAAAACGAGCGGTCTGAGGCAAACCCCGAGGGCGAGCCCTCCGGTGAACGTGTTTCTATTGCTGGTTCCTCGTCCGAGGTGAATCCCTGGAACGTGCTGGTAGAAAGCGTGGGTGTGAAAAGCCAGTCGTCGAAATACTCGGCTGGCATGGGCCTGTGTGGGAACAAGGCATGAAACTCCTCTTTGAGGAGAGGCTCGTCCAGGGCATAGTCCGGCACCCAACTGTTGGCGCTGGCCGGGGTACCTTCCCTTGCGAGAAAATATTCTACTCCCTCTTCCCCCCATCTCGAGTCTAAAATCTCTGTGACCTGGTTGATGGGTTCCCTTCTTGGCGACTCCCTCCTTGGGGGGGTCTCTCTATACGGGTCTGGTGCCGTGCCCTGCGCCTGAAATCGGTGAGGTGCTTTGTAGGGCGTGAGCACCGACCTATGGAATACTGGGTGCATTCTGGATCCCTCCGGAAGTGTCAACCGGAAGGCCACCGGATTGATCTGTGCCTCAACTAGGTAAGGTCCTAGCTGCTTATGTCCGAGTTTCTTCTTAGCTAAGGATCTGGTCGGCACTGCGTGGGCCGCTAACCACACCCAGTCTCCCACCTGTATGTCTTCCCCAACCCTTCTGTGCTTGTCAGCCTGCAGTTTGTATGCGTGCTTTGCAAGCTCTAACTGCCTCCTAAGCTGTTCGTGAACTTCCTGCAATTCTGCCGCCAAGACTTCCGCTGCCTGTGGTTCCCCCTCCCCCAGTCTCTCTAATCCCGGGAAGGTTCTGGGATGCCTCCCGTTGTTGGCGAAGAACGGCGTCACCCCTGTGGACACGTGCTTCGTGTTGTTGTAAGCGAACTCAGCGAGCGGCAGGTAGTCCACCCATGTCGTCGGCTGTTGATTTGCATAGCATCTCAGGTACTGCTGCATGATGGCGTTGACGCGCTCCGCTTGTCCGTTGGTCTGCGGGTGTCTCGCCGACGCTAGGTTGATCTTGACGTTCAGGAAACCCATCAGCTTCTGCCAGAAGCTCGAAATGAACTGGCGCCCCCTGTCAGACAAGATAGACCGTGGCAGTCCGTGCACCCTGAAGACGTGGTCTATGAACAGTTTGGCGGTCTGTTCTGCCGTGGCCACCTTCGCGCACGGAATGAAGTGGGCCATTTTGGTGAACATGTCCACCACCACTAGCACTGCCGTTTTACCCCTTGAGCTGGGTAAATCCGTGACAAAGTCCAGGGCCACCCTCTCCCACGGTTCGCTTGGGGTCTGAAGCGGTTCGAGCAGTCCTGCCGGAGGTTTGTGCACTGACTTGGCCCTTTGGCAGGTGTCGCACCTCGAGACGTACTCCGCGACTTCCCCCCTCATCTTGGGCCACCAGAAATCTCTGGCAACGAGTTCTGCCGTCTTCTCCTTGCCGAAGTGCCCGGCGGTGGGCGCGTCGTGCAACTGCGGCAGTACTTTCGCACGGAGGTCGTCTCCTGGTACATAGAGTGCTCCTCTGCGGATGAGCAATCCGTCCCGTATTTGGAACTCGTCGTCTTTCGCCGTGCCCTTGCGCACCTCCTCCATCTTGGCCAGTGCGAAGGAGTCCTCCTGCAGTGCTCGACGGACCGCCTCCAGGTCCACGGTTGCGGAAGCGCACGCCCACGCTTTCGGGGTGAAAATGTGCTTGGCTGCTGCTGGTGCCGCTTCTTCGAGGTATTGCGGCTTTCTGGATAGTGCATCTGCCATTATGTTGTTGTCGCCCGGGATGTATTCTATCCTGAAGTCGAAATCTGCAAAGAACTCTGCCCATCTGATGTGCCGCTGGTTCAGGAACCTTGCCGTGCACCAGTACTCCAGGTTCTTATGATCCGTGCGAACCTGCACTGTGTGCTTGGCCCCGATGAGGAAGTGCCGCCACGCCTTGAATGCTGCATGAATGGCCAGCAACTCCCTGTCCCAGATGGTGTAGTTCTGCTCTGACTTGCTGAGCTTCCTAGAGTAGAAGGCACACGGTCTCCAGTCCCCATGTGGGTCCTCCTGCAACAGTACGGCGCCCACGGCTCTGTCTGAGGCGTCCGTCTCAACTCTCAGCGGTTTGCTGGGATTCACATGCAATAGCTGCCCTTCGGACGAGAAGAGACGCTTAAGGTTCTGGAAGGACTGCTCCGCTTGCTCCGTCCAGATGAACTTCTTCTTCTTGGAGCTGAGCGTGTCGGTAATGGCCGCTGTGTGCATTGCGAACCCCTTGATGAACTTGCGGTAAAAGTTGGCAAACCCCACAAACCGTTGGACCTCCTTCCGATTGCGCGGGCTCTTCCAGTCCAACACTGCGCGAACCTTGGCGCTGTCCATGGCGAGCCCCTTGTCCGACAGCTTGTAGCCCAGGAAATCCACCTCTTTCCTGTCGAACTGGCACTTCTCCAGCTTGGCGTATAGCCGATGCTCCTGCAGTCGCTGCAGAACCTCCTTGACGTCCCCCTCGTGGGTCTCCTCAGATTCTGAGAATATCAGGATGTCGTCCAAGAAGCAGACGCATTTCTTGTAGAGGAGACCCGCCAGGACGTGATGCATGAAGGCTTGAAAACAGTGGGCGCCATCTTGTAAACCGAAGGGCATAACTCTGTATTCATACGTGCCCAGGGGCGTGAACATGGCAGTCTTCCACTCGTCCCCCTCCCGTATGCGAATCAGGTTGTACGCCCCTCGCAGATCCAACTTTGTAAAAACGCGTCCTTTCCTCACCGTTGCAAGCAGGTCATCTATTTTGGGCATTGGAAAGGCTGTGGGCTTGGTCTTTGAATTTAAGAGCCTGAAATCCACTACAAGCCTCTTTTGGGGCGTGTCCTTTTTCTTCACAAAGAATACAGGGCTGCCCCCCGCTGCTTTCGACTCCCGGATGAAACCGCGCTTTAAGTTGAGGTCTATGAACTCCTTGAGCTCCTGCAGCTCGTCTTCAGACATGGAATACAGTTTCCCGGCTGGCAGCGTCGCCCCTGGCAGGAGGTCAATCTGGCAGTCATAGGGCCTGTGGGGAGGCAGCTTGTCTGCTTCCTTCTCGCAGAAAACCTCCAAAAACGCTGCGTACTTGCGTGGCACTGCTTGCAGCGTGCTTAATTGTAGCTGCGTGTCTTCCCCTCCTTCTTCCGGGCTAGGAAGAATGCAATGTTCCGCGCAATAGGATGAACCGAAGGTCAGTTGGCGCTGGTACCACGCCAATGCTGGACTGTGCCTGTGCAGCCAACTCATGCCCAAGACCACCGGCGTGCCCGACAGTTTGGTGACGTTGAAGCTGATGACCTCTTGGTGATTTCCAATCCGCATCACCATTGGCTGCGTTTGTTGCACCACCTGCCCCCCTAACAAGTCTCTGCCATCCACCGTGACAACTTTCAGGGGCAGCGTGGCTGGTAGCAGTGGTATATTGTGCTGCTGAATGAAATCCAGTCCTATAAAGTCAGCGTTGCTGCCGGAGTCAATGGTGATCGGCACTTCCAGAGTGCTTCCGTTGGGCAGTTGGAGAGACGCTGTAAGCTGCACCACTGGTTTGGGTGGGAGGGGGTCTGTGGGCTGCAAAAGTGCTGGGGATTGCTTCATTGATTTGTCTGACTGGACCCCAGTGCCTCTTCCTCCAGCCAGACTCTGTCGTTTAACTGTTGCTGTGTTCTCAGTTGAGTTGCTTCTTTGACTGTTGCCGAGGCTGCAGTGTGCTTGTGGAGCCTCTGGGGACACTCTTTCGCCATGTGTTGAGCACTGTCGCAGATGTAGCACTTCCTGTTCCCTCTAGGAGGCTTCGTTTTGACTGCTCCCGGCGTTAGGGCTCTGGTAGCTGACTGAGCCCTGGCACCTCCGATCTCCATCGGTTCCTCTCCCCCTTCCTGCGAGGGTGTGGATTGCGCACGCGCTGCTTCTTTGGGATAGAAGGGAGGTGCTCTGGTTGGTGCCCTTCCCCAACGTCCTTCTTCTCTGTTGCAAGGACGTTCCTCCAGATGCACCCCGATCTCCAGAGCCCTCTGGACTACTTCCTGGGTGCTCCTTGGCCTCTCCCCCCTTCCAATCTCCGCTTTTACCTCTGTATTCAAGCCCTCCCAAAAGAGGTCTCTCACTGGCGCAGAAGCTTTGTCCCATCCCAGTGCATGGACCAGTCCGAAAAAGCGTGTATGGTACTGCCGCACGCTGGCTTTGCCCTGTTTAAGTCCATGTATGTCTCTCCTGGCAATATCGATGTCTATCTTTGATAAAAAACACGAATCCATTGCTTTAATGAAAGCCTTCGCATCTTGGAGCGCCGGATCATTATCCCTCCATAAATTTCTCAGCCACGTTTTGGCTTCCCCATGCAAATGGGATAGGATAAACCCCACTTTCTCTCTTTCATCTCTAAAGTCTTTGTCAAGCAGATCCAGCGCAAACAACAGGTCTGCTCTGAAGTTGGGGTACTGCTGCAAACTCCCGTCAAAATGAGATACAAGGCTGCCTCCCCTCTTTCCCAAGCCAATGCCTTCTGCTTTGGATCCAGGTGGCCCCTGTTTAGAAAGCACGTCCAACCTTACTTGGAGATCCCGGCAGGCGTTACTCATTTCCTCCTCTCTTTTTCTGGATGCAATTACCTCCGTGCTGAGTTGTGTCACAGCTGCTTGCAGGGCTGATATCTGCTCTTCCGTCGTCATCTTGCCTGAGTTTTGTGAGCTCTGGAAGCACCCCTCCTCTGCCCTCGCTGCGTCGACTCACGTGGCGAGGTTCTTGGTGCCAAAATTTTAAAATGAGACAGAGCTTACTGTCAGGGCTGGCTCCGGGTCCCAGCTCACCAAGGACCCACGCTAGCCGGTAGTACAGTATCAAAGTCTTTATTGAAGAATAGTCTCCATTTCCAAGTCTCAGCGTCCCAGCTCTACGTCTGGACTTTAGACCGGCGAAGCTCTGTCTGAGTCTCCGCCCCCTGTGCACCAGTTTAAGACTCTAATCTTACTCCACCTCTTCCTTCTCTCTCTCTTCCTCTGGGTCTTACTACCCCCCGGGGTCTCTTCCCTCCTGGACTCTTCTGACGCAGACGTTGACCCCTCTGACTCCTCCCCCTCTCTTCGGCGGGCTTTAGGACCTGGCTCCCTACCCGGGCTGCCCACCTTGCCGCCCTCCTGTACATTTGAACTTGGCGCGCGCGCGCGTTTAACTTTCCTGATGACCGTTTCCTCGCTCCCTGACGAGGGTGTGGCCACTCCTGCCTCACGTTCTCCCTCTGCCTGCGCGCTCCCTGATCCCGATGCCTTGGACTCCTCCCCCCTACTGCACTCTGGGGGGGACGCTGGTCCGGATTTCCAGCTGCTACTCTCTGAGTCCCCTCTGGCCCCTTCTTCCCGAGGTGTCCCCCTGGGCACTCCCCTTGCCCTGACTATGGGGGCCCCTTTCTGTGAATCCTCCGAGTCACTGGAGAGACTCAGAGACCTCGGACTACTGTCGTAGCTGACATTTCCTTCGGACTCCTCCCCCTCGCTCTCCGTTTCCTCCCTCTCCTGTGACTCTGCTCCTGAACCCCTGACAGCGCGGCTTAGGTATTTTTTCAAAAAAAGGTGTTCAGACATCTAGGGCGAATTCTGTTTACCATGATAAAAACCCATCTGTATTCACCGAAAAAGCTTTCAGGGGATCGTTTGCAACAGTATAGCACCATTTCTGAGTGAATTGCAGAACGTCAGATTTTTGCTGAAATTGTGACCGCGCGGCTTAGGGATTTTTTCAAAAAGAGTTGTTGAGACATCGAGGGCTAATTCTGTTTTCCATGATAAAAACCCATCTGTTTTCACCGAAAAAGCTTTCAGGGGATCGTTTGCAACAGTTTGGCACCATTTCTGAGTGAATTGCAGAACGTCAGATTTTTGCTGAAATTGTGACCGCGTGGCTTTGGGATTTTTTCAAAAAAAGTTGTTCAGACGTCGAGGGCTAATTCTGTTTCCCATGATAAAAACCCATCTGTTTCCACCGAAAAAGCTTTCAGTCGATCGTTTGCAATAGTTTGGCACCATTTCTGAGTGAATTGCAGAAAGTCAGATTTTTGCTGAAATTGTGACCGCGCGGCTTTGGTATTTTTTCAAAAAAAGTTGTTCAGACGTCGAGGGCTAATTCTCTTTCCCATGATACAAACCCATCTGTTTCCACCGAAAAAGCTTTCAGTCGATCGTTTGCAGCAGTTTGGCACCATTTCTGAGTGAATTGCAGAACGTCAGATTTTTGCTGAAATTGTGACCGCGCGGCTTAGGGATTTTTTCAAAAAAAGTTGTTGAGACATCGAGGGCTACTTCTGTTTCCTATGATAAAAACCCATCTGTTTTCACCGAAAAAGCTTTCAGGGGATCGTTTGCAACAGTTTGGCACCATTTCTGAGTGAATTGCAGAACGTCAGATTTTTGCTGAAATTGTTACTGCGCGACCTAGGTATTTTTTCAAAAAAAGGTGTTCAGACATCGAGGGCTAATTGTGTTTCCCATGATAAAATCCCATCTGTTTCCACCGAAAAAGCTTTCAGTCGATCGTTTGCAATAGTTTGGCACCATTTCTGAGTGAATTGCAGAAAGTCAGATTTTTGCTGAAATTGTGACCGCGCGGCTTAGGTATTTTTTCAAAAAAAGTTGTTCAGACGTCGAGGGCTAATTCTCTTTCCCATGATACAAACCCATCTGTTTCCACCGAAAAAGCTTTCAGGGGATCGTTTGCAACAGTTTGGCACCATTTCTGAGTGAATTGCAGAACGTCAGATTTTTGCTGAAATTGTGACCGCGCGGCTTAGCGATTTTTTCAAAAAAATTTGTTGAGACATCGAGGGCTAATTCTGTTTCCCATGATAAAAACCCATCTGTTTTCACCAAAAAAGCTTTCAGTTGATCGTTTGCAACAGTTTGGCACCATTTCTGAGTGAATTGCAGAACGTCAAATTTTTGCTGAAATTGTGACCGCGCGGCTTAGGGATTTTTTCAAAAAAAGGTGTTCAGACATCTAGGGCTAATTCTGTTTCCCATGAAAAAAACCCATCTGTTTTCACCGAAAAAGCTTTCAGGGGATCGTTTGCAACAGTTTGGCACCATTTCTGAGTGAATTGCAGATCGTCAGATTTTTGCTGAAATTGTGACCGCGCGGCTTAGGGATTTTTTCAAAAAAAGGTGTTCAGACATCTAGGGCGAATTCTGTTTACCAGGATAAACACCCATCTGTATTCACCGAAAAAGCTTTCAGGGGATCGTTTGCAACAGTTTGGCACAATTTCTGAGTGAATTGCAGAACGTCAGATTTTTGCTGAAATTGTGACCGCGCGGCTTAGGGATTTTTTCAAAAAAAGTTGCTCCGACGTCGAGGGCTAATTCTGTTTCCCATGATACAAACTCATCTGTTTTCACCGAAAAAGCTTTCAGTCGATCGTTTGCAACAGTTTGGCACCATTTCTGAGTGAATTGCAGAAAGTCAGATTTTTGCTGAAATTGTGACCGCGCGGCTTAGGGATTTTTTCAAAAAAAGTTGTTGAGACATCGAGGGCTAATTCTCTTTCCCATGATAAAAACCCATCTGTTTTCACCGAAAAAGCTTTCAGGGGATCGTTTGCAACAGTTTGGCACCATTTCTGAGTGAATTGCAGAACGTCAGATTTTTGCTGAAATTGTGACCGCGCGGCTTTGGGATTTTTTCAAAAAAAGTTGTTCAGACGTCGAGGGCTAATTCTGTTTCCCATGATAAAAACCCATCTGTTTCCACCGAAAAAGCTTTCAGTCGATCGTTTGCAATAGTTTGGCACCATTTCTGAGTGAATTGCAGAAAGTAAGATTTTTGCTGAAATTGTGACCGCGCGGCTTAGGTATTTTTTCAAAAAAAGTTGTTCAGACGTCGAGGGCTAATTCTCTTTCCCATGATACAAACCCATCTGTTTCCACCGAAAAAGCTTTCAGTCGATCGTTTGCAGCAGTTTGGCACCATTTCTGAGTGAATTGCAGAACGTCAGATTTTTGCTGAAATTAAGACCGCGCGGCTTAGGGATTTTTTCAAAAAAAGTTGTTGAGACATCGAGGGCTAATTCTGTTTCCGATGATAAAAACCCATCTGTTTTCACCGAAAAAGCTTTCAGGGGATCGTTTGCAACAGTTTGGCACCATTTCTGAGTGAATTGCAGAACGTCAGATTTTTGCTGAAATTGTGACCGCGCGGCTTAGGGATTTTTTCAAAAAAACTTGTTGAGACATCGAGGGCTAATTCTGTTTTCCATGATAAAAACCCATCTGATTTCACCGAAAAAGCTTTCAGGGGATCGTTTGCAACAGTTTGGCACCATTTCTGAGTGAATTGCAGAACGTCAGATTTTTGCTGAAATTGTGACCGCGTGGCTTTGGGATTTTTTCAAAAAAAGTTGTTCAGACGTCGAGGGCTAATTCTGTTTCCCATGATAAAAACCCATCTGTTTCCACCGAAAAAGCTTTCAGTCGATCGTTTGCAATAGTTTGGCACCATTTCTGAGTGAATTGCAGAAAGTCAGATTTTTGCTGAAATTGTGACCGCGCGGCTTAGGGATTTTTTCAAAAAAAGTTGTTCAGACGTCGAGGGCTAATTCTCTTTCCCATGATACAAACCCATCTGTTTCCACCGAAAAAGCTTTCAGGGGATCGTTTGCAACAGTTTGGCACCATTTCTGAGTGAATTGCAGAACGTCAGATTTTTGCTGAAATTGTTACTGCGCGACCTAGGTATTTTTTCAAAAAAAGGTGTTCAGACATCGAGGGCTAATTGTGTTTCCCATGATAAAATCCCATCTGTTTCCACCGAAAAAGCTTTCTGTTGATCGTTTGCAATAGTTTGGCACCATTTCTGAGTGAATTGCAGAAAGTCAGATTTTTGCTGAAATTGTGACCGCGCGGCTTAGGGATTTTTTCAAAAAAAGTTGTTGAGACATCGAGGGCTAATTCTGTTTCCTATGATAAAAACCCATCTGTTTTCACCGAAAAAGCTTTCAGGGGATCGTTTGCAACAGTTTGGCACCATTTCTGAGTGAATTGCAGAACGTCAGATTTTTGCTGAAATTGTTACTGCGCGACCTAGGTATTTTTTCAAAAAAAGGTGTTCAGACATCGAGGGCTAATTGTGTTTCCCATGATAAAATCCCATCTGTTTCCACCGAAAAAGCTTTCTGTTGATCGTTTGCAATAGTTTGGCACCATTTCTGAGTGAATTGCAGAAAGTCAGATTTTTGCTGAAATTGTGACCGCGCGGCTTAGGGATTTTTTCAAAAAAAGTTGTTCAGACGTCGAGGGCTAATTCTCTTTCCCATGATACAAACCCATCTGTTTCCACCGAAAAAGCTTTCAGGGGATCGTTTGCAACAGTTTGGCACCATTTCTGAGTGAATTGCAGAACGTCAGATTTTTGCTGAAATTGTGACCGCGCGGCTTTGGGATTTTTTCAAAAAAAGTTGCTCAGACGTCCAGGGCTAATTCTGTTTCCCATGATAAAAACCCATCTGTTTTCACCAAAACAGCTTTCAGTTGATCGTTTGCAACAGTTTGGCACCATTTCTGAGTGAATTGCAGAACGTCAAATTTTTGCTGAAATTGTGACCGCGCGGCTTAGGGATTTTTTCAAAAAAAGGTGTTCAGACATCTAGGGCTAATTCTGTTTCCCATGAAAAAAACCCATCTGTTTTCACCGAAAAAGCTTTCAGGGGATCGTTTGCAACAGTTTGGCACCATTTCTGAGTGAATTGCAGATCGTCAGATTTTTGCTGAAATTGTGACCGCGCGGCTTAGGGATTTTTTCAAAAAAAGGTGTTCAGACATCTAGGGCGAATTCTGTTTACCAGGATAAACACCCATCTGTATTCACCGAAAAAGCTTTCAGGGGATCGTTTGCAACAGTTTGGCACAATTTCTGAGTGAATTGCAGAACGTCAGATTTTTGCTGAAATTGTGACCGCGCGGCTTAGGGATTTTTTCAAAAAAAGTTGCTCCGACGTCGAGGGCTAATTCTGTTTCCCATGATACAAACTCATCTGTTTTCACCGAAAAAGCTTTCAGTCGATCGTTTGCAATAGTTTGGCACCATTTCTGAGTGAATTGCAGAAAGTCAGATTTTTGCTGAAATTGTGACCGCGCGGCTTAGGTATTTTTTCAAAAAAAGTTGTTCAGACGTCGAGGGCTAATTCTCTTTCCCATGATACAAACCCATCTGTTTCCACCGAAAAAGCTTTCAGTCGATCGTTTGCAGCAGTTTGGCACCATTTCTGAGTGAATTGCAGAACGTCAGATTTTTGCTGAAATTGTGACCGCGCGGCTTTGGGATTTTTTCAAAAAAAGTTGCTCAGACGTCCAGGGCTAATTCTGTTTCCCATGATAAAAACCCATCTGTTTTCACCAAAAAAGCTTTCAGTTGATCGTTTGCAACAGTTTGGCACCATTTCTGAGTGAATTGCAGAACGTCAAATTTTTGCTGAAATTTTGACCGCGCGGCTTAGGGATTTTTTCAAAAAAAAGGTGTTCAGACATCTAGGGCTAATTCTGTTTCCCATGAAAAAAACCCATCTGTTTTCACCGAAAAAGCTTTCAGGGGATCGTTTGCAACAGTTTGGCACCATTTCTGAGTGAATTGCAGATCGTCAGATTTTTGCTGAAATTGTGACCGCGCGGCTTAGGGATTTTTTCAAAAAAAGGTGTTCAGACATCTAGGGCGAATTCTGTTTACCAGGATAAACACCCATCTGTATTCACCGAAAAAGCTTTCAGGGGATCGTTTGCAACAGTTTGGCACCATTTCTGAGTGAATTGCAGAACGTCAGATTTTTGCTGAAATTGTGACCGCGCGGCTTAGCGATTTTTTCAAAAAAAATTGTTGAGACATCGAGGGCTAATTCTGTTTCCCATGATAAAAACCCATCTGTTTTCACCGAAAAAGCTTTCAGGGGATCGTTTACAACAGTTTGGCACCATTTCTGAGTGAATTGCAGAACGTCAGATTTTTGCTGAAATTGTGACCGCACGGCTTTGGGATTTTTTCAAAAAAAGTTGTTCAGACGTCGAGGGCTAATTCTGTTTCCCATGATAAAAACCCATCTGTTTCCACCGAAAAAGCTTTCAGTCGATCGTTTGCAATAGTTTGGGACCATTTCTGAGTGAATTGCAGAAAGTCAGATTTTTGCTGAAATTGTGACCGCGCGGCTTAGGTATTTTTTCAAAAAAAGTTGTTCAGACGTCGAGGGCTAATTCTCTTTCCCATGATACAAACCCATCTGTTTCCACCGAAAAAGCTTTCAGTCGATCGTTTGCAGCAGTTTGGCACCATTTCTGAGTGAATTGCAGAAAGTCAGATTTTTGCTGAAATTGTGACCGCGCGGCTTAGGTATTTTTTCAAAAAAAGGTGTTCAGACGTCGAGGGCTAATTCTCTTTCCCATGATACAAACCCATCTGTTTCCACCGAAAAAGCTTTCAGGGGATCGTTTGCAACAGTTTGGCACCATTTCTGAGTGAATTGCAGAACGTCAGATTTTTGCTGAAATTGTGACCGCGCGGCTTAGCGATTTTTTCAAAAATATTTGTTGAGACATCGAGGGCTAATTCTGTTTCCCATGATAAAAACCCATCTGTTTTCACCAAAAAAGCTTTCAGTTGATCGTTTGCAACAGTTTGGCACCATTTCTGAGTGAATTGCAGAACGTCAAATTTTTGCTGAAATTGTGACCGCGCGGCTTAGGGATTTTTTCAAAAAAAGGTGTTCAGACATCTAGGGCTAATTCTGTTTCCCATGATAAAAACCCATCTGTTTTCACCGAAAAAGCTTTCAGGGGATCGTTTGCAACAGTTTGGCACCATTTCTGAGTGAATTGCAGATCGTCAGATTTTTGCTGAAATTGTGACCGCGCGGCTTAGGGATTTTTTCAAAAAAAGGTGTTCAGACATCTAGGGGGAATTCTGTTTACCAGGATAAACACCCATCTGTATTCACCGAAAAAGCTTTCAGGGGATCGTTTGCAACAGTTTGGCACGATTTCTGAGTGAATTGCAGAACGTCAGATTTTTGCTGAAATTGTGACCGCGCGGCTTAGGGATTTTTTCAAAAAAAGTTGTTGAGACATCGAGGGCTAATTCTGTTTCCCATGATAAAAACCCACCTGTTTCCACCGAAAAAGCTTTCAGTCGATCGTTTGCAACAGTTTGGCACCATTTCTGAGTGAATTGCAGAAAGTCAGATTTTTGCTGAAATTGTGACCGCGCGGCTTAGGGATTTTTTCAAAAAAAGTTGCTCCGACGTCGAGGGCTAATTCTGTTTCCCATGATACAAACCCATCTGTTTCCACCGAAAAAGCTTTCAGTCGATCGTTTGCAACAGTTTGGCACCATTTCTGAGTGAATTGCAGAAAGTCAGATTTTTGCTGAAATTGTGACCGCGCGGCTTAGGGATTTTTTCTAAAAAAGTTGATGAGACATCGAGGGCTAATTCTGTTTCCCATGATAAAAACCCATCTGTTTTCACCAAAAAAGCTTTCAGGGGATCGTTTGCAACAGTTTGGCACCATTTCTGAGTGAATTGCAGAACGTCAGATTTTTGCTGAAATTGTGACCGCGCGGCTTTGGGATTTTTTCAAAAAAAGTTGTTCAGACGTCGAGGGCTAATTCTGTTTCCCATGATAAAAACCCATCTGTTTCCACCGAAAAAGCTTTCAGTCGATCGTTTGCAATAGTTTGGCACAATTTCTGAGTGAATTGCAGAAAGTCAGATTTTTGCTGAAATTGTGACCGCGCGGCTTAGGTATTTTTTCAGAAAAGGTTGTTCAAACGTCGAGGGCTAATTCTCTTTCCCATGATACAAACCCATCTGTTTCCACCGAAAAAGCTTTCAGTCGATCGTTTGCAGCAGTTTGGCACCATTTCTGAGTGAATTGCAGAACGTCAGATTTTTGCTGAAATTGTGACCGCGCGGCTTAGGGATTTTTTCAAAAAAAGTTGTTGAGACATCGAGGGCTAATTCTGTTTCCCATGATAAAAACCCATCTGTTTTCACCGAAAAAGCTTTCAGTCGATCGTTTGCAATAGTTTGGCACAATTTCTGAGTGAATTGCAGAAAGTCAGATTTTTGCTGAAATTGTGACCGCGCGGCTTAGGTATTTTTTCAGAAAAGGTTGTTCAGAAGTCGAGGGCTAATTCTCTTTTCCATGATACAAACCCATCTGTTTCCACCGAAAAAGCTTTCAGTCGATCGTTTGCAGCAGTTTGGCACCATTTCTGAGTGAATTGCAGAAAGTCAGATTTTTGCTGAAATTGTGACCGCGCGGCTTAGGGATTTTTTCAAAAAAAGTTGTTGAGACATCGAGGGCTAATTCTGTTTCCCATGATAAAAACCCATCTGTTTTCACCGAAAAAGCTTTCAGGGGATCGTTTGCAACAGTTTGGCACCATTTCTGAGTGAATTGCAGAACGTCAGATTTTTGCTGAAATTGTGACCGCGCGGCTTTGGGATTTTTTCAAAAAAAGTTGTTCAGACGTCGAGGGCTAATTCTGTTTCCCATGATAAAAACCCATCTGTTTCCACCGAAAAAGCTTTCAGTCGATCGTTTGCAATAGTTTGGCACCATTTCTGAGTGAATTGCAGAAAGTCAGATTTTTGCTGAAATTGTGACCGCGCGGCTTTGCGATTTTTTCAAAAAAAATTGTTGAGACATCGAGGGCTAATTCTGTTTCCCATGATAAAAACCCATCTGTTTTCACCGAAAAAGCTTTCAGTTGATCGTTTGCAACAGTTTGGCACCATTTCTGAGTGAATTGCAGAACGTCAGATTTTTGCTGAAATTGTGACCGCGCGGCTTTGGGATTTTTTCAAAAAAAGTTGTTCAGACGTCGAGGGCTAATTCTGTTTCCCATGATAGAAACCCATCTATTTCCACCGAAAAAGCTTTCAGTCGATCGTTTGCAATAGTTTGGGACCATTTCTGAGTGAATTGCAGAAAGTCAGATTTTTGCTGAAATTGTGACCGCGCGGCTTAGGTATTTTTTCAAAAAAAGTTGTTCAGACGTCGAGGGCTAATTCTCTTTCCCATGATACAAACCCATCTGTTTCCACCGAAAAAGCTTTCAGTCGATCGTTTGCAGCAGTTTGGCACCATTTCTGAGTGAATTGCAGAAAGTCAGATTTTTGCTGAAATTGTGACCGCGCGGCTTAGGTATTTTTTCAAAAAAAGGTGTTCAGACGTCGAGGGCTAATTCTCTTTCCCATGATACAAACCCATCTGTTTCCACCGAAAAAGCTTTCAGGGGATCGTTTGCAACAGTTTGGCACCATTTCTGAGTGAATTGCAGAACGTCAGATTTTTGCTGAAATTGTGACCGCGCGGCTTAGCGATTTTTTCAAAAATATTTGTTGAGACATCGAGGGCTAATTCTGTTTCCCATGATAAAAACCCATCTGTTTTCACCAAAAAAGCTTTCAGTTGATCGTTTGCAACAGTTTGGCACCATTTCTGAGTGAATTGCAGAACGTCAAATTTTTGCTGAAATTGTGACCGCGCGGCTTAGGGATTTTTTCAAAAAAAGGTGTTCAGACATCTAGGGCTAATTCTGTTTCCCATGATAAAAACCCATCTGTTTTCACCGAAAAAGCTTTCAGGGGATCGTTTGCAACAGTTTGGCACCATTTCTGAGTGAATTGCAGATCGTCAGATTTTTGCTGAAATTGTGACCGCGCGGCTTAGGGATTTTTTCAAAAAAAGGTGTTCAGACATCTAGGGGGAATTCTGTTTACCAGGATAAACACCCATCTGTATTCACCGAAAAAGCTTTCAGGGGATCGTTTGCAACAGTTTGGCACGATTTCTGAGTGAATTGCAGAACGTCAGATTTTTGCTGAAATTGTGACCGCGCGGCTTAGGGATTTTTTCAAAAAAAGTTGTTGAGACATCGAGGGCTAATTCTGTTTCCCATGATAAAAACCCACCTGTTTCCACCGAAAAAGCTTTCAGTCGATCGTTTGCAACAGTTTGGCACCATTTCTGAGTGAATTGCAGAAAGTCAGATTTTTGCTGAAATTGTGACCGCGCGGCTTAGGGATTTTTTCAAAAAAAGTTGCTCCGACGTCGAGGGCTAATTCTGTTTCCCATGATACAAACCCATCTGTTTCCACCGAAAAAGCTTTCAGTCGATCGTTTGCAACAGTTTGGCACCATTTCTGAGTGAATTGCAGAAAGTCAGATTTTTGCTGAAATTGTGACCGCGCGGCTTAGGGATTTTTTCTAAAAAAGTTGATGAGACATCGAGGGCTAATTCTGTTTCCCATGATAAAAACCCATCTGTTTTCACCAAAAAAGCTTTCAGGGGATCGTTTGCAACAGTTTGGCACCATTTCTGAGTGAATTGCAGAACGTCAGATTTTTGCTGAAATTGTGACCGCGCGGCTTTGGGATTTTTTCAAAAAAAGTTGTTCAGACGTCGAGGGCTAATTCTGTTTCCCATGATAAAAACCCATCTGTTTCCACCGAAAAAGCTTTCAGTCGATCGTTTGCAATAGTTTGGCACAATTTCTGAGTGAATTGCAGAAAGTCAGATTTTTGCTGAAATTGTGACCGCGCGGCTTAGGTATTTTTTCAGAAAAGGTTGTTCAAACGTCGAGGGCTAATTCTCTTTCCCATGATACAAACCCATCTGTTTCCACCGAAAAAGCTTTCAGTCGATCGTTTGCAGCAGTTTGGCACCATTTCTGAGTGAATTGCAGAACGTCAGATTTTTGCTGAAATTGTGACCGCGCGGCTTAGGGATTTTTTCAAAAAAAGTTGTTGAGACATCGAGGGCTAATTCTGTTTCCCATGATAAAAACCCATCTGTTTTCACCGAAAAAGCTTTCAGTCGATCGTTTGCAATAGTTTGGCACAATTTCTGAGTGAATTGCAGAAAGTCAGATTTTTGCTGAAATTGTGACCGCGCGGCTTAGGTATTTTTTCAGAAAAGGTTGTTCAGAAGTCGAGGGCTAATTCTCTTTTCCATGTTACAAACCCATCTGTTTCCACCGAAAAAGCTTTCAGTCGATCGTTTGCAGCAGTTTGGCACCATTTCTGAGTGAATTGCAGAAAGTCAGATTTTTGCTGAAATTGTGACCGCGCGGCTTAGGGATTTTTTCAAAAAAAGTTGTTGAGACATCGAGGGCTAATTCTGTTTCCCATGATAAAAACCCATCTGTTTTCACCGAAAAAGCTTTCAGGGGATCGTTTGCAACAGTTTGGCACCATTTCTGAGTGAATTGCAGAACGTCAGATTTTTGCTGAAATTGTGACCGCGCGGCTTTGGGATTTTTTCAAAAAAAGTTGTTCAGACGTCGAGGGCTAATTCTGTTTCCCATGATAAAAACCCATCTGTTTCCACCGAAAAAGCTTTCAGTCGATCGTTTGCAATAGTTTGGCACCATTTCTGAGTGAATTGCAGAAAGTCAGATTTTTGCTGAAATTGTGACCGCGCGGCTTTGCGATTTTTTCAAAAAAAATTGTTGAGACATCGAGGGCTAATTCTGTTTCCCATGATAAAAACCCATCTGTTTTCACCGAAAAAGCTTTCAGTTGATCGTTTGCAACAGTTTGGCACCATTTCTGAGTGAATTGCAGAACGTCAGATTTTTGCTGAAATTGTGACCGCGCGGCTTTGGGATTTTTTCAAAAAAAGTTGTTCAGACGTCGAGGGCTAATTCTGTTTCCCATGATAGAAACCCATCTATTTCCACCGAAAAAGCTTTCAGTCGATCGTTTGCAATAGTTTGGGACCATTTCTGAGTGAATTGCAGAAAGTCAGATTTTTGCTGAAATTGTGACCGCGCGGCTTAGGGATTTTTTCAAAAAAAGTTGTTCAGACGTCGAGGGCTAATTCTCTTTCCCATGATACAAACCCATCTGTTTCCACCGAAAAAGCTTTCAGTCGATCGTTTGCAGCAGTTTGGCACCATTTCTGAGTGAATTGCAGAAAGTCAGATTTTTGCTGAAATTGTGACCGCGCGGCTTAGGTATTTTTTCAAAAAAAGGTGTTCAGACGTCGAGGGCAAATTCTCTTTCCCATGATACAAACCCATCTGTTTCCACCGAAAAAGCTTTCAGGGGATCGTTTGCAACCGTTTGGCACCATTTCTGAGTGAATTGCAGAACGTCAGATTTTTGCTGAAATTGTGACCGCGCGGCTTAGCGATTTTTTCAAAAATATTTGTTGAGACATCGAGGGCTAATTCTGTTTCCCATGATAAAAACCCATCTGTTTTCACCAAAAAAGCTTTCAGTTGATTGTTTGCAACAGTTTGGCACCATTTCTGAGTGAATTGCAGAACGTCAAATTTTTGCTGAAATTGTGACCGCGCGGCTTAGGGATTTTTTCAAAAAAAGGTGTTCAGACATCTAGGGCTAATTCTGTTTCCCATGATAAAAACCCATCTGTTTTCACCGAAAAAGCTTTCAGGGGATCGTTTGCAACAGTTTGGCACCATTTCTGAGTGAATTGCAGATCGTCAGATTTTTGCTGAAATTGTGACCGCGCGGCTTAGGGATTTTTTCAAAAAAAGGTGTTCAGACATCTAGGGGGAATTCTGTTTACCAGGATAAACACCCATCTGTATTCACCGAAAAAGCTTTCAGGGGATCGTTTGCAACAGTTTGGCACGATTTCTGAGTGAATTGCAGAACGTCAGATTTTTGCTGAAATTGTGACCGCGCGGCTTAGGGATTTTTTCAAAAAAAGTTGTTGAGACATCGAGGGCTAATTCTGTTTCCCATGATAAAAACCCACCTGTTTCCACCGAAAAAGCTTTCAGTCGATCGTTTGCAACAGTTTGGCACCATTTCTGAGTGAATTGCAGAAAGTCAGATTTTTGCTGAAATTGTGACCGCGCGGCTTAGGGATTTTTTCAAAAAAAGTTGCTCCGACGTCGAGGGCTAATTCTGTTTCCCATGATACAAACCCATCTGTTTCCACCGAAAAAGCTTTCAGTCGATCGTTTGCAACAGTTTGGCACCATTTCTGAGTGAATTGCAGAAAGTCAGATTTTTGCTGAAATTGTGACCGCGCGGCTTAGGGATTTTTTCTAAAAAAGTTGATGAGACATCGAGGGCTAATTCTGTTTCCCATGATAAAAACCCATCTGTTTTCACCAAAAAAGCTTTCAGGGGATCGTTTGCAACAGTTTGGCACCATTTCTGAGTGAATTGCAGAACGTCAGATTTTTGCTGAAATTGTGACCGCGCGGCTTTGGGATTTTTTCAAAAAAAGTTGTTCAGACGTCGAGGGCTAATTCTGTTTCCCATGATAAAAACCCATCTGTTTCCACCGAAAAAGCTTTCAGTCGATCGTTTGCAATAGTTTGGCACAATTTCTGAGTGAATTGCAGAAAGTCAGATTTTTGCTGAAATTGTGACCGCGCGGCTTAGGTATTTTTTCAGAAAAGGTTGTTCAAACGTCGAGGGCTAATTCTCTTTCCCATGATACAAACCCATCTGTTTCCACCGAAAAAGCTTTCAGTCGATCGTTTGCAGCAGTTTGGCACCATTTCTGAGTGAATTGCAGAACGTCAGATTTTTGCTGAAATTGTGACCGCGCGGCTTAGGGATTTTTTCAAAAAAAGTTGTTGAGACATCGAGGGCTAATTCTGTTTCCCATGATAAAAACCCATCTGTTTTCACCGAAAAAGCTTTCAGTCGATCGTTTGCAATAGTTTGGCACAATTTCTGAGTGAATTGCAGAAAGTCAGATTTTTGCTGAAATTGTGACCGCGCGGCTTAGGTATTTTTTCAGAAAAGGTTGTTCAGAAGTCGAGGGCTAATTCTCTTTTCCATGATACAAACCCATCTGTTTCCACCGAAAAAGCTTTCAGTCGATCGTTTGCAGCAGTTTGGCACCATTTCTGAGTGAATTGCAGAAAGTCAGATTTTTGCTGAAATTGTGACCGCGCGGCTTAGGGATTTTTTCAAAAAAAGTTGTTGAGACATCGAGGGCTAATTCTGTTTCCCATGATAAAAACCCATCTGTTTTCACCGAAAAAGCTTTCAGGGGATCGTTTGCAACAGTTTGGCACCATTTCTGAGTGAATTGCAGAACGTCAGATTTTTGCTGAAATTGTGACCGCGCGGCTTTGGGATTTTTTCAAAAAAAGTTGTTCAGACGTCGAGGGCTAATTCTGTTTCCCATGATAAAAACCCATCTGTTTCCACCGAAAAAGCTTTCAGTCGATCGTTTGCAATAGTTTGGCACCATTTCTGAGTGAATTGCAGAAAGTCAGATTTTTGCTGAAATTGTGACCGCGCGGCTTTGCGATTTTTTCAAAAAAAATTGTTGAGACATCGAGGGCTAATTCTGTTTCCCATGATAAAAACCCATCTGTTTTCACCGAAAAAGCTTTCAGTTGATCGTTTGCAACAGTTTGGCACCATTTCTGAGTGAATTGCAGAACGTCAGATTTTTGCTGAAATTGTGACCGCGCGGCTTTGGGATTTTTTCAAAAAAAGTTGTTCAGACGTCGAGGGCTAATTCTGTTTCCCATGATAGAAACCCATCTATTTCCACCGAAAAAGCTTTCAGTCGATCGTTTGCAATAGTTTGGCACCATTTCTGAGTGAATTGCAGAAAGTCAGATTTTTGCTGAAATTGTGACCGCGCGGCTTAGGGATTTTTTCAAAAAAAGTTGTTCAGACGTCGAGGGCTAATTCTCTTTCCCATGATACAAACCCATCTGTTTCCACCGAAAAAGCTTTCAGTCGATCGTTTGCAGCAGTTTGGCACCATTTCTGAGTGAATTGCAGAAAGTCAGATTTTTGCTGAAATTGTGACCGCGCGGCTTAGGGATTTTTTCAAAAAAAGTTGTTCAGACGTCGAGGGCTAATTCTCTTTCCCATGATACAAACCCATCTGTTTCCACCGAAAAAGCTTTCAGGGGATCGTTTGCAACAGTTTGGCACCATTTCTGAGTGAATTGCAGAACGTCAGATTTTTGCTGAAATTGTGAACGCGCGCCTTAGCGATTTTTTCAAAAAAAATTTGTTGAGACATCGAGGGCTAATTCTGTTTCCCATGATAAAAACCCATCTGTTTTCACCGAAAAAGCTTTCAGTTGATCGTTTGCAACAGTTTGGCACCATTTCTGAGTGAATTGCAGAACGTCAAATTTTTGCTGAAATTGTGACCGCGCGGCTTAGGGATTTTTCCAAAAAAAGGTGTTCAGACATCTAGGGCTAATTCTGTTTCCCATGATAAAAACCCATCTGTTTTCACCGAAAAAGCTTTCAGGGGATCGTTTGCAACAGTTTGGCACCATTTCTGAGTGAATTGCAGATCGTCAGATTTTTGCTGAAATTGTGACCGCGCGGCTTAGGGATTTTTTCAAAAAAAGGTGTTCAGACATCTAGGGGGAATTCTGTTTACCAGGATAAACACCCATCTGTATTCACCGAAAAAGCTTTCAGGGGATCGTTTGCAACAGTTTGGCACGATTTCTGAGTGAATTGCAGAAAGTCAGATTTTTGCTGAAATTGTGACCGCGCGGCTTAGGGATTTTTTCAAAAAAAGTTGTTGAGACATCGAGGGCTAATTCTGTTTCCCATGATAAAAACCCACCTGTTTCCACCGAAAAAGCTTTCAGTCGATCGTTTGCAATAGTTTGGCACCATTTCTGAGTGAATTGCAGAAAGTCAGATTTTTGCTGAAATTGTGACCGCGCGGCTTTGGTATTTTTTCAAAAAAAGTTGTTCAGACTTTGAGGGCTAATTCTCTTTCCCATGATACAAACCCATCTGTTTCCACCGAAAAAGCTTTCAGTCGATCGTTTGCAGCAGTTTGGCACCATTTCTGAGTGAATTGCAGAACGTCAGATTTTTGCTGAAATTGTGACCGCGCGGCTTAGGGATTTTTTCAAAAAAAGTTGTTGAGACATCGAGGGCTAATTCTGTTTCCCATGATAAAAACCCATCTGTTTTCACCGAAAAAGCTTTCAGGGGATCGTTTGCAACAGTTTTGCACCATTTCTGAGTGAATTGCAGAACGTCAGATTTTTGCTGAAATTGTTACTGCGCGACCTAGGTATTTTTTCAAAAAAAGGTGTTCAGACATCGAGGGCTAATTCTGTTTCCCATGATAAAATCCCATCTGTTTCCACCGAAAAAGCTTTCTGTCGATCGTTTGCAATAGTTTGGCACCATTTCTGAGTGAATTGCAGAAAGTCAGATTTTTGCTGAAATTGTGACCGCGCGGCTTAGGTATTTTTTCAAAAAAAGTTGTTCAGACGTCGAGGGCTAATTCTCTTTCCCATGATACAAACCCATCTGTTTCCACCGAAAAAGCTTTCAGGGGATCGTTTGCAACAGTTTGGCACCATTTCTGAGTGAATTGCAGAACGTCAGATTTTTGCTGAAATTGTGACCGCGCGGCTTAGCGATTTTTTCAAAAAAATTTGTTGAGACATCGAGGGCTAATTCTCTTTCCCATGATAAAAACCCATCTGTTTTCACCAAAAAAGCTTTCAGTTGATCGTTTGCAACAGTTTGGCACCATTTCTGAGTGAATTGCAGAACGTCAAATTTTTGCTGAAATTGTGACCGCGCGGCTTAGGGATTTTTTCAAAAAAAGGTGTTCAGACATCTAGGGCTAATTCTGTTTCCCATGAAAAAAAACCATCTGTTTTCACCGAAAAAGCTTTCAGGGGATCGTTTGCAACAGTTTGGCACCATTTCTGAGTGAATTGCAGATCGTCAGATTTTTGCTGAAATTGTGACCGCGCGGCTTAGGGATTTTTTCAAAAAAAGGTGTTCAGACATCTAGGGCGAATTCTGTTTACCAGGATAAACACCCATCTGTATTCACCGAAAAAGCTTTCAGGGGATCGTTTGCAACAGTTTGGCACGATTTCTGAGTGAATTGCAGAACGTCAGATTTTTGCTGGAATTGTGACCGCGCGGCTTAGGGATTTTTTCAAAAAAAGGTGTTCAGACATCTAGGGCGAATTCTGTTTACCAGGATAAACACCCATCTGTATTCACCGAAAAAGCTTTCAGGGGATCGTTTGCAACAGTTTGGCACGATTTCTGAGTGAATTGCAGAACGTCAGATTTTTGCTGGAATTGTGACCGCGCGGCTTAGGGATTTTTTCAAAAAAAGTTGCTCCGACGTCGAGGGCTAATTCTGTT
The DNA here is from genome assembly GCF_965153285.1 of Podarcis tiliguerta. Taxonomy (NCBI): domain Eukaryota; kingdom Metazoa; phylum Chordata; class Lepidosauria; order Squamata; family Lacertidae; genus Podarcis; species Podarcis tiliguerta. Next base: position 9,656,974 of record NC_139547.1, on the reverse strand, counting down.
TCCCATGATACAAACTCATCTGTTTTCACCGAAAAAGCTTTCAGTCGATCGTTTGCAACAGTTTGGCACCATTTCTGAGTGAATTGCAGAAAGTCAGATTTTTGCTAAAATTGTGACCGCGCGGCTTAGGGATTTTTTCTAAAAAAGTTGTTGAGACATCGAGGGCTAATTCTGTTTCCCATGATAAAAACCCATCTGTTTTCACCGAAAAAGCTTTCAGGGGATCGTTTGCAACAGTTTGGCACCATTTCTGAGTGAATTGCAGAACGTCAGATTTTTGCTGAAATTGTGACCGCGCGGCTTTGGGATTTTTTCAAAAAAAGTTGTTCAGACGTCGAGGGCTAATTCTGTTTCCCATGATAAAAACCCATCTGTTTCCACCGAAAAAGCTTTCAGTCGATCGTTTGCAATAGTTTGGCACAATTTCTGAGTGAATTGCAGAAAGTCAGATTTTTGCTGAAATTGTGACCGCGCGGCTTAGGTATTTTTTCAGAAAAGGTTGTTCAGACGTCGAGGGCTAATTCTGTTTCCCATGATACAAACCCATCTGTTTCCACCGAAAAAGCTTTCAGTCGATCGTTTGCAGCAGTTTGGCACCATTTCTGAGTGAATTGCAGAAAGTCAGATTTTTGCTGAAATTGTGACCGCGCGGCTTAGGGATTTTTTCAAAAAAAGTTGTTGAGACATCGAGGGCTAATTCTGTTTCCCATGATAAAAACCCATCTGTTTTCACCGAAAAAGCTTTCAGTCGATCGTTTGCAATAGTTTGGCACAATTTCTGAGTGAATTGCAGAAAGTCAGATTTTTGCTGAAATTGTGACCGCGCGGCTTAGGTATTTTTTCAGAAAAGGTTGTTCAGAAGTCGAGGGCTAATTCTCTTTCCCATGATACAAACCCATCTGTTTCCACCGAAAAAGCTTTCAGTCGATCGTTTGCAGCAGTTTGGCACCATTTCTGAGTGAATTGCAGAAAGTCAGATTTTTGCTGAAATTGTGACCGCGCGGCTTAGGGATTTTTTCAAAAAAAGTTGTTGAGACATCGAGGGCTAATTCTCTTTCCCATGAAACAAACCCATCTGTTTCCACCGAAAAAGCTTTCAGGGGATCGTTTGCAGCAGTTTGGCACCATTTCTGAGTGAATTGCAGAAAGTCAGATTTTTGCTGAAATTGTGACCGCGCGGCTTAGGTATTTTTTCAAAAAAAGTTGTTCAGACGTCGAGGGCTAATTCTCTTTCCCATGATACAAACCCATCTGTTTCCACCGAAAAAGCTTTCAGTCGATCGTTTGCAGCAGTTTGGCACCATTTCTGAGTGAATTGCAGAAAGTCAGATTTTTGCTGAAATTGTGACCGCGCGGCTTAGGGATTTTTTCTAAAAAAGTTGTTGAGACATCGAGGGCTAATTCTGTTTCCCATGATAAAAACCCATCTGTTTTCACCGAAAAAGCTTTCAGGGGATCGTTTGCAACAGTTTGGCACCATTTCTGAGTGAATTGCAGAACGTCAGATTTTTGCTGAAATTGTGACCGCGCGGCTTTGGGATTTTTTCAAAAAAAGTTGTTCAGACGTCGAGGGCTAATTCTGTTTCCCATGATAAAAACCCATCTGTTTCCACCGAAAAAGCTTTCAGTCGATCGTTTGCAATAGTTTGGCACAATTTCTGAGTGAATTGCAGAAAGTCAGATTTTTGCTGAAATTGTGACCGCGCGGCTTAGGTATTTTTTCAGAAAAGGTTGTTCAGACGTCGAGGGCTAATTCTGTTTCCCATGATACAAACCCATCTGTTTCCACCGAAAAAGCTTTCAGTCGATCGTTTGCAGCAGTTTGGCACCATTTCTGAGTGAATTGCAGAAAGTCAGATTTTTGCTGAAATTGTGACCGCGCGGCTTAGGGATTTTTTCAAAAAAAGTTGTTGAGACATCGAGGGCTAATTCTGTTTCCCATGATAAAAACCCATCTGTTTTCACCGAAAAAGCTTTCAGTCGATCGTTTGCAATAGTTTGGCACAATTTCTGAGTGAATTGCAGAAAGTCAGATTTTTGCTGAAATTGTGACCGCGCGGCTTAGGTATTTTTTCAGAAAAGGTTGTTCAGAAGTCGAGGGCTAATTCTCTTTCCCATGATACAAACCCATCTGTTTCCACCGAAAAAGCTTTCAGTCGATCGTTTGCAGCAGTTTGGCACCATTTCTGAGTGAATTGCAGAAAGTCAGATTTTTGCTGAAATTGTGACCGCGCGGCTTAGGGATTTTTTCAAAAAAAGTTGTTGAGACATCGAGGGCTAATTCTCTTTCCCATGAAACAAACCCATCTGTTTCCACCGAAAAAGCTTTCAGGGGATCGTTTGCAACAGTTTGGCACCATTTCTGAGTGAATTGCAGAACGTCAGATTTTTGCTGAAATTGTGACCGCGCGGCTTAGCGATTTTTTCAAAAAAAATTGTTGAGACATCGAGGGCTAATTCTGTTTCCCATGATAAAAACCCATCTGTTTTCACCGAAAAAGCTTTCAGTTGATCGTTTGCAACAGTTTGGCACCATTTCTGAGTGAATTGCAGAACGTCAGATTTTTGCTGAAATTGTGACCGCGCGGCTTTGGGATTTTTTCAAAAAAAGTTGTTCAGACGTCGAGGGCTAATTCTGTTTCCCATGATAGAAACCCATCTATTTCCACCGAAAAAGCTTTCAGTCGATCGTTTGCAATAGTTTGGCACCATTTCTGAGTGAATTGCAGAAAGTCAGATTTTTGCTGAAATTGTGACCGCGCGGCTTAGGTATTTTTTCAAAAAAAGTTGTTCAGACGTCGAGGGCTAATTCTCTTTCCCATGATACAAACCCATCTGTTTCCACCGAAAAAGCTTTCAGTCGATCGTTTGCAGCAGTTTGGCACGATTTCTGAGTGAATTGCAGAAAGTCAGATTTTTGCTGAAATTGTGACCGCGCGGCTTAGGGATTTTTTCAAAAAAATTTGTTGAGACATCGAGGGCTAATTCTGTTTCCCATGATAAAAACCCATCTGTTTTCACCAAAAAAGCTTTCAGTTGATCGTTTGCAACAGTTTGGCACCATTTCTGAGTGAATTGCAGAACGTCAGATTTTTGCTGAAATTGTGAACGCGCGGCTTAGGGATTTTTTCAAAAAAAGGTGTTCAGACATCTAGGGGGAATTCTGTTTACCAGGGATAAACACCCATCTGTATTCACCGAAAAAGCTTTCAGGGATCGTTTGCAACAGTTTGGCACGATTTCTGAGTGAATTGCAGAACGTCAGATTTTTGCTGAAATTGTGACCGCGCGGCTTAGGGATTTTTTCAAAAAAAGTTGTTGAGACATCGAGGGCTAATTCTGTTTCCCATGATAAAAACCCACCTGTTTCCACCGAAAAAGCTTTCAGTCGATCGTTTGCAATAGTTTGGCACCATTTCTGAGTGAATTGCAGAAAGTCAGATTTTTGCTGAAATTGTGACCGCGCGGCTTAGTATTTTTTCAAAAAAAGTTGTTCAGACGTCGAGGGCTAATTCTCTTTCCCATGATACAAACCCATCTGTTTCCACCGAAAAAGCTTTCAGTCGATCGTTTGCAGCAGTTTGGCACGATTTCTGAGTGAATTGCAGAAAGTCAGATTTTTGCTGAAATTGTGACCGCGCGGCTTAGGGATTTTTTCAAAAAAATTTGTTGAGACATCGAGGGCTAATTCTGTTTCCCATGATAAAAACCCATCTGTTTTCACCAAAAAAGCTTTCAGTTGATCGTTTGCAACAGTTTGGCACCATTTCTGAGTGAATTGCAGAACGTCAGATTTTTGCTGAAATTGTGAACGCGCGGCTTAGGGATTTTTTCAAAAAAAGGTGTTCAGACATCTAGGGGGAATTCTGTTTACCAGGATAAACACCCATCTGTATTCACCGAAAAAGCTTTCAGGGGATCGTTTGCAACAGTTTGGCACGATTTCTGAGTGAATTGCAGAACGTCAGATTTTTGCTGAAATTGTGACCGCGCGGCTTAGGGATTTTTTCAAAAAAAGTTGTTGAGACATCGAGGGCTAATTCTGTTTCCCATGATAAAAACCTTCTGTTTTCACCGAAAAAGCTTTCAGGGGATCGTTTGCAACAGTTTTGCACCATTTCTGAGTGAATTGCAGAACGTCAGATTTTTGCTGAAATTGTGACCGCGCGGCTTTGGGATTTTTTCAAAAAAAGTTGTTCAGACGTCGAGGGCTAATTCTGTTTCCCATGATAAAAACCCATCTGTTTCCACCGAAAAAGCTTTCAGTCGATCGTTTGCAATAGTTTGGCACCATTTCTGAGTGAATTGCAGAAAGTCAGATTTTTGCTGAATTTGTGACCGCGCGGCTTAGGGATTTTTTCAAAAAAAGTTGTTCAGACGTCGAGGGCTAATTCTGTTTCCCATGATAAAAACCCATCTGTTTTCACCGAGAAAGCTTTCAGGGGATCGTTTGCAACAGTTTGGCACCATTTCTGTGTGAATTGCAGAACGTCAGATTTTTGCTGAAATTGTGACCGCGCGGCTTTGGGATTTTTTCAAAAAAAGTTGTTCAGACGTCGAGGGCTAATTCTGTTTCCCATGATAGAAACCCATCTATTTCCACCGAAAAAGCTTTCAGTCGATCGTTTTCAATATTTTGGCACCATTTCTGAGTGAATTGCAGAAAGTCAGATTTTTGCTGAAATTGTGACCGCGCGGCTTAGGTATTTTTTCAAAAAAAGGTGTTCAGAAGGCCAAGGGCTAATTCTCTTTCCCATGATACAAACCCATCTGTTTCCACCGAAAAAGCTTTCAGGGGATCGTTTGCAACAGTTTGGCACCATTTCTGAGTGAATTGCAGAACGTCAGATTTTTGCTGAAATTGTGACCGCGCGGCTTAGCGATTTTTTCAAAAAAAATTGTTGAGACATCGAGGGCTAATTCTGTTTCCCATGATAAAAACCCATCTGTTTTCACCGAAAAAGCTTTCAGTTGATCGTTTGCAACAGTTTGGCACCATTTTTGAGTGAATTGCAGAACGTCAGATTTTTGCTGAAATTGTGACCGCGCGGCTTTGGGATTTTTTCAAAAAAAGTTGTTCAGACGTCGAGGGCTAATTCTGTTTCCCATGATAAAAACCCATCTGTTTCCACCGAAAAAGCTTTCAGTCGATCGTTTGCAATAGTTTGGCACCATTTCTGAGTGAATTGCAGAAAGTCAGATTTTTGCTGAAATTGTGACCGCGCGGCTTAGGTATTTTTTCAAAAAAAGTTCTTCAGACGTCGAGGGCTAATTCTCTTTCCCATGATACAAACCCATCTGTTTCCACCGAAAAAGCTTTCAGTCGATCGTTTGCAGCAGTTTGGCACCATTTCTGAGTGAATTGCAGAACGTCAGATTTTTGCTGAAATTGTGACCGCGCGGCTTAGGGATTTTTTCAAAAAAAGTTGTTGAGACATCGAGGGCTAATTCTGTTTCCCATGATAAAAACCCATCTGTTTTCACCGAAAAAGCTTTCAGGGGATCGTTTGCAACAGTTTGGCACCATTTCTGAGTGAATTGCAGAACGTCAGATTTTTGCTGAAATTGTGACCGCGCGGCTTTGGGATTTTTTCAAAAAAAGTTGTTCAGACGTCGAGGGCTAATTCTGTTTCCCATGATAAAAACCCATCTGTTTCCACCGAAAAAGCTTTCAGTCGATCGTTTGCAATAGTTTGGCACCATTTCTGAGTGAATTGCAGAAAGTCAGATTTTTGCTGAAATTGTGACCGCGCGGCTTAGGGATTTTTTCAAAAAAAGTTGTTGAGACATCGAGGGCTAATTCTCTTTCCCATGAAACAAACCCATCTGTTTCCACCGAAAAAGCTTTCAGGGGATCGTTTGCAACAGTTTGGCACCATTTCTGAGTGAATTGCAGAACGTCAGATTTTTGCTGAAATTGTGACCGCGCGGCTTAGCGATTTTTTCAAAAAAAATTGTTGAGACATCGAGGGCTAATTCTGTTTCCCATGATAAAAACCCATCTGTTTTCACCGAGAAAGCTTTCAGTTGATCGTTTGCAACAGTTTGGCACCATTTCTGAGTGAATTGCAGAACGTCAGATTTTTGCTGAAATTGTGACCGCGCGGCTTTGGGATTTTTTCAAAAAAAGTTGTTCAGACGTCGAGGGCTAATTCTGTTTCCCATGATAGAAACCCATCTATTTCCACCGAAAAAGCTTTCAGTCGATCGTTTGCAATAGTTTGGCACCATTTCTGAGTGAATTGCAGAAAGTCAGATTTTTGCTGAAATTGTGACCGCGCGGCTTAGGTATTTTTTCAAAAAAAGTTGTTCAGACGTCGAGGGCTAATTCTCTTTCCCATGATACAAACCCATCTGTTTCCACCGAAAAAGCTTTCAGTCGATCGTTTGCAGCAGTTTGGCACGATTTCTGAGTGAATTGCAGAAAGTCAGATTTTTGCTGAAATTGTGACCGCGCGGCTTAGGGATTTTTTCAAAAAAAATTGTTGAGACATCGAGGGCTAATTCTGTTTCCCATGATAAAAACCCATCTGTTTTCACCAAAAAAGCTTTCAGTTGATCGTTTGCAACAGTTTGGCACCATTTCTGAGTGAATTGCAGAACGTCAGATTTTTGCTGAAATTGTGAACGCGCGGCTTAGGGATTTTTTCAAAAAAAGGTGTTCAGACATCTAGGGGGAATTCTGTTTACCAGGATAAACACCCATCTGTATTCACCGAAAAAGCTTTCAGGGGATCGTTTGCAACAGTTTGGCACGATTTCTGAGTGAATTGCAGAACGTCAGATTTTTGCTGAAATTGTGACCGCGCGGCTTAGGGATTTTTTCAAAAAAAGTTGTTGAGACATCGAGGGCTAATTCTGTTTCCCATGATAAAAACCCACCTGTTTCCACCGAAAAAGCTTTCAGTCGATCGTTTGCAATAGTTTGGCACCATTTCTGAGTGAATTGCAGAAAGTCAGATTTTTGCTGAAATTGTGACCGCGCGGCTTTGGGATTTTTTCAAAAAAAGTTGTTCAGACGTCGAGGGCTAATTCTGTTTCCCATGATAAAAACCCATCTGTTTCCACCGAAAAAGCTTTCAGTCGATCGTTTGCAATAGTTTGGGACCATTTCTGAGTGAATTGCAGAAAGTCAGATTTTTGCTGAAATTGTGACCGCGCGGCTTAGGTATTTTTTCAAAAAAAGTTCTTCAGACGTCGAGGGCTAATTCTCTTTCCCATGATACAAACCCATCTGTTTCCACCGAAAAAGCTTTCAGTCGATCGTTTGCAGCAGTTTGGCACCATTTCTGAGTGAATTGCAGAACGTCAGATTTTTGCTGAAATTGTGACCGCGCGGCTTAGGGATTTTTTCAAAAAAAGTTGTTGAGACATCGAGGGCTAATTCTGTTTCCCATGATAAAAACCCATCTGTTTTCACCGAAAAAGCTTTCAGGGGATCGTTTGCAACAGTTTGGCACCATTTCTGAGTGAATTGCAGAACGTCAGATTTTTGCTGAAATTGTGACCGCGCGGCTTTGGGATTTTTTCAAAAAAAGTTGTTCAGACGTCGAGGGCTAATTCTGTTTCCCATGATAAAAACCCATCTGTTTCCACCGAAAAAGCTTTCAGTCGATCGTTTGCAATAGTTTGGCACCATTTCTGAGTGAATTGCAGAAAGTCAGATTTTTGCTGAAATTGTGACCGCGCGGCTTAGGGATTTTTTCAAAAAAAGTTGTTGAGACATCGAGGGCTAATTCTGTTTCCCATGATAAACACCCATCTGTTTTCACCGAAAAAGCTTTCAGTTGATCGTTTGCAACAGTTTGGCACCATTTCTGAGTGAATTGCAGATCGTCAGATTTTTGCTGAAATTGTGACCGCGCGGCTTAGGGATTTTTTCAAAAAAAGGTGTTCAGACATCTAGGGGGAATTCTGTTTACCAGGATAAACACCCATCTGTATTCACCGAAAAAGCTTTCAGGGGATCGTTTGCAACAGTTTGGCACGATTTCTGAGTGAATTGCAGAACGTGAGATTTTTGCTGAAATTGTGACCGCGCGGCTTAGGGATTTTTTCAAAAAAAGTTGTTGAGACATCGAGGGCTAATTCTGTTTCCCATGATAAAAACCCACCTGTTTCCACCGAAAAAGCTTTCAGTCGATCGTTTGCAGCAGTTTGGCACCATTTCTGAGTGAATTGCAGAACGTCAGATTTTTGCTGAAATTGTGACCGCGCGGCTTAGGGATTTTTTCAAAAAAAGTTGTTGAGACATCGAGGGCTAATTCTGTTTCCCATGATAAAAACCCATCTGTTTTCACCGAAAAAGCTTTCAGGGGATCGTTTGCAACAGTTTGGCACCATTTCTGAGTGAATTGCAGAACGTCAGATTTTTGCTGAAATTGTTACTGCGCGACCTAGGTATTTTTTCAAAAAAAGGTGTTCAGACATCGAGGGCTAATTCTGTTTCCCATGATAAAATCCCATCTGTTTCCACCGAAAAAGCTTTCTGTCGATCGTTTGCAATAGTTTGGCACCATTTCTGAGTGAATTGCAGAAAGTCAGATTTTTGCTGAAATTGTGACCGCGCGGCTTAGGGATTTTTTCAAAAAAAGTTGTTGAGACATCGAGGGCTAATTCTGTTTCCCATGATAAAAACCCATCTGTTTTCACCGAAAAAGCTTTCAGGGGATCGTTTGCAACAGTTTGGCACCATTTCTGAGTGAATTGCAGAACGTCAGATTTTTGCTGAAATTGTTACTGCGCGACCTAGGTATTTTTTCAAAAAAAGGTGTTCAGACATCGAGGGCTAATTCTGTTTCCCATGATAAAATCCCATCTGTTTCCACCGAAAAAGCTTTCTGTCGATCGTTTGCAATAGTTTGGCACCATTTCTGAGTGAATTGCAGAAAGTCAGATTTTTGCTGAAATTGTGACCGCGCGGCTTAGGTATTTTTTCAAAAAAAGGTGTTCAGACGTCGAGGGCTAATTCTCTTTCCCATGATACAAACCCATCTGTTTCCACCGAAAAAGCTTTCAGGGGATCGTTTGCAACAGTTTGGCACCATCTCTGAGTGAATTGCAGAACGTCAGATTTTTGCTGAAATTGTGACCGCGCGGCTTAGCGATTTTTTCAAAAAAATTTGATGAGACATCGAGGGCTAATTCTGTTTCCCATGATAAAAACCCATCTGTTTTCACCAAAAAAGCTTTCAGTTGATCGTTTGCAACAGTTTGGCACCATTTCTGTGTGAATTGCAGAACGTCAGATTTTTGCTGAAATTGTGACCGCGCGGCTTTGGGATTTTTTCAAAAAAAGTTGTTCAGACGTCGAGGGCTAATTCTGTTTCCCATGATAAAAACCCATCTGTTTCCACCGAAAAAGCTTTCAGTCGATCGTTTGCAGCAGTTTGGCACCATTTCTGAGTGAATTGCAGAAAGTCAGATTTTTGCTGAAATTGTGACCGCGCGGCTTAGGGATTTTTTCAAAAAAAGTTGTTGAGACATCGAGGGCTAATTCTGTTTCCCATGATAAAAACCCATCTGTATTCACCGAAAAAGCTTTCAGGGGATCGTTTGCAACAGTTTGGCACGATTTCTGAGTGAATTGCAGAACGTCAGATTTTTGCTGGAATTGTGACCGCGCGGCTTAGGGATTTTTTCAAAAAAAGTTGCTCCGACGTCGAGGGCTAATTCTGTTTCCCATGATACAAACTCATCTGTTTTCACCGAAAAAGCTTTCAGGGGATCGTTTACAACAGTTTGGCACCATTTCTGAGTGAATTGCAGAACGTCAGATTTTTGCTGAAATTGTGACCGCACGGCTTTGGGATTTTTTCAAAAAAAGTTGCTCCGACGTCGAGGGCTAATTCTGTTTCCCATGATACAAACTCATCTGTTTTCACCGAAAAAGCTTTCAGTCGATCGTTTGCAATAGTTTGGCACCATTTCTGAGTGAATTGCAGAAAGTCAGATTTTTGCTGAAATTGTGACCGCGCGGCTTAGGTATTTTTTCAAAAAAAGTTGTTCAGACGTCGAGGGCTAATTCTCTTTCCCATGATACAAACCCATCTGTTTCCACCGAAAAAGCTTTCAGTCGATCGTTTGCAGCAGTTTGGCACCATTTCTGAGTGAATTGCAGAACGTCAGATTTTTGCTGAAATTGTGACCGCGCGGCTTTGGGATTTTTTCAAAAAAAGTTGCTCAGACGTCCAGGGCTAATTCTGTTTCCCATGATAAAAACCCATCTGTTTTCACCAAAAAAGCTTTCAGTCGATCGTTTGCAACAGTTTGGCACCATTTCTGAGTGAATTGCAGAACGTCAAATTTTTGCTGAAATTTTGACCGCGCGGCTTAGGGATTTTTTCAAAAAAAGGTGTTCAGACATCTAGGGCTAATTCTGTTTCCCATGAAAAAAACCCATCTGTTTTCACCGAAAAAGCTTTCAGGGGATCGTTTGCAACAGTTTGGCACCATTTCTGAGTGAATTGCAGATCGTCAGATTTTTGCTGAAATTGTGACCGCGCGGCTTAGGGATTTTTTCAAAAAAAGGTGTTCAAACATCTAGGGCGAATTCTGTTTACCAGGATAAACACCCATCTGTATTCACCGAAAAAGCTTTCAGGGGATCGTTTGCAACAGTTTGGCACCATTTCTGAGTGAATTGCAGAACGTCAGATTTTTGCTGAAATTGTGACCGCGCGGCTTAGCGATTTTTTCAAAAAAAATTGTTGAGACATCGAGGGCTAATTCTGTTTCCCATGATAAAAACCCATCTGTTTTCACCGAAAAAGCTTTCAGTTGATCGTTTGCAACAGTTTGGCACCATTTCTGAGTGAATTGCAGAACGTCAGATTTTTGCTGAAATTGTGACCGCGCGGCTTTGGGATTTTTTCAAAAAAAGTTGTTCAGACGTCGAGGGCTAATTCTGTTTCCCATGATAGAAACCCATCTATTTCCACCGAAAAAGCTTTCAGTCGATCGTTTGCAATAGTTTGGCACCATTTCTGAGTGAATTGCAGAAAGTCAGATTTTTGCTGAAATTGTGACCGCGCGGCTTAGGGATTTTTTCAAAAAAAGTTGTTCAGACGTCGAGGGCTAATTCTCTTTCCCATGATACAAACCCATCTGTTTCCACCGAAAAAGCTTTCAGTCGATCGTTTGCAGCAGTTTGGCACCATTTCTGAGTGAATTGCAGAAAGTCAGATTTTTGCTGAAATTGTGACCGCGCGGCTTAGGGATTTTTTCAAAAAAAGTTGTTCAGACGTCGAGGGCTAATTCTCTTTCCCATGATACAAACCCATCTGTTTCCACCGAAAAAGCTTTCAGGGGATCGTTTGCAACAGTTTGGCACCATTTCTGAGTGAATTGCAGAACGTCAGATTTTTGCTGAAATTGTGAACGCGCGCCTTAGCGATTTTTTCAAAAAAAATTTGTTGAGACATCGAGGGCTAATTCTGTTTCCCATGATAAAAACCCATCTGTTTTCACCGAAAAAGCTTTCAGTTGATCGTTTGCAACAGTTTGGCACCATTTCTGAGTGAATTGCAGAACGTCAAATTTTTGCTGAAATTGTGACCGCGCGGCTTAGGGATTTTTCCAAAAAAAGGTGTTCAGACATCTAGGGCTAATTCTGTTTCCCATGATAAAAACCCATCTGTTTTCACCGAAAAAGCTTTCAGTCGATCGTTTGCAACAGTTTGGCACCATTTCTGAGTGAATTGCAGATCGTCAGATTTTTGCTGAAATTGTGACCGCGCGGCTTAGGGATTTTTTCAAAAAAAGGTGTTCAGACATCTAGGGGGAATTCTGTTTACCAGGATAAACACCCATCTGTATTCACCGAAAAAGCATTCAGGGGATCGTTTGCAACAGTTTGGCACGATTTCTGAGTGAATTGCAGAAAGTCAGATTTTTGCTGAAATTGTGACCGCGCGGCTTAGGGATTTTTTCAAAAAAAGTTGTTGAGACATCGAGGGCTAATTCTGTTTCCCATGATAAAAACCCACCTGTTTCCACCGAAAAAGCTTTCAGTCGATCGTTTGCAATAGTTTGGCACCATTTCTGAGTGAATTGCAGAAAGTCAGATTTTTGCTGAAATTGTGACCGCGCGGCTTTGGTATTTTTTCAAAAAAAGTTGTTCAGACGTTGAGGGCTAATTCTCTTTCCCATGATACAAACCCATCTGTTTCCACCGAAAAAGCTTTCAGTCGATCGTTTGCAGCAGTTTGGCACCATTTCTGAGTGAATTGCAGAACGTCAGATTTTTGCTGAAATTGTGACCGCGCGGCTTAGGGATTTTTTCAAAAAAAGTTGTTGAGACATCGAGGGCTAATTCTGTTTCCCATGATAAAAACCCATCTGTTTTCACCGAAAAAGCTTTCAGGGGATCGTTTGCAACAGTTTGGCACCATTTCTGAGTGAATTGCAGAACGTCAGATTTTTGCTGAAATTGTTACTGCGCGACCTAGGTATTTTTTCAAAAAAAGGTGTTCAGACATCGACTGCTAATTCTGTTTCCCATGATAAAATCCCATCTGTTTCCACCGAAAAAGCTTTCTGTCGATCGTTTGCAATAGTTTGGCACCATTTCTGAGTGAATTGCAGAAAGTCAGATTTTTGCTGAAATTGTGACCGCGCGGCTTAGGGATTTTTTCAAAAAAAGTTGTTGAGACATCGAGGGCTAATTCTGTTTCCCATGATAAAAACCCATCTGTTTTCACCGAAAAAGCTTTCAGGGGATCGTTTGCAACAGTTTGGCACCATTTCTGAGTGAATTGCAGAACGTCAGATTTTTGCTGAAATTGTTACTGCGCGACCTAGGTATTTTTTCAAAAAAAGGTGTTCAGACATCGAGGGCTAATTCTGTTTCCCATGATAAAATCCCATCTGTTTCCACCGAAAAAGCTTTCTGTCGATCGTTTGCAATAGTTTGGCACCATTTCTGAGTGAATTGCAGAAAGTCAGATTTTTGCTGAAATTGTGACCGCGCGGCTTAGGTATTTTTTCAAAAAAAGGTGTTCAGACGTCGAGGGCTAATTCTCTTTCCCATGATACAAACCCATCTGTTTCCACCGAAAAAGCTTTCAGGGGATCGTTTGCAACAGTTTGGCACCATCTCTGAGTGAATTGCAGAACGTCAGATTTTTGCTGAAATTGTGACCGCGCGGCTTAGCGATTTTTTCAAAAAAATTTGATGAGACATCGAGGGCTAATTCTGTTTCCCATGATAAAAACCCATCTGTTTTCACCAAAAAAGCTTTCAGTTGATCGTTTGCAACAGTTTGGCACCATTTCTGTGTGAATTGCAGAACGTCAGATTTTTGCTGAAATTGTGACCGCGCGGCTTTGGGATTTTTTCAAAAAAAGTTGTTCAGACGTCGAGGGCTAATTCTGTTTCCCATGATAAAAACCCATCTGTTTCCACCGAAAAAGCTTTCAGTCGATCGTTTGCAGCAGTTTGGCACCATTTCTGAGTGAATTGCAGAAAGTCAGATTTTTGCTGAAATTGTGACCGCGCGGCTTAGGGATTTTTTCAAAAAAAGTTGTTGAGACATCGAGGGCTAATTCTGTTTCCCATGATAAAAACCCATCTGTATTCACCGAAAAAGCTTTCAGGGGATCGTTTGCAACAGTTTGGCACGATTTCTGAGTGAATTGCAGAACGTCAGATTTTTGCTGGAATTGTGACCGCGCGGCTTAGGGATTTTTTCAAAAAAAGTTGCTCCGACGTCGAGGGCTAATTCTGTTTCCCATGATACAAACTCATCTGTTTTCACCGAAAAAGCTTTCAGGGGATCGTTTACAACAGTTTGGCACCATTTCTGAGTGAATTGCAGAACGTCAGATTTTTGCTGAAATTGTGACCGCACGGCTTTGGGATTTTTTCAAAAAAAGTTGCTCCGACGTCGAGGGCTAATTCTGTTTCCCATGATACAAACTCATCTGTTTTCACCGAAAAAGCTTTCAGTCGATCGTTTGCAATAGTTTGGCACCATTTCTGAGTGAATTGCAGAAAGTCAGATTTTTGCTGAAATTGTGACCGCGCGGCTTAGGTATTTTTTCAAAAAAAGTTGTTCAGACGTCGAGGGCTAATTCTCTTTCCCATGATACAAACCCATCTGTTTCCACCGAAAAAGCTTTCAGTCGATCGTTTGCAGCAGTTTGGCACCATTTCTGAGTGAATTGCAGAACGTCAGATTTTTGCTGAAATTGTGACCGCGCGGCTTTGGGATTTTTTCAAAAAAAGTTGCTCAGACGTCCAGGGCTAATTCTGTTTCCCATGATAAAAACCCATCTGTTTTCACCAAAAAAGCTTTCAGTTGATCGTTTGCAACAGTTTGGCACCATTTCTGAGTGAATTGCAGATCGTCAGATTTTTGCTGAAATTGTGACCGCGCGGCTTAGGGATTTTTTCAAAAAAAGGTGTTCAGACATCTAGGGCGAATTCTGTTTACCAGGATAAACACCCATCTGTATTCACCGAAAAAGCTTTCAGGGGATCGTTTGCAACAGTTTGGCACCATTTCTGAGTGAATTGCAGAACGTCAGATTTTTGCTGAAATTGTGACCGCGCGGCTTAGCGATTTTTTCAAAAAAAATTGTTGAGACATCGAGGGCTAATTCTGTTTCCCATGATAAAAACCCATCTGTTTTCACCGAAAAAGCTTTCAGTTGATCGTTTGCAACAGTTTGGCACCATTTCTGAGTGAATTGCAGAACGTCAGATTTTTGCTGAAATTGTGACCGCGCGGCTTTGGGATTTTTTCAAAAAAAGTTGTTCAGACGTCGAGGGCTAATTCTGTTTCCCATGATAGAAACCCATCTATTTCCACCGAAAAAGCTTTCAGTCGATCGTTTGCAATAGTTTGGCACCATTTCTGAGTGAATTGCAGAAAGTCAGATTTTTGCTGAAATTGTGACCGCGCGGCTTAGGGATTTTTTCAAAAAAAGTTGTTCAGACGTCGAGGGCTAATTCTCTTTCCCATGATACAAACCCATCTGTTTCCACCGAAAAAGCTTTCAGTCGATCGTTTGCAGCAGTTTGGCACCATTTCTGAGTGAATTGCAGAAAGTCAGATTTTTGCTGAAATTGTGACCGCGCGGCTTAGGGATTTTTTCAAAAAAAGTTGTTCAGACGTCGAGGGCTAATTCTCTTTCCCATGATACAAACCCATCTGTTTCCACCGAAAAAGCTTTCAGGGGATCGTTTGCAACAGTTTGGCACCATTTCTGAGTGAATTGCAGAACGTCAGATTTTTGCTGAAATTGTGAACGCGCGCCTTAGCGATTTTTTCAAAAAAAATTTGTTGAGACATCGAGGGCTAATTCTGTTTCCCATGATAAAAACCCATCTGTTTTCACCGAAAAAGCTTTCAGTTGATCGTTTGCAACAGTTTGGCACCATTTCTGAGTGAATTGCAGAACGTCAAATTTTTGCTGAAATTGTGACCGCGCGGCTTAGGGATTTTTCCAAAAAAAGGTGTTCAGACATCTAGGGCTAATTCTGTTTCCCATGATAAAAACCCATCTGTTTTCACCGAAAAAGCTTTCAGGGGATCGTTTGCAACAGTTTGGCACCATTTCTGAGTGAATTGCAGATCGTCAGATTTTTGCTGAAATTGTGACCGCGCGGCTTAGGGATTTTTTCAAAAAAAGGTGTTCAGACATCTAGGGGGAATTCTGTTTACCAGGATAAACACCCATCTGTATTCACCGAAAAAGCTTTCAGGGGATCGTTTGCAACAGTTTGGCACGATTTCTGAGTGAATTGCAGAAAGTCAGATTTTTGCTGAAATTGTGACCGCGCGGCTTAGGGATTTTTTCAAAAAAAGTTGTTGAGACATCGAGGGCTAATTCTGTTTCCCATGATAAAAACCCACCTGTTTCCACCGAAAAAGCTTTCAGTCGATCGTTTGCAATAGTTTGGCACCATTTCTGAGTGAATTGCAGAAAGTCAGATTTTTGCTGAAATTGTGACCGCGCGGCTTTGGTATTTTTTCAAAAAAAGTTGTTCAGACGTTGAGGGCTAATTCTCTTTCCCATGATACAAACCCATCTGTTTCCACCGAAAAAGCTTTCAGTCGATCGTTTGCAGCAGTTTGGCACCATTTCTGAGTGAATTGCAGAACGTCAGATTTTTGCTGAAATTGTGACCGCGCGGCTTAGGGATTTTTTCAAAAAAAGTTGTTGAGACATCGAGGGCTAATTCTGTTTCCCATGATAAAAACCCATCTGTTTTCACCGAAAAAGCTTTCAGGGGATCGTTTGCAACAGTTTTGCACCATTTCTGAGTGAATTGCAGAACGTCAGATTTTTGCTGAAATTGTTACTGCGCGACCTAGGTATTTTTTCAAAAAAAGGTGTTCAGACATCGAGGGCTAATTCTGTTTCCCATGATAAAATCCCATCTGTTTCCACCGAAAAAGCTTTCTGTCGATCGTTTGCAATAGTTTGGCACCATTTCTGAGTGAATTGCAGAAAGTCAGATTTTTGCTGAAATTGTGACCGCGCGGCTTAGGTATTTTTTCAAAAAAAGTTGTTCAGACGTCGAGGGCTAATTCTCTTTCCCATGATACAAACCCATCTGTTTCCACCGAAAAAGCTTTCAGGGGATCGTTTGCAACAGTTTGGCACCATTTCTGAGTGAATTGCAGAACGTCAGATTTTTGCTGAAATTGTGACCGCGCGGCTTAGCGATTTTTTCAAAAAAATTTGTTGAGACATCGAGGGCTAATTCTCTTTCCCATGATAAAAACCCATCTGTTTTCACCAAAAAAGCTTTCAGTTGATCGTTTGCAACAGTTTGGCACCATTTCTGAGTGAATTGCAGAACGTCAAATTTTTGCTGAAATTGTGACCGCGCGGCTTAGGGATTTTTTCAAAAAAAGGTGTTCAGACATCTAGGGCTAATTCTGTTTCCCATGAAAAAAAACCATCTGTTTTCACCGAAAAAGCTTTCAGGGGATCGTTTGCAACAGTTTGGCACCATTTCTGAGTGAATTGCAGAACGTCAGATTTTTGCTGGAATTGTGACCGCGCGGCTTAGGGATTTTTTCAAAAAAAGTTGCTCCGACGTCGAGGGCTAATTCTGTTTCCCATGATACAAACTCATCTGTTTTCACCGAAAAAGCTTTCAGTCGATCGTTTGCAACAGTTTGGCACCATTTCTGAGTGAATTGCAGAAAGTCAGATTTTTGCTGAAATTGTGACCGCGCGGCTTAGGGATTTTTTCTAAAAAAGTTGTTGAGACATCGAGGGCTAATTCTGTTTCCCATGATAAAAACCCATCTGTTTTCACCGAAAAAGCTTTCAGGGGATCGTTTGCAACAGTTTGGCACCATTTCTGAGTGAATTGCAGAACGTCAGATTTTTGCTGAAATTGTGACCGCGCGGCTTTGGGATTTTTTCAAAAAAAGTTGTTCAGACGTCGAGGGCTAATTCTGTTTCCCATGATAAAAACCCATCTGTTTCCACCGAAAAAGCTTTCAGTCGATCGTTTGCAATAGTTTGGCACAATTTCTGAGTGAATTGCAGAAAGTCAGATTTTTGCTGAAATTGTGACCGCGCGGCTTAGGTATTTTTTCAGAAAAGGTTGTTCAGACGTCGAGGGCTAATTCTGTTTCCCATGATACAAACCCATCTGTTTCCACCGAAAAAGCTTTCAGTCGATCGTTTGCAGCAGTTTGGCACCATTTCTGAGTGAATTGCAGAAAGTCAGATTTTTGCTGAAATTGTGACCGCGCGGCTTAGGGATTTTTTCAAAAAAAGTTGTTGAGACATCGAGGGCTAATTCTGTTTCCCATTATAAAAACCCATCTGTTTTCACCGAAAAAGCTTTCAGTCGATCGTTTGCAATAGTTTGGCACAATTTCTGAGTGAATTGCAGAAAGTCAGATTTTTGCTGAAATTGTGACCGCGCGGCTTAGGTATTTTTTCAGAAAAGGTTGTTCAGAAGTCGAGGGCTAATTCTCTTTCCCATGATACAAACCCATCTGTATTCACCGAAAAAGCTTTCAGGGGATCGTTTGCAACAGTTTGGCACGATTTCTGAGTGAATTGCAGAACGTCAGATTTTTGCTGAAATTGTGACCGCGCGGCTTAGGGATTTTTTCAAAAAAAGTTGTTGAGACATCGAGGGCTAATTCTGTTTCCCATGATAAAAACCCATCTGTTTCCACCGAAAAAGCTTTCAGTCGATCGTTTGCAACAGTTTGGCACCATTTCTGAGTGAATTGCAGAACGTCAGATTTTTGCTGAAATTGTGACCGCGCGGCTTAGGGATTTTTTCAAAAAAAGTTGTTGAGACATCGAGGGCTAATTCTGTTTCCCATGATAAAAACCCATCTGTTTTCACCGAAAAAGCTTTCAGGGGATCGTTTGCAACAGTTTGGCACCATTTCTGAGTGAATTGCAGAACGTCAGATTTTTGCTGAAATTGTGACCGCGCGGCTTAGGGATTTTTTCAAAAAAAGTTGTTGAGACATCGAGGGCTAATTCTGTTTCCCATGATAAAAACCTTCTGTTTTCACCGAAAAAGCTTTCAGGGGATCGTTTGCAACAGTTTTGCACCATTTCTGAGTGAATTGCAGAAAGTCAGATTTTTGCTGAAATTGTGACCGCGCGGCTTAGGGATTTTTTCAAAAAAAGTTGTTCAGACGTCGAGGGCTAATTCTGTTTCCCATGATAAAAACCCATCTGCTTCCACCGAAAAAGCTTTCAGTCGATCGTTTGCAACAGTTTGGCACCATTTCTGTGTGAATTGCAGAACGTCAGATTTTTGCTGAAATTGTGACCGCGCGGCTTTGGGATTTTTTCAAAAAAAGTTGTTCAGACGTCGAGGGCTAATTCTGTTTCCCATGATAGAAACCCATCTATTTCCACCGAAAAAGCTTTCAGTCGATCGTTTGCAACAGTTTGGCACGATTTCTGAGTGAATTGCAGAACGTCAGATTTTTGCTGGAATTGTGACCGCGCGGCTTAGGGATTTTTTCAAAAAAAGTTGCTCCGACGTCGAGGGCTAATTCTGTTTCCCATGATACAAACTCATCTGTTTTCACCGAAAAAGCTTTCAGTCGATCGTTTGCAACAGTTTGGCACCATTTCTGAGTGAATTGCAGAAAGTCAGATTTTTGCTGAAATTGTGACCGCGCGGCTTAGGGATTTTTTCAAAAAAAGTTGTTGAGACATCGAGGGCTAATTCTGTTTCCCATGATAAAAACCCATCTGTTTTCACCGAAAAAGCTTTCAGGGGATCGTTTGCAACAGTTTGGCACCATTTCTGAGTGAATTGCAGAACGTCAGATTTTTGCTGAAATTGTGACCGCGCGGCTTTGGGATTTTTTCAAAAAAAGTTGTTCAGACGTCGAGGGCTAATTCTGTTTCCCATGATAAAAACCCATCTGTTTCCACCGAAAAAGCTTTCAGTCGATCGTTTGCAATAGTTTGGCACAATTTCTGAGTGAATTGCAGAAAGTCAGATTTTTGCTGAAATTGTGACCGCGCGGCTTAGGTATTTTTTCAGAAAAGGTTGTTCAGACGTCGAGGGCTAATTCTCTTTCCCATGATACAAACCCATCTGTTTCCACCGAAAAAGCTTTCAGTCGATCGTTTGCAGCAGTTTGGCACCATTTCTGAGTGAATTGCAGAAAGTCAGATTTTTGCTGAAATTGTGACCGCGCGGCTTAGGGATTTTTTCAAAAAAAGTTGTTGAGACATCGAGGGCTAATTCTGTTTCCCATGATAAAAACCCATCTGTTTTCACCGAAAAAGCTTTCAGTCTATCGTTTGCAACAGTTTGGCACGATTTCTGAGTGAATTGCAGAACGTCAGATTTTTGCTGAAATTGTGACCGCGCGGCTTAGGGATTTTTTCAAAAAAAGTTGTTGAGACATCGAGGGCTAATTCTGTTTCCCATGATAAAAACCCATCTGTTTCCACCGAAAAAGCTTTCAGGGGATCGTTTGCAACAGTTTGGCACCATTTCTGAGTGAATTGCAGAACGTCAGTTTTTTGCTAGAATTGTGACCGCGCGGCTTATGTATTTTTTCAGAAAAGGTTGTTCAGAAGTCGAGGGCTAATTCTCTTTCCCATGATACAAACCCATCTGTTTCCACCGAAAAAGCTTTCAGTCGATCGTTTGCAGCAGTTTGGCACCATTTCTGAGTGAATTGCAGAAAGTCAGATTTTTGCTGAAATTGTGACCGCGCGGCTTTGGGATTTTTTCAAAAAAAGTTGTTCAGACATCGAGGGCTAATTCTGTTTCCCATGATAAAAACCCATCTGTTTTCACCGAGAAAGCTTTCAGGGGATCGTTTGCAACAGTTTGGCACCATTTCTGTGTGAATTGCAGAACGTCAGATTTTTGCTGAAATTGTGACCGCGCGGCTTAGGTATTTTTTCAAAAAAAGTTGTTCAGACGTCGAGGGCTAATTCTCTTTCCCATGATACAAACCCATCTGTTTCCACCGAAAAAGCTTTCAGGGGATCGTTTGCAACAGTTTGGCACCATTTCTGAGTGAATTGCAGAACGTCAGATTTTTGCTGAAATTGTGACCGCGCGGCTTAGCGATTTTTTCAAAAAAATTTGTTGAGACATCGAGGGCTAATTCTCTTTCCCATGATAAAAACCCATCTGTTTTCACCAAAAAAGCTTTCAGTTGATCGTTTGCAACAGTTTGGCACCATTTCTGAGTGAATTGCAGAACGTCAAATTTTTGCTGAAATTGTGACCGCGCGGCTTAGGGATTTTTTCAAAAAAAGGTGTTCAGACATCTAGGGCTAATTCTGTTTCCCATGAAAAAAAACCATCTGTTTTCACCGAAAAAGCTTTCAGGGGATCGTTTGCAACAGTTTGGCACCATTTCTGAGTGAATTGCAGAACGTCAGATTTTTGCTGGAATTGTGACCGCGCGGCTTAGGGATTTTTTCAAAAAAAGGTGTTCAGACATCTAGGGCGAATTCTGTTTACCAGGATAAACACCCATCTGTATTCACCGAAAAAGCTTTCAGGGGATCGTTTGCAACAGTTTGGCACGATTTCTGAGTGAATTGCAGAACGTCAGATTTTTGCTGGAATTGTGACCGCGCGGCTTAGGGATTTTTTCAAAAAAAGTTGCTCCGACGTCGAGGGCTAATTCTGTTTCCCATGATACAAACTCATCTGTTTTCACCGAAAAAGCTTTCAGTCGATCGTTTGCAACAGTTTGGCACCATTTCTGAGTGAATTGCAGAAAGTCAGATTTTTGCTGAAATTGTGACCGCGCGGCTTAGGGATTTTTTCTAAAAAAGTTGTTGAGACATCGAGGGCTAATTCTGTTTCCCATGATAAAAACCCATCTGTTTTCACCGAAAAAGCTTTCAGGGGATCGTTTGCAACAGTTTGGCACCATTTCTGAGTGAATTGCAGAACGTCAGATTTTTGCTGAAATTGTGACCGCGCGGCTTTGGGATTTTTTCAAAAAAAGTTGTTCAGACGTCGAGGGCTAATTCTGTTTCCCATGATAAAAACCCATCTGTTTCCACCGAAAAAGCTTTCAGTCGATCGTTTGCAATAGTTTGGCACAATTTCTGAGTGAATTGCAGAAAGTCAGATTTTTGCTGAAATTGTGACCGCGCGGCTTAGGTATTTTTTCAGAAAAGGTTGTTCAGACGTCGAGGGCTAATTCTGTTTCCCATGATACAAACCCATCTGTTTCCACCGAAAAAGCTTTCAGTCGATCGTTTGCAGCAGTTTGGCACCATTTCTGAGTGAATTGCAGAAAGTCAGATTTTTGCTGAAATTGTGACCGCGCGGCTTAGGGATTTTTTCAAAAAAAGTTGTTGAGACATCGAGGGCTAATTCTCTTTCCCATGAAACAAACCCATCTGTTTCCACCGAAAAAGCTTTCAGGGGATCGTTTGCAACAGTTTGGCACCATTTCTGAGTGAATTGCAGAACGTCAGATTTTTGCTGAAATTGTGACCGCGCGGCTTAGCGATTTTTTCAAAAAAAATTGTTGAGACATCGAGGGCTAATTCTGTTTCCCATGATAAAAACCCATCTGTTTTCACCGAAAAAGCTTTCAGTTGATCGTTTGCAACAGTTTGGCACCATTTCTGAGTGAATTGCAGAACGTCAGATTTTTGCTGAAATTGTGACCGCGCGGCTTTGGGATTTTTTCAAAAAAAGTTGTTCAGACGTCGAGGGCTAATTCTGTTTCCCATGATAGAAACCCATCTATTTCCACCGAAAAAGCTTTCAGTCGATCGTTTGCAATAGTTTGGCACCATTTCTGAGTGAATTGCAGAAAGTCAGATTTTTGCTGAAATTGTGACCGCGCGGCTTAGGTATTTTTTCAAAAAAAGTTGTTCAGACGTCGAGGGCTAATTCTCTTTCCCATGATACAAACCCATCTGTTTCCACCGAAAAAGCTTTCAGTCGATCGTTTGCAGCAGTTTGGCACGATTTCTGAGTGAATTGCAGAAAGTCAGATTTTTGCTGAAATTGTGACCGCGCGGCTTAGGGATTTTTTCAAAAAAATTTGTTGAGACATCGAGGGCTAATTCTGTTTCCCATGATAAAAACCCATCTGTTTTCACCAAAAAAGCTTTCAGTTGATCGTTTGCAACAGTTTGGCACCATTTCTGAGTGAATTGCAGAACGACAGATTTTTGCTGAAATTGTGAACGCGCGGCTTAGGGATTTTTTCAAAAAAAGGTGTTCAGACATCTAGGGGGAATTCTGTTTACCAGGATAAACACCCATCTGTATTCACCGAAAAAGCTTTCAGGGGATCGTTTGCAACAGTTTGGCACGATTTCTGAGTGAATTGCAGAACGTCAGATTTTTGCTGAAATTGTGACCGCGCGGCTTAGGGATTTTTTCAAAAAAAGTTGTTGAGACATCGAGGGCTAATTCTGTTTCCCATGATAAAAACCCACCTGTTTCCACCGAAAAAGCTTTCAGTCGATCGTTTGCAATAGTTTGGCACCATTTCTGAGTGAATTGCAGAAAGTCAGATTTTTGCTGAAATTGTGACCGCGCGGCTTTGGTATTTTTTCAAAAAAAGTTGTTCAGACGTCGAGGGTTAATTCTCTTTCCCATGATACAAACCCATCTGTTTCCACCGAAAAAGCTTTCAGTCGATCGTTTGCAGCAGTTTGGCACCATTTCTGAGTGAATTGCAGAACGTCAGATTTTTGCTGAAATTGTGACCGCGCGGCTTAGGGATTTTTTCAAAAAAAGTTGTTGAGACATCGAGGGCTAATTCTGTTTCCCATGATAAAAACCTTCTGTTTTCACCGAAAAAGCTTTCAGGGGATCGTTTGCAACAGTTTTGCACCATTTCTGAGTGAATTGCAGAACGTCAGATTTTTGCTGAAATTGTGACCGCGCGGCTTTGGGATTTTTTCAAAAAAAGTTGTTCAGACGTCGAGGGCTAATTCTGTTTCCCATGATAAAAACCCATCTGTTTCCACCGAAAAAGCTTTCAGTCGATCGTTTGCAATAGTTTGGCACCATTTCTGAGTGAATTGCAGAAAGTCAGATTTTTGCTGAAATTGTGACCGCGCGGCTTAGGGATTTTTTCAAAAAAAGTTGTTCAGACGTCGAGGGCTAATTCTGTTTCCCATGATAAAAACCCATCTGTTTTCACCGAGAAAGCTTTCAGGGGATCGTTTGCAACAGTTTGGCACCATTTCTTTGTGAATTGCAGAACGTCAGATTTTTGCTGAAATTGTGACCGCGCGGCTTTGGGATTTTTTCAAAAAAAGTTGTTCAGACGTCGAGGGCTAATTCTGTTTCCCATGATAGAAACCCATCTATTTCCACCGAAAAAGCTTTCAGTCGATCGTTTTCAATATTTTGGCACCATTTCTGAGTGAATTGCAGAAAGTCAGATTTTTGCTGAAATTGTGACCGCGCGGCTTAGGTATTTTTTCAAAAAAAGGTGTTCAGACGTCGAGGGCTAATTCTCTTTCCCATGATACAAACCCATCTGTTTCCACCGAAAAAGCTTTCAGGGGATCGTTTGCAACAGTTTGGCACCATTTCTGAGTGAATTGCAGAACGTCAGATTTTTGCTGAAATTGTGACCGCGCGGCTTAGCGATTTTTTCAAAAAAAATTGTTGAGACATCGAGGGCTAATTCTGTTTCCCATGATAAAAACCCATCTGTTTTCACCGAAAAAGCTTTCAGTTGATCGTTTGCAACAGTTTGGCACCATTTTTGAGTGAATTGCAGAACGTCAGATTTTTGCTGAAATTGTGACCGCGCGGCTTTGGGATTTTTTCAAAAAAAGTTGTTCAGACGTCGAGGGCTAATTCTGTTTCCCATGATAAAAACCCATCTGTTTCCACCGAAAAAGCTTTCAGTCGATCGTTTGCAATAGTTTGGGACCATTTCTGAGTGAATTGCAGAAAGTCAGATTTTTGCTGAAATTGTGACCGCGCGGCTTAGGTATTTTTTCAAAAAAAGTTCTTCAGACGTCGAGGGCTAATTCTCTTTCCCATGATACAAACCCATCTGTTTCCACCGAAAAAGCTTTCAGTCGATCGTTTGCAGCAGTTTGGCACCATTTCTGAGTGAATTGCAGAACGTCAGATTTTTGCTGAAATTGTGACCGCGCGGCTTAGGGATTTTTTCAAAAAAAGTTGTTGAGACATCGAGGGCTAATTCTGTTTCCCATGATAAAAACCCATCTGTTTTCACCGAAAAAGCTTTCAGGGGATCGTTTGCAACAGTTTGGCACCATTTCTGAGTGAATTGCAGAACGTCAGATTTTTGCTGAAATTGTGACCGCGCGGCTTTGGGATTTTTTCAAAAAAAGTTGTTCAGACGTCGAGGGCTAATTCTGTTTCCCATGATAAAAACCCATCTGTTTCCACCGAAAAAGCTTTCAGTCGATCGTTTGCAATAGTTTGGCACCATTTCTGAGTGAATTGCAGAAAGTCAGATTTTTGCTGAAATTGTGACCGCGCGGCTTAGGGATTTTTTCAAAAAAAGTTGTTGAGACATCGAGGGCTAATTCTGTTTCCCATGATAAACACCCATCTGTTTTCACCGAAAAAGCTTTCAGTTGATCGTTTGCAACAGTTTGGCACCATTTCTGAGTGAATTGCAGATCGTCAGATTTTTGCTGAAATTGTGACCGCGCGGCTTAGGGATTTTTTCAAAAAAAGGTGTTCAGACATCTAGGGGGAATTCTGTTTACCAGGATAAACACCCATCTGTATTCACCGAAAAAGCTTTCAGGGGATCGTTTGCAACAGTTTGGCACGATTTCTGAGTGAATTGCAGAACGTCAGATTTTTGCTGAAATTGTGACCGCGCGGCTTAGGGATTTTTTCAAAAAAAGTTGTTGAGACATCGAGGGCTAATTCTGTTTCCCATGATAAAAACCCACCTGTTTCCACCGAAAAAGCTTTCAGTCGATCGTTTGCAGCAGTTTGGCACCATTTCTGAGTGAATTGCAGAACGTCAGATTTTTGCTGAAATTGTGACCGCGCGGCTTAGGGATTTTTTCAAAAAAAGTTGTTGAGACATCGAGGGCTAATTCTGTTTCCCATGATAAAAACCCATCTGTTTTCACCGAAAAAGCTTTCAGGGGATCGTTTGCAACAGTTTGGCACCATTTCTAAGTGAATTGCAGAACGTCAGATTTTTGCTGAAATTGTTACTGCGCGACCTAGGTATTTTTTCAAAAAAAGGTGTTCAGACATCGAGGGCTAATTCTGTTTCCCATGATAAAATCCCATCTGTTTCCACCGAAAAAGCTTTCTGTCGATCGTTTGCAATAGTTTGGCACCATTTCTGAGTGAATTGCAGAAAGTCAGATTTTTGCTGAAATTGTGACCGCGCGGCTTAGGTATTTTTTCAAAAAAAGGTGTTCAGACGTCGAGGGCTAATTCTCTTTCCCATGATACAAACCCATCTGTTTCCACCGAAAAAGCTTTCAGGGGATCGTTTGCAACAGTTTGGCACCATCTCTGAGTGAATTGCAGAACGTCAGATTTTTGCTGAAATTGTGACCGCGCGGCTTAGCGATTTTTTCAAAAAAATTTGTTGAGACATCGAGGGCTAATTCTGTTTCCCATGATAAAAACCCATCTGTTTTCACCAAAAAAGCTTTCAGTTGATCGTTTGCAACAGTTTGGCACCATTTCTGTGTGAATTGCAGAACGTCAGATTTTTGCTGAAATTGTGACCGCGTGGCTTTGGGATTTTTTCAAAAAAAGTTGTTCAGACGTCGAGGGCTAATTCTGTTTCCCATGATAAAAACCCATCTGTTTCCACCGAAAAAGCTTTCAGTCGATCGTTTGCAGCAGTTTGGCACCATTTCTGAGTGAATTGCAGAAAGTCAGATTTTTGCTGAAATTGTGACCGCGCGGCTTAGGGATTTTTTCAAAAAAAGTTGTTGAGACATCGAGGGCTAATTCTGTTTCCCATGATAAAAACCCATCTGTATTCACCGAAAAAGCTTTCAGGGGATCGTTTGCAACAGTTTGGCACGATTTCTGAGTGAATTGCAGAACGTCAGATTTTTGCTGGAATTGTGACCGCGCGGCTTAGGGATTTTTTCAAAAAAAGTTGCTCCGACGTCGAGGGCTAATTCTGTTTCCCATGATACAAACTCATCTGTTTTCACCGAAAAAGCTTTCAGGGGATCGTTTGCAACAGTTTGGCACCATTTCTGAGTGAATTGCAGAAAGTCAGATTTTTGCTGAAATTGTGACCGCGCGGCTTAGGGATTTTTTCAAAAAAAGTTGTTGAGACATCGAGGGCTAATTCTGTTTCCCATGATAAAAACCCATCTGTTTTCACCGAAAAAGCTTTCAGGGGATCGTTTGCAACAGTTTGGCACCATTTCTGAGTGAATTGCAGAACGTCAGATTTTTGCTGAAATTGTGACCGCGCGGCTTAGGGATTTTTTCAAAAAAAGTTGTTCAGACGTCGAGGGCTAATTCTGTTTCCCATGATAAAAACCCATCTGTTTCCACCGAAAAAGCTTTCAGTCGATCGTTTGCAATAGTTTGGCACAATTTCTGAGTGAATTGCAGAAAGTCAGATTTTTGCTGAAATTGTGACCGCGCGGCTTAGGTATTTTTTCAGAAAAGGTTGTTCAGACGTCGAGGGCTAATTCTCTTTCCCATGATACAAACCCATCTGTTTCCACCGAAAAAGCTTTCAGTCGATCGTTTGCAGCAGTTTGGCACCATTTCTGAGTGAATTGCAGAAAGTCAGATTTTTGCTGAAATTGTGACCGCGCGGCTTAGGGATTTTTTCAAAAAAAGTTGTTGAGACATCGAGGGCTAATTCTGTTTCCCATGATAAAAACCCATCTGTTTTCACCGAAAAAGCTTTCAGTCGATCGTTTGCAACAGTTTGGCACGATTTCTGAGTGAATTGCAGAACGTCAGATTTTTGCTGAAATTGTGACCGCGCGGCTTAGGGATTTTTTCAAAAAAAGTTGTTGAGACATCGAGGGCTAATTCTGTTTCCCATGATAAAAACCCATCTGTTTCCACCGAAAAAGCTTTCAGGGGATCGTTTGCAACAGTTTGGCACCATTTCTGAGTGAATTGCAGAACGTCAGTTTTTTGCTAGAATTGTGACCGCGCGGCTTATGTATTTTTTCAGAAAAGGTTGTTCAGAAGTCGAGGGCTAATTCTCTTTCCCATGATACAAACCCATCTGTTTCCACCGAAAAAGCTTTCAGTCGATCGTTTGCAGCAGTTTGGCACCATTTCTGAGTGAATTGCAGAAAGTCAGATTTTTGCTGAAATTGTGACCGCGCGGCTTTGGGATTTTTTCAAAAAAAGTTGTTCAGACATCGAGGGCTAATTCTGTTTCCCATGATAAAAACCCATCTGTTTTCACCGAGAAAGCTTTCAGGGGATCGTTTGCAACAGTTTGGCACCATTTCTGTGTGAATTGCAGAACGTCAGATTTTTGCTGAAATTGTGACCGCGCGGCTTTGGGATTTTTTCAAAAAAAGTTGTTCAGACGTCGAGGGCTAATTCTGTTTCCCATGATAGAAACCCATCTATTTCCACCGAAAAAGCTTTCAGTCGATCGTTTGCAATATTTTGGCACCATTTCTGAGTGAATTGCAGAAAGTCAGATTTTTGCTGAAATTGTGACCGCGCGGCTTAGGTATTTTTTCAAAAAAAGTTGTTCAGACGTCGAGGGCTAATTCTCTTTCCCATGAAACAAACCCATCTGTTTCCACCGAAAAAGCTTTCAGTCGATCGTTTGCAACAGTTTGGCACCATTTCTGAGTGAATTGCAGAACGTCAGATTTTTGCTGAAATTGTGACCGCGCGGCTTAGCGATTTTTTCAAAAAAAATTGTTGAGACATCGAGGGCTAATTCTGTTTCCCATGATAAAAACCCATCTGTTTTCACCGAAAAAGCTTTCAGTTGATCGTTTGCAACAGTTTGGCACCATTTCTGAGTGAATTGCAGAACGTCAGATTTTTGCTGAAATTGTGACCGCGCGGCTTTGGGATTTTTTCAAAAAAAGTTGTTCAGACGTCGAGGGCTAATTCTGTTTCCCATGATAAAAACCCATCTGTTTCCACCGAAAAAGCTTTCAGTCGATCGTTTGCAGCAGTTTGGCACCATTTCTGAGTGAATTGCAGAAAGTCAGATTTTTGCTGAAATTGTGACCGCGCGGCTTAGGTATTTTTTCAAAAAAAGTTGTTCAGACGTCGAGGGCTAATTCTCTTTCCCATGATACAAACCCATCTGTTTCCACCGAAAAAGCTTTCAGGGGATCGTTTGCAACAGTTTGGCACCATTTCTGAGTGAATTAAAGAACGTCAGATTTTTGCTGAAATTGTGACCGCGCGGCTTAGCGATTTTTTCAAAAAAATTTGTTGAGACATCGAGGGCTAATTCTGTTTCCCATGATAAAAACCCATCTGTTTTCACCAAAAAAGCTTTCAGTTGATCGTTTGCAACAGTTTGGCACCATTTCTGAGTGAATTGCAGAACGTCAAATTTTTGCTGAAATTGTGACCGCGCGGCTTAGGGATTTTTTCAAAAAAAGGTGTTCAGACATCTAGGGCTAATTCTGTTTCCCATGATAAAAACCCATCTGTTTTCACCGAAAAAGCTTTCAGGGGATCGTTTGCAACAGTTTGGCACCATTTCTGAGTGAATTGCAGATCGTCAGATTTTTGCTGAAATTGTGACCGCGCGGCTTAGGGATTTTTTCAAAAAAAGGTGTTCAGACATCTAGGGGGAATTCTGTTTACCAGGATAAACACCCATCTGTATTCACCGAAAAAGCTTTCAGGGGATCGTTTGCAACAGTTTGGCACGATTTCTGAGTGAATTGCAGAACGTCAGATTTTTGCTGAAATTGTGACCGCGCGGCTTAGGGATTTTTTCAAAAAAAGTTGTTGAGACATCGAGGGCTAATTCTGTTTCCCATGATAAAAACCCACCTGTTTCCACCGAAAAAGCTTTCAGTCGATCGTTTGCAATAGTTTGGCACCATTTCTGAGTGAATTGCAGAAAGTCAGATTTTTGCTGAAATTGTGACCGCGCGACTTTGGTATTTTTTCAAAAAAAGTTGTTCGGACGTCGAGGGCTAATTCTCTTTCCCATGATACAAACCCATCTGTTTCCACCGAAAAAGCTTTCAGTCGATCGTTTGCAGCAGTTTGGCACCATTTCTGAGTGAATTGCAGAACGTCAGATTTTTGCTGAAATTGTGACCGCGCGGCTTAGGGATTTTTTCAAAAAAAGTTGTTGAGACATCGAGGGCTAATTCTGTTTCCCATGATAAAAACCCATCTGTTTTCACCGAAAAAGCTTTCAGGGGATCGTTTGCAACAGTTTGGCACCATTTCTGAGTGAATTGCAGAACGTCAGATTTTTGCTGAAATTGTGACCGCGCGGCTTTGGGATTTTTTCAAAAAAAGTTGCTCAGACGTCGAGGGCTAATTCTCTTTCCCATGATAAAAACCCATCTGTTTCCACCGAAAAAGCTTTCAGGGGATCGTTTGCAACAGTTTGGCACCATTTCTGAGTGAATTGCAGAACGTCAGATTTTTGCTGAAATTGTGACCGCGCGGCTTAGGGATTTTTTCAAAAAAAGTTGTTGAGACATCGAGGGCTAATTCTGTTTCCCATGATAAAAACCCATCTGTTTTCACCGAGAAAGCTTTCAGGGGATCGTTTGCAACAGTTTGGCACCATTTCTGAGTGAATTGCAGAAAGTCAGATTTTTGCTGAAATTGTGACCGCGCGACTTTGGTATTTTTTCAAAAAAAGTTGTTCGGACGTCGAGGGCTAATTCTCTTTCCCATGATACAAACCCATCTGTTTCCACCGAAAAAGCTTTCAGTCGATCGTTTGCAACAGTTTGGCACCATTTCTGAGTGAATTGCAGAACGTCAGATTTTTGCTGAAATTGTGACCGCGCGGCTTAGCGATTTTTTCAAAAAAAATTGTTGAGACATCGAGGGCTAATTCTGTTTCCCATGATAAAAACCCATCTGTTTTCACCGAAAAAGCTTTCAGTTGATCGTTTGCAACAGTTTGGCACCATTTCTGAGTGAATTGCAGAACGTCAGATTTTTGCTGAAATTGTGACCGCGCGGCTTAGCGATTTTTTCAAAAAAAGTTGTTAAGACGTCGAGGGCTAATTCTGTTTCCCATGATAAAAACCCATCTGTTTCCACCGAAAAAGCTTTCAGTCGATCGTTTGCAATAGTTTGGGACCATTTCTGAGTGAATTGCAGAAAGTCAGATTTTTGCTGAAATTGTGACCGCGCGGCTTAGGTATTTTTTCAAAAAAAGTTGTTCAGACGTCGAGGGCTAATTCTCTTTCCCATGATACAAACCCATCTGTTTCCACCGAAAAAGCTTTCAGGGGATCGTTTGCAGCAGTTTGGCACCGTTTCTGAGTGAATTGCAGAAAGTCAGATTTTTGCTGAAATTGTGACCGCGCGGCTTAGGTATTTTTTCAAAAAAAGTTGTTCAGACGTCGAGGGCTAATTCTCTTTCCCATGATACAAACCCATCTGTTTCCACCGAAAAAGCTTTCAGGGGATCGTTTGCAACAGTTTGGCACCATTTCTGAGTGAATTGCAGAACGTCAGATTTTTGCTGAAATTGTGACCGCGCGGCTTAGCCATTTTTTCAAAAAAAATTGTTGAGACATCGAGGGCTAATTCTGTTTCCCATGATAAAAACCCATCTGTTTTCACCGAAAAAGCTTTCAGTTGATCGTTTGCAACAGTTTGGCACCATTTCTGAGTGAATTGCAGAATGTCAGATTTTTGCTGAAATTGTGACCGCGCGGCTTTGGGATTTTTTCAAAAAAAGTTGTTCAGACGTCGAGGGCTAATTCTGTTTCCCATGATAAAAACCCATCTGTTTCCACCGAAAAAGCTTTCAGGGGATCGTTTGCAGCAGTTTCGCACCATTTCTGAGTGAATTGCAGAACGTCAGATTTTTGCTGAAATTGTGACCGCGCGGCTTAGCGATTTTTTCAAAAAAAATTGTTGAGACATCGAGGGCTAATTCTGTTTCCCATGATAAAAACCCATCTGTTTTCACCGAAAAAGCTTTCAGTTGATCGTTTGCAACAGTTTGGCACCATTTCTGAGTGAATTGCAGAACGTCAGATTTTTGCTGAAATTGTGACCGCGCGGCTTTGGGATTTTTTCAAAAAAAGTTGTTCAGACGTCGAGGGCTAATTCTGTTTCCCATGATAAAAACCCATCTGTTTCCACCGAAAAAGCTTTCAGTCGATCGTTTGCAGCAGTTTGGCACCATTTCTGAGTGAATTGCAGAAAGTCAGATTTTTGCTGAAATTGTGACCGCGCGACTTTGGTATTTTTTCAAAAAAAGTTGTTCGGACGTCGAGGGCTAATTCTCTTTCCCATGATACAAACCCATCTGTTTCCACCGAAAAAGCTTTCAGTCGATCGTTTGCAACAGTTTGGCACCATTTCTGAGTGAATTGCAGAACGTCAGATTTTTGCTGAAATTGTGACCGCGCGGCTTAGCGATTTTTTCAAAAAAAATTGTTGAGACATCGAGGGCTAATTCTGTTTCCCATGATAAAAACCCATCTGTTTTCACCGAAAAAGCTTTCAGTTGATCGTTTGCAACAGTTTGGCACCATTTCTGAGTGAATTGCAGAACGTCAGATTTTTGCTGAAATTGTGACCGCGCGGCTTAGCGATTTTTTCAAAAAAAGTTGTTCAGACGTCGAGGGCTAATTCTGTTTCCCATGATAAAAACCCATCTGTTTCCACCGAAAAAGCTTTCAGTCGATCGTTTGCAATAGTTTGGGACCATTTCTGAGTGAATTGCAGAAAGTCAGATTTTTGCTGAAATTGTGACCGCGCGGCTTAGGTATTTTTTCAAAAAAAGTTGTTCAGACGTCGAGGGCTAATTCTCTTTCCCATGATACAAACCCATCTGTTTCCACCGAAAAAGCTTTCAGGGGATCGTTTGCAGCAGTTTGGCACCGTTTCTGAGTGAATTGCAGAAAGTCAGATTTTTGCTGAAATTGTGACCGCGCGGCTTAGGTATTTTTTCAAAAAAAGTTGTTCAGACGTCGAGGGCTAATTCTCTTTCCCATGATACAAACCCATCTGTTTCCACCGAAAAAGCTTTCAGGGGATCGTTTGCAACAGTTTGGCACCATTTCTGAGTGAATTGCAGAACGTCAGATTTTTGCTGAAATTGTGACCGCGCGGCTTAGCCATTTTTTCAAAAAAAATTGTTGAGACATCGAGGGCTAATTCTGTTTCCCATGATAAAAACCCATCTGTTTTCACCGAAAAAGCTTTCAGTTGATCGTTTGCAACAGTTTGGCACCATTTCTGAGTGAATTGCAGAACGTCAGATTTTTGCTGAAATTGTGACCGCGCGGCTTTGGGATTTTTTCAAAAAAAGTTGTTCAGACGTCGAGGGCTAATTCTGTTTCCCATGATAAAAACCCATCTGTTTCCACCGAAAAAGCTTTCAGGGGATCGTTTGCAGCAGTTTCGCACCATTTCTGAGTGAATTGCAGAACGTCAGATTTTTGCTGAAATTGTGACCGCGCGGCTTAGCGATTTTTTCAAAAAAAATTGTTGAGACATCGAGGGCTAATTCTGTTTCCCATGATAAAAACCCATCTGTTTTCACCGAAAAAGCTTTCAGTTGATCGTTTGCAACAGTTTGGCACCATTTCTGAGTGAATTGCAGAACGTCAGATTTTTGCTGAAATTGTGACCGCGCGGCTTTGGGATTTTTTCAAAAAAAGTTGTTCAGACGTCGAGGGCTAATTCTGTTTCCCATGATAAAAACCCATCTGTTTCCACCGAAAAAGCTTTCAGTCGATCGTTTGCAGCAGTTTGGCACCATTTCTGAGTGAATTGCAGAAAGTCAGATTTTTGCTGAAATTGTGACCGCGCGGCTTAGGTATTTTTTCAAAAAAAGTTGTTCAGACGTCGAGGGCTAATTCTCTTTCCCATGATACAAACCCATCTGTTTCCACCGAAAAAGCTTTCAGGGGATCGTTTGCAACAGTTTGGCACCATTTCTGAGTGAATTAAAGAACGTCAGATTTTTGCTGAAATTGTGACCGCGCGGCTTAGCGATTTTTTCAAAAAAATTTGTTGAGACATCGAGGGCTAATTCTGTTTCCCATGATAAAAACCCATCTGTTTTCACCAAAAAAGCTTTCAGTTGATCGTTTGCAACAGTTTGGCACCATTTCTGAGTGAATTGCAGAACGTCAAATTTTTGCTGAAATTGTGACCGCGCGGCTTAGGGATTTTTTCAAAAAAAGGTGTTCAGACATCTAGGGCTAATTCTGTTTCCCATGATTAAAACCCATCTGTTTTCACCGAAAAAGCTTTCAGGGGATCGTTTGCAACAGTTTGGCACCATTTCTGAGTGAATTGCAGATCGTCAGATTTTTGCTGAAATTGTGACCGCGCGGCTTAGGGATTTTTTCAAAAAAAGGTGTTCAGACATCTAGGGGGAATTCTGTTTACCAGGATAAACACCCATCTGTATTCACCGAAAAAGCTTTCAGGGGATCGTTTGCAACAGTTTGGCACGATTTCTGAGTGAATTGCAGAACGTCAGATTTTTGCTGAAATTGTGACCGCGCGGCTTAGGGATTTTTTCAAAAAAAGTTGTTGAGACATCGAGGGCTAATTCTGTTTCCCATGATAAAAACCCACCTGTTTCCACCGAAAAAGCTTTCAGTCGATCGTTTGCAATAGTTTGGCACCATTTCTGAGTGAATTGCAGAAAGTCAGATTTTTGCTGAAATTGTGACCGCGCGACTTTGGTATTTTTTCAAAAAAAGTTGTTCGGACGTCGAGGGCTAATTCTCTTTCCCATGATACAAACCCATCTGTTTCCACCGAAAAAGCTTTCAGTCGATCGTTTGCAGCAGTTTGGCACCATTTCTGAGTGAATTGCAGAACGTCAGATTTTTGCTGAAATTGTGACCGCGCGGCTTAGGGATTTTTTCAAAAAAAGTTGTTGAGACATCGAGGGCTAATTCTGTTTCCCATGATAAAAACCCATCTGTTTTCACCGAAAAAGCTTTCAGGGGATCGTTTGCAACAGTTTGGCACCATTTCTGAGTGAATTGCAGAACGTCAGATTTTTGCTGAAATTGTGACCGCGCGGCTTTGGGATTTTTTCAAAAAAAGTTGCTCAGACGTCGAGGGCTAATTCTCTTTCCCATGATAAAAACCCATCTGTTTTCACCGAAAAAGCTTTCAGGGGATCGTTTGCAACAGTTTGGCACCATTTCTGAGTGAATTGCAGAACGTCAGATTTTTGCTGAAATTGTGACCGCGCGGCTTTGGGATTTTTTCAAAAAAAGTTGTTCAGACGTCGAGGGCTAATTCTGTTTCCCATGATAAAAACCCATCTGTTTCCACCGAAAAAGCTTTCAGTCGATCGTTTGCAATAGTTTGGCACCATTTCTGAGTGAATTGCAGAAAGTCAGATTTTTGCTGAAATTGTGACCGCGCGGCTTAGGGATTTTTTCAAAAAAAGTTGTTGAGACATCGAGGGCTAATTCTGTTTCCCATGATAAAAACCCATCTGTTTTCACCGAGAAAGCTTTCAGGGGATCGTTTGCAACAGTTTGGCACCATTTCTGAGTGAATTGCAGAAAGTCAGATTTTTGCTGAAATTGTGACCGCGCGACTTTGGTATTTTTTCAAAAAAAGTTGTTCGGACGTCGAGGGCTAATTCTCTTTCCCATGATACAAACCCATCTGTTTCCACCGAAAAAGCTTTCAGTCGATCGTTTGCAACAGTTTGGCACCATTTCTGAGTGAATTGCAGAACGTCAGATTTTTGCTGAAATTGTGACCGCGCGGCTTAGCGATTTTTTCAAAAAAAATTGTTGAGACATCGAGGGCTAATTCTGTTTCCCATGATAAAAACCCATCTGTTTTCACCGAAAAAGCTTTCAGTTGATCGTTTGCAACAGTTTGGCACCATTTCTGAGTGAATTGCAGAACGTCAGATTTTTGCTGAAATTGTGACCGCGCGGCTTAGCGATTTTTTCAAAAAAAGTTGTTAAGACGTCGAGGGCTAATTCTGTTTCCCATGATAAAAACCCATCTGTTTCCACCGAAAAAGCTTTCAGTCGATCGTTTGCAATAGTTTGGGACCATTTCTGAGTGAATTGCAGAAAGTCAGATTTTTGCTGAAATTGTGACCGCGCGGCTTAGGTATTTTTTCAAAAAAAGTTGTTCAGACGTCGAGGGCTAATTCTCTTTCCCATGATACAAACCCATCTGTTTCCACCGAAAAAGCTTTCAGGGGATCGTTTGCAGCAGTTTGGCACCGTTTCTGAGTGAATTGCAGAAAGTCAGATTTTTGCTGAAATTGTGACCGCGCGGCTTAGGTATTTTTTCAAAAAAAGTTGTTCAGACGTCGAGGGCTAATTCTCTTTCCCATGATACAAACCCATCTGTTTCCACCGAAAAAGCTTTCAGGGGATCGTTTGCAACAGTTTGGCACCATTTCTGAGTGAATTGCAGAACGTCAGATTTTTGCTGAAATTGTGACCGCGCGGCTTAGCCATTTTTTCAAAAAAAATTGTTGAGACATCGAGGGCTAATTCTGTTTCCCATGATAAAAACCCATCTGTTTTCACCGAAAAAGCTTTCAGTTGATCGTTTGCAACAGTTTGGCACCATTTCTGAGTGAATTGCAGAACGTCAGATTTTTGCTGAAATTGTGACCGCGCGGCTTTGGGATTTTTTCAAAAAAGGTTGTTCAGACGTCGAGGGCTAATTCTGTTTCCCATGATAAAAACCCATCTGTTTCCACCGAAAAAGCTTTCAGGGGATCGTTTGCAGCAGTTTCGCACCATTTCTGAGTGAATTGCAGAACGTCAGATTTTTGCTGAATTTGTGACCGCGCGGCTTAGGGATTTTTTCAAAAAAAGTTGTTGAGAC
Source organism: Podarcis tiliguerta (assembly GCF_965153285.1). NCBI lineage: Eukaryota > Metazoa > Chordata > Lepidosauria > Squamata > Lacertidae > Podarcis > Podarcis tiliguerta. Next base: position 9,620,562 of record NC_139547.1, on the reverse strand, counting down.
ATCGAGGGCTAATTCTGTTTCCCATGATAAAAACCCATCTGTTTTCACCGAAAAAGCTTTCAGGGGATCGTTTGCAACAGTTTGGCACCATTTCTGAGTGAATTGCAGAACGTCAGATTTTTGCTGAAATTGTGACCGCGCGGCTTTGGGATTTTTTCAAAAAAAGTTGTTCAGACGTCGAGGGCTAATTCTGTTTCCCATGATAAAAACCCATCTGTTTCCACCGAAAAAGCTTTCAGTCGATCGTTTGCAATAGTTTGGCACCATTTCTGAGTGAATTGCAGAAAGTCAGATTTTTGCTGAAATTGTGACCGCGCGGCTTAGGGATTTTTTCAAAAAAAGGTGTTCAGACATCGAGGGCTAATTCTGTTTCCCATGATAAAAACCCATCTGTTTTCACCGAGAAAGCTTTCAGTTGATCGTTTGCAACAGTTTGGCACCATTTCTGAGTGAATTGCAGAACGTCAGATTTTTGCTGAAATTGTGACCGCGCGGCTTAGCGATTTTTTCAAAAAAAGTTGTTCAGACGTCGAGGGCTAATTCTGTTTCCCATGATAAAAACCCATCTGTTTTCACCGAAAAAGCTTTCAGGGGATCGTTTGCAACAGTTTGGCACCATTTCTGAGTGAATTGCAGAACGTCAGATTTTTGCTGAAATTGTGACCGCGCGGCTTTGGGATTTTTTCAAAAAAAGTTGCTCAGACGTCGAGGGCTAATTCTCTTTCCCATGATAAAAACCCATCTGTTTTCACCGAAAAAGCTTTCAGGGGATCGTTTGCAACAGTTTGGCACCATTTCTGAGTGAATTGCAGAACGTCAGATTTTTGCTGAAATTGTGACCGCGCGGCTTTGGGATTTTTTCAAAAAAAGTTGTTCAGACGTCGAGGGCTAATTCTGTTTCCCATGATAAAAACCCATCTGTTTCCACCGAAAAAGCTTTCAGTCGATCGTTTGCAATAGTTTGGCACCATTTCTGAGTGAATTGCAGAAAGTCAGATTTTTGCTGAAATTGTGACCGCGCGGCTTAGGGATTTTTTCAAAAAAAGTTGTTGAGACATCGAGGGCTAATTCTGTTTCCCATGATAAAAACCCATCTGTTTTCACCGAGAAAGCTTTCAGGGGATCGTTTGCAACAGTTTGGCACCATTTCTGAGTGAATTGCAGAAAGTCAGATTTTTGCTGAAATTGTGACCACGCGACTTTGGTATTTTTTCAAAAAAAGTTGTTCGGACGTCGAGGGCTAATTCTCTTTCCCATGATACAAACCCATCTGTTTCCACCGAAAAAGCTTTCCGTCGATCGTTTGCAACAGTTTGGCACCATTTCTGAGTGAATTGCAGAACGTCAGATTTTTGCTGAAATTGTGACCGCGCGGCTTAGCGATTTTTTCAAAAAAAATTGTTGAGACATCGAGGGCTAATTCTGTTTCCCATGATAAAAACCCATCTGTTTTCACCGAAAAAGCTTTCAGTTGATCGTTTGCAACAGTTTGGCACCATTTCTGAGTGAATTGCAGAACGTCAGATTTTTGCTGAAATTGTGACCGCGCGGCTTAGCGATTTTTTCAAAAAAAGTTGTTAAGACGTCGAGGGCTAATTCTGTTTCCCATGATAAAAACCCATCTGTTTCCACCGAAAAAGCTTTCAGTCGATCGTTTGCAATAGTTTGGGACCATTTCTGAGTGAATTGCAGAAAGTCAGATTTTTGCTGAAATTGTGACCGCGCGGCTTAGGTATTTTTTCAAAAAAAGTTGTTCAGACGTCGAGGGCTTATTCTCTTTCCCATGATACAAACCCATCTGTTTCCACCGAAAAAGCTTTCAGGGGATCGTTTGCAGCAGTTTGGCACCGTTTCTGAGTGAATTGCAGAAAGTCAGATTTTTGCTGAAATTGTGACCGCGCGGCTTAGGTATTTTTTCAAAAAAAGTTGTTCAGACGTCGAGGGCTAATTCTCTTTCCCATGATACAAACCCATCTGTTTCCACCGAAAAAGCTTTCAGGGGATCGTTTGCAACAGTTTGGCACCATTTCTGAGTGAATTGCAGAACGTCAGATTTTTGCTGAAATTGTGACCGCGCGGCTTAGCCATTTTTTCAAAAAAAATTGTTGAGACATCGAGGGCTAATTCTGTTTCCCATGATAAAAACCCATCTGTTTTCACCGAAAAAGCTTTCAGTTGATCGTTTGCAACAGTTTGGCACCATTTCTGAGTGAATTGCAGAACGTCAGATTTTTGCTGAAATTGTGACCGCGCGGCTTTGGGATTTTTTCAAAAAAAGTTGTTCAGATGTCGAGGGCTAATTCTGTTTCCCATGATAAAAACCCATCTGTTTCCACCGAAAAAGCTTTCAGGGGATCGTTTGCAGCAGTTTCGCACCATTTCTGAGTGAATTGCAGAACGTCAGATTTTTGCTGAATTTGTGACCGCGCGGCTTAGGGATTTTTTCAAAAAAAGTTGTTGAGACATCGAGGGCTAATTCTGTTTCCCATGATAAAAACCCATCTGTTTTCACCGAAAAAGCTTTCAGGGGATCGTTTGCAACAGTTTGGCACCATTTCTGAGTGAATTGCAGAACGTCAGATTTTTGCTGAAATTGTGACCGCGCGGCTTTGGGATTTTTTCAAAAAAAGTTGTTCAGACGTCGAGGGCTAATTCTCTTTCCCATGATACAAACCCATCTGTTTCCACCGAAAAAGCTTTCAGGGGATCGTTTGCAGCAGTTTGGCACCGTTTCTGAGTGAATTGCAGAAAGTCAGATTTTTGCTGAAATTGTGACCGCGCGGCTTAGGTATTTTTTCAAAAAAAGTTGTTCAGACGTCGAGGGCTAATTCTCTTTCCCATGATACAAACCCATCTGTTTCCACCGAAAAAGCTTTCAGGGGATCGTTTGCAACAGTTTGGCACCATTTCTGAGTGAATTGCAGAACGTCAGATTTTTGCTGAAATTGTGACCGCGCGGCTTAGCGATTTTTTCAAAAAAAATTGTTGAGACATCGAGGGCTAATTCTGTTTCCCATGATAAAAACCCATCTGTTTTCACCGAAAAAGCTTTCAGTTGATCGTTTGCAACAGTTTGGCACCATTTCTGAGTGAATTGCAGAACGTCAGATTTTTGCTGAAATTGTGACCGCGCGGCTTAGCGATTTTTTCAAAAAAAGTTGTTAAGACGTCGAGGGCTAATTCTGTTTCCCATGATAAAAACCCATCTGTTTCCACCGAAAAAGCTTTCAGTCGATCGTTTGCAATAGTTTGGGACCATTTCTGAGTGAATTGCAGAAAGTCAGATTTTTGCTGAAATTGTGACCGCGCGGCTTAGGTATTTTTTCAAAAAAAGTTGTTCAGACGTCGAGGGCTAATTCTCTTTCCCATGATACAAACCCATCTGTTTCCACCGAAAAAGCTTTCAGGGGATCGTTTGCAGCAGTTTGGCACCGTTTCTGAGTGAATTGCAGAAAGTCAGATTTTTGCTGAAATTGTGACCGCGCGGCTTAGGTATTTTTTCAAAAAAAGTTGTTCAGACGTCGAGGGCTAATTCTCTTTCCCATGATACAAACCCATCTGTTTCCACCGAAAAAGCTTTCAGGGGATCGTTTGCAACAGTTTGGCACCATTTCTGAGTGAATTGCAGAACGTCAGATTTTTGCTGAAATTGTGACCGCGCGGCTTAGCCATTTTTTCAAAAAAAATTGTTGAGACATCGAGGGCTAATTCTGTTTCCCATGATAAAAACCCATCTGTTTTCACCGAAAAAGCTTTCAGTTGATCGTTTGCAACAGTTTGGCACCATTTCTGAGTGAATTGCAGAACGTCAGATTTTTGCTGAAATTGTGACCGCGCGGCTTTGGGATTTTTTCAAAAAAAGTTGTTCAGACGTCGAGGGCTAATTCTGTTTCCCATGATAAAAACCCATCTGTTTCCACCGAAAAAGCTTTCAGGGGATCGTGTGCAGCAGTTTGGCACCATTTCTGAGTGAATTGCAGAACGTCAGATTTTTGCTGAATTTGTGACCGCGCGGCTTAGGGATTTTTTCAAAAAAAGTTGTTGAGACATCGAGGGCTAATTCTGTTTCCCATGATAAAAACCCATCTGTTTTCACCGAAAAAGCTTTCAGGGGATCGTTTGCAACAGTTTGGCACCATTTCTGAGTGAATTGCAGAACGTCAGATTTTTGCTGAAATTGTGACCGCGCGGCTTTGAGATTTTTTCAAAAAAAGTTGTTCAGACGTCGAGGGCTAATTCTGTTTCCCATGATAAAAACCCATCTGTTTTCACCGAGAAAGCTTTCAGGGGATCGTTTGCAACAGTTTGGCACGATTTCTGAGTGAATTGCAGAAAGTCAGATTTTTGCTGAAATTGTGACCGCGCGGCTTAGGTATTTTTTCAAAAAAAGTTGTTCAGACGTCGAGGGCTAATTCTCTTTCCCATGATACAAACCCATCTGTTTCCACCGAAAAAGCTTTCAGGGGATCGTTTGCAACAGTTTGGCACCATTTCTGAGTGAATTGCAGAACGTCAGATTTTTGCTGAAATTGTGACCGCGCGGCTTAGCGATTTTTTCAAAAAAAAATGTTGAGACATCGAGGGCTAATTCTGTTTCCCATGATAAAAACCCATCTGTTTTCACCGAAAAAGCTTTCAGTTGATCGTTTGCAACAGTTTGGCACCATTTCTGAGTGAATTGCAGAACGTCAGATTTTTGCTGAAATTGTGACCGCGCGGCTTAGCGATTTTTTCAAAAAAAGTTGTTCAGACGTCGAGGGCTAATTCTGTTTCCCATGATAAAAACCCATCTGTTTCCACCGAAAAAGCTTTCAGTCGATCGTTTGCAATAGTTTGGGACCATTTCTGAGTGAATTGCAGAAAGTCAGATTTTTGCTGAAATTGTGACCGCGCGGCTTAGGTATTTTTTCAAAAAAAGTTGTTCAGACGTCGAGGGCTAATTCTCTTTCCCATGATACAAACCCATCTGTTTCCACCGAAAAAGCTTTCAGGGGATCGTTTGCAACAGTTTGGCACCATTTCTGAGTGAATTGCAGAACGTCAGATTTTTGCTGAAATTGTGACCGCGCGGCTTAGCCATTTTTTCAAAAAAAATTGTTGAGACATCGAGGGCTAATTCTGTTTCCCATGATAAAAACCCATCTGTTTTCACCGAAAAAGCTTTCAGTTGATCGTTTGCAACAGTTTGGCACCATTTCTGAGTGAATTGCAGAACGTCAGATTTTTGCTGAAATTGTGACCGCGCGGCTTTGGGATTTTTTCAAAAAAAGTTCTTCAGACGTCGAGGGCTAATTCTGTTTCCCATGATAAAAACCCATCTGTTTCCACCGAAAAAGCTTTCAGGGGATCGTTTGCAGCAGTTTGGCACCATTTCTGAGTGAATTGCAGAACGTCAGATTTTTGCTGAATTTGTGACCGCGCGGCTTAGGGATTTTTTCAAAAAAAGTTGTTGAGACATCGAGGGCTAATTCTGTTTCCCATGATAAAAACCCATCTGTTTTCACCGAAAAAGCTTTCAGGGGATCGTTTGCAACAGTTTGGCACCATTTCTGAGTGAATTGCAGAACGTCAGATTTTTGCTGAAATTGTGACCGCGCGGCTTTGGGATTTTTTCAAAAAAAGTTGTTCAGACGTCGAGGGCTAATTCTGTTTCCCATGATAAAAACCCATCTGTTTCCACCGAAAAAGCTTTCAGTCGATCGTTTGCAATAGTTTGGCACCATTTCTGAGTGAATTGCAGAAAGTCAGATTTTTGCTGAAATTGTGACCGCGCGGCTTAGGGATTTTTTCAAAAAAAGGTGTTCAGACATCGAGGGCTAATTCTGTTTCCCATGATAAAAACCCATCTGTTTTCACCGAGAAAGCTTTCAGGGGATCGTTTGCAACAGTTTGGCACGATTTCTGAGTGAATTGCAGAAAGTCAGATTTTTGCTGAAATTGTGACCGCGCGGCTTAGGTATTTTTTCAAAAAAAGTTGTTCAGACGTCGAGGGCTAATTCTCTTTCCCATGATACAAACCCATCTGTTTCCACCGAAAAAGCTTTCAGGGGATCGTTTGCAACAGTTTGGCACCATTTCTGAGTGAATTGCAGAACGTCAGATTTTTGCTGAAATTGTGACCGCGCGGCTTTGGGATTTTTTCAAAAAAAGTTGTTCAGACGTCGAGGGCTAATTCTGTTTCCCATGATAAAAACCCATCTGTTTCCACCGAAAAAGCTTTCAGTCGATCGTTTGCAATAGTTTGGCACCATTTCTGAGTGAATTGCAGAAAGTCAGATTTTTGCTGAAATTGTGACCGCGCGGCTTAGGGATTTTTTCAAAAAAAGGTGTTCAGACATCGAGGGCTAATTCTGTTTCCCATGATAAAAACCCATCTGTTTTCACCGAGAAAGCTTTCAGGGGATCGTTTGCAACAGTTTGGCACGATTTCTGAGTGAATTGCAGAAAGTCAGATTTTTGCTGAAATTGTGACCGCGCGGCTTAGGTATTTTTTCAAAAAAAGTTGTTCAGACGTCGAGGGCTAATTCTCTTTCCCATGATAAAAACCCATCTGTTTCCACCGAAAAAGCTTTCAGGGGATCGTTTGCAACAGTTTGGCACGATTTCTGAGTGAATTGCAGAAAGTCAGATTTTTGCTGAAATTGTGACCGCGCGGCTTAGGTATTTTTTCAAAAAAAGTTGTTCAGACGTCGAGGGCTAATTCTCTTTCCCATGATACAAACCCATCTGTTTCCACCGAAAAAGCTTTCAGGGGATCGTTTGCAACAGTTTGGCACCATTTCTGAGTGAATTGCAGAACGTCAGATTTTTGCTGAAATTGTGACCGCGCGGCTTAGGGATTTTTTCAAAAAAAGGTGTTCAGACATCGAGGGCTAATTCTGTTTCCCATGATAAAAACCCATCTGTTTTCACCGAGAAAGCTTTCAGGGGATCGTTTGCAACAGTTTGGCACGATTTCTGAGTGAATTGCAGAAAGTCAGATTTTTGCTGAAATTGTGACCGCGCGGCTTAGGTATTTTTTCAAAAAAAGTTGTTCAGACGTCGAGGGCTAATTCTCTTTCCCATGATACAAACCCATCTGTTTCCACCGAAAAAGCTTTCAGGGGATCGTTTGCAACAGTTTGGCACCATTTCTGAGTGAATTGCAGAACGTCAGATTTTTGCTGAAATTGTGACCGCGCGGCTTAGCGATTTTTTCAAAAAAAAATGTTGAGACATCGAGGGCTAATTCTGTTTCCCATGATAAAAACCCATCTGTTTTCACCGAAAAAGCTTTCAGTTGATCGTTTGCAACAGTTTGGCACCATTTCTGAGTGAATTGCAGAACGTCAGATTTTTGCTGAAATTGTGACCGCGCGGCTTAGCGATTTTTTCAAAAAAAGTTGTTCAAACGTCGAGGGCTAATTCTGTTTCCCATGATAAAAACCCATCTGTTTCCACCGAAAAAGCTTTCAGGGGATCGTTTGCAGCAGTTTCGCACCATTTCTGAGTGAATTGCAGAACGTCAGATTTTTGCTGAATTTGTGACCGCGCGGCTTTGGGATTTTTTCAAAAAAAGTTGTTCAGACGTCGAGGGCTAATTCTGTTTCCCATGATAAAAACCCATCTGTTTCCACCGAAAAAGCTTTCAGTCGATCGTTTGCAATAGTTTGGCACCATTTCTGAGTGAATTGCAGAAAGTCAGATTTTTGCTGAAATTGTGACCGCGCGGCTTAGGGATTTTTTCAAAAAAAGGTGTTCAGACATCGAGGGCTAATTCTGTTTCCCATGATAAAAACCCATCTGTTTTCACCGAGAAAGCTTTCAGTTGATCGTTTGCAACAGTTTGGCACCATTTCTGAGTGAATTGCAGAACGTCAGATTTTTGCTGAAATTGTGACCGCGCGGCTTAGCGATTTTTTCAAAAAAAGTTGTTCAGACGTCGAGGGCTAATTCTGTTTCCCATGATAAAAACCCATCTGTTTTCACCGAAAAAGCTTTCAGTTGATCGTTTGCAACAGTTTGGCACCATTTCTGAGTGAATTGCAGAACGTCAGATTTTTGCTGAAATTGTGACCGCGCGGCTTTGGGATTTTTTCAAAAAAAGTTGTTCAGACATCGAGGGCTAATTCTGTTTCCCATGATAAAAACCCATCTGTTTCCACCGAAAAAGCTTTCAGGGGATCGTTTGCAGCAGTTTGGCACCATTTCTGAGTGAATTGCAGAACGTCAGATTTTTGCTGAATTTGTGACCGCGCGGCTTAGGGATTTTTTCAAAAAAAGTTGTTGAGACATCGAGGGCTAATTCTGTTTCCCATGATAAAAACCCATCTGTTTTCACCGAAAAAGCTTTCAGGGGATCGTTTGCAACAGTTTGGCACCATTTCTGAGTGAATTGCAGAACGTCAGATTTTTGCTGAAATTGTGACCGCGCGGCTTTGGGATTTTTTCAAAAAAAGTTGTTCAGACGTCGAGGGCTAATTCTGTTTCCCATGATAAAAACCCATCTGTTTCCACCGAAAAAGCTTTCAGTCGATCGTTTGCAATAGTTTGGCACCATTTCTGAGTGAATTGCAGAAAGTCAGATTTTTGCTGAAATTGTGACCGCGCGGCTTAGGGATTTTTTCAAAAAAAGGTGTTCAGACATCGAGGGCTAATTCTGTTTCCCATGATAAAAACCCATCTGTTTTCACCGAGAAAGCTTTCAGGGGATCGTTTGCAACAGTTTGGCACGATTTCTGAGTGAATTGCAGAAAGTCAGATTTTTGCTGAAATTGTGACCGCGCGGCTTAGGTATTTTTTCAAAAAAAGTTGTTCAGACGTCGAGGGCTAATTCTCTTTCCCATGATACAAACCCATCTGTTTCCACCGAAAAAGCTTTCAGGGGATCGTTTGCAACAGTTTGGCACCATTTCTGAGTGAATTGCAGAACGTCAGATTTTTGCTGAAATTGTGACCGCGCGGCTTAGCGATTTTTTCAAAAAAAAATGTTGAGACATCGAGGGCTAATTCTGTTTCCCATGATAAAAACCCATCTGTTTCCACCGAAAAAGCTTTCAGGGGATCGTTTGCAACAGTTTGGCACCATTTCTGAGTGAATTGCAGAACGTCAGATTTTTGCTGAAATTGTGACCGCGCGGCTTAGGGATTTTTTCAAAAAAAGGTGTTCAGACATCGAGGGCTAATTCTGTTTCCCATGATAAAAACCCATCTGTTTTCACCGAGAAAGCTTTCAGGGGATCGTTTGCAACAGTTTGGCACGATTTCTGAGTGAATTGCAGAAAGTCAGATTTTTGCTGAAATTGTGACCGCGCGGCTTAGGTATTTTTTCAAAAAAAGTTGTTCAGACGTCGAGGGCTAATTCTCTTTCCCATGATACAAACCCATCTGTTTCCACCGAAAAAGCTTTCAGGGGATCGTTTGCAACAGTTTGGCACCATTTCTGAGTGAATTGCAGAACGTCAGATTTTTGCTGAAATTGTGACCGCGCGGCTTAGCGATTTTTTCAAAAAAAAATGTTGAGACATCGAGGGCTAATTCTGTTTCCCATGATAAAAACCCATCTGTTTTCACCGAAAAAGCTTTCAGTTGATCGTTTGCAACAGTTTGGCACCATTTCTGAGTGAATTGCAGAACGTCAGATTTTTGCTGAAATTGTGACCGCGCGGCTTAGCGATTTTTTCAAAAAAAGTTGTTCAAACGTCGAGGGCTAATTCTGTTTCCCATGATAAAAACCCATCTGTTTCCACCGAAAAAGCTTTCAGGGGATCGTTTGCAGCAGTTTCGCACCATTTCTGAGTGAATTGCAGAACGTCAGATTTTTGCTGAATTTGTGACCGCGCGGCTTTGGGATTTTTTCAAAAAAAGTTGTTCAGACGTCGAGGGCTAATTCTGTTTCCCATGATAAAAACCCATCTGTTTCCACCGAAAAAGCTTTCAGTCGATCGTTTGCAATAGTTTGGCACCATTTCTGAGTGAATTGCAGAAAGTCAGATTTTTGCTGAAATTGTGACCGCGCGGCTTAGGGATTTTTTCAAAAAAAGGTGTTCAGACATCGAGGGCTAATTCTGTTTCCCATGATAAAAACCCATCTGTTTTCACCGAGAAAGCTTTCAGTTGATCGTTTGCAACAGTTTGGCACCATTTCTGAGTGAATTGCAGAACGTCAGATTTTTGCTGAAATTGTGACCGCGCGGCTTAGCGATTTTTTCAAAAAAAGTTGTTCAGACGTCGAGGGCTAATTCTGTTTCCCATGATAAAAACCCATCTGTTTTCACCGAAAAAGCTTTCAGTTGATCGTTTGCAACAGTTTGGCACCATTTCTGAGTGAATTGCAGAACGTCAGATTTTTGCTGAAATTGTGACCGCGCGGCTTTGGGATTTTTTCAAAAAAAGTTGTTCAGACATCGAGGGCTAATTCTGTTTCCCATGATAAAAACCCATCTGTTTCCACCGAAAAAGCTTTCAGGGGATCGTTTGCAGCAGTTTGGCACCATTTCTGAGTGAATTGCAGAACGTCAGATTTTTGCTGAATTTGTGACCGCGCGGCTTAGGGATTTTTTCAAAAAAAGTTGTTGAGACATCGAGGGCTAATTCTGTTTCCCATGATAAAAACCCATCTGTTTTCACCGAAAAAGCTTTCAGGGGATCGTTTGCAACAGTTTGGCACCATTTCTGAGTGAATTGCAGAACGTCAGATTTTTGCTGAAATTGTGACCGCGCGGCTTTGGGATTTTTTCAAAAAAAGTTGTTCAGACGTCGAGGGCTAATTCTGTTTCCCATGATAAAAACCCATCTGTTTCCACCGAAAAAGCTTTCAGTCGATCGTTTGCAATAGTTTGGCACCATTTCTGAGTGAATTGCAGAAAGTCAGATTTTTGCTGAAATTGTGACCGCGCGGCTTAGGGATTTTTTCAAAAAAAGGTGTTCAGACATCGAGGGCTAATTCTGTTTCCCATGATAAAAACCCATCTGTTTTCACCGAGAAAGCTTTCAGGGGATCGTTTGCAACAGTTTGGCACGATTTCTGAGTGAATTGCAGAAAGTCAGATTTTTGCTGAAATTGTGACCGCGCGGCTTAGGTATTTTTTCAAAAAAAGTTGTTCAGACGTCGAGGGCTAATTCTCTTTCCCATGATACAAACCCATCTGTTTCCACCGAAAAAGCTTTCAGGGGATCGTTTGCAACAGTTTGGCACCATTTCTGAGTGAATTGCAGAACGTCAGATTTTTGCTGAAATTGTGACCGCGCGGCTTAGCGATTTTTTCAAAAAAAAATGTTGAGACATCGAGGGCTAATTCTGTTTCCCATGATAAAAACCCATCTGTTTTCACCGAAAAAGCTTTCAGTTGATCGTTTGCAACAGTTTGGCACCATTTCTGAGTGAATTGCAGAACGTCAGATTTTTGCTGAAATTGTGACCGCGCGGCTTAGCGATTTTTTCAAAAAAAGTTGTTCAGACGTCGAGGGCTAATTCTGTTTCCCATGATAAAAACCCATCTGTTTCCACCGAAAAAGCTTTCAGTCGATCGTTTGCAATAGTTTGGGACCATTTCTGAGTGAATTGCAGAAAGTCAGATTTTTGCTGAAATTGTGACCGCGCGGCTTAGGTATTTTTTCAAAAAAAGTTGTTCAGACGTCGAGGGCTAATTCTCTTTCCCATGATACAAACCCATCTGTTTCCACCGAAAAAGCTTTCAGGGGATCGTTTGCAACAGTTTGGCACCATTTCTGAGTGAATTGCAGAACGTCAGATTTTTGCTGAAATTGTGACCGCGCGGCTTAGCCATTTTTTCAAAAAAAATTGTTGAGACATCGAGGGCTAATTCTGTTTCCCATGATAAAAACCCATCTGTTTTCACCGAAAAAGCTTTCAGTTGATCGTTTGCAACAGTTTGGCACCATTTCTGAGTGAATTGCAGAACGTCAGATTTTTGCTGAAATTGTGACCGCGCGGCTTTGGGATTTTTTCAAAAAAAGTTGTTCAGACGTCGAGGGCTAATTCTGTTTCCCATGATAAAAACCCATCTGTTTCCACCGAAAAAGCTTTCAGGGGATCGTTTGCAGCAGTTTGGCACCATTTCTGAGTGAATTGCAGAACGTCAGATTTTTGCTGAATTTGTGACCGCGCGGCTTAGGGATTTTTTCAAAAAAAGTTGTTGAGACATCGAGGGCTAATTCTGTTTCCCATGATAAAAACCCATCTGTTTTCACCGAAAAAGCTTTCAGGGGATCGTTTGCAACAGTTTGGCACCATTTCTGAGTGAATTGCAGAACGTCAGATTTTTGCTGAAATTGTGACCGCGCGGCTTTGGGATTTTTTCAAAAAAAGTTGTTCAGACGTCGAGGGCTAATTCTGTTTCCCATGATAAAAACCCATCTGTTTCCACCGAAAAAGCTTTCAGTCGATCGTTTGCAATAGTTTGGCACCATTTCTGAGTGAATTGCAGAAAGTCAGATTTTTGCTGAAATTGTGACCGCGCGGCTTAGGGATTTTTTCAAAAAAAGGTGTTCAGACATCGAGGGCTAATTCTGTTTCCCATGATAAAAACCCATCTGTTTTCACCGAGAAAGCTTTCAGGGGATCGTTTGCAACAGTTTGGCACGATTTCTGAGTGAATTGCAGAAAGTCAGATTTTTGCTGAAATTGTGACCGCGCGGCTTAGGTATTTTTTCAAAAAAAGTTGTTCAGACGTCGAGGGCTAATTCTCTTTCCCATGATACAAACCCATCTGTTTCCACCGAAAAAGCTTTCAGGGGATCGTTTGCAACAGTTTGGCACCATTTCTGAGTGAATTGCAGAACGTCAGATTTTTGCTGAAATTGTGACCGCGCGGCTTTGGGATTTTTTCAAAAAAAGTTGTTCAGACGTCGAGGGCTAATTCTGTTTCCCATGATAAAAACCCATCTGTTTCCACCGAAAAAGCTTTCAGTCGATCGTTTGCAATAGTTTGGCACCATTTCTGAGTGAATTGCAGAAAGTCAGATTTTTGCTGAAATTGTGACCGCGCGGCTTAGGGATTTTTTCAAAAAAAGGTGTTCAGACATCGAGGGCTAATTCTGTTTCCCATGATAAAAACCCATCTGTTTTCACCGAGAAAGCTTTCAGGGGATCGTTTGCAACAGTTTGGCACGATTTCTGAGTGAATTGCAGAAAGTCAGATTTTTGCTGAAATTGTGACCGCGCGGCTTAGGTATTTTTTCAAAAAAAGTTGTTCAGACGTCGAGGGCTAATTCTCTTTCCCATGATAAAAACCCATCTGTTTCCACCGAAAAAGCTTTCAGGGGATCGTTTGCTACAGTTTGGCACGATTTCTGAGTGAATTGCAGAAAGTCAGATTTTTGCTGAAATTGTGACCGCGCGGCTTAGGTATTTTTTCAAAAAAAGTTGTTCATACGTCGAGGGCTAATTCTCTTTCCCATGATACAAACCCATCTGTTTCCACCGAAAAAGCTTTCAGGGGATCGTTTGCAACAGTTTGGCACCATTTCTGAGTGAATTGCAGAACGTCAGATTTTTGCTGAAATTGTGACCGCGCGGCTTTGGGATTTTTTCAAAAAAAGTTGTTCAGACGTCGAGGGCTAATTCTGTTTCCCATGATAAAAACCCATCTGTTTCCACCGAAAAAGCTTTCAGTCGATCGTTTGCAATAGTTTGGCACCATTTCTGAGTGAATTGCAGAAAGTCAGATTTTTGCTGAAATTGTGACCGCGCGGCTTAGGGATTTTTTCAAAAAAAGGTGTTCAGACATCGAGGGCTAATTCTGTTTCCCATGATAAAAACCCATCTGTTTTCACCGAGAAAGCTTTCAGGGGATCGTTTGCAACAGTTTGGCACGATTTCTGAGTGAATTGCAGAAAGTCAGATTTTTGCTGAAATTGTGACCGCGCGGCTTAGGTATTTTTTCAAAAAAAGTTGTTCAGACGTCGAGGGCTAATTCTCTTTCCCATGATACAAACCCATCTGTTTCCACCGAAAAAGCTTTCAGGGGATCGTTTGCAACAGTTTGGCACCATTTCTGAGTGAATTGCAGAACGTCAGATTTTTGCTGAAATTGTGACCGCGCGGCTTAGCGATTTTTTCAAAAAAAAATGTTGAGACATCGAGGGCTAATTCTGTTTCCCATGATAAAAACCCATCTGTTTTCACCGAAAAAGCTTTCAGTTGATCGTTTGCAACAGTTTGGCACCATTTCTGAGTGAATTGCAGAACGTCAGATTTTTGCTGAAATTGTGACCGCGCGGCTTAGCGATTTTTTCAAAAAAAGTTGTTCAGACGTCGAGGGCTAATTCTGTTTCCCATGATAAAAACCCATCTGTTTCCACCGAAAAAGCTTTCAGTCGATCGTTTGCAATAGTTTGGGACCATTTCTGAGTGAATTGCAGAAAGTCAGATTTTTGCTGAAATTGTGACCGCGCGGCTTAGGTATTTTTTCAAAAAAAGTTGTTCAGACGTCGAGGGCTAATTCTCTTTCCCATGATAAAAACCCATCTGTTTTCACCGAAAAAGCTTTCAGTTGATCGTTTGCAACAGTTTGGCACCATTTCTGAGTGAATTGCAGAACGTCAGATTTTTGCTGAAATTGTGACCGCGCGGCTTAGCGATTTTTTCAAAAAAAGTTGTTAAGACGTCGAGGGCTAATTCTGTTTCCCATGATAAAAACCCATCTGTTTCCACCGAAAAAGCTTTCAGTCGATCGTTTGCAATAGTTTGGGACCATTTCTGAGTGAATTGCAGAAAGTCAGATTTTTGCTGAAATTGTGACCGCGCGGCTTAGGTATTTTTTCAAAAAAAGTTGTTCAGACGTCGAGGGCTAATTCTCTTTCCCATGATACAAACCCATCTGTTTCCACCGAAAAAGCTTTCAGGGGATCGTTTGCAGCAGTTTGGCACCGTTTCTGAGTGAATTGCAGAAAGTCAGATTTTTGCTGAAATTGTGACCGCGCGGCTTAGGTATTTTTTCAAAAAAAGTTGTTCAGACGTCGAGGGCTAATTCTCTTTCCCATGATACAAACCCATCTGTTTCCACCGAAAAAGCTTTCAGGGGATCGTTTGCAACAGTTTGGCACCATTTCTGAGTGAATTGCAGAACGTCAGATTTTTGCTGAAATTGTGACCGCGCGGCTTAGCCATTTTTTCAAAAAAAATTGTTGAGACATCGAGGGCTAATTCTGTTTCCCATGATAAAAACCCATCTGTTTTCACCGAAAAAGCTTTCAGTTGATCGTTTGCAACAGTTTGGCACCATTTCTGAGTGAATTGCAGAACGTCAGATTTTTGCTGAAATTGTGACCGCGCGGCTTTGGGATTTTTTCAAAAAAAGTTGTTCAGACGTCCAGGGCTAATTCTGTTTCCCATGATAAAAACCCATCTGTTTCCACCGAAAAAGCTTTCAGGGGATCGTTTGCAGCAGTTTGGCACCATTTCTGAGTGAATTGCAGAACGTCAGATTTTTGCTGAATTTGTGACCGCGCGGCTTAGGGATTTTTTCAAAAAAAGTTGTTGAGACATCGAGGGCTAATTCTGTTTCCCATGATAAAAACCCATCTGTTTTCACCGAAAAAGCTTTCAGGGGATCGTTTGCAACAGTTTGGCACCATTTCTGAGTGAATTGCAGAACGTCAGATTTTTGCTGAAATTGTGACCGCGCGGCTTTGGGATTTTTTCAAAAAAAGTTGTTCAGACGTCGAGGGCTAATTCTGTTTCCCATGATAAAAACCCATCTGTTTCCACCGAAAAAGCTTTCAGTCGATCGTTTGCAATAGTTTGGCACCATTTCTGAGTGAATTGCAGAAAGTCAGATTTTTGCTGAAATTGTGACCGCGCGGCTTAGGGATTTTTTCAAAAAAAGGTGTTCAGACATCGAGGGCTAATTCTGTTTCCCATGATAAAAACCCATCTGTTTTCACCGAGAAAGCTTTCAGGGGATCGTTTGCAACAGTTTGGCACGATTTCTGAGTGAATTGCAGAAAGTCAGATTTTTGCTGAAATTGTGACCGCGCGGCTTAGGTATTTTTTCAAAAAAAGTTGTTCAGACGTCGAGGGCTAATTCTCTTTCCCATGATACAAACCCATCTGTTTCCACCGAAAAAGCTTTCAGGGGATCGTTTGCAACAGTTTGGCACCATTTCTGAGTGAATTGCAGAACGTCAGATTTTTGCTGAAATTGTGACCGCGCGGCTTAGCGATTTTTTCAAAAAAAAATGTTGAGACATCGAGGGCTAATTCTGTTTCCCATGATAAAAACCCATCTGTTTTCACCGAAAAAGCTTTCAGTTGATCGTTTGCAACAGTTTGGCACCATTTCTGAGTGAATTGCAGAACGTCAGATTTTTGCTGAAATTGTGACCGCGCGGCTTAGCGATTTTTTCAAAAAAAGTTGTTCAGACGTCGAGGGCTAATTCTGTTTCCCATGATAAAAACCCATCTGTTTCCACCGAAAAAGCTTTCAGTCGATCGTTTGCAATAGTTTGGGACCATTTCTGAGTGAATTGCAGAAAGTCAGATTTTTGCTGAAATTGTGACCGCGCGGCTTAGGTATTTTTTCAAAAAAAGTTGTTCAGACGTCGAGGGCTAATTCTCTTTCCCATGATACAAACCCATCTGTTTCCACCGAAAAAGCTTTCAGGGGATCGTTTGCAGCAGTTTGGCACCGTTTCTGAGTGAATTGCAGAAAGTCAGATTTTTGCTGAAATTGTGACCGCGCGGCTTAGGTATTTTTTCAAAAAAAGTTGTTCAGACGTCGAGGGCTAATTCTCTTTCCCATGATACAAACCCATCTGTTTCCACCGAAAAAGCTTTCAGGGGATCGTTTGCAACAGTTTGGCACCATTTCTGAGTGAATTGCAGAACGTCAGATTTTTGCTGAAATTGTGACCGCGCGGCTTAGCCATTTTTTCAAAAAAATTTGTTGAGACATCGAGGGCTAATTCTGTTTCCCATGATAAAAACCCATCTGTTTTCACCAAAAAAGCTTTCAGTTGATCGTTTGCAACAGTTTGGCACCATTTCTGAGTGAATTGCAGAACGTCAAATTTTTGCTGAAATTGTGACCGCGCGGCTTAGGGATTTTTTCAAAAAAAGGTGTTCAGACATCTAGGGCTAATTCTGTTTCCCATGATAAAAACCCATCTGTTTTCACCGAAAAAGCTTTCAGGGGATCGTTTGCAACAGTTTGGCACCATTTCTGAGTGAATTGCAGATCGTCAGATTTTTGCTGAAATTGTGACCGCGCGGCTTAGGGATTTTTTCAAAAAAAGGTGTTCAGACATCTAGGAGGAATTCTGTTTCCCATGATAAAAACCCATCTGTTTCCACCGAAAAAGCTTTCAGGGGATCGTTTGCAGCAGTTTGGCACCATTTCTGAGTGAATTGCAGAACGTCAGATTTTTGCTGAATTTGTGACCGCGCGGCTTAGGGATTTTTTCAAAAAAAGTTGTTGAGACATCGAGGGCTAATTCTGTTTCCCATGATAAAAACCCATCTGTTTTCACCGAAAAAGCTTTCAGGGGATCGTTTGCAACAGTTTGGCACCATTTCTGAGTGAATTGCAGAACGTCAGATTTTTGCTGAAATTGTGACCGCGCGGCTTTGGGATTTTTTCAAAAAAAGTTGTTCAGACGTCGAGGGCTAATTCTGTTTCCCATGATAAAAACCCATCTGTTTCCACCGAAAAAGCTTTCAGTCGATCGTTTGCAATAGTTTGGCACCATTTCTGAGTGAATTGCAGAAAGTCAGATTTTTGCTGAAATTGTGACCGCGCGGCTTAGGGATTTTTTCAAAAAAAGGTGTTCAGACATCGAGGGCTAATTCTGTTTCCCATGATAAAAACCCATCTGTTTTCACCGAGAAAGCTTTCAGGGGATCGTTTGCAACAGTTTGGCACGATTTCTGAGTGAATTGCAGAAAGTCAGATTTTTGCTGAAATTGTGACCGCGCGGCTTAGGTATTTTTTCAAAAAAAGTTGTTCAGACGTCGAGGGCTAATTCTCTTTCCCATGATACAAACCCATCTGTTTCCACCGAAAAAGCTTTCAGGGGATCGTTTGCAACAGTTTGGCACCATTTCTGAGTGAATTGCAGAACGTCAGATTTTTGCTGAAATTGTGACCGCGCGGCTTAGCGATTTTTTCAAAAAAAAATGTTGAGACATCGAGGGCTAATTCTGTTTCCCATGATAAAAACCCATCTGTTTTCACCGAAAAAGCTTTCAGTTGATCGTTTGCAACAGTTTGGCACCATTTCTGAGTGAATTGCAGAACGTCAGATTTTTGCTGAAATTGTGACCGCGCGGCTTAGCGATTTTTTCAAAAAAAGTTGTTCAGACGTCGAGGGCTAATTCTGTTTCCCATGATAAAAACCCATCTGTTTCCACCGAAAAAGCTTTCAGTCGATCGTTTGCAATAGTTTGGGACCATTTCTGAGTGAATTGCAGAAAGTCAGATTTTTGCTGAAATTGTGACCGCGCGGCTTAGGTATTTTTTCAAAAAAAGTTGTTCAGACGTCGAGGGCTAATTCTCTTTCCCATGATACAAACCCATCTGTTTCCACCGAAAAAGCTTTCAGGGGATCGTTTGCAGCAGTTTGGCACCGTTTCTGAGTGAATTGCAGAAAGTCAGATTTTTGCTGAAATTGTGACCGCGCGGCTTAGGTATTTTTTCAAAAAAAGTTGTTCAGACGTCGAGGGCTAATTCTCTTTCCCATGATACAAACCCATCTGTTTCCACCGAAAAAGCTTTCAGGGGATCGTTTGCAACAGTTTGGCACCATTTCTGAGTGAATTGCAGAACGTCAGATTTTTGCTGAAATTGTGACCGCGCGGCTTAGCCATTTTTTCAAAAAAATTTGTTGAGACATCGAGGGCTAATTCTGTTTCCCATGATAAAAACCCATCTGTTCTCACCAAAAAAGCTTTCAGTTGATCGTTTGCAACAGTTTGGCACCATTTCTGAGTGAATTGCAGAACGTCAAATTTTTGCTGAAATTGTGACCGCGCGGCTTAGGGATTTTTTCAAAAAAAGGTGTTCAGACATCTAGGGCTAATTCTGTTTCCCATGATAAAAACCCATCTGTTTTCACCGAAAAAGCTTTCAGGGGATCGTTTGCAACAGTTTGGCACCATTTCTGAGTGAATTGCAGATCGTCAGATTTTTGCTGAAATTGTGACCGCGCGGCTTAGGGATTTTTTCAAAAAAAGGTGTTCAGACATCTAGGAGGAATTCTGTTTACCAGGATAAACACCCATCTGTATTCACCGAAAAAGCTTTCAGGGGATCGTTTGCAACAGTTTGGCACGATTTCTGAGTGAATTGCAGAACGTCAGATTTTTGCTGAAATTGTGACCGCGCGGCTTAGGGATTTTTTCAAAAAAAGTTGTTGAGACACCGAGGGCTAATTCTGTTTCCCATGATAAAAACCCACCTGTTTCCACCGAAAAAGCTTTCAGTCGATCGTTTGCAATAGTTTGGCACCATTTCTGAGTGAATTGCAGAAAGTCAGATTTTTGCTGAAATTGTGACCGCGCGGCTTTGGTATTTTTTCAAAAAAAGTTGTTCGGACGTCGAGGGCTAATTCTCTTTCCCATGATACAAACCCATCTGTTTCCACCGAAAAAGCTTTCAGTCGATCGTTTGCAGCAGTTTGGCACCATTTCTGAGTGAATTGCAGAACGTCAGATTTTTGCTGAAATTGTGCCCGCGCGGCTTAGGGATTTTTTCAAAAAAAGGTGTTCAGACATCTAGGGCTAATTCTGTTTCCCATGATAAAAACCCATCTGTTTTCACCGAAAAAGCTTTCAGGGGATCGTTTGCAACAGTTTGGCACCATTTCTGAGTGAATTGCAGATCGTCAGATTTTTGCTGAAATTGTGACCGCGCGGCTTAGGGATTTTTTCAAAAAAAGGTGTTCAGACATCTAGGGGGAATTCTGTTTACCAGGATAAACACCCATCTGTATTCACCGAAAAAGCTTTCAGGGGATCGTTTGCAACAGTTTGGCACGATTTCTGAGTGAATTGCAGAACGTCAGATTTTTGCTGAAATTGTGACCGCGCGGCTTAGGGATTTTTTCAAAAAAAGTTGTTGAGACATCGAGGGCTAATTCTGTTTCCCATGATAAAAACCCACCTGTTTCCACCGAAAAAGCTTTCAGTCGATCGTTTGCAACAGTTTGGCACCATTTCTGAGTGAATTGCAGAACGTCAGATTTTTGCTGAAATTGTGACCGCGCGGCTTAGCGATTTTTTCAAAAAAAGGTGTTCAGACATCTAGGGGGAATTCTGTTTACCAGGATAAACACCCATCTGTATTCACCGAAAAAGCTTTCAGGGGATCGTTTGCAACAGTTTGGCACCATTTCTGAGTGAATTGCAGAACGTCAGATTTTTGCTGAAATTGTGACCGCGCGGCTTAGGGATTTTTTCAAAAAAAGGTGTTCAGACATCTAGGGCTAATTCTGTTTCCCATGATAAAAACCCATCTGTTTTCACCGAAAAAGCTTTCAGGGGATCGTTTGCAACAGTTTGGCACCATTTCTGAGTGAATTGCAGATCGTCAGATTTTTGCTGAAATTGTGACCGCGCGGCTTAGGGATTTTTTCAAAAAAAGGTGTTCAGACATCTAGGGGGAATTCTGTTTACCAGGATAAACACCCATCTGTATTCACCGAAAAAGCTTTCAGGGGATCGTTTGCAACAGTTTGGCACGATTTCTGAGTGAATTGCAGAACGTCAGATTTTTGCTGAAATTGTGACCGCGCGGCTTAGGGATTTTTTCAAAAAAAGTTGTTGAGACATCGAGGGCTAATTCTGTTTCCCATGATAAAAACCCACCTGTTTCCACCGAAAAAGCTTTCAGTCGATCGTTTGCAATAGTTTGGCACCATTTCTGAGTGAATTGCAGAAAGTCAGATTTTTGCTGAAATTGTGACCGCGCGGCTTTGGTATTTTTTCAAAAAAAGTTGTTCGGACGTCGAGGGCTAATTCTCTTTCCCATGATACAAACCCATCTGTTTCCACCGAAAAAGCTTTCAGTCGATCGTTTGCAGCAGTTTGGCACCATTTCTGAGTGAATTGCAGAACGTCAGATTTTTGCTGAAATTGTGACCGCGCGGCTTAGGGATTTTTTCAAAAAAAGGTGTTCAGACATCTAGGGCTAATTCTGTTTCCCATGATAAAAACCCATCTGTTTTCACCAAAAAAGCTTTCAGGGGATCGTTTGCAACAGTTTGTCACCATTTCTGAGTGAATTGCAGATCGTCAGATTTTTGCTGAAATTGTGACCGCGCGGCTTAGGGATTTTTTCAAAAAAAGGTGTTCAGACATCTAGGGGGAATTCTGTTTACCAGGATAAACACCCATCTGTATTCACCGAAAAAGCTTTCAGGGGATCGTTTGCAACATTTTGGCACGATTTCTGAGTGAATTGCAGAACGTCAGATTTTTGCTGAAATTGTGACCGGGCGGCTTAGGGATTTTTTCAAAAAAAGTTGTTGAGACATCGAGGGCTAATTCTGTTTCCCATGATAAAAACCCACCTGTTTCCACCGAAAAAGCTTTCAGTCGATCGTTTGCAACAGTTTGGCACCATTTCTGAGTGAATTGCAGAACGTCAGATTTTTGCTGAAATTGTGACCGCGCGGCTTAGGGATTTTTTCAAAAAAAGGTGTTGAGACATCGAGGGCTAATTCTGTTTCCCATGATAAAAACCCACCTGTTTCCACCGAAAAAGCTTTCAGTCGATCGTTTGCAATAGTTTGGCACCATTTCTGAGTGAATTGCGGAAAGTCAGATTTTTGCTGAAATTGTGACCGCGCGGCTTTGGTATTTTTTCAAAAAAAGTTGTTCAGACGTCGAGGGCTAATTCTCTTTCCCATGATACAAACCCATCTGTTTCCACCGAAAAAGCTTTCAGTCGATCGTTTGCAGCAGTTTGGCACCATTTCTGAGTGAATTGCAGAACTTCAGATTTTTGCTGAAATTGTGACCGCGCGGCTTAGGGATTTTTTCAAAAAAAGTTGTTGAGACATCGAGGGCTAATTCTGTTTCCCATGATAAAAACCCATCTGTTTTCACCGAAAAAGCTTTCAGGGGATCGTTTGCAACAGTTTGGCACCATTTCTGAGTGAATTGCAGAACGTCAGATTTTTGCTGAAATTGTGACCGCGCGGCTTTGGGATTTTTTCAAAAAAAGTTGTTCAGACGTCGAGGGCTAATTCTGTTTCCCATGATAAAAACACATGTGCTTCCACCGAAAAAGCTTTCAGTCGATCGTTTGCAATAGTTTGGCACCATTTCTGAGTGAATTGCAGAAAGTCAGATTTTTGCTGAAATTGTGACCGCGCGGCTTAGGTATTTTTTCAAAAAAAGTTGTTCAGACGTCGAGGGCTAATTCTCTTTCCCATGATACAAACCCATCTGTTTCCACCGAAAAAGCTTCCAGGGGATCGTTTGCAACAGTTTGGCACCATTTCTGAGTGAATTGCAGAACGTCAGATTTTTGCTGAAATTGTGACCGCGCGGCTTAGCGATTTTTTCAAAAAAAATTGTTGAGACATCGAGGGCTAATTCTGTTTCCCATGATAAAAACCCATCTGTTTCCACCGAAAAAGCTTTCAGTCGATCGTTTGCAATAGTTTGGCACCATTTCTGAGTGAATTGCGGAAAGTCAGATTTTTGCTGAAATTGTGACCGCGCGGCTTTGGTATTTTTTCAAAAAAAGTTGTTCAGACGTCGAGGGCTAATTCTCTTTCCCATGATACAAACCCATCTGTTTCCACCGAAAAAGCTTTCAGTCGATCGTTTGCAGCAGTTTGGCACCATTTCTGAGTGAATTGCAGAACGTCAGATTTTTGCTGAAATTGTGACCGCGCGGCTTAGCGATTTTTTCAAAAAAAATTGTTGAGACATCGAGGGCTAATTCTGTTTCCCATGATAAAAACCCATCTGTTTCCACCGAAAAAGCTTTCAGTCGATCGTTTGCAATAGTTTGGCACCATTTCTGAGTGAATTGTGGAAAGTCAGATTTTTGCTGAAATTGTGACCGCGCGGCTTTGGTATTTTTTCAAAAAAAGTTGTTCAGACGTCGAGGGCTAATTCTCTTTCCCACGATACAAACCCATCTGTTTCCACCGAAAAAGCTTTCAGTCGATCGTTTGCAGCAGTTTGGCACCATTTCTGAGTGAATTGCAGAACGTCAGATTTTTGCTGAAATTGTGACCGCGCGGCTTAGGGATTTTTTCAAAAAAAGTTGTTGAGACATCGAGGGCTAATTCTGTTTCCCATGATAAAATCCCATCTGTTTTCACCGAAAAAGCTTTCAGGGGATCGTTTGCAACAGTTTGGCACCATTTCTGAGTGAATTGCAGAACGTCAGATTTTTGCTGAAATTGTGACCGCGCGGCTTTGGAATTTTTTCAAAAAAAGTTGTTCAGACGTCGAGGGCTAATTCTGTTTCCCATGATAAAAACACATGTGCTTCCACCGAAAAAGCTTTCAGTCGATCGTTTGCAATAGTTTGGCACCATTTCTGAGTGAATTGCAGAAAGTCAGATTTTTGCTGAAATTGTGACCGCGCTGCTTAGGGATTTTTTCAAAAAAAGTTGTTGAGACATCGAGGGCTAATTCTGTTTCCCATGATAAAAACCCATCTGTTTTCACCGAAAAAGCTTTCAGGGGATCGTTTGCAAAAGTTTGGCACCATTTCTGTGTGAATTGCAGAACGTCAGATTTTTGCTGAAATTGTTACTGCGCGACCTAGGTATTTTTTCAAAAAAAGTTGTTGAGACATCGAGGGCTAATTCTGTTTCCCATGATAAAAACCCACCTGTTTTCACCGAAAAAGCTTTCAGGGGATCGTTTGCAACAGTTTGGCCCCATTTCTGAGTGAATTGCAGAACGTCAGATTTTTGCTGAAATTGTGACCGCGCGGCTTTGGGATTTTTTCAAAAAAAGTTGTTCAGACGTCGAGGGCTAATTCTGTTTCCCATGATAGAAACCCATCTGTTTTCACCAAAAAAGCTTTCAGTTGATCGTTTGCAACAGTTTGGCACCATTTCTGAGTGAATTGCAGAACGTCAATTTTTTGCTGAAATTGTGACCGCGCGGCTTAGGGATTTGTTCAAAAAAAGGTGTTCAGACATCTAGGGCTAATTCTGTTTCCCATGATAAAAACCCATCTGTTTTCACCGAAAAAGCTTTCAGGGGATCGTTTGCAACAGTTTGGCACCATTTCGGAGTGAATTGCAGATCGTCAGATTTTTGCTGAAATTGTGACCGCGCGGCTTAGGGATTTTTTCAAAAAAAGGTGTTCAGACATCTAGGGGGAATTCTGTTTACCAGGATAAACACCCATCTGTATTCACCGAAAAAGCTTTCAGGGGATCGTTTGCAACAGTTTGGCCCGATTTCTGAGTGAATTGCAGAACGTCAGATTTTTGCTGAAATTGTGACCGCGCGGCTTAGCGATTTTTTCAAAAAAAGTTGTTGAGACATCGAGGGCTAATTCTGTTTCCCATGATAAAAACCCACCTGTTTCCACCGAAAAAGCTTTCAGTCGATCGTTTGCAATAGTTTGGCACCATTTCTGAGTGAATTGCGGAAAGTCAGATTTTTGCTGAAATTGTGACCGCGCGGCTTTGGTATTTTTTCAAAAAAAGTTGTTCAGACGTCGAGGGCTAATTCTCTTTCCCATGATACAAACCCATCTGTTTCCACCGAAAAAGCTTTCAGTCGATCGTTTGCAGCAGTTTGGCACCATTTCTGAGTGAATTGCAGAACTTCAGATTTTTGCTGAAATTGTGACCGCGCGGCTTAGGGATTTTTTCAAAAAAAGTTGTTGAGACATCGAGGGCTAATTCTGTTTCCCATGATAAAAACCCATCTGTTTTCACCGAAAAAGCTTTCAGGGGATCGTTTGCAACAGTTTGGCACCATTTCTGAGTGAATTGCAGAACGTCAGATTTTTGCTGAAATTGTGACCGCGCGGCTTTGGGATTTTTTCAAAAAAAGTTGTTCAGACGTCGAGGGCTAATTCTGTTTCCCATGATAAAAACACATGTGCTTCCACCGAAAAAGCTTTCAGTCGATCGTTTGCAATAGTTTGGCACCATTTCTGAGTGAATTGCAGAAAGTCAGATTTTTGCTGAAATTGTGACCGCGCGGCTTAGGTATTTTTTCAAAAAAAGTTGTTCAGACGTCGAGGGCTAATTCTCTTTCCCATGATACAATCCCATCTGTTTCCACCGAAAAAGCTTCCAGGGGATCGTTTGCAACAGTTTGGCACCATTTCTGAGTGAATTGCAGAACGTCAGATTTTTGCTGAAATTGTGACCGCGCGGCTTAGCGATTTTTTCAAAAAAAATTGTTGAGACATCGAGGGCTAATTCTGTTTCCCATGATAAAAACCCATCTGTTTCCACCGAAAAAGCTTTCAGTCGATCGTTTGCAATAGTTTGGCACCATTTCTGAGTGAATTGCGGAAAGTCAGATTTTTGCTGAAATTGTGACCGCGCGGCTTTGGTATTTTTTCAAAAAAAGTTGTTCAGACGTCGAGGGCTAATTCTCTTTCCCATGATACAAACCCATCTGTTTCCACCGAAAAAGCTTTCAGTCGATCGTTTGCAGCAGTTTGGCACCATTTCTGAGTGAATTGCAGAACGTCAGATTTTTGCTGAAATTGTGACCGCGCGGCTTAGCGATTTTTTCAAAAAAAATTGTTGAGACATCGAGGGCTAATTCTGTTTCCCATGATAAAAACCCATCTGTTTCCACCGAAAAAGCTTTCAGTCGATCGTTTGCAATAGTTTGGCACCATTTCTGAGTGAATTGTGGAAAGTCAGATTTTTGCTGAAATTGTGACCGCGCGGCTTTGGTATTTTTTCAAAAAAAGTTGTTCAGACGTCGAGGGCTAATTCTCTTTCCCATGATACAAACCCATCTGTTTCCACCGAAAAAGCTTTCAGTCGATCGTTTGCAGCAGTTTGGCACCATTTCTGAGTGAATTGCAGAACGTCAGATTTTTGCTGAAATTGTGACCGCGCGGCTTAGGGATTTTTTCAAAAAAAGTTGTTGAGACATCGAGGGCTAATTCTGTTTCCCATGATAAAAACCCATCTGTTTTCACCGAAAAAGCTTTCAGGGGATCGTTTGCAACAGTTTGGCACCATTTCTGAGTGAATTGCAGAACGTCAGATTTTTGCTGAAATTGTGACCGCGCGGCTTTGGGATTTTTTCAAAAAAAGTTGTTCAGACGTCGAGGGCTAATTCTGTTTCCCATGATAAAAACACATGTGCTTCCACCGAAAAAGCTTTCAGTCGATCGTTTGCAATAGTTTGGCACCATTTCTGAGTGAATTGCAGAAAGTCAGATTTTTGCTGAAATTGTGACCGCGCTGCTTAGGGATTTTTTCAAAAAAAGTTGTTGAGACATCGAGGGCTAATTCTGTTTCCCATGATAAAAACCCATCTGTTTTCACCGAAAAAGCTTTCAGGGGATCGTTTGCAACAGTTTGGCACCATTTCTGTGTGAATTGCAGAACGTCAGATTTTTGCTGAAATTGTTACTGCGCGACCTAGGTATTTTTTCAAAAAAAGTTGTTGAGACATCGAGGGCTAATTCTGTTTCCCATGATAAAAACCCACCTGTTTTCACCGAAAAAGCTTTCAGGGGATCCTTTGCAACAGTTTGGCCCCATTTCTGAGTGAATTGCAGAACGTCAGATTTTTGCTGAAATTGTGACCGCGCGGCTTTGGGATTTTTTCAAAAAAAGTTGTTCAGACGTCGAGGGCTAATTCTGTTTCCCATGATAGAAACCCATCTATTTCCACCGAAAAAGCTTTCTGTCGATCGTTTGCAATATTTTGGCACCATTTCTGAGTGAATTGCAGAAAGTCAGATTTTTGCTGAAATTGTGACCGCGCGGCTTAGGTATTTTTTCAAAAAAAGTTGTTCAGACGTCGAGGGCTAATTCTCTTTCCCATGATAAAAACCCATCTGTTTTCACCGAAAAAGCTTTCAGGGGATCGTTTGCAACAGTTTGGCACCATTTCTGTGTGAATTGCAGAACGTCAGATTTTTGCTGAAATTGTTACTGCGCGACCTAGGTATTTTTTCAAAAAAAGTTGTTGAGACATCGAGGGCTAATTCTGTTTCCCATGATAAAAACCCACCTGTTTTCACCGAAAAAGCTTTCAGGGGATCGTTTGCAACAGTTTGGCCCCATTTCTGAGTGAATTGCAGAACGTCAGATTTTTGCTGAAATTGTGACCGCGCGGCTTTGGGATTTTTTCAAAAAAAGTTGTTCAGACGTCGAGGGCTAATTCTGTTTCCCATGATAGAAACCCATCTATTTCCACCGAAAAAGCTTTCTGTCGATCGTTTGCAATATTTTGGCACCATTTCTGAGTGAATTGCAGAAAGTCAGATTTTTGCTGAAATTGTGACCGCGCGGCTTAGGTATTTTTTCAAAAAAAGTTGTTCAGACGTCGAGGGCTAATTCTCTTTCCCATGATACAAACCCATCTGTTTCCACCGAAAAAGCTTTCAGGGGATCGTTTGCAACAGTTTGGCACCATTTCTGAGTGAATTGCAGAAAGTCAGATTTTTGCTGAAATTGTGACCGCGCGGCTTAGCGATTTTTTCAAAAAAAATTGTTGAGACATCGAGGGCTAATTCTGTTTCCCATGATAAAAACCCATCTGTTTTCACCAAAAAAGCTTTCAGTTGATCGTTTGCAACAGTTTGGCACCATTTCTGAGTGAATTGCAGAACGTCAAATTTTTGCTGAAATTGTGACCGCGCGGCTTAGGGATTTTTTCAAAAAAAGGTGTTCAGACATCTAGGGCTAATTCTGTTTCCCATGATAAAAACCCATCTGTTTTCACCGAAAAAGCTTTCAGGGGATCGTTTGCAACAGTTTGGCACCATTTCGGAGTGAATTGCAGATCGTCAGATTTTTGCTGAAATTGTGACCGCGCGGCTTAGGGATTTTTTCAAAAAAAGGTGTTCAGACATCTAGGGGGAATTCTGTTTACCAGGATAAACACCCATCTGTATTCACCGAAAAAGCTTTCAGGGGATCGTTTGCAACAGTTTGGCACGATTTCTGAGTGAATTGCAGAACGTCAGATTTTTGCTGAAATTGTGACCGCGCGGCTTAGCGATTTTTTCAAAAAAAGTTGTTGAGACATCGAGGGCTAATTCTGTTTCCCATGATAAAAACCCACCTGTTTCCACCGAAAAAGCTTTCAGTCGATCGTTTGCAATAGTTTGGCACCATTTCTGAGTGAATTGCGGAAAGTCAGATTTTTGCTGAAATTGTGACCGCGCGGCTTTGGTATTTTTTCAAAAAAAGTTGTTCAGACGTCGAGGGCTAATTCTCTTTCCCATGATACAAACCCATCTGTTTCCACCGAAAAAGCTTTCAGTCGATCGTTTGCAGCAGTTTGGCACCATTTCTGAGTGAATTGCAGAACTTCAGATTTTTGCTGAAATTGTGACCGCGCGGCTTAGGGATTTTTTCAAAAAAAGTTGTTGAGACATCGAGGGCTAATTCTGTTTCCCATGATAAAAACCCATCTGTTTTCACCGAAAAAGCTTTCAGGGGATCGTTTGCAACAGTTTGGCACCATTTCTGAGTGAATTGCAGAACGTCAGATTTTTGCTGAAATTGTGACCGCGCGGCTTTGGGATTTTTTCAAAAAAAGTTGTTCAGACGTCGAGGGCTAATTCTGTTTCCCATGATAAAAACACATGTGCTTCCACCGAAAAAGCTTTCAGTCGATCGTTTGCAATAGTTTGGCACCATTTCTGAGTGAATTGCAGAAAGTCAGATTTTTGCTGAAATTGTGACCGCGCGGCTTAGGTATTTTTTCAAAAAAAGTTGTTCAGACGTCGAGGGCTAATTCTCTTTCCCATGATACAAACCCATCTGTTTCCACCGAAAAAGCTTCCAGGGGATCGTTTGCAACAGTTTGGCACCATTTCTGAGTGAATTGCAGAACGTCAGATTTTTGCTGAAATTGTGACCGCGCGGCTTAGCGATTTTTTCAAAAAAAATTGTTGAGACATCGAGGGCTAATTCTGTTTCCCATGATAAAAACCCATCTGTTTCCACCGAAAAAGCTTTCAGTCGATCGTTTGCAATAGTTTGGCACCATTTCTGAGTGAATTGCGGAAAGTCAGATTTTTGCTGAAATTGTGACCGCGCGGCTTTGGTATTTTTTCAAAAAAAGTTGTTCAGACGTCGAGGGCTAATTCTCTTTCCCATGATACAAACCCATCTGTTTCCACCGAAAAAGCTTTCAGTCGATCGTTTGCAGCAGTTTGGCACCATTTCTGAGTGAATTGCAGAACGTCAGATTTTTGCTGAAATTGTGACCGCGCGGCTTAGCGATTTTTTCAAAAAAAATTGTTGAGACATCGAGGGCTAATTCTGTTTCCCATGATAAAAACCCATCTGTTTCCACCGAAAAAGCTTTCAGTCGATCGTTTGCAATAGTTTGGCACCATTTCTGAGTGAATTGTGGAAAGTCAGATTTTTGCTGAAATTGTGACCGCGCGGCTTTGGTATTTTTTCAAAAAAAGTTGTTCAGACGTCGAGGGCTAATTCTCTTTCCCATGATACAAACCCATCTGTTTCCACCGAAAAAGCTTTCAGTCGATCGTTTGCAGCAGTTTGGCACCATTTCTGAGTGAATTGCAGAACGTCAGATTTTTGCTGAAATTGTGACCGCGCGGCTTAGGGATTTTTTCAAAAAAAGTTGTTGAGACATCGAGGGCTAATTCTGTTTCCCATGATAAAAACCCATCTGTTTTCACCGAAAAAGCTTTCAGGGGATCGTTTGCAACAGTTTGGCACCATTTCTGAGTGAATTGCAGAACGTCAGATTTTTGCTGAAATTGTGACCGCGCGGCTTTGGGATTTTTTCAAAAAAAGTTGTTCAGACGTCGAGGGCTAATTCTGTTTCCCATGATAAAAACACATGTGCTTCCACCGAAAAAGCTTTCAGTCGATCGTTTGCAATAGTTTGGCACCATTTCTGAGTGAATTGCAGAAAGTCAGATTTTTGCTGAAATTGTGACCGCGCTGCTTAGGGATTTTTTCAAAAAAAGTTGTTGAGACATCGAGGGCTAATTCTGTTTCCCATGATAAAAACCCATCTGTTTTCACCGAAAAAGCTTTCAGGGGATCGTTTGCAACAGTTTGGCACCATTTCTGTGTGAATTGCAGAACGTCAGATTTTTGCTGAAATTGTTACTGCGCGACCTAGGTATTTTTTCAAAAAAAGTTGTTGAGACATCGAGGGCTAATTCTGTTTCCCATGATAAAAACCCACCTGTTTTCACCGAAAAAGCTTTCAGGGGATCGTTTGCAACAGTTTGGCCCCATTTCTGAGTGAATTGCAGAACGTCAGATTTTTGCTGAAATTGTGACCGCGCGGCTTTGGGATTTTTTCAAAAAAAGTTGTTCAGACGTCGAGGGCTAATTCTGTTTCCCATGATAGAAACCCATCTATTTCCACCGAAAAAGCTTTCTGTCGATCGTTTGCAATATTTTGGCACCATTTCTGAGTGAATTGCAGAAAGTCAGATTTTTGCTGAAATTGTGACCGCGCGGCTTAGGTATTTTTTCAAAAAAAGTTGTTCAGACGTCGAGGGCTAATTCTCTTTCCCATGATACAAACCCATCTGTTTCCACCGAAAAAGCTTTCAGGGGATCGTTTGCAACAGTTTGGCACCATTTCTGAGTGAATTGCAGAACGTCAGATTTTTGCTGAAATTGTGACCGCGCGGCTTAGCGATTTTTTCAAAAAAAATTGTTGATACATCGAGGGCTAATTCTGTTTCCCATGATAAAAACCCATCTGTTTTCACCAAAAAAGCTTTCAGTTGATCGTTTGCAACAGTTTGGCACCATTTCTGAGTGAATTGCAGAAAGTCAGATTTTTGCTGAAATTGTGACCGCGCGGCTTAGGGATTTTTTCAAAAAAAGGTGTTCAGACATCTAGGGCTAATTCTGTTTCCCATGAAAAAAACCCATCTGTTTTCACCGAAAAAGCTTTCAGGGGATCGTTTGCAAGAGTTTGGCACCATTTCTGAGTGAATTGCAGATCGTCAGATTTTTGCTGAAATTGTGACCGCGCGGCTTAGGGATTTTTTCAAAAAGAGGTGTTCAGACATCTAGGGCGAATTCTGTTTACCAGGATAAACACCCATCTGTATTCACCGAAAAAGCTTTCAGGGGATCGTTTGCAACAGTTTGGCACGATTTCTGAGTGAATTGCAGAACGTCAGATTTTTGCTGAAATTGTGACCGCGCGGCTTAGGGGTTTTTTCAAAAAAAGTTGCTCCGACGTCGAGGGCTAATTCAGTTTCCCATGATACAAACTCATCTGTTTTCACCGAAAAAGCTTTCAGTCGATCGTTTGCAACAGTTTGTCGCCATTTCTGAGTGAATTGCAGAAAGTCAGATTTTTGCTGAAATTGTGACCGCGCGGCTTAGGGATTTTTTCAAAAAAAGTTGTTGAGACATCGAGGGCTAATTCTGTTTCCCATGATAAAAACCCATCTGTTTTCACCGAAAAAGCTTTCAGGGGATCGTTTGCAACAGTTTGGCACCATTTCTGAGTGAATTGCAGAACGTCAGAT
The DNA here is from genome assembly GCF_965153285.1 of Podarcis tiliguerta. NCBI lineage: Eukaryota > Metazoa > Chordata > Lepidosauria > Squamata > Lacertidae > Podarcis > Podarcis tiliguerta. The sequence continues at coordinate 9,588,940 of NC_139547.1, read as the reverse complement.
TTTTGCTGAAATTGTGACCGCGCGGCTTTGGGATTTTTTCAAAAAAAGTTGTTCAGACGTCGAGGGCTAATTCTGTTTCCCATGATAAAAACCCATCTGTTTCCACCGAAAAAGCTTTCAGTCGATCGTTTGCAATAGTTTGGCACAATTTCTGAGTGAATTGCAGAAAGTCAGATTTTTGCTGAAATTGTGACCGCGCGGCTTAGGGATTTTTTCAAAAAAAGTTGTTGAGACATCGAGGGCTAATTCTGTTTCCCATGATACAAACCCATCTGTTTCCACCGAAAAAGCTTTCAGGAGATCGTTTGCAGCAGTTTGGCACCATTTCTGAGTGAATTGCAGAAAGTCAGATTTTTGCTGAAATTGTGACCGCCCGGCTTAGGGATTTTTTCAAAAAAAGTTGTTCAGACGTCGAGGGCTAATTCTGTTTCCCATGATAAAAACCCATCTGTTTTCACCGAAAAAGCTTTCAGGGGATCGTTTGCAACAGTTTGGCACCATTTCTGAGTGAATTGCAGAACGTCAGATTTTTGCTGAAATTGTGACCGCGCGGCTTTGGGATTTTTTCAAAAAAAGTTGTTCAGACGTCGAGGGCTAATTCTGTTTCCCATGATAAAAACCCATCTGTTTCCACCGAAAAAGCTTTCAGTCGATCGTTTGCAATAGTTTGGCACCATTTCTGAGTGAATTGCAGAAAGTCAGATTTTTGCTGAAATTGTGACCGCGCGGCTTAGGGATTTTTTCAAAAAAAGTTGTTGAGACATCGAGGGCTAATTCTGTTTCCCATGATAAAAACCCATCTGTTTTCACCGAAAAAGCTTTCAGGGGATCGTTTGCAACAGTTTGGCACCATTTCTGAGTGAATTGCAGAACGTCAGATTTTTGCTGAAATTGTGACCGCGCGGCTTTGGGATTTTTTCAAAAAAAGTTGTTCAGACGTCGAGGGCTAATTCTGTTTCCCATGATAAAAACCCATCTGTTTCCACCGAAAAAGCTTTCAGTCGATCGTTTGCAACAGTTTGGCACCATTTCTGAGTGAATTGCAGAACGTCAGATTTTTGCTGAAATTGTGACCGCGCGGCTTTGGGATTTTTTCAAAAAAAGTTGTTCAGACGTCGAGGGCTAATTCTGTTTCCCATGATAAAAACCCATCTGTTTCCACCGAAAAAGCTTTCAGTCGATCGTTTGCAATAGTTTGGCACCATTTCTGAGTGAATTGCAGAAAGTCAGATTTTTGCTGAAATTGTGACCGCGCGGCTTAGGGATTTTTTCAAAAAAAGTTGTTGAGACATCGAGGGCTAATTCTGTTTCCCATGATAAAAACCCATCTGTTTTCACCGAGAAAGCTTTCAGGGGATCGTTTGCAACAGTTTGGCACCATTTCTGTGTGAATTGCAGAACGTCAGATTTTTGCTGAAATTGTGACCGCGCGGCTTTGGGATTTTTTCAGAAAAGGTTGTTCAGACGTCGAGGGCTAATTCTCTTTCCCATGATACAAACCCATCTGTTTCCACCGAAAAAGCTTTCAGTCGATCGTTTGCAGCAGTTTGGCACCATTTCTGAGTGAATTGCAGAAAGTCAGATTTTTGCTGAAATTGTGACCGCCCGGCTTAGGGATTTTTTCAAAAAAAGTTGTTCAGACGTCGAGGGCTAATTCTCTTTCCCATGATACAAACCCATCTGTTTCCACCGAAAAAGCTTTCAGGGGATCGTTTGCAACAGTTTGGCACCATTTCTGAGTGAATTGCAGAACGTCAGATTTTTGCTGAAATTGTGACCGCGCGGCTTAGCGATTTTTTCAAAAAAAAATGTTGAGACATCGAGGGCTAATTCTGTTTCCCATGATAAAAACCCATCTGTTTTCACCAAAAAAGCTTTCAGTTGATCGTTTGCAACAGTTTGGCACCATTTCTGAGTGAATTGCAGAAAGTCAGATTTTTGCTGAAATTGTGACCGCGCGGCTTAGGGATTTTTTCAAAAAAAGGTGTTCAGACATCTAGGGCTAATTCTGTTTCCCATGAAAAAAACCCATCTGTTTTCACCGAAAAAGCTTTCAGGGGATCGTTTGCAAGAGTTTGGCACCATTTCTGAGTGAATTGCAGATCGTCAGATTTTTGCTGAAATTGTGACCGCGCGGCTTAGGGATTTTTTCAAAAAGAGGTGTTCAGACATCTAGGGCGAATTCTGTTTACCAGGATAAACACCCATCTGTATTCACCGAAAAAGCTTTCAGGGGATCGTTTGCAACAGTTTGGCACGATTTCTGAGTGAATTGCAGAACGTCAGATTTTTGCTGAAATTGTGACCGCGCGGCTTAGGGGTTTTTTCAAAAAAAGTTGTTGAGACATCGAGGGCTAATTCTGTTTCCCATGATAAAAACCCATCTGTTTTCACCGAGAAAGCTTTCAGGGGATCGTTTGCAACAGTTTGGCACCATTTCTGTGTGAATTGCAGAACGTCAGATTTTTGCTGAAATTGTGACCGCCCGGCTTAGGTATTTTTTCAAAAAAAGTTGTTCAGACGTCGAGGGCTAATTCTGTTTCCCATGATAAAAACCCATCTGTTTTCACCGAAAAAGCTTTCAGGGGATCGTTTGCAACAGTTTGGCACCATTTCTGAGTGAATTGCAGAACGTCAGATTTTTGCTGAAATTGTGACCGCGCGGCTTTGGGATTTTTTCAAAAAAAGTTGTTCAGACGTCGAGGGCTAATTCTGTTTCCCATGATAAAAACCCATCTGTTTCCACCGAAAAAGCTTTCAGTCGATCGTTTGCAATAGTTTGGCACCATTTCTGAGTGAATTGCAGAAAGTCAGATTTTTGCTGAAATTGTGACCGCGCGGCTTAGGGATTTTTTCAAAAAAAGTTGTTGAGACATCGAGGGCTAATTCTGTTTCCCATGATAAAAACCCATCTGTTTTCACCGAAAAAGCTTTCAGGGGATCGTTTGCAACAGTTTGGCACCATTTCTGAGTGAATTGCAGAACGTCAGATTTTTGCTGAAATTGTGACCGCGCGGCTTTGGGATTTTTTCAAAAAAAGTTGTTCAGACGTCGAGGGCTAATTCTGTTTCCCATGATAAAAACCCATCTGTTTCCACCGAAAAAGCTTTCAGTCGATCGTTTGCAACAGTTTGGCACCATTTCTGAGTGAATTGCAGAACGTCAGATTTTTGCTGAAATTGTGACCGCGCGGCTTTGGGATTTTTTCAAAAAAAGTTGTTCAGACGTCGAGGGCTAATTCTGTTTCCCATGATAAAAACCCATCTGTTTCCACCGAAAAAGCTTTCAGTCGATCGTTTGCAATAGTTTGGCACAATTTCTGAGTGAATTGCAGGAAGTCAGATTTTTGCTGAAATTGTGACCGCGCGGCTTAGGGATTTTTTCAAAAAAAGTTGTTGAGACATCGAGGGCTAATTCTGTTTCCCATGATAAAAACCCATCTGTTTTCACCGAGAAAGCTTTCAGGGGATCGTTTGCAACAGTTTGGCACCATTTCTGTGTGAATTGCAGAACGTCAGATTTTTGCTGAAATTGTGACCGCGCGGCTTTGGGATTTTTTCAGAAAAGGTTGTTCAGACGTCGAGGGCTAATTCTCTTTCCCATGATACAAACCCATCTGTTTCCACCGAAAAAGCTTTCAGTCGATCGTTTGCAGCAGTTTGGCACCATTTCTGAGTGAATTGCAGAAAGTCAGATTTTTGCTGAAATTGTGACCGCCCGGCTTAGGGATTTTTTCAAAAAAAGTTGTTCAGACGTCGAGGGCTAATTCTGTTTCCCATGATAAAAACCCATCTGTTTTCACCGAAAAAGCTTTCAGGGGATCGTTTGCAACAGTTTGGCACCATTTCTGAGTGAATTGCAGAACGTCAGATTTTTGCTGAAATTGTGACCGCGCGGCTTTGGGATTTTTTCAAAAAAAGTTGTTCAGACGTCGAGGGCTAATTCTGTTTCCCATGATAAAAACCCATCTGTTTCCACCGAAAAAGCTTTCAGTCGATCGTTTGCAATAGTTTGGCACCATTTCTGAGTGAATTGCAGAAAGTCAGATTTTTGCTGAAATTGTGACCGCGCGGCTTAGGGATTTTTTCAAAAAAAGTTGTTGAGACATCGAGGGCTAATTCTGTTTCCCATGATAAAAACCCATCTGTTTTCACCGAAAAAGCTTTCAGGGGATCGTTTGCAACAGTTTGGCACCATTTCTGAGTGAATTGCAGAACGTCAGATTTTTGCTGAAATTGTGACCGCGCGGCTTTGGGATTTTTTCAAAAAAAGTTCTTCAGACGTCGAGGGCTAATTCTGTTTCCCATGATAAAAACCCATCTGTTTCCACCGAAAAAGCTTTCAGTCGATCGTTTGCAATAGTTTGGCACAATTTCTGAGTGAATTGCAGAAAGTCAGATTTTTGCTGAAATTGTGACCGCGCGGCTTAGGGATTTTTTCAAAAAAAGTTGTTGAGACATCGAGGGCTAATTCTGTTTCCCATGATAAAAACCCATCTGTTTTCACCGAGAAAGCTTTCAGGGGATCGTTTGCAACAGTTTGGCACCATTTCTGTGTGAATTGCAGAACGTCAGATTTTTGCTGAAATTGTGACCGCGCGGCTTTGGGGTTTTTTCAGAAAAGGTTGTTCAGACGTCGAGGGCTAATTCTCTTTCCCATGATACAAACCCATCTGTTTCCACCGAAAAAGCTTTCAGTCGATCGTTTGCAGCAGTTTGGCACCATTTCTGAGTGAATTGCAGAAAGTCAGATTTTTGCTGAAATTGTGACCGCCCGGCTTAGGGATTTTTTCAAAAAAAGTTGTTCAGACGTCGAGGGCTAATTCTGTTTCCCATGATAAAAACCCATCTGTTTTCACCGAAAAAGCTTTCAGGGGATCGTTTGCAACAGTTTGGCACCATTTCTGAGTGAATTGCAGAACGTCAGATTTTTGCTGAAATTGTGACCGCGCGGCTTTGGGATTTTTTCAAAAAAAGTTGTTCAGACGTCGAGGGCTAATTCTGTTTCCCATGATAAAAACCCATCTGTTTCCACCGAAAAAGCTTTCAGTCGATCGTTTGCAATAGTTTGGCACCATTTCTGAGTGAATTGCAGAAAGTCAGATTTTTGCTGAAATTGTGACCGCGCGGCTTAGGGATTTTTTCAAAAAAAGTTGTTGAGACATCGAGGGCTAATTCTGTTTCCCATGATAAAAACCCATCTGTTTTCACCGAGAAAGCTTTCAGGGGATCGTTTGCAACAGTTTGGCACCATTTCTGTGTGAATTGCAGAACGTCAGATTTTTGCTGAAATTGTGACCGCGCGGCTTTGGGATTTTTTCAAAAAAAGTTGTTCAGACGTCGAGGGCTAATTCTGTTTCCCATGATAGAAACCCATCTATTTCCACCGAAAAAGCTTTCAGTCGATCGTTTGCAATATTTTGGCACCATTTCTGAGTGAATTGCAGAAAGTCAGATTTTTGCTGAAATTGTGACCGCGCGGCTTAGGTATTTTTTCAAAAAAAGTTGTTCAGACGTCGAGGGCTAATTCTCTTTCCCATGATACAAACCCATCTGTTTCCACCGAAAAAGCTTTCAGGGGATCGTTTGCAATATTTTGGCACCATTTCTGAGTGAATTGCAGAACGTCAGATTTTTGCTGAAATTGTGACCGCGCGGCTTAGCGATTTTTTCAAAAAAAATTGTTGAGACATCGAGGGCTAATTCTGTTTCCCATGATAAAAACCCATCTGTTTTCACCGAAAAAGCTTTCAGTTGATCGTTTGCAACAGTTTGGCACCATTTCTGAGTGAATTGCAGAACGTCAATTTTTTGCCGAAATTGTGACCGCGCGGTTTAGGGATTTTTTCAAAAAAAGTTGTTCAGACGTCTAGGGCTAATTCTGTTTCCCATGATAAAAACCCATCTGTTTTCACCGAAAAAGCTTTCAGGGGATCGTTTGCAACAGTTTGGCACACAGTATGACGTAATAGGCATCACTGAAACCTGGTGGGATAAGTCCCACGATTGGAATGTAAAAATGGAGGGATACAATCTATTTCAGAGAAACAGACCAGACAAGAAAGGAGGAGGAGTGGCGTTATATGTCAGGGATGTGTATACCTGTGAAGAGATCCAAGATTTAGAACCTCAAAGCCAAAGTGAGAGCATTTGGGTCAAAATTAAGGGAGAGAAGAATAATAGTGACCTCATTGTGGGAGTTTACTATAGATCCCCAAGCCAAACGGAGGACATAGATGATGCCTTCCTGGAACAGATGGCCAAGCATGCAAAAGGAAGGGAGATAGTAGTAATGGGGGACTTCAATTACCCAGATATTTGTTGGATGTCAAACTCAGCCAAGGGCATAAGGTCAAACAGATTCCTCACTGGCCTTGCAGACAACTTCATTGTCCAGAAAGTGGGAGAAGCAACAAGAGGAACAGCCATTTTAGATCTGGTCCTAACCAATGTCGATGACCTGGTTAATGGGGTAGAAGTGGAAGGATCATTAGGCGCAAGTGATCATGCTCTTCTGAAGTTTACTATACAACGGAAAGGAGCAGCCAAGCATACTAGGACTCAATTTCTTGACTTTAAGAAAGCCGACTTCATAAAACTTAGGGAAGTGCTGGGTGAGATCCCATGGACAGTAATACTAAAAGGAAAGGGAGTTCATGATGGCTGGGAGTTTGTTAAGAGGGAGATAGTAAAAGCACAACTTCAGGCAATACCAATGAGACGGAAACATGGAAGGGGCCTAAAGAAGCCAGGGTGGCTATCTAAAGAACTTTTAACTGAGTTAAGATTAAAAAAGGATGTGTACAAAAAATGGAAAAGGGGGGAAACCACCAAAGAGGAATTCAAACAAATAGCCAGCACGTGTAGACACAAAGTCAGAAAAGCTAAAGCACAGAATGAACTCAGGCTTGCTAGAGAGGTTAAAAGCAACAAAAAAGGCTTCTATGGGTATGTTCGTAGCAAAAGGAAGAACAAAGAAACAGTGGGGTCACTCAGAGGAGAAGATGGTAAAATGCAAACAGGGGACACAGAAAGGGCTGAACTCCTCAATGCCTTCTTTGCCTCAGTCTTCTCCGATAAAGAAAACAATGCCCGACCTGAAGAATTTGGAGGAAATGATTCAGCAGAGGAAACACAGCCCAGAATAACTAAGGAGATAGTACAAGAATACTTGGCTAGTTTAGATGTATTCAAGTCTCCAGGGCCAGATGAACTGCATCCAAGAGTATTAAAAGAACTGGCAGATGTGATCTCAGAACCACTGGCAGTCATTTTTGAGAATTCCTGGAGAACAGGCGAAGTCCCGGCAGACTGGAGGAGGGCAAATGTTGTCCCTATTTTCAAAAAGGGGAAAAGAGAGGACCCAAATAATTACCGCCCAGTCAGTCTAACATCAATACCAGGGAAGATTCTAGAGCAGATCATTAAGCAAACAATCTGTGAGCACCTAGAAAGGAATGCTGTGATCACCAATAGTCAGCATGGATTTCTGAAAAATAAGTCATGTCAGACTAACCTGATCTCATTTTTTGACAGAATTACAAGCCTGGTAGATGAAGGGAACGCAGTGGATGTAGTCTACCTTGATTTCAGCAAGGCATTTGACAAGGTGCCCCATGATATTCTTGTAAAGAAGCTGGTAAAATGCGGTCTTGACTATGCTACCACTCAGTGGATTTGTAACTGGCTGACTGACCGGACCCAAAGGGTGCTCATCAATGGTTCCTCTTCATCCTGGAGAAGAGTGACTAGCGGGGTGCCACAGGGTTCTGTCTTGGGCCCGGTCTTATTCAACATCTTTATCAACGACTTGGATGATGGACTCAAGGGCATCCTGATCAAATTTGCAGATGACACCAAACTGGGAGGGGTGGCTAACACCCCAGAAGACAGGATCACACTTCAAAACGACCTTGACAGATTAGAGAACTGGGCCAAAACAAACAAGATGAATTTTAACAGGGAGAAATGTAAAGTATTGCACTTGGGCAAAAAAAATGAGAGGCACAAATACAAGATGGGTGACACCTGGCTTGAGAGCAGTACATGTGAAAAGGATCTAGGAGTCTTGGTTGACCACAAACTTAACATGAGCCAACAGTGTGACGCGGCAGCTAAAAAAGCCAATGCAATTCTGGGCTGCATCAATAGGAGTATAGCATCTAGATCAAGGGAAGTTATAGTGCCACTGTATTCTGCTCTGGTCAGACCTCACCTGGAGTACTGTGTCCAGTTCTGGGCACCACAGTTCAAGAAGGACACTGACAAACTAGAACGTGTACAGAGGAGGGCAACCAAAATGGTCAAAGGCCTGGAAACAATGCCTTATGAGGATCGGCTAAGGGAGCTGGGCATGTTTAGCCTGGAGAAGAGGAGGTTAAGGGGTGATATGATAGCCATGTTCAAATATATTAAAGGATGTCACATAGAGGAGGGAGAAAGGTTGTTTTCTGCTGCTCCAGAGAAGCGGACACGGAGCAATGGATACAAACTACAAGAAAGAAGATTCCACCTAAACATTAGGAAGAACTTCCTGACAGTAAGAGCTGTTCGACAGTGGAATTTGCTGCCAAGGAGTGTGGTGGAGTCTCCTTCTTTGGAGGTCTTTAAGCAGAGGCTTGACAACCATATGTCAGGAGTGCTCTGATGGTGTTTCCTGCTTGGCATGGGGTTGGACTCGATGGCCCTTGTGGTCTCTTCCAACTCTATGATTCTATGATTCTATGATTCTATGATTCTGAGTGAATTGCAGAACGTCAGATTTTTGCTGAAATTGTGACCGCGCGGCTTAGGGATTTTTTCAAAAAAAGGTGTTCAGACATCTAGGGGGAATTCTGTTTACCAGGATAAACACCCATCTGTATTCACCGAAAAAGCTTTCAGGGGATCGTTTGCAACAGTTTGGCACAATTTCTGAGTGAATTGCAGAACGTCAGATTTTTGCTGAAATTGTGACCGCGCGGCTTAGGGATTTTTTCAAAAAAAGTTGTTGAGACATCGAGGGCTAATTCTGTTTCCCATGATAAAAACCCACCTGTTTTCACCGAAAAAGCTTTCAGGGGATCGTTTGCAACAGTTTGGCCCCATTTCTGAGTGAATTGCAGAACGTCAGATTTTTGCTGAAATTGTGACCGCGCGGCTTTGGGATTTTTTCAAAAAAAGTTGTTCAGACGTCGAGGGCTAATTCTGTTTCCCATGATAGAAACCCATCTATTTCCACCGAAAAAGCTTTCAGTCGATCGTTTGCAATATTTTGGCACCATTTCTGAGTGAATTGCAGAAAGTCAGATTTTTGCTGAAATTGTGACCGCGCGGCTTAGGTATTTTTTCAAAAAAAGTTGTTCAGACGTCGAGGGCTAATTCTCTTTCCCATGATACAAACCCATCTGTTTCCACCGAAAAAGCTTTCAGGGGATCGTTTGCAACAGTTTGGCACCATTTCTGAGTGAATTGCAGAACGTCAGATTTTTGCTGAAATTGTGACCGCGCGGCTTAGCGATTTTTTCAAAAAAAATTGTTGAGACATCGAGGGCTAATTCTGTTTCCCATGATAAAAACCCATCTGTTTTCACCGAAAAAGCTTTCAGTTGATCGTTTGCAACAGTTTGGCACCATTTCTGAGTGAATTGCAGAACGTCAAATTTTTGCTGAAATTGTGACCGCGCGGTTTAGGGATTTTTTCAAAAAAAGTTGTTCAGACGTCTAGGGCTAATTCTGTTTCCCATGATAAAAACCCATCTGTTTTCACCGAAAAAGCTTTCAGGGGATCGTTTGCAACAGTTTGGCACCATTTCTGAGTGAATTGCAGAACGTCAGATTTTTGCTGAAATTGTGACCGCGCGGCTTTGGGATTTTTTCAAAAAAAGTTGTTCAGACGTCGAGGGCTAATTCTGTTTCCCATGATAAAAACCCATCTGTTTCCACCGAAAAAGCTTTCAGTCGATCGTTTGCAATAGTTTGGGACCATTTCTGAGTGAATTGCAGAAAGTCAGATTTTTGCTGAAATTGTGACCGCGCGGCTTAGGTATTTTTTCAAAAAAAGTTGTTCAGACGTCGAGGGCTAATTCTCTTTCCCATGATACAAACCCATCTGTTTCCACCGAAAAAGCTTTCAGTCGATCGTTTGCAGCAGTTTGGCACCATTTCTGAGTGAAATGCAGAAAGTCAGATTTTTGCTGAAATTGTGACCGCGCGGCTTAGGTATTTTTTCAAAAAAAGTTGTTCAGACGTCGAGGGCTAATTCTCTTTCCCATGATACAAACCCATCTGTTTCCACCGAAAAAGCTTTCAGGGGATCGTTTGCAACAGTTTGGCACCATTTCTGAGTGAATTGCAGAACGTCAGATTTTTGCTGAAATTGTGACCGCGCGGCTTAGCGATTTTTTCAAAAAAATTTGTTGAGACATCGAGGGCTAATTCTGTTTCCCATGATAAAAACCCATCTGTTTTCACCAAAAAAGCTTTCAGTTGATCGTTTGCAACAGTTTGGCACCATTTCTGAGTGAATTGCAGAACGTCAAATTTTTGCTGAAATTGTGACCGCGCGGCTTAGGGATTTTTTCAAAAAAAGGTGTTCAGACATCTAGGGCTAATTCTGTTTCCCATGATAAAAACCCATCTGTTTTCACCGAAAAAGCTTTCAGGGGATCGTTTGCAACAGTTTGGCACCATTTCTGAGTGAATTGCAGATCGTCAGATTTTTGCTGAAATTGTGACCGCGCGGCTTAGGGATTTTTTCAAAAAAAGGTGTTCAGACATCTAGGGCTAATTCTGTTTCCCATGATAAAAACCCATCTGTTTTCACCGAAAAAGCTTTCAGGGGATCGTTTGCAACAGTTTGGCACCATTTCTGAGTGAATTGCAGATCGTCAGATTTTTGCTGAAATTGTGACCGCGCGGCTTAGGGATTTTTTCAAAAAAAGGTGTTCAGACATCTAGGGGGAATTCTGTTTCCCAGGATAAACACCCATCTGTATTCACCGAAAAAGCTTTCAGGGGATCGTTTGCAACAGTTTGGCACGATTTCTGAGTGAATTGCAGAACGTCAGATTTTTGCTGAAATTGTGACCGCGCGGCTTAGGGATTTTTTCAAAAAAAGTTGTTGAGACATCGAGGGCTAATTCTGTTTCCCATGATAAAAACCCACCTGTTTTCACCGAAAAAGCTTTCAGGGGATCGTTTGCAACAGTTTGGCACGATTTCTGAGTGAATTGCAGAACGTCATATTTTTGCTGAAATTGTGACCGCGCGGCTTAGGGATTTTTTCAAAAAAAGTTGTTCAGACGTCGAGGGCTAATTCTGTTTCCCATGATAAAAACCCATCTGTTTCCACCGAAAAAGCTTTCAGTCGATCGTTTGCAATAGTTTGGCACCATTTCTGAGTGAATTGCAGAACGTCAGATTTTTGCTGAAATTGTGACCGCGCGGCTTAGCGATTTTTTCAAAAAAAATTGTTGAGACGTCGAGGGCTAATTCTGTTTCCCATGATAAAAACCCATCTGTTTTCACCGAAAAAGCTCTCAGTTGATCGTTTGCAACAGTTTGGCCCCATTTCTGAGTGAATTGCAGAACGTCAGATTTTTGCTGAAATTGTGACCGCGCGGCTTAGGGATTTTTTCAAAAAAAGTTGTTCAGACGTCGAGGGCTAATTCTGTTTCCCATGATAGAAACCCATCTGTTTCCACCGAAAAAGCTTTCAGGGGATCGTTTGCAACAGTTTGGCACCATTTCTGAGTGAATTGCAGAACGTCAGATTTTTGCTGAAATTGTGACCGCGCGGCTTAGCGATTTTTTCAAAAAAAATTGTTGAGACATCGAGGGCTAATTCTGTTTCCCATGATAAAAACCCATCTGTTTTCACCGAAAAAGCTTTCAGTTGATCGTTTGCAACAGTTTGGCACCATTTCTGAGTGAATTGCAGAAAGTCAGATTTTTGCTGAAATTGTGACCGCGCGGCTTAGGGATTTTTTCAAAAAAAGGTGTTCAGACATCTAGGGCTAATTCTGTTTCCCATGAAAAAAACCCATCTGTTTTCACCGAAAAAGCTTTCAGGGGATCGTTTGCAAGAGTTTGGCACCATTTCTGAGTGAATTGCAGATCGTCAGATTTTTGCTGAAATTGTGACCGCGCGGCTTAGGGATTTTTTCAAAAAGAGGTGTTCAGACATCTAGGGCTAATTCTGTTTCCCATGAAAAAAACCCATCTGTTTTCACCGAAAAAGCTTTCAGGGGATCGTTTGCAACAGTTTGGCACGATTTCTGAGTGAATTGCAGAACGTCAGATTTTTGCTGAAATTGTGACCGCGCGGCTTAGGGGTTTTTTCAAAAAAAGTTGCTCCGACGTCGAGGGCTAATTCTGTTTCCCATGATACAAACTCATCTGTTTTCACCGAAAAAGCTTTCAGTCGATCGTTTGCAACAGTTTGTCACCATTTCTGAGTGAATTGCAGAAAGTCAGATTTTTGCTGAAATTGTGACCGCGCGGCTTAGGGATTTTTTCAAAAAAAGTTGTTGAGACATCGAGGGCTAATTCTGTTTCCCATGATAAAAACCCATCTGTTTTCACCGAAAAAGCTTTCAGGGGATCGTTTGCAACAGTTTGGCACCATTTCTGAGTGAATTGCAGAAAGTCAGATTTTTGCTGAAATTGTGACCGCGCGGCTTAGGGATTTTTTCAAAAAAAGTTGTTGAGACATCGAGGGCTAATTCTGTTTCCCATGATAAAAACCCATCTGTTTTCACCGAGAAAGCTTTCAGGGGATCGTTTGCAACAGTTTGGCACCATTTCTGTGTGAATTGCAGAACGTCAGATTTTTGCTGAAATTGTGACCGCGCGGCTTTGGGATTTTTTCAGAAAAGGTTGTTCAGACGTCGAGGGCTAATTCTCTTTCCCATGATACAAACCCATCTGTTTCCACCGAAAAAGCTTTCAGTCGATCGTTTGCAGCAGTTTGGCACCATTTCTGAGTGAATTGCAGAAAGTCAGATTTTTGCTGAAATTGTGACCGCCCGGCTTAGGGATTTTTTCAACAAAAGTTGTTCAGACGTCGAGGGCTAATTCTGTTTCCCATGATAAAAACCCATCTGTTTTCACCGAAAAAGCTTTCAGGGGATCGTTTGCAACAGTTTGGCACCATTTCTGAGTGAATTGCAGAACGTCAGATTTTTGCTGAAATTGTGACCCCGCGGCTTTGGGATTTTTTCAAAAAAAGTTGTTCAGACGTCGAGGGCTAATTCTGTTTCCCATGATAAAAACCCATCTGTTTCCACCGAAAAAGCTTTCAGTCGATCGTTTGCAATAGTTTGGCACCATTTCTGAGTGAATTGCAGAAAGTCAGATTTTTGCTGAAATTGTGACCGCGCGGCTTAGGGATTTTTTCAAAAAAAGTTGTTGAGACATCGAGGGCTAATTCTGTTTCCCATGATAAAAACCCATCTGTTTTCACCGAAAAAGCTTTCAGGGGATCGTTTGCAACAGTTTGGCACCATTTCTGAGTGAATTGCAGAACGTCAGATTTTTGCTGAAATTGTGACCGCGCGGCTTTGGGATTTTTTCAAAAAAAGTTGTTCAGACGTCGAGGGCTAATTCTGTTTCCCATGATAAAAACCCATCTGTTTCCACCGAAAAAGCTTTCAGTCGATCGTTTGCAATAGTTTGGCACAATTTCTGAGTGAATTGCAGAAAGTCAGATTTTTGCTGAAATTGTGACCGCGCGGCTTAGGGATTTTTTCAAAAAAAGTTGTTGAGACATCGAGGGCTAATTCTGTTTCCCATGATAAAAACCCATCTGTTTTCACCGAGAAAGCTTTCAGGGGATCGTTTGCAACAGTTTGGCACCATTTCTGTGTGAATTGCAGAACGTCAGATTTTTGCTGAAATTGTGACCGCGCGGCTTTGGGATTTTTTCAGAAAAGGTTGTTCAGACGTCGAGGGCTAATTCTCTTTCCCATGATACAAACCCATCTGTTTCCACCGAAAAAGCTTTCAGTCGATCGTTTGCAGCAGTTTGGCACCATTTCTGAGTGAATTGCAGAAAGTCAGATTTTTGCTGAAATTGTGACCGCCCGGCTTAGGGATTTTTTCAAAAAAAGTTGTTCAGACGTCGAGGGCTAATTCTGTTTCCCATGATAAAAACCCATCTGTTTTCACCGAAAAAGCTTTCAGGGGATCGTTTGCAACAGTTTGGCACCATTTCTGAGTGAATTGCAGAACGTCAGATTTTTGCTGAAATTGTGACCGCGCGGCTTTGGGATTTTTTCAAAAAAAGTTGTTCAGACGTCGAGGGCTAATTCTGTTTCCCATGATAAAAACCCATCTGTTTCCACCGAAAAAGCTTTCAGTCGATCGTTTGCAATAGTTTGGCACCATTTCTGAGTGAATTGCAGAAAGTCAGATTTTTGCTGAAATTGTGACCGCGCGGCTTAGGTATTTTTTCAAAAAAAGTTGTTCAGACGTCGAGGGCTAATTCTCTTTCCCATGATACAAACCCATCTGTTTCCACCGAAAAAGCTTTCAGGGGATCGTTTGCAACAGTTTGGCACCATTTCTGAGTGAATTGCAGAACGTCAGATTTTTGCTGAAATTGTGACCGCGCGGCTTAGCGATTTTTTCAAAAAAAATTGTTGAGACATCGAGGGCTAATTCTGTTTCCCATGATAAAAACCCATCTGTTTTCACCGAAAAAGCTTTCAGTTGATCGTTTGCAACAGTTTGGCACCATTTCTGAGTGAATTGCAGAACGTCAATTTTTTGCCGAAATTGTGACCGCGCGGTTTAGGGATTTTTTCAAAAAAAGTTGTTCAGACGTCTAGGGCTAATTCTGTTTCCCATGATAAAAACCCATCTGTTTTCACCGAAAAAGCTTTCAGGGGATCGTTTGCAACAGTTTGGCACACAGTATGACGTAATAGGCATCACTGAAACCTGGTGGGATAAGTCCCACGATTGGAATGTAAAAATGGAGGGATACAATCTATTTCAGAGAAACAGACCAGACAAGAAAGGAGGAGGAGTGGCGTTATATGTCAGGGATGTGTATACCTGTGAAGAGATCCAAGATTTAGAACCTCAAAGCCAAAGTGAGAGCATTTGGGTCAAAATTAAGGGAGAGAAGAATAATAGTGACCTCATTGTGGGAGTTTACTATAGATCCCCAAGCCAAACGGAGGACATAGATGATGCCTTCCTGGAACAGATGGCCAAGCATGCAAAAGGAAGGGAGATAGTAGTAATGGGGGACTTCAATTACCCAGATATTTGTTGGATGTCAAACTCAGCCAAGAGCATAAGGTCAAACAGATTCCTCACTGGCCTTGCAGACAACTTCATTGTCCAGAAAGTGGGAGAAGCAACAAGAGGAACAGCCATTTTAGATCTGGTCCTAACCAATGTCGATGACCTGGTTAATGGGGTAGAAGTGGAAGGATCATTAGGCGCAAGTGATCATGCTCTTCTGAAGTTTACTATACAACGGAAAGGAGCAGCCAAGCATACTAGGACTCAATTTCTTGACTTTAAGAAAGCCGACTTCATAAAACTTAGGGAAGTGCTGGGTGAGATCCCATGGACAGTAATACTAAAAGGAAAGGGAGTTCATGATGGCTGGGAGTTTGTTAAGAGGGAGATAGTAAAAGCACAACTTCAGGCAATACCAATGAGACGGAAACATGGAAGGGGCCTAAAGAAGCCAGGGTGGCTATCTAAAGAACTTTTAACTGAGTTAAGATTAAAAAAGGATGTGTACAAAAAATGGAAAAGGGGGGAAACCACCAAAGAGGAATTCAAACAAATAGCCAGCACGTGTAGACACAAAGTCAGAAAAGCTAAAGCACAGAATGAACTCAGGCTTGCTAGAGAGGTTAAAAGCAACAAAAAAGGCTTCTATGGGTATGTTCGTAGCAAAAGGAAGAACAAAGAAACAGTGGGGTCACTCAGAGGAGAAGATGGTGAAATGCAAACAGGGGACACAGAAAGGGCTGAACTCCTCAATGCCTTCTTTGCCTCAGTCTTCTCCGATAAAGAAAACAATGCCCGACCTGAAGAATTTGGAGGAAATGATTCAGCAGAGGAAACACAGCCCAGAATAACTAAGGAGATAGTACAAGAATACTTGGCTAGTTTAGATGTATTCAAGTCTCCAGGGCCAGATGAACTGCATCCAAGAGTATTAAAAGAACTGGCAGATGTGATCTCAGAACCACTGGCAGTCATTTTTGAGAATTCCTGGAGAACAGGCGAAGTCCCGGCAGACTGGAGGAGGGCAAATGTTGTCCCTATTTTCAAAAAGGGGAAAAGAGAGGACCCAAATAATTACCGCCCAGTCAGTCTAACATCAATACCAGGGAAGATTCTAGAGCAGATCATTAAGCAAACAATCTGTGAGCACCTAGAAAGGAATGCTGTGATCACCAATAGTCAGCATGGATTTCTGAAAAA
The DNA here is from genome assembly GCF_965153285.1 of Podarcis tiliguerta. Taxonomy (NCBI): domain Eukaryota; kingdom Metazoa; phylum Chordata; class Lepidosauria; order Squamata; family Lacertidae; genus Podarcis; species Podarcis tiliguerta. The sequence continues at coordinate 9,572,507 of NC_139547.1, read as the reverse complement.
TAAGTCATGTCAGACTAACCTGATCTCATTTTTTGACAGAATTACAAGCCTGGTAGATGAAGGGAACGCAGTGGATGTAGTCTACCTTGATTTCAGCAAGGCATTTGACAAGGTGCCCCATGATATTCTTGTAAAGAAGCTGGTAAAATGCGGTCTTGACTATGCTACCACTCAGTGGATTTGTAACTGGCTGACTGACCGGACCCAAAGGGTGCTCATCAATGGTTCCTCTTCATCCTGGAGAAGAGTGACTAGCGGGGTGCCACAGGGTTCTGTCTTGGGCCCGGTCTTATTCAACATCTTTATCAACGACTTGGATGATGGACTCAAGGGCATCCTGATCAAATTTGCAGATGACACCAAACTGGGAGGGGTGGCTAACACCCCAGAAGACAGGATCACACTTCAAAACGACCTTGACAGATTAGAGAACTGGGCCAAAACAAACAAGATGAATTTTAACAGGGAGAAATGTAAAGTATTGCACTTGGGCAAAAAAAATGAGAGGCACAAATACAAGATGGGTGACACCTGGCTTGAGAGCAGTACATGTGAAAAGGATCTAGGAGTCTTGGTTGACCACAAACTTAACATGAGCCAACAGTGTGACGCGGCAGCTAAAAAAGCCAATGCAATTCTGGGCTGCATCAATAGGAGTATAGCATCTAGATCAAGGGAAGTTATAGTGCCACTGTATTCTGCTCTGGTCAGACCTCACCTGGAGTACTGTGTCCAGTTCTGGGCACCACAGTTCAAGAAGGACACTGACAAACTAGAACGTGTACAGAGGAGGGCAACCAAAATGGTCAAAGGCCTGGAAACAATGCCTTATGAGGATCGGCTAAGGGAGCTGGGCATGTTTAGCCTGGAGAAGAGGAGGTTAAGGGGTGATATGATAGCCATGTTCAAATATATTAAAGGATGTCACATAGAGGAGGGAGAAAGGTTGTTTTCTGCTGCTCCAGAGAAGCGGACACGGAGCAATGGATACAAACTACAAGAAAGAAGATTCCACCTAAACATTAGGAAGAACTTCCTGACAGTAAGAGCTGTTCGACAGTGGAATTTGCTGCCAAGGAGTGTGGTGGAGTCTCCTTCTTTGGAGGTCTTTAAGCAGAGGCTTGACAACCATATGTCAGGAGTGCTCTGATGGTGTTTCCTGCTTGGCATGGGGTTGGACTCGATGGCCCTTGTGGTCTCTTCCAACTCTATGATTCTATGATTCTATGATTCTATGATTCTGAGTGAATTGCAGAACGTCAGATTTTTGCTGAAATTGTGACCGCGCGGCTTAGGGATTTTTTCAAAAAAAGGTGTTCAGACATCTAGGGGGAATTCTGTTTACCAGGATAAACACCCATCTGTATTCACCGAAAAAGCTTTCAGGGGATCGTTTGCAACAGTTTGGCACAATTTCTGAGTGAATTGCAGAACGTCAGATTTTTGCTGAAATTGTGACCGCGCGGCTTAGGGATTTTTTCAAAAAAAGTTGTTGAGACATCGAGGGCTAATTCTGTTTCCCATGATAAAAACCCACCTGTTTTCACCGAAAAAGCTTTCAGGGGATCGTTTGCAACAGTTTGGCCCCATTTCTGAGTGAATTGCAGAACGTCAGATTTTTGCTGAAATTGTGACCGCGCGGCTTTGGGATTTTTTCAAAAAAAGTTGTTCAGACGTCGAGGGCTAATTCTGTTTCCCATGATAGAAACCCATCTATTTCCACCGAAAAAGCTTTCAGTCGATCGTTTGCAATATTTTGGCACCATTTCTGAGTGAATTGCAGAAAGTCAGATTTTTGCTGAAATTGTGACCGCGCGGCTTAGGTATTTTTTCAAAAAAAGTTGTTCAGACGTCGAGGGCTAATTCTCTTTCCCATGATACAAACCCATCTGTTTCCACCGAAAAAGCTTTCAGGGGATCGTTTGCAACAGTTTGGCACCATTTCTGAGTGAATTGCAGAACGTCAGATTTTTGCTGAAATTGTGACCGCGCGGCTTAGCGATTTTTTCAAAAAAAATTGTTGAGACATCGAGGGCTAATTCTGTTTCCCATGATAAAAACCCATCTGTTTTCACCGAAAAAGCTTTCAGTTGATCGTTTGCAACAGTTTGGCACCATTTCTGAGTGAATTGCAGAACGTCAAATTTTTCCTGAAATTGTGACCGCGCGGTTTAGGGATTTTTTCAAAAAAAGTTGTTCAGACGTCTAGGGCTAATTCTGTTTCCCATGATAAAAACCCATCTGTTTTCACCGAAAAAGCTTTCAGGGGATCGTTTGCAACAGTTTGGCACCATTTCTGAGTGAATTGCAGAACGTCAGATTTTTGCTGAAATTGTGACCGCGCGGCTTTGGGATTTTTTCAAAAAAAGTTGTTCAGACGTCGAGGGCTAATTCTGTTTCCCATGATAAAAACCCATCTGTTTCCACCGAAAAAGCTTTCAGTCGATCGTTTGCAATAGTTTGGGACCATTTCTGAGTGAATTGCAGAAAGTCAGATTTTTGCTGAAATTGTGACCGCGCGGCTTAGGTATTTTTTCAAAAAAAGTTGTTCAGACGTCGAGGGCTAATTCTCTTTCCCATGATACAAACCCATCTGTTTCCACCGAAAAAGCTTTCAGTCGATCGTTTGCAGCAGTTTGGCACCATTTCTGAGTGAAATGCAGAAAGTCAGATTTTTGCTGAAATTGTGACCGCGCGGCTTAGGTATTTTTTCAAAAAAAGTTGTTCAGACGTCGAGGGCTAATTCTCTTTCCCATGATACAAACCCATCTGTTTCCACCGAAAAAGCTTTCAGGGGATCGTTTGCAACAGTTTGGCACCATTTCTGAGTGAATTGCAGAACGTCAGATTTTTGCTGAAATTGTGACCGCGCGGCTTAGCGATTTTTTCAAAAAAATTTGTTGAGACATCGAGGGCTAATTCTGTTTCCCATGATAAAAACCCATCTGTTTTCACCAAAAAAGCTTTCAGTTGATCGTTTGCAACAGTTTGGCACCATTTCTGAGTGAATTGCAGAACGTCAAATTTTTGCTGAAATTGTGACCGCGCGGCTTAGGGATTTTTTCAAAAAAAGGTGTTCAGACATCTAGGGCTAATTCTGTTTCCCATGATAAAAACCCATCTGTTTTCACCGAAAAAGCTTTCAGGGGATCGTTTGCAACAGTTTGGCACCATTTCTGAGTGAATTGCAGATCGTCAGATTTTTGCTGAAATTGTGACCGCGCGGCTTAGGGATTTTTTCAAAAAAAGGTGTTCAGACATCTAGGGCTAATTCTGTTTCCCATGATAAAAACCCATCTGTTTTCACCGAAAAAGCTTTCAGGGGATCGTTTGCAACAGTTTGGCACCATTTCTGAGTGAATTGCAGATCGTCAGATTTTTGCTGAAATTGTGACCGCGCGGCTTAGGGATTTTTTCAAAAAAAGGTGTTCAGACATCTAGGGGGAATTCTGTTTCCCAGGATAAACACCCATCTGTATTCACCGAAAAAGCTTTCAGGGGATCGTTTGCAACAGTTTGGCACGATTTCTGAGTGAATTGCAGAACGTCAGATTTTTGCTGAAATTGTGACCGCGCGGCTTAGGGATTTTTTCAAAAAAAGTTGTTGAGACATCGAGGGCTAATTCTGTTTCCCATGATAAAAACCCACCTGTTTTCACCGAAAAAGCTTTCAGGGGATCGTTTGCAACAGTTTGGCACGATTTCTGAGTGAATTGCAGAACGTCATATTTTTGCTGAAATTGTGACCGCGCGGCTTAGGGATTTTTTCAAAAAAAGTTGTTCAGACGTCGAGGGCTAATTCTGTTTCCCATGATAAAAACCCATCTGTTTCCACCGAAAAAGCTTTCAGTCGATCGTTTGCAATAGTTTGGCACCATTTCTGAGTGAATTGCAGAACGTCAGATTTTTGCTGAAATTGTGACCGCGCGGCTTAGCGATTTTTTCAAAAAAAATTGTTGAGACGTCGAGGGCTAATTCTGTTTCCCATGATAAAAACCCATCTGTTTTCACCGAAAAAGCTCTCAGTTGATCGTTTGCAACAGTTTGGCCCCATTTCTGAGTGAATTGCAGAACGTCAGATTTTTGCTGAAATTGTGACCGCGCGGCTTAGGGATTTTTTCAAAAAAAGTTGTTCAGACGTCGAGGGCTAATTCTGTTTCCCATGATAGAAACCCATCTATTTCCACCGAAAAAGCTTTCAGTCGATCGTTTGCAATATTTTGGCACCATTTCTGAGTGAATTGCAGAAAGTCAGATTTTTGCTGAAATTGTGACCGCGCGGCTTAGGTATTTTTTCAAAAAAAGTTGTTCAGACGTCGAGGGCTAATTCTCTTTCCCATGATACAAACCCATCTGTTTCCACCGAAAAAGCTTTCAGGGGATCGTTTGCAACAGTTTGGCACCATTTCTGAGTGAATTGCAGAACGTCAGATTTTTGCTGAAATTGTGACCGCGCGGCTTAGCGATTTTTTCAAAAAAAATTGTTGAGACATCGAGGGCTAATTCTGTTTCCCATGATAAAAACCCATCTGTTTTCACCGAAAAAGCTTTCAGTTGATCGTTTGCAACAGTTTGGCACCATTTCTGAGTGAATTGCAGAAAGTCAGATTTTTGCTGAAATTGTGACCGCGCGGCTTAGGGATTTTTTCAAAAAAAGGTGTTCAGACATCTAGGGCTAATTCTGTTTCCCATGAAAAAAACCCATCTGTTTTCACCGAAAAAGCTTTCAGGGGATCGTTTGCAAGAGTTTGGCACCATTTCTGAGTGAATTGCAGATCGTCAGATTTTTGCTGAAATTGTGACCGCGCGGCTTAGGGATTTTTTCAAAAAGAGGTGTTCAGACATCTAGGGCTAATTCTGTTTCCCATGAAAAAAACCCATCTGTTTTCACCGAAAAAGCTTTCAGGGGATCGTTTGCAACAGTTTGGCACGATTTCTGAGTGAATTGCAGAACGTCAGATTTTTGCTGAAATTGTGACCGCGCGGCTTAGGGGTTTTTTCAAAAAAAGTTGCTCCGACGTCGAGGGCTAATTCTGTTTCCCATGATACAAACCCATCTGTTTTCACCGAAAAAGCTTTCAGTCGATCGTTTGCAACAGTTTGTCACCATTTCTGAGTGAATTGCAGAAAGTCAGATTTTTGCTGAAATTGTGACTGCGCGGCTTAGGGATTTTTTCAAAAAAAGTTGTTGAGACATCGAGGGCTAATTCTGTTTCCCATGATAAAAACCCATCTGTTTTCACCGAGAAAGCTTTCAGGGGATCGTTTGCAACAGTTTGGCACCATTTCTGTGTGAATTGCAGAACGTCAGATTTTTGCTGAAATTGTGACCGCGCGGCTTTGGGATTTTTTCAGAAAAGGTTGTTCAGACGTCGAGGGCTAATTCTCTTTCCCATGATACAAACCCATCTGTTTCCACCGAAAAAGCTTTCAGTCGATCGTTTGCAGCAGTTTGGCACCATTTCTGAGTGAATTGCAGAAAGTCAGATTTTTGCTGAAATTGTGACCGCCCGGCTTAGGGATTTTTTCAACAAAAGTTGTTCAGACGTCGAGGGCTAATTCTGTTTCCCATGATAAAAACCCATCTGTTTTCACCGAAAAAGCTTTCAGGGGATCGTTTGCAACAGTTTGGCACCATTTCTGAGTGAATTGCAGAACGTCAGATTTTTGCTGAAATTGTGACCCCGCGGCTTTGGGATTTTTTCAAAAAAAGTTGTTCAGACGTCGAGGGCTAATTCTGTTTCCCATGATAAAAACCCATCTGTTTCCACCGAAAAAGCTTTCAGTCGATCGTTTGCAATAGTTTGGCACCATTTCTGAGTGAATTGCAGAAAGTCAGATTTTTGCTGAAATTGTGACCGCGCGGCTTAGGGATTTTTTCAAAAAAAGTTGTTGAGACATCGAGGGCTAATTCTGTTTCCCATGATAAAAACCCATCTGTTTTCACCGAAAAAGCTTTCAGGGGATCGTTTGCAACAGTTTGGCACCATTTCTGAGTGAATTGCAGAACGTCAGATTTTTGCTGAAATTGTGACAGCGCGGCTTTGGGATTTTTTCAAAAAAAGTTGTTCAGACGTCGAGGGCTAATTCTGTTTCCCATGATAAAAACCCATCTGTTTCCACCGAAAAAGCTTTCAGTCGATCGTTTGCAATAGTTTGGCACAATTTCTGAGTGAATTGCAGAAAGTCAGATTTTTGCTGAAATTGTGACCGCGCGGCTTAGGGATTTTTTCAAAAAAAGTTGTTGAGACATCGAGGGCTAATTCTGTTTCCCATGATAAAAACCCATCTGTTTTCACCGAGAAAGCTTTCAGGGGATCGTTTGCAACAGTTTGGCACCATTTCTGTGTGAATTGCAGAACGTCAGATTTTTGCTGAAATTGTGACCGCGCGGCTTTGGGATTTTTTCAGAAAAGGTTGTTCAGACGTCGAGGGCTAATTCTCTTTCCCATGATACAAACCCATCTGTTTCCACCGAAAAAGCTTTCAGTCGATCGTTTGCAGCAGTTTGGCACCATTTCTGAGTGAATTGCAGAAAGTCAGATTTTTGCTGAAATTGTGACCGCCCGGCTTAGGGATTTTTTCAAAAAAAGTTGTTCAGACGTCGAGGGCTAATTCTGTTTCCCATGATAAAAACCCATCTGTTTTCACCGAAAAAGCTTTCAGGGGATCGTTTGCAACAGTTTGGCACCATTTCTGAGTGAATTGCAGAACGTCAGATTTTTGCTGAAATTGTGACCGCGCGGCTTTGGGATTTTTTCAAAAAAAGTTGTTCAGACGTCGAGGGCTAATTCTGTTTCCCATGATAAAAACCCATCTGTTTCCACCGAAAAAGCTTTCAGTCGATCGTTTGCAATAGTTTGGCACCATTTCTGAGTGAATTGCAGAAAGTCAGATTTTTGCTGAAATTGTGACCGCGCGGCTTAGGTATTTTTTCAAAAAAAGTTGTTCAGACGTCGAGGGCTAATTCTCTTTCCCATGATACAAACCCATCTGTTTCCACCGAAAAAGCTTTCAGGGGATCGTTTGCAACAGTTTGGCACCATTTCTGAGTGAATTGCAGAACGTCAGATTTTTGCTGAAATTGTGACCGCGCGGCTTAGCGATTTTTTCAAAAAAAATTGTTGAGACATCGAGGGCTAATTCTGTTTCCCATGATAAAAACCCATCTGTTTTCACCGAAAAAGCTTTCAGTTGATCGTTTGCAACAGTTTGGCACCATTTCTGAGTGAATTGCAGAACGTCAATTTTTTGCCGAAATTGTGACCGCGCGGTTTAGGGATTTTTTCAAAAAAAGTTGTTCAGACGTCTAGGGCTAATTCTGTTTCCCATGATAAAAACCCATCTGTTTTCACCGAAAAAGCTTTCAGGGGATCGTTTGCAACAGTTTGGCACACAGTATGACGTAATAGTCATCACTGAAACCTGGTGGGATAAGTCCCACGATTGGAATGTAAAAATGGAGGGATACAATCTATTTCAGAGAAACAGACCAGACAAGAAAGGAGGAGGAGTGGCGTTATATGTCAGGGATGTGTATACCTGTGAAGAGATCCAAGATTTAGAACCTCAAAGCCAAAGTGAGAGCATTTGGGTCAAAATTAAGGGAGAGAAGAATAATAGTGACCTCATTGTGGGAGTTTACTATAGATCCCCAAGCCAAACGGAGGACATAGATGATGCCTTCCTGGAACAGATGGCCAAGCATGCAAAAGGAAGGGAGATAGTAGTAATGGGGGACTTCAATTACCCAGATATTTGTTGGATGTCAAACTCAGCCAAGAGCATAAGGTCAAACAGATTCCTCACTGGCCTTGCAGACAACTTCATTGTCCAGAAAGTGGGAGAAGCAACAAGAGGAACAGCCATTTTAGATCTGGTCCTAACCAATGTCGATGACCTGGTTAATGGGGTAGAAGTGGAAGGATCATTAGGCGCAAGTGATCATGCTCTTCTGAAGTTTACTATACAACGGAAAGGAGCAGCCAAGCATACTAGGACTCAATTTCTTGACTTTAAGAAAGCCGACTTCATAAAACTTAGGGAAGTGCTGGGTGAGATCCCATGGACAGTAATACTAAAAGGAAAGGGAGTTCATGATGGCTGGGAGTTTGTTAAGAGGGAGATAGTAAAAGCACAACTTCAGGCAATACCAATGAGACGGAAACATGGAAGGGGCCTAAAGAAGCCAGGGTGGCTATCTAAAGAACTTTTAACTGAGTTAAGATTAAAAAAGGATGTGTACAAAAAATGGAAAAGGGGGGAAACCACCAAAGAGGAATTCAAACAAATAGCCAGCACGTGTAGACACAAAGTCAGAAAAGCTAAAGCACAGAATGAACTCAGGCTTGCTAGAGAGGTTAAAAGCAACAAAAAAGGCTTCTATGGGTATGTTCGTAGCAAAAGGAAGAACAAAGAAACAGTGGGGTCACTCAGAGGAGAAGATGGTGAAATGCAAACAGGGGACACAGAAAGGGCTGAACTCCTCAATGCCTTCTTTGCCTCAGTCTTCTCCGATAAAGAAAACAATGCCCGACCTGAAGAATTTGGAGGAAATGATTCAGCAGAGGAAACACAGCCCAGAATAACTAAGGAGATAGTACAAGAATACTTGGCTAGTTTAGATGTATTCAAGTCTCCAGGGCCAGATGAACTGCATCCAAGAGTATTAAAAGAACTGGCAGATGTGATCTCAGAACCACTGGCAGTCATTTTTGAGAATTCCTGGAGAACAGGCGAAGTCCCGGCAGACTGGAGGAGGGCAAATGTTGTCCCTATTTTCAAAAAGGGGAAAAGAGAGGACCCAAATAATTACCGCCCAGTCAGTCTAACATCAATACCAGGGAAGATTCTAGAGCAGATCATTAAGCAAACAATCTGTGAGCACCTAGAAAGGAATGCTGTGATCACCAATAGTCAGCATGGATTTCTGAAAAATAAGTCATGTCAGACTAACCTGATCTCATTTTTTGACAGAATTACAAGCCTGGTAGATGAAGGGAACGCAGTGGATGTAGTCTACCTTGATTTCAGCAAGGCATTTGACAAGGTGCCCCATGATATTCTTGTAAAGAAGCTGGTAAAATGCGGTCTTGACTATGCTACCACTCAGTGGATTTGTAACTGGCTGACTGACCGGACCCAAAGGGTGCTCATCAATGGTTCCTCTTCATCCTGGAGAAGAGTGACTAGCGGGGTGCCACAGGGTTCTGTCTTGGGCCCGGTCTTATTCAACATCTTTATCAACGACTTGGATGATGGACTCAAGGGCATCCTGATCAAATTTGCAGATGACACCAAACTGGGAGGGGTGGCTAACACCCCAGAAGACAGGATCACACTTCAAAACGACCTTGACAGATTAGAGAACTGGGCCAAAACAAACAAGATGAATTTTAACAGGGAGAAATGTAAAGTATTGCACTTGGGCAAAAAAAATGAGAGGCACAAATACAAGATGGGTGACACCTGGCTTGAGAGCAGTACATGTGAAAAGGATCTAGGAGTCTTGGTTGACCACAAACTTAACATGAGCCAACAGTGTGACGCGGCAGCTAAAAAAGCCAATGCAATTCTGGGCTGCATCAATAGGAGTATAGCATCTAGATCAAGGGAAGTTATAGTGCCACTGTATTCTGCTCTGGTCAGACCTCACCTGGAGTACTGTGTCCAGTTCTGGGCACCACAGTTCAAGAAGGACACTGACAAACTAGAACGTGTACAGAGGAGGGCAACCAAAATGGTCAAAGGCCTGGAAACAATGCCTTATGAGGATCGGCTAAGGGAGCTGGGCATGTTTAGCCTGGAGAAGAGGAGGTTAAGGGGTGATATGATAGCCATGTTCAAATATATTAAAGGATGTCACATAGAGGAGGGAGAAAGGTTGTTTTCTGCTGCTCCAGAGAAGCGGACACGGAGCAATGGATACAAACTACAAGAAAGAAGATTCCACCTAAACATTAGGAAGAACTTCCTGACAGTAAGAGCTGTTCGACAGTGGAATTTGCTGCCAAGGAGTGTGGTGGAGTCTCCTTCTTTGGAGGTCTTTAAGCAGAGGCTTGACAACCATATGTCAGGAGTGCTCTGATGGTGTTTCCTGCTTGGCATGGGGTTGGACTCAATGGCCCTTGTGGTCTCTTCCAACTCTATGATTCTATGATTCTATGATTCTATGATTCTGAGTGAAATGCAGAACGTCAGATTTTTGCTGAAATTGTGACCGCGCGGCTTAGGGATTTTTTCAAAAAAAGTTGTTGAGACATCGAGGGCTAATTCTGTTTCCCATGATAAAAACCCACCTGTTTTCACCGAAAAAGCTTTCAGGGGATCGTTTGCAACAGTTTGGCCCCATTTCTGAGTGAATTGCAGAACGTCAGATTTTTGCTGAAATTGTGACCGCGCGGCTTTGGGATTTTTTCAAAAAAAGTTGTTCAGACGTCGAGGGCTAATTCTGTTTCCCATGATAGAAACCCATCTATTTCCACCGAAAAAGCTTTCAGTCGATCGTTTGCAATATTTTGGCACCATTTCTGAGTGAATTGCAGAAAGTCAGATTTTTGCTGAAATTGTGACCGCGCGGCTTAGGTATTTTTTCAAAAAAAGTTGTTCAGACGTCGAGGGCTAATTCTCTTTCCCATGATACAAACCCATCTGTTTCCACCGAAAAAGCTTTCAGGGGATCGTTTGCAACAGTTTGGCACCATTTCTGAGTGAATTACAGAACGTCAGATTTTTGCTGAAATTGTGACCGCGCGGCTTAGCGATTTTTTCAAAAAAAATTGTTGAGACATCGAGGGCTAATTCTGTTTCCCATGATAAAAACCCATCTGTTTTCACCGAAAAAGCTTTCAGTTGATCGTTTGCAACAGTTTGGCACCATTTCTGAGTGAATTGCAGAACGTCAAATTTTTGCTGAAATTGTGACCGCGCGGTTTAGGGATTTTTTCAAAAAAAGTTGTTCAGACGTCTAGGGCTAATTCTGTTTCCCATGATAAAAACCCATCTGTTTTCACCGAAAAAGCTTTCAGGGGATCGTTTGCAACAGTTTGGCACCATTTCTGAGTGAATTGCAGAACGTCAGATTTTTGCTGAAATTGTGACCGCGCGGCTTTGGGATTTTTTCAAAAAAAGTTGTTCAGACGTCGAGGGCTAATTCTGTTTCCCATGATAAAAACCCATCTGTTTCCACCGAAAAAGCTTTCAGTCGATCGTTTGCAATATTTTGGCACCATTTCTGAGTGAATTGCAGAAAGTCAGATTTTTGCTGAAATTGTGACCGCACGGCTTAGGTATTTTTTCAAAAAAAGTTGTTCAGACGTCGAGGGCTAATCCTCTTTCCCATGATACAAACCCATCTGTTTCCACCGAAAAAGCTTTCAGGGGATCGTTTGCAACAGTTTGGCACCATTTCTGAGTGAATTGCAGAACGTCATATTTTTGCTGAAATTGTGACCGCGCGGCTTAGCGATTTTTTCAAAAAAAATTGTTGAGACATCGAGGGCTAATTCTGTTTCCCATGATAAAAACCCATCTGTTTTCACCGAAAAAGCTTTCAGTTGATCGTTTGCAACAGTTTGGCACCATTTCTGAGTGAATTGCAGAACGTCAAATTTTTGCTGAAATTGTGACCGCGCGGTTTAGGGATTTTTTCAAAAAAAGTTGTTCAGACGTCTAGGGCTAATTCTGTTTCCAATGATAAAAACCCATCTGTTTTCACCGAAAAAGCTTTCAGGGGATCGTTTGCAACAGTTTGGCACCATTTCTGAGTGAATTGCAGAACGTCAGATTTTTGCTGAAATTGTGACCGCGCGGCTTTGGGATTTTTTCAAAAAAAGTTGTTCAGACGTCGAGGGCTAATTCTGTTTCCCATGATAAAAACCCATCTGTTTCCACCGAAAAAGCTTTCAGTCGATCGTTTGCAATAGTTTGGGACCATTTCTGAGTGAATTGCAGAAAGTCAGATTTTTGCTGAAATTGTGACCGCGCGGCTTAGGTATTTTTTCAAAAAAAGTTGTTCAGACGTCGAGGGCTAATTCTCTTTCCCATGATACAAACCCATCTGTTTCCACCGAAAAAGCTTTCAGTCGATCGTTTGCAGCAGTTTGGCACCATTTCTGAGTGAAATGCAGAAAGTCAGATTTTTGCTGAAATTGTGACCGCGCGGCTTAGGGATTTTTTCAAAAAAAGTTGCTCAGACATCGAAGGCTAATTCTGTTTCCCATGATAAAAACCCATCTGTTTCCACCGAAAAAGCTTTCAGGGGATCGTTTGCAACAGTTTGGCACCATTTCTGAGTGAATTGCAGAACGTCAGATTTTTGCTGAAATTGTGACCGCGCGGCTTAGCGATTTTTTCAAAAAAATTTGTTGAGACATCGAGGGCTAATTCTGTTTCCCATGATAAAAACCCATCTGTTTTCACCAAAAAAGCTTTCAGGGGATCGTTTGCAACAGTTTGGCACCATTTCTGAGTGAATTGCAGATCGTCAGATTTTTGCTGAAATTGTGACCGCGCGGCTTAGGGATTTTTTCAAAAAAAGGTGTTCAGACATCTAGGGGGAATTCTGTTTACCAGGATAAACACCCATCTGTATTCACCGAAAAAGCTTTGAGGGGACCGTTTGCAACAGTTTGGCACAATTTCTGAGTGAATTGCAGAACGTCAGATTTTTGCTGAAATTGTGACCGCGCGGCTTAGGGATTTTTTCAAAAAAAGTTGTTGAGACATCGAGGGCTAATTCTGTTTCCCATGATAAAAACCCACCTGTTTTCACCGAAAAAGCTTTCAGGGGATCGTTTGCAACAGTTTGGCACGATTTCTGAGTGAATTGCAGAACGTCATATTTTTGCTGAAATTGTGACCGCGCGGCTTAGGGATTTTTTCAAAAAAAGTTGTTCAGACGTCGAGGGCTAATTCTGTTTCCCATGATAAAAACCCATCTGTTTCCACCGAAAAAGCTTTCAGTCGATCGTTTGCAATAGTTTGGCACCATTTCTGAGTGAATTGCAGAACGTCAGATTTTTGCTGAAATTGTGACCGCGCGGCTTAGCGATTTTTTCAAAAAAAATTGTTGAGACGTCGAGGGATAATTCTGTTTCCCATGATAAAAACCCATCTTTTTTCACCGAAAAAGCTCTCAGTTGATCGATTGCAACAGTTTGGCACCATTTCTGAGTGAATTGCAGAACGTCAGATTTTTGCTGAAATTGTGACCGCGCGGCTTAGGGATTTTTTCAAAAAAAGTTGTTCAGACGTCGAGGGCTAATTCTGTTTCCCATGATAAAAACCCATCTGTTTTCACCGAAAAAGCTTTCAGGGGATCGTTTGCAACAGTTTGGCACCATTTCTGAGTGAATTGCAGATCGTCAAATTTTTGCTGAAATTGTGACCGCGCGGCTTAGGGATTTTTTCAAAAAAAGGTGTTCAGACATCTAGGGGGAATTCTGTTTACCAGGATAAACACCCATCTGTATTCACCGAAAAAGCTTTCAGGGGATCGTTTGCAACAGTTTGGCACGATTTCTGAGTGAATTGCAGAACGTCAGATTTTTGCTGAAATTGTGACCGCGCGGCTTAGGGATTTTTTCAAAAAAAGTTGTTGAGACATCGAGGGCTAATTCTGTTTCCCATGATAAAAACCCACCTGTTTTCACCGAAAAAGCTTTCAGGGGATCGTTTGCAACAGTTTGGCACGATTTCTGAGTGAATTGCAGAACGTCATATTTTTGCTGAAATTGTGACCGCGCGGCTTAGGGATTTTTTCAAAAAAAGTTGTTCAGACGTCGAGGGCTAATTCTGTTTCCCATGATAAAAACCCATCTGTTTCCACCGAAAAAGCTTTCAGTCGATCGTTTGCAATAGTTTGGCACCATTTCTGAGTGAATTGCAGAACGTCAGATTTTTGCTGAAATTGTGACCGCGCGGCTTAGCGATTTTTTCAAAAAAAATTGTTGAGACGTCGAGGGCTAATTCTGTTTCCCATGATAAAAACCCATCTTTTTTCACCGAAAAAGCTCTCAGTTGATCGTTTGCAACAGTTTGGCACCATTTCTGAGTGAATTGCAGAACGTCAGATTTTTGCTGAAATTGTGACCGCGCGGCTTAGGGATTTTTTCAAAAAAAGTTGTTCAGACGTCGAGGGCTAATTCTGTTTCCCATGATAAAAACCCATCTGTTTTCACCGAAAAAGCTTTCAGGGGATCGTTTGCAACAGTTTGGCACCATTTCTGAGTGAATTGCAGATCGTCAGATTTTTGCTGAAATTGTGACCGCGCGGCTTAGGGATTTTTTCAAAAAAAGGTGTTCAGACATCTAGGGGGAATTCTGTTTACCAGGATAAACACCCATCTGTATTCACCGAAAAAGCTTTCAGGGGATCGTTTGCAACAGTTTGGCACGATTTCTGAGTGAATTGCAGAACGTCATATTTTTGCTGAAATTGTGACCGCGCGGCTTAGGGATTTTTTCAAAAAAAGTTGTTCAGACGTCGAGGGCTAATTCTGTTTCCCATGATAAAAACCCATCTGTTTCCACCGAAAAAGCTTTCAGTCGATCGTTTGCAATAGTTTGGCACCATTTCTGAGTGAATTGCAGAACGTCAGATTTTTGCTGAAATTGTGACCGCGCGGCTTAGCGATTTTTTCAAAAAAAATTGTTGAGACGTCGAGGGCTAATTCTGTTTCCCATGATAAAATCCCATCTGTTTTCACCGAAAAAGCTCTCAGTTGATCGTTTGCAACAGTTTGGCACCATTTCTGAGTGAATTGCAGAACGTCAGATTTTTGCTGAAATTGTGACCGCGCGGCTTAGGGATTTTTTCAAAAAAAGTTGTTCAGACGTCAAGGGCTAATTCTGTTTCCCATGATAAAAACCCATCTGTTTTCACCGAAAAAGCTTTCAGGGGATCGTTTGCAACAGTTTGGCACCATTTCTGAGTGAATTGCAGAACGTCAGATTTTTGCTGAAATTGTGACCGCGCGGCTTTGGGATTTTTTCAAAAAAAGTTGTTCAGACGTCGAGGGCTAATTCTGTTTCCCATGATAAAAACCCATCTCTTTCCACCGAAAAAGCTTTCAGTCGATCGTTTGCAATAGTTTGGGACCATTTCTGAGTGAATTGCAGAAAGTCAGATTTTTGCTGAAATTGTGACCGCGCGGCTTAGGTATTTTTTCAAAAAAAGTTGTTCAGACGTCGAGGGCTAATTCTCTTTCCCATGATACAAACCCATCTGTTTCCACCGAAAAAGCTTTCAGTCGATCGTTTGCAGCAGTTTGGCACCATTTCTGAGTGAATTGCAGAACGTCAGATTTTTGCTGACATTGTGACCGCGCGGCTTAGCGATTTTTTCAAAAACAATTGTTGAGACATCGAAGGCTAATTCTGTTTCCCATGATAAAAACCCATCTGTTTTCACCAAAAAAGCTTTCAGTTGATCGTTTGCAACAGTTTGGCACCATTTCTGAGTGAATTGCAGAACGTCAGATTTTTGCTGAAATTGTGACCGCGCGGCTTAGGGATTTTTTCAAAAAAAGTTGTTCAGACGTCGAAGGCTAATTCTCTTTCCCATGATACAAAGCCATCTGTTTCCACCGAAAAAGCTTTCAGGGGATCGTTTGCAACAGTTTGGCCCCATTTCTGAGTGAATTGCAGAACGTCAGATTTTTGCTGAAATTGTGACCGCGCGGCTTAGCGATTTTTTCAAAAAAATTTGTTGAGACATCGAGGGCTAATTCTGTTTCCCATGAGAAAAACCCATCTGTTTTCACCGAAAAAGCTTTCAGTTGATCGTTTGCAACAGTTTGGCACCATTTCTGAGTGAATTGCAGAACGTTAAATTTTTGCTGAAATTGTGACCGCGCGGCTTAGGGATTTTTTCAAAAAAAGTTGTTCAGACGTCGAGGGCTAATTCTGTTTACCATGATAAAAACCCATTTGTTTTCACCGAAAAAGCTTTCAGGGGATCGTTTGCAACAGTTTGGCACCATTTCTGAGTGAATTGCAGAACGTCAGTTTTTTCCTGAAATTGTGACCGCGCGGCTTAGGGATTTTTTCAAAAAGAGTTGTTCAGACATCGAGGTCTAATTCTGTTTCCCATGATAAAAACCCATCTGTTTTCACCGAAAAAGCTTTCAGTCGATCGTTTGCAACAGTTTGGCACCATTTCTGAGTGAATTGCAGAACGTCAAATTTTTGCTGAAATTGTGACCGCGCGGCTTAGGGATTTTTTCAAAAAAAGGTGTTCAGACATCTAGGGCTAATTCTGTTTCCCATGATAAAAACCCATCTGTTTTCACCGAAAAAGCTTTCAGGGGATCGTTTGCAACAGTTTGGCACCATTTCTGAGTGAATTGCAGAACGTCAAATTTTTGCTGAAATTGTGACGGCGCGGCTTAGGGATTTTTTCAAAAAAAGGTGTTCAGACATCTAGGGCTAATTCTGTTTCCCATGATAAAAACCCATCTGTTTTCACCGAAAAAGCTTTCAGGGGATCGTTTGCAACAGTTTGTCACCATTTCTGAGTGAATTGCAGAACGTCAGATTTTTGCTGAAATTGTGACCGCGCGGCTTAGGGATTTTTTCAAAAAAGTTGCTCAGACGTCGAGGGCTAATTCTGTTTCCCATGATACAAACCCATCTGTTTCCACCGAAAAAGCTTTCAGGGGATCGTTTGAAACAGTTTGGCACCATTTCTGAGTGAATTGCAGAAAGTCAGATTTTTGCTGAAATTGTGACCGCGCGGCTTAGGGATTTTTTCAAAAAAAGTTGTTCAGACGTCGAGGGCTAATTCTGTTTCCCATGATAAAAACCCATCTGTTTTCACCGAAAAAGCCTTCAGTCGATCGTTTGCAATAGTTTGGCACCATTTCTGAGTGAATTGCAGAAAGTCAGATTTTTGCTGAAATTGTGACCGCGCGGTTTCGGTATTTTTTCAAAAAAAGTTGTTCAGACGTCGAGGGCGAATTCTGTTTCCCATGATACAATCCCATATGTTTCCACCGAAAAAGCTTTCAGGGGACCGTTTGCAACAGTTTGGCCCCATTTCTGAGTGAATTGCAGAATGTCAGATTTTTGCTGAAATTGTGACCGCGCGACCTAGGTATTTTTTCAAAAAAAGTTGTTCAGACGTCGAGGGCTAATTCTGTTTCCCATGATAAAAACCCATCTGTTTCCACCGAAAAAGCTTTCAGTCGATCGTTTGCAGCAGTTTGGCACCATTTCTGAGTGAATTGCAGAACGTCAGATTTTTGCTGAAATTGTGACCGCCCGGCTTAGGGATTTCTTCAAAAAAAGTTGTTCAGACGTCGAGGGCGAATTCTGTTTCCCATGATACAATCCCACCTGTTTTCACCGAAAAAGCTTTCAGGGGATCGTTTGCAACAGTTTGGCACCATTTCTGAGTGAATTGGAGAACGTCATATTTTTGCTGAAATTGTGACCGCGCGGCTTTGGGATTTTTTCAAAAATAGTTGTTCAGACGTCGAGGGCTAATTCTGTTTCCCATGATAAAAACCCATCTGTTTCCACCGAAAAAGCTTTCAGTCGATCGTTTGCAATATCTGGGCACCATTTCTGAGTGAATTGCAGAAAGTCAGATTTTTGCTGAAATTGTGACCGCGCGGCTTAGGTATTTTTTCAAAAAAAGTTGTTCAGACGTCGAGGGCTAATTCTCTTTCCCATGATACAAAGCCATCTGTTTCCACCGAAAAAGCTTTCAGGGGATCGTTTGCAACAGTTTGGCCCCATTTCTGAGTGAATTGCAGAACGTCAGATTTTTGCTGAAATTCTGACCGCGCGGCTTAGCGATTTTTTCAAAAAAAATTGTTGAGACATCGAGGGCTAATTCTGTTTCCCATGATAAAAACCCATCTGTTTTCACCGAAAAAGCTTTCAGTTGATCGTTTGCAACAGTTTGGCACCATTTCTGAGTGAATTGCAGAACGTTAAATTTTTGCTGAAATTGTGACCGCGCGGCTTAGGGATTTTTTCAAAAAAAGTTGTTCAGACGTCGAGGGCGAATTCTGTTTCCCATGATACAATCCCATATGTTTCCACCGAAAAAGCTTTCAGGGGACCGTTTGCAACAGTTTGGCCCCATTTCTGAGTGAATTGCAGAATGTCAGATTTTTGCTGAAATTGTGACCGCGCGACCTAGGTATTTTTTCAAAAAAAGTTGTTCAGACGTCGAGGGCTAATTCTGTTTCCCATGATAAAAACCCATCTGTTTTCATCGAAAAAGCTTTCAGTCGATCGTTTGCAACAGTTTGGCACCATTTCTGAGTGAATTGCAGAACGTGAGATTTTTGCTGAAATTGTGACCGGGCGGCTTAGGTATTTTTTCAAAAAAAGTTGTTCAGACGTCGAGGGCTAATTCTGTTTCCCATGATACACACCCATCTGTTTCCACCGAAAAAGCTTTCAGGGAACCGTTTTCAACAGTTTGGCCCCATTTCTGAGTGAATTGCAGAACGTCAGATTTTTGCTAAAATTGTGACCGCGCGGCTTTGGGATTTTTTCAAAAAAAGTTGTTCAGACGTCGAGGGCTAATTCTGTTTCCCATGATAAAAACCCATCTGTTTCCACCGAAAAAGCTTTCAGTCGATCGTTTGCAACAGTTTGGCACCATTTCTGAGTGAATTGCAGAAAGTCAGATTTTTGCTGAAATTGTGACGCGCGGCTTAGGTATTTTTTCAAAAAAAGTTGTTCAGACGTCGAGGGCTAATTCCCTTTCCCATGATACAAACCCATCTGTTTCCACCGAAAAAGCTTTCAGTCGATCGTTTGCAACAGTTTGGCACCATTTCTGAGTGAATTGCAGAACGTCAGATTTTTGCTGAAATTGTGACCGCGCGGCTTAGCGATTTTTTCAAAAAAAATTGTTGAGACATCGAGGGCTAATTCTGTTTCCCATGATAAAAACCCATCTGTTTTCACCGAAAAAGCTTTCAGTTGATCGTTTGCAACAGTTTGGCACCATTTCTGAGTGAATTGCAGAACGTTACATTTTTGCTGAAATTGTGACCGCGCGGCTTAGGGATTTTTTCAAAAAAAAGTTGTTGAGACATCGAGGGCTAATTCTGTTTCCCATGATAAAAACCTATCTGTTTTCACCGAAAATGCTTTCAGTCGATCGTTTCCAACAGTTTGGCACCATTTCTGAGTGAATTGCAGAACGTCAGATTTTTGCTGAAATTGTGACCGCGCGGCTTAGGGATTTTTTCAAAAAAAGGTGTTCAGACATCTAGGGCGAATTCTGTTTACCATGATAAAAACCCACCTGTTTTCACCGAAAAAGCTTTCAGGGGATCGTTTGCAACAGTTTGGCACGATTTCTGAGTGAATTGCAGAACGTCAGATTTTTGCTGAAATTGTGACCGCGCGGCTTAGGGATTTTTTCAAAAAAAGTTGTTCAGACGTCGAGGGCTAATTCTGTTTCCCATGATAAAAACCCATCTGTTTCCACCGAAAAAGCTTTCAGTCGATCGTTTGCAATAGTTTGGCACCATTTCTGAGTGAATTGCAGAAAGTCAGATTTTTGCTGAAATTGTGACCGCGCGGCTTAGGTATTTTTTCAAAAAAAGGTGTTCAGACGTCGAGGGCTAATTCTGTTTCCCATGATAAAAACCCATCTGTTTCCCCCCAAAAAGCTTTCAGTCGATCGTTTGCAACAGTTTGGCACCATTTCTGAGTGAATTGCAGAACGTCAGATTTTTGCTGAAATTGTGACCGCGCGGCTTAGGGATTTTTTCAAAAAAAGTTGCTTAGACGTCGAGGGCTAATTCTGTTTCCCATGATAAAAATCCATCTGTTTCCACCGAAAAAGCTTTCAGTCGATCGTTTGCAATAGTTTGGCACCATTTCTGAGTGAATTGCAGAAAGTCAGATTTTTGGTGAAATTGTGACCGCGCGGCTTAGGTATTTTTTCAAAGAAGTTGTTCAGACGTCGAGGGCTAATGCTGTTTCCCATGATAAAAACCCATCTGTTTTCATCGAAAAAGCTTTCAGTCGATCGTTTGCAACAGTTTGGCACCATTTCTGAGTGAATTGCAGAACGTCAGATTTTTGCTGAAATTGTGACCGCGCGGCTTTGTGATTTTTTCAAAAAAAGTTGTTCAGACGTCGAGGGCTAATTCTGTTTCCCATGATAAAAACCCATCTGTTTCCACCGAAAAAGCTTTCAGTCGATCGTTTGCAATTGTTTGGCACCATTTCTGAGTGAATTGCAGAAAGTCAGATTTTTGCTGAAATTGTGACCGCGCGGCTTAGGTATTTTTTCAAAAAAAGGTGTTCAGACGTCGAGGGCTAATTCTGTTTCCCATGATACACACCCATCTGTTTCCACCGAAAAAGCTTTCAGGGGACCGTTTTCAACAGTTTGGCCCCATTTCTGAGTGAATTGCAGAACGTCAGATTTTTGCTAAAATTGTGACCGCGCGGCTTTGGAATTTTTTCAAAAAAAGTTGTTCAGACGTCGAGGGCTAATTCTGTTTCCCATGATAAAAACCCATCTGTTTCCACCGAAAAAGCTTTCAGTCGATCGTTTGCAATAGTTTGGCACCATTTCTGAGTGAATTGCAGAACGTCAGATTTTTGCTGAAATTGTGACCGCGCGGCTTAGCGATTTTTTCAAAAAAAATTGTTGAGACGTCGAGGGCTAATTCTGTTTCCCATGATAAAAACCCATCTTTTTTCACCGAAAAAGCTCTCAGTTGATCGATTGCAACAGTTTGGCACCATTTCTGAGTGAATTGCAGAACGTCAGATTTTTGCTGAAATTGTGACCGCGCGGCTTAGGGATTTTTTCAAAAAAAGTTGTTCAGACGTCGAGGGCTAATTCTGTTTCCCATGATAAAAACCCATCTGTTTTCACCGAAAAAGCTTTCAGGGGATCGTTTGCAACAGTTTGGCACCATTTCTGAGTGAATTGCAGATCGTCAAATTTTTGCTGAAATTGTGACCGCGCGGCTTAGGGATTTTTTCAAAAAAAGGTGTTCAGACATCTAGGGGGAATTCTGTTTACCAGGATAAACACCCATCTGTATTCACCGAAAAAGCTTTCAGGGGATCGTTTGCAACAGTTTGGCACGATTTCTGAGTGAATTGCAGAATGTCAGATTTTTGCTGAAATTGTGACCGCGCGGCTTAGGGATTTTTTCAAAAAAAGTTGTTGAGACATCGAGGGCTAATTCTGTTTCCCATGATAAAAACCCACCTGTTTTCACCGAAAAAGCTTTCAGGGGATCGTTTGCAACAGTTTGGCACGATTTCTGAGTGAATTGCAGAACGTCATATTTTTGCTGAAATTGTGACCGCGCGGCTTAGGGATTTTTTCAAAAAAAGTTGTTCAGACGTCGAGGGCTAATTCTGTTTCCCATGATAAAAACCCATCTGTTTCCACCGAAAAAGCTTTCAGTCGATCGTTTGCAATAGTTTGGCACCATTTCTGAGTGAATTGCAGAACGTCAGATTTTTGCTGAAATTGTGACCGCGCGGCTTAGCGATTTTTTCAAAAAAAATTGTTGAGACGTCGAGGGCTAATTCTGTTTCCCATGATAAAAACCCATCTTTTTTCACCGAAAAAGCTCTCAGTTGATCGTTTGCAACAGTTTGGCACCATTTCTGAGTGAATTGCAGAACGTCAGATTTTTGCTGAAATTGTGACCGCGCGGCTTAGGGATTTTTTCAAAAAAAGTTGTTCAGACGTCGAGGGCTAATTCTGTTTCCCATGATAAAAACCCATCTGTTTTCACCGAAAAAGCTTTCAGGGGATCGTTTGCAACAGTTTGGCACCATTTCTGAGTGAATTGCAGATCGTCAGATTTTTGCTGAAATTGTGACCGCGCGGCTTAGGGATTTTTTCAAAAAAAAGGTGTTCAGACATCTAGGGGGAATTCTGTTTACCAGGATAAACACCCATCTGTATTCACCGAAAAAGCTTTCAGGGGATCGTTTGCAACAGTTTGGCACGATTTCTGAGTGAATTGCAGAACGTCATATTTTTGCTGAAATTGTGACCGCGCGGCTTAGGGATTTTTTCAAAAAAAGTTGTTCAGACGTCGAGGGCTAATTCTGTTTCCCATGATAAAAACCCATCTGTTTCCACCGAAAAAGCTTTCAGTCGATCGTTTGCAATAGTTTGGCACCATTTCTGAGTGAATTGCAGAACGTCAGATTTTTGCTGAAATTGTGACCGCGCGGCTTAGCGATTTTTTCAAAAAAAATTGTTGAGACGTCGAGGGCTAATTCTGTTTCCCATGATAAAATCCCATCTGTTTTCACCGAAAAAGCTCTCAGTTGATCGTTTGCAACAGTTTGGCACCATTTCTGAGTGAATTGCAGAACGTCAGATTTTTGCTGAAATTGTGACCGCGCGGCTTAGGGATTTTTTCAAAAAAAGTTGTTCAGACGTCAAGGGCTAATTCTGTTTCCCATGATAAAAACCCATCTGTTTTCACCGAAAAAGCTTTCAGGGGATCGTTTGCAACAGTTTGGCACCATTTCTGAGTGAATTGCAGAACGTCAGATTTTTGCTGAAATTGTGACCGCGCGGCTTTGGGATTTTTTCAAAAAAGTTGTTCAGACGTCGAGGGCTAATTCTGTTTCCCATGATAAAAACCCATCTCTTTCCACCGAAAAAGCTTTCAGTCGATCGTTTGCAATAGTTTGGGACCATTTCTGAGTGAATTGCAGAAAGTCAGATTTTTGCTGAAATTGTGACCGCGCGGCTTAGGTATTTTTTCAACAAAAGTTGTTCAGACGTCGAGGGCTAATTCTCTTTCCCATGATACAAACCCATCTGTTTCCACCGAAAAAGCTTTCAGTCGATCGTTTGCAGCAGTTTGGCACCATTTCTGAGTGAATTGCAGAACGTCAGATTTTTGCTGACATTGTGACCGCGCGGCTTAGCGATTTTTTCAAAAACAATTGTTGAGACATCGAAGGCTAATTCTGTTTCCCATGATAAAAACCCATCTGTTTTCACCAAAAAAGCTTTCAGTTGATCGTTTGCAACAGTTTGGCACCATTTCTGAGTGAATTGCAGAACGTCAGATTTTTGCTGAAATTGTGACCGCGCGGCTTAGGGATTTTTTCAAAAAAAGTTGTTCAGACGTCGAAGGCTAATTCTCTTTCCCATGATACAAAGCCATCTGTTTCCACCGAAAAAGCTTTCAGGGGATCGTTTGCAACAGTTTGGCCCCATTTCTGAGTGAATTGCAGAACGTCAGATTTTTGCTGAAATTGTGACCGCGCGGCTTAGCGATTTTTTCAAAAAAATTTGTTGAGACATCGAGGGCTAATTCTGTTTCCCATGATAAAAACCCATCTGTTTTCACCGAAAAAGCTTTCAGTTGATCGTTTGCAACAGTTTGGCACCATTTCTGAGTGAATTGCAGAACGTTAAATTTTTGCTGAAATTGTGACCGCGCGGCTTAGGGATTTTTTCAAAAAAAAGTTGTTCAGACGTCGAGGGCTAATTCTGTTTACCATGATAAAAACCCATTTGTTTTCACCGAAAAAGCTTTCAGGGGATCGTTTGCAACAGTTTGGCACCATTTCTGAGTGAATTGCAGAACGTCAGTTTTTTCCTGAAATTGTGACCGCGCGGCTTAGGGATTTTTTCAAAAAGAGTTGTTCAGACATCGAGGTCTAATTCTGTTTCCCATGATAAAAACCCATCTGTTTTCACCGAAAAAGCTTTCAGTCGATCGTTTGCAACAGTTTGGCACCATTTCTGAGTGAATTGCAGAACGTCAAATTTTTGCTGAAATTGTGACCGCGCGGCTTAGGGATTTTTTCAAAAAAAGGTGTTCAGACATCTAGGGCTAATTCTGTTTCCCATGATAAAAACCCATCTGTTTTCACCGAAAAAGCTTTCAGGGGATCGTTTGCAACAGTTTGGCACCATTTCTGAGTGAATTGCAGAACGTCAAATTTTTGCTGAAATTGTGACGGCGCGGCTTAGGGATTTTTTCAAAAAAAGGTGTTCAGACATCTAGGGCTAATTCTGTTTCCCATGATAAAAACCCATCTGTTTTCACCGAAAAAGCTTTCAGGGGATCGTTTGCAACAGTTGTCACCATTTCTGAGTGAATTGCAGAACGTCAGATTTTTGCTGAAATTGTGACCGCGCGGCTTAGGGATTTTTTCAAAAAAGTTGCTCAGACGTCGAGGGCTAATTCTGTTTCCCATGATACAAACCCATCTGTTTCCACCGAAAAAGCTTTCAGGGGATCGTTTGAAACAGTTTGGCACCATTTCTGAGTGAATTGCAGAAAGTCAGATTTTTGCTGAAATTGTGACCGCGCGGCTTAGGGATTTTTTCAAAAAAAGTTGTTCAGACGTCGAGGGCTAATTCTGTTTCCCATGATAAAAACCCATCTGTTTTCACCGAAAAAGCCTTCAGTCGATCGTTTGCAATAGTTTGGCACCATTTCTGAG